>NC_063450.1:15000-674782 GCF_020379485.1 Brassica napus | reverse complement strand
TGGGTATGGCTTCTGCTCCTGGATCACTTGAAGGGGAACGAAATAGGGATGTCCTTGGAGGCTACTAGCACTCTGCTGGACTATGGACGTCTCTCTGAAGCTATGGAATGGCAACAGAGATGGTTTGCTACTCAAAGACACAAGATCACCTTGTATTGTCTAAGATGGGATTCACAGGAATTCCTTCCTTTAAGTGAGATCAATGTTCTTGAGCTGAACAGAGAAAGCTAGAGACAAGACAACAAAGTTGACTGAATAATTCTTAGATTGAAGGTTGAGAAAACAAAGCTGCCTCCCCCCATGTTCTTAAAGAAATCGACAAACAGAAACCCTAGAAGTAAACCAGGATGGTTTAATTCTAATTCTAATCCTAATCCAATTGAAATTGGTTTATTTTAAAATCCTAATTGTCTTTGGTTTAAATTAAATGAAAGCCCAATAACCAAAGCCCTTACAAAGTAATTAAATTAAACCAACAGACTGGTTTATCTTGATCTCCTTGTCTTGATCCAAGACCCACGATTTTGGCTATCTCCTGGAGCCTCTCCTCTTGTGCTCTCAGTCTTGATCTGGTTACTGGTCCACTCCACAAGCTGGCTAGCTCATTTAGTTCTTCTCTGCTCAAGTCTGGCTCTTCTTTTCTCAAGTCTGGCTCTTCCTCGTCAGACTCACTCAGCTCCCCAATGTCTCTACTCATGGCTACACCACATTAATAGAAAATGCAATGGTTTTTCTGGATGTGGCTCTCTAATTAGTCCGAGCTCTTCGTTTATCCAATCACATGATGGAAAGCTGTGTCTTTGTTATACAGTGAAGTGATAACAACATATTTTTCTTTTTCGTTGTCTCTCTTGTTGAATCAGAGAGGTCTCTAAGAGCTCGTGCTTTTCTGGAAAGTGGAGAGTTCGTCATAGGGAAAGGTGTTTACGGTTTTAGCTTCCGAGCTCTGGCGCGTTTTTGTCCTTTCGATCCAGCGACGGTCAGGATATCGATTGTTTCTTCGTTGTTCCGTGAGAGAGAGGTGACTGTAGTTGTGATTCTTCCAGCTTGCGAGTTCTCGTTCATGGGGGTCGAATGAATATTAACCTTAGTTCAAATCTCTGATGGTAGTCATTTCGAAGGAGACGTCTATTTCACCGGTCTTGAACAGAACGTCGAGTTCGTCGGTTTCGTTCGAACGAAAAATCAAGTTCGTTGATTCTTATAAGAATTCTGGTTCGTTTTCTTCACCAAACACGTAGTCGTATCAGGGAGACAGAAGAGACATGGAGAGCGACCTCTTCTTTAGTTCGTGTCCGTCTCTATTACGAGTTGATGACCTTCGTTCTTGTAAAAACAACGATGGTAACGTCTCGTTGATTATGTAGGAAGGGCTTGGCATGCATTATGTGGGACATCACATGATTAATCGTCAAACGAGACATGTCATTAAGACGATAGGAACATAAGGAGAATATATATTTCTTCTCTGGTCTTGGTGATGGGGCCTTAGTCTAGCTTGCGAGCTCTTTAGAAGGTCTATCCCTCCACTGCGTTGATGTAATTACTTTTTAATATAGCGGTGGAGATGGAATCGTCTTTGTGGTTGTTTCTTTTGCTAAGAAGTTGAGTGGGATCCTGGAAAAGGCATGTGTCAGATATAAAGACTTGATATAAAGCCTCCCTTTCTTGTGATACCAATCACGTGGTGGAGAAAACTATGTCCTTGTGTGTCTTTTGTTCTTTTCTGTATGATAAGTCCTTTTCTTTTAAGTCAAACGTCTATACTTATCGACGTCCTCTTTTATCTATAAGTCTCTAACTTGAGGACTTGATGAGTTGTGTCGTAGAGGATGAACGTCGTTTGGGTCTGATACATAGATGTAGTTGATTTGTAAAACCACGGTAAGGATCGTGTGGTTTTGGTCTTTTTAAATCATGAGCCCTCCATCTCGGGATGTCGTTTACGGAGTCGTTAGTGTGGATTGATATTAAACGTTTCTTCTATCTCCTTGTCGAACAAGTTACGAAGTGGATGAATTATCCAATCATGATTGTTGACTTAATGATCCAATAACATAGCGATGGGAATATGATGGGCTTTTGTTGTCGTTTTTGTTGCAAAGTGGAAATAGTCTTGGGCTTAGTCTTCTCGAAGTGGAGTCCTCTTTATGGGAAGAGCACGCGTGCCCGAGTTCAAGAGCTTTTTCTTATTCTTTTCTAGGTGGAAGAGAATCATTATTGTCATGAAACGATAATAATACGTTTCTGTTTATAATTGTCTCAGTCTCCCAGCGAGAGGTCTTGTTCATCTGTTTTTGCGAGTGAAGAATTCTGGTCTGGTCGAATACTTGATCGTATCTAACTCGTGAAGCAATGACGAGCATATTAGCTGTCTTTAAGAATTCGTACTCTTCTTCTTTGGGAGGTAAAGAGTTCTGGTTTCTTGACGTCCTCTCGATAAACATATCGAGACCTTGAGAATCTGGTGTACTTAGTTTCTGTACACATTCCAAGCTTGTTCGAGGTATTGTGTTTCAGCCTTTTTAGGATTCTTCCTCGCTTTTGATCTCCTATTGATTGAGGATTCATGCTCGATGTGTGATAGGGTCTTTTTCTTCGCCTTGTTCTAAGACCATGTATTGTTCAAATTCGTTTTGATGCATCTGTTCGGTCAGCAAACTTTCTCGTGTTGTGCCATCATTCGACTTGACCCGAACTCGGGAGGTCGGGCTATTAGAACTCGTCGTCGGTCTGCTATGGTTTGAGAACGTTATCGGTGAATTAACACGGCCAGATGAACTAATTTCATCGGTAACAGAGATTCGATTTGGCTGAGGTCAAAATTGAATCAAATCTTATGTTTCCTTTCTCGTTTATGATCTAGTAAGATCGATGCCATCGTGATGTGATGGTTCGTTTGTTGCGGTATTAGACACCATATGAGATGGATCCATTTTCGTGCTTACAAGCCTTAGATCGGGTTCCTAACAAGGACGTTTTTTGTTTTTCTTCCTCACAGTCGGCGCCAAAATGTAGATCCTAAAATCTACACTAAGTATTTGATAATGATTAAATGTTAAATCTAGGGAAAAAAATAATGTGGGCAACGATATCCTCAGAACACAACGATATAATCAGGTATGAGTTGACAAAATATAATATATTCGTATGTCGAATAGCATAGGTATTTCGGTTGAAGGAAGATTGTGACTGAACTCGGGATCGAGCTGCCTACGTACCCGTCAAGGGATCAAGTCTAAACGTAGTTCGGTTATAATCATCTCGAATGAGATGTCGGTTTCATCGGTCCGGAGTGAGACCTCGGTTTCGCTGGTCTCGGGCTAGATGTCTGCTTCGCGATCTCTTGTCTTGAATGCGAAGTATTCGATGTCTGGTTGACGAGTTCAATTAACTCGAACTATCTGCATACGATCTCATTAGATCAATCTTGTCGTACAAAGATAAGCTCGTGTCATTAACGTGATACGAGGGTTGCTTTCGTCATAGTTTCTTGTCTTTAACAAACACAACAATGTGTTTACTTTGTAAGATGGACATTAGGAAACTCATCTCTCTCGTTCTTATTCAGCCCAGAAAAAAATGGAAGAATTGTTTCCTCATTAGATAGATATAATGAGCCACCATATGTTGGTGGAGGATGAAGTGATCTTGGTGGTACCGGAGTCTCTCCACCTCTTCATGAGTCTTTATTCTTTTGTTTTCATCCTTTTTGTCTTTGTTTCGTCCAAGGAGAAGATGCCCTCTTCGTTAGATCCAAGGCCTCTTTTATATGAGAGCAAGGTTGTTGCAAGAAGCTAGTAATATGGTTAATAATTTGTTGCACATGCTCCACCTTTCTAGCTACAACTGATTCTTTATTGATCGCTCTCCGAGATATGCAGAGAATAATTTTCTTGTTCTTTGACTCATTCATACTCAAAGAACCTCGGGCTCTATGGGCCAACTTCGGGTTACGAGTTCTTATGGGCCTGTCTAAGCTCCACTCGAGGTCGTCGTTAACCGGTTTCTTATCTTTTTTGCGGGAAGGATTTAGTGCTAAATTCTGGTCCAACAAGCATCAAGCAGCGCATATCAACACCCATCATCAATTGACAAACTTTTTTTACATTCCTAGCCTCTCAGAAAGGGAGGAGTCTCGTATGAACCACCTCCCTACAGCGTCATGCTTTCAACTCGGATTTGTTGAGCTTGTCTAAGATGTTATGCACAAATCTATCGGTGAAAGCAACTCTCAAGACTCATTAGTTCACCACCTTTCTTCACATCCCTAGCCTCCCAGAACCTCAGCAAACAAAACCTCCGCCTTGTTAGAGCAGCGCCCAGCTTTCAGATCGGCAAGAAGGATGAAGGAATTCGCCATTGTTGAAGTTTTTCAGTAGCAGATTTGGGAGAAGTTGTGTAATTCATGGCTGGGAGTTTGGAGATTTATAGCCGGACGAGCTTTCGTCCGTTACTTTGGGAGACGAAGAGCTCGGTTGAATGCTTGAGAGTGGGTATCACGTTAAATCTCGGATTAAAGCTGCAGACGTTATGATGAGACTGCTTGTAACACCCCCGAACCGTCCTAGGCATAGGTCAACCCACCGGCCAACAATCAAACAAGAACATGACCGACGGACGACCCACACCAAGGGTTGGAGATGAAAGGCCAACCGGCCAGCCAACAATCAAACAAGAACATGACTGACCGTCCAACCCAACACCATGGTCCGGAAGCGCTACGTGACGGGTTAGGGACGATCCGGCCAGAGTCACAAAATTTACTCCACGACCTCGACCAGTTCGTCCACTAACACGTCCCACTGCGTCAAGGCACAAGGCTTGGCAACCCGTACCTAGAGTTAGCATTTTCCGTTAGATCGAGGCTTAAGACTTTTCAACCCGTACCACGACCTAACATTGTGTTAGACCGGACTAGTCAAATATCAGAGTACTCATGAAGCGCATATAAAACAATTACTTTTATTGATTTAAGAAATATTCATACATTGAATAATTCAAGACTGGGCCCGGCCTAATGCCAAATCGAGTCAACATAACACAATTCACAATACCGTTTACAAAAGGCATGAAATCTACTCCGGCGGTCCTAACGTCCAGCACCATGCTATCCAATCATCCTTACCTAAAGCGACCTGCAAAAAGGACAACGGAGTTGGATGAGTAATCTAGTATTACTCAGTGAGCTGGCGGTCTCTACCCGCAACCTAGACTATAACCCAGACAACCCAAAATAACAATCAATCTAGCCCTAGCATGCAATATAAGCTAAGGCTAAGCAAACCGTTACTAAGTTAGACTTGGCCTCCTGCCATAATCTAACTTCAAGTAACGGGAACCTGCACTTAAACAAGTCAACAACCAATCCCTAGTTAACCATATATACGCTTGAGTTCAGTACTCATGTAGTGTTAGACACTTAGACTATACAAGTATCATGAGCCGGTCGACCAACAATCAAACAAGAACATGATCGGCCAACCAATGATACCGCATAGCTTTAATATCCACCACCCTTCACAAGCAATCCCTCAAACACATACAGGCCAACGTCAGGCCTACACTAACAAAATACACACAAGCCTAATCCGGTACCTAAACCAGACTTAGGACTTAATGTCAGAACCTGCAAGCAAACAATCAACAACCAAACACAATCACAATAATAACAAGATAGTAACTACCAATGACTCGATCTTACTCGTAACACCGTATATCGGTGCTACATTAACTCGAGGGTTCCATAACCCTCTACGACACACTAACACAACACTCTAACCTGGGCCCTGGTGACTTCGTGTTCCTCCTCTCTATCGGCAATATCCTATCTCCCTACCACAAAGGCCAAAAGAAGGAACTTTCAACCAACCGCGGCCCACAGTCCTTCGGGTCACCGCGCGACAGCTCACAGTCCTTCGGGTCACTGCCACATTACACCGTCGTGTAATCACTCAGCCATAGGCCATGACCCCGTCTATCTGAGTCTTCCCGATCCAGCGAATAAGGGGTTTCCTTGAACCCGCTGAATACGAGGGCGAGGAAACACTAGTCCACCCCAAAACATGCCTAGCATGGGCGGGTTTCGCACCTGCTGTCGGCATAACACACACTCGACACAATTATCCCTAGGAAAGACCTAAGGGACAAGACTCCAACCCAAAACTAAACAACTCAACCAGTTAGTCACTCCCTTACCAAGAGATGACTAACCTCAATCAACAAGATTAATTAAACGAGCAAGCATTTAATTAAATATACTCAATCAATCTACTCAATCAAACCGTTACCCAGATAGTTCGGCCTCCTGCTATGACACTATCTTTAAAGATAACGGGAACCTGCACTCAATCATATCAACACGCAAGAATAGAAAACATGATGCATCCTAGCCCTAGTCCTAGTCAGGTTACCAACTCAGTCTTAATTCCATTCATCTCAGCTTAGCCCTTGCTAAACTGAGTCCAGTTCCATAAATAAATAACCCTAAGGACTCTACCATTCAATAGATTGATCATTCCAATCAATATGCTACTCGATCTACCCTAAATTCCAAATGGAATTCACACAAAACCAACTCACAGTGTTCTAGGCGAGAAGTAGCTGGTTGATCGGAGAGGACTTGGCCAAAACCCAAGGGACGACTTGAATGGAGTGGACTGGACTGATCTCGACTTGGACTGATCTTGACTTGGAAAGAACCTCGGCTTCACCATGAAGAAACTGACAGGCCTCGACAGGCTGATCTGGACTCGGACAGAACTTCCTTTAGCTTCTGGGCAGTTCTTCGGACTTCCCGGCGGAGTATCGAGCAAAACTTCGACTGATCTGAACCCGTAGAACTGAACTAACTCCGGACAGCATCTCCACTTGATCATCAAAGGAACTGAGTGGCCTGGACGAATTCAGTTGGACAGAACCGTCCCTAGGCGCTGACTCGAAATCAGTAGAGAACTGACCTCGAAAACTCTCTAAAACTCTCGAAATAGCTCGGAATCACTTGCTTTCTTTTTCTACTTCTCTCTCACGTTTTTAACTTGGTTTGGACAGGTCGGGATGTGAATAAATGAGCTGGGGTCGTGGGTTATTTATAGGAGACACCAGCCAATCAGCTTCAGGTTGGTGGCAGCCCGTGTGTCGCTTCGCATGGCTCCGGACGCATGCGCGGCGGCACTTCGTGCTCCACATGTCATGCTGCATGTCCAAGACACATGCAGGACGCCACCACTCCTCCCACATGTCAGGATTCATGCCTGGAGTGCATGCAAGAAGCCACACCAGTACACACATGTCGATTAGCATGCTTCGGTTGCATGCGCGGAGACACCTCGTGCTTGGTCGATCCACCTCGTGCTTCTACATGTCAGGCTGCATGTACAGCTTCCATGCACGGTGACACCTCGAGCTTCTGGAGACACTCAGCTTGTTAGATGCTTGACACCACGTTCTGAACCCATGCAACGAGCCACCTCGAGCTTCTCGGTCGGTTTACGCGATTTTTTACCCTTCCGACAAATTTCTGACCCGTGATCAATCCCGAATATTTTTCCGCTCCCGTTCTGATGCTCTAAATATTTTTAATAGACTCCATATGAATTCTGATATCCTGTAAAAATATTTCCCGAGCCTCCGGCTTCCTCGAAGAATTCCATAATACCGAAATTAGGGTTTTCGCCCAATTTCGGGTTTTCCCGTCGTGCTTCGATCCCGTCGTGCTTGCTTCCCGTCGTGCTTAGTTCCCGTCCTGCTTCCAACTTATGATGTCTCCAGAATAATATTTTACTGATATGAAGATTTTCCGAGAAAACTTCGTGATGAAGAAACGTCGGTCTTCAAAAACGTCGAGCTTCTAAACCGTCGTGCTTCCAAAATTGTTATGCTTCCAAAACATCCGTCTGATCAATCTAAGACATCTTCTAACTATGGTCGAGCAACTTATTCGACTCATAGTTCACTCATGATCACTTCTTCGACCACCTCGTTCTTCGAAATTTCCCGATCGATCTTTACTGCCCACGATTCGACCACCACAAAGACACTCGACCATTCTCTCTTTTTTTTTTTTTTAACGGGTTTCTACACTGCTGAACATGTTTACCGTCATCGTTTAGAAGATGATGCAAACCCTGAAATAAAATGGGCTTGAACATAACATTTAGGTTAAAGCCATAACGCCAAGAGGCCCAGCCCAGCAAAACTACAAATTCAGTCGATAATTTGAGTTTTTTTTTCTTCCACGTGGTAAAAACGCCCCCATATGCTTGCTGACGTGGATACAAGAGAAGAGAGAGAAATCCCCTCTATTGTTATAGATTTGCTTTGTATTCTCCAGTGGCATGAACAAATACGCTAGGATTAGTGGAAAAAAGGTTTCTACTTCCATTGAAATAAGTTCTTCGCTAGATGTAAGGGAGTTTCAACACAAAAATCATCTGTGAATCTCAACGTGAAACAAACATCATAATGACTGAGACACAGTGCCGGTCCTTGTACAAAGCGGGGGAAGCACACGCTTGCAGCCGTTTATTTTATGAGCTATTTTCGGCCACATTTTATAAAAAATAATCTCTTTAATCTTGTGGAAATTTATATGCCAATACTTTCATTAGTTCGTGGGTTCGAACTACCCTGACCCCAATTCAGCTTTTATGTTTTTTTCTGTTTTCTCTTCGAAAAGTGGCCGCATTCTTCTTTCTTGCTTCCGGCCTATACAATTCTAAGAGCATCTTCAAAAACACAAATTCTATAACTTCAAATATAGAGTTTTTTGCTCTACAAAAAAAAACCTTAAAAATTCTATAATTTGAGGTTTCATCTTCTTTTTTTTTTGCATTTTGGTCATTATAATTAAGTATACATCACATTTATGATTATTAAGTATTTTCTCATTTATCGTTTAATCCTTAAAACTTTTTTATATCATAAATATTTCAAATTTATATTTATAAATACAAATTTTACACATAAAATTAAATAAATTTTTTAATAAGATGTATAATATTTTAAAACTATAATTAGACAATAAGAATATTACAAAAAAAATTAAAAAAAGATACATGAAGATATAATTATTACACAAATTTAAGTATTACAGCAATACTAATAGTATAGTTAATTTGCTCCGGAACCTCCAAAACATCTAAAATATTGTCCTAACAAATTTTGTGTAACCGAAGATGAAGCATTATGGAATAATATGGTATTTTTTTTTAGTTTAATATTTAATTATCTATTTTGATTTATAATTCTATATTTTAGTGGAATATTTTATTAATTAATATTACTGTAATATTTTTATATATGTGCTAGTTATTTATAAAAGGTTTATGAATTTGTATTAACTATGACAAAAATAAAGACCATAGTGTAAAATACAAATAATTTTGAAGTTAAGTTTGAAGTTTTGCTTTTGGAGAAAAACACTGTGAAACTTCAAATATAGAGTTTTGAAAACTCTAAAATAAAATGTCTTTTTGGAGATGCTCTAAGACCGGCTCTACTGAGACATACATATCTGGTACTACAAAAATAAGGACCATAGTGTAAAATACAAATAATTTTAAAGTTAACTTTGAAGTTTGGCTTTTGGAGAAGAACACTTTGAAACTTCAAATATAGAGTTTTGAAAACTCTAAAATAGAAATTCTTTTTGGAAATGCTCTAAGGCTGGCTCTACTGAGACATAGGGATCTGGTACTACAAGAACACGCGGCAACTCGAACAACGTTCCCCTTAATCCTATTCGTTTTGCATGCAGAAAGAAAAAGACCGATTGCAAATTCTCTAGCTGGATGATTAACCGGAAACCATTGAAGTGGTTGATGACAATAAAGTTGTAATATTCTCTATTAAAATAGAAGTGCTATATGTTTAATATTGATACTAGATTTTGATATACGTTTTGAAAGCGCATAATATTTTATAATACAAAATTTCATTAACAACGTTACAAATGTTTTGTAAATTTGTACAAAAAAAAACTCTTATTTCTAATTGGAGCAATTAATGTGGCCAAAAACCAGCTTTTCAGTGGGAGAGGAAATGTTGAGGAAGCTCTGTGGCTAAAGCGATTTGAATCTCAAGGAGCATCCCGAGGCAGAGCTTTCACGCATGGCTAGTCGTGCAGAATAGGTTACCCACTCGTGATAGGTTGATCGGATGGGGTCTACTGATTCCTCCCCTATGCCTCCTATGCAATATCGCTGATGAATCTAGGGATCATATCTATTGGGACTGCAGGTTCTCTTTCGAACTGTGGTCTATGGTGGCTTCAAGATGTAGACTGTAACACCCCCGAACTGTTTTAGACATCGGTCAGTCAGTCGGGCAACAATCAAACAAGAACATGCCCGAACGACCTTCCTCTGCCAAGTTCGGAAGTGTCACAACGGGTTTAGAATAGACTTTCCAAGTCACAAAACATAATTCTGTAACCCAGAATATCCATTCAAAACTCGTTTCCTCTAATCTTCGGCCTGAGGCTTTGCAACCCGTACCGAGTAATAGAGTTGTGTTAGGTTGGACTAACCTAATATCAGATTCAACACGTCACGAATATAAAACATACTTTATTTCATATATATATAACATGAAGTTCACAAGACCAAAATATTATACATAGGGTCGATGGACGCATTCGATGGACGCAGTCGATGGACGCAGTCGAAAGTAAAACATACATTCATATATCTTGAAAACGAGTCTTTAGCAAAAAATTATCAATCTACACCAGCTCCTACAGTTCCGCGAGTGCTACGGTCCTCTCTACTGGTCACCTGCAAAAGGATGTGAGGAGTGAGTGAACTAGTTTCACTCAGTGAGCCAGGGTTCCCTATCTAGCATATACAACTACCCGTCATTCTAAACCCAACCCCAAGCACAAGCAAGACGGGTAGTTCAACAATCAATATTCAAGATAATAAAGCATGACCGATTTAAGCAATAAACCATTAAACCATAATAATTCAAAACACTCTTTATGAGTGTCACATCAATCGACCATATATATACTCTTAGGGCCCAAAAGAATCATTCTTCCTCCACATAAGGGACACCGGCAATCCCTTCACTATTACACCACACAGGCGTAGGCGCTCGGGAATCGTCCGGTCACGGTCCTCAATCGGAATTGCCGTGCCCCGGTCCTCTATCGGACTCGCCGGGGGCTGTCACATCCACGTGTGACACTCGGCCTTGGTGATCAAGCCAAGTTAAACCGAGCCCACCACTTTCCGGACCACGACCGATTTAGTGGTACCATTTGAGGAAGCAATGACCTGCAAACTACTACTAGAACCACCACAAAGTTCTCACACAACAGTACCAACACGAGGTACATACAATAACAACATATAATAATCACACAATCACAATAACCCGGGTGCTTATTGCCCATACATCGTCTCAAGCCTCGGATCCACAAACTGACACCTAGACCGGTCCGGCTATCCTAGCTCGGAAGCCGTCTCCGATGTCAGGAGTCTGCATTAAAAATTCGTTAACAAACAATTAACCGTGACTTACAGTGATTAACCGATGTGGCTTGACTTTCTTATTCCGGAAACTGACCAAACCCTTTTTATTCCCTCCAAATCTTCGTCTTGATTCCGTACCGTTAATCTCGCAATCTTGTAACACGTCTTGCTTCTCCAAGCAACTCTCTAAACAGCTCCTTAAATTATTTATTTTCTATTTCTATTTCTTTTCTTCTTTTCTTTCTTCTCTTTATTTCTTGTCTTTTCTTGCTCTCCTTTCTTCTCTCTTGGTCACGTAAGTGGGGAAATGAAAGGTTGACTTTCCCTTTTATAGTGAAACAATATGAATAGGTTTGTGACAGCTGCTCCACCTTTTCTCTTTGATGACCACGTCATCTTCCTAGTCATGAAGAGATTCATTGTCTTGTCCTTCTCTCCTTTTCACACGTGAGCCTATACTCTTCTCAATGTATCTTCTTGTGACACCTCATTCCCAAGTTTAATTAGTCATCCTCATATCTTCTTATTCTTCCACGTAACCATCATCTTTACTTTGCCTCCCCTCCAAAATGAGCACGTATAGAATAGTGAATATAAGTCTTATTAGAAGTAGACAGGTTACAATATATAGGTAAGTAAGGAACCTAGTCTAGGTTAATATCATTTACATTATAACCCTTTCCATATATACATATGATCCTCTATACGCCCCTTCAAGATGGAGGGACTTTAGTGACTCCAATCTTGGATGTTGCAGTGAGAAACTGTTGGCGACTGAGTGGCTTGGTCAGTGCATCTGCAAGCTGGTCTTTTGTAGAGATATGAGAGACACGAACCATGCCAAGTTGTATCATGCCCCTAATGAAGTGATAGTCAATAGCAATATGCTTCATTCTTGAGTGGAACACAGGATTAGCACATAGATACGTAGCTCCAATGTTATCACAGTAAATAGCTGGTGTTACCGGGATCTGAACACCTAACTCTTGAAGCAACGAGCATATCCAACGAACCTCCGATGCAGTATTAGCAACAGCCCGATACTCTGCTTCTGTTGATGATCGCACAACCCCATTCTGCTTCTTTGATGACCATGAAATTGGAGTAGACCCGAGATAGATGAGATATGCATTGGTTGAAACATAATAATCACTATCCCCTGCCCAATCCGCATCTGTGAAGGCATGGAGAGTAAGCGGTGATCCAACTCTCATATAGATGCCATGACTTGTTGTTCCAGCTAGATAGCGTAACACTCTTTTCGCTGTGAGCCAGTGATGTTCTGTATGTTGGTGCATGAATTGAGACAGACGATTGACCGCAAAAGAGATATCCGGGCGAGTAAACGCAAGATATTGGAGACTACCAACAATTGATCGATATTGAGAGGCATCAGAGAGCGGAGAGCTATCATTGAGTTTGATTTTTGGTGTCGTCTGCATCGGTGTGGATACAGGCTTGGAGTCTACCATGTTGGTGCGAGTCAAGAGATCCAGTATGTATCGTCTCTGCATCAAGTGTAGAACCTTAGAAGACCTTGTTGCCTCTATGCCCAAGAAGTAATGAAGATCAGTCGGATCTTTTATAGAGAATCGTTGCGCCAAGGAGGTCAGCACATATGAGACGTGACGATGATCACTACCAGTTACTACAATATCATCAACATACACAAGTATGTACGTTTGATGAGAGGCAGACTTGTGTGTGAACAGAGACGTATCGGCTAAGGAGTTTTCAAATCCAATGTCAACCAAGTGTTGTTTGAGAGACAAGTACCAGGCACGTGGAGCTTGTTTCAAACCATAGATTGGCTTCTTGAGACGACACACATGATCTGGTCTATCTCGATCAACAAACCCCGGAGGTTGAGTCATATACACTTCCTCGTGAAGTTCTCCTTGAAGAAATGCGTTGTTTACATCGAGCTGCTTAATCTGCCAACCTCTGTTTACCGCAATGTCCAAAACCAGCCTTATTGTCGTCGACTTGATGACCGGACTAAATGTCTCGCCGTAGTCAACTCCGTGTTGTTGGGTGTTGCCTCGTGCGACAAGACGAGCCTTTGGTCGTTCTTCTTCTCCATTCGGTAGGTACTTGGTTGTGTATATCCAGCGACAACTCACAAGGTTCTGGGAGGGATGAGGCGGAACCAGTTCCCAAGTTTGATATTTTATTTGAGCATCATACTCCACCGACATTGCCTTTCTCCATCTTTCGTCCTTAAGAGCTTGGGTAACATTTCGTGGTTCAGGACTGGGGTGTTGGCTTGTAACGGTAAGACTGAACTTTGAATTTGGTTTCACGATCTTGTTCTTTCCTCGTGTCTGCATAGGATGTTGATTCTGATGTTGTTGTAAGTCGACAGCGGTAGAGGAATTTTGTGGGTTTTGGGTGGTTTGAGAATTTATCGGTGGCTGATTTGGTGGTTCACTGGTTTGAAAATCATGGGTTTGGATATTGGGTATGGATTGTGTTTCCTGCTGTTGGGTTTCATTTATTTGGTGGTTAGTCTGGGCCTGGGGTGAAGGCCCATTTTGATTTGGAGCAGTGGGCTCAGAAGCAAGGGGGGAGGAAGAAGAAGATGGAGATTGAGTTGAAGAAGACGATACCTGAGTTTGTTGTGGCACTGGTGGAGACGTCGGTGTTGTTGGGTGAGGATCTAAGCACGGAGACGGGACCGTCGATGGCTGCAGCGGAACCTGAATAACCGGAGGAAGGTGATCAGAAACAGGAGTGACATCATCTTCGGTAGTGACATTGCCTCTTTCTGATTTGTTCATCGAGAAAGGAAAGATCGTCTCCTCGAATGTAACATGACGAGATGTATAGAGTCGTCTGGTTGGCTCATGGAGACACAGATAAGCGCTCTGACTCGTGGAGTAACCCAGAAAAATACAAGCTTTGGATCGATCTTCTAACTTGTGTTTGGTATATGGTCGCAGCCATGGGTAGCAGCGACACCCAAACACGCGAAGTCTGGAATAATTCGGAGGCTTGCCAAAGAGTCTCTGATACGGGGAGTCATAGTCGAGGTTCGGAGTAGGCATACGATTGATCAGATAGATCGCAGCGGCGAAGGCAAAAGGCCAGTACGTCTTAGGCATTGATGCTTGGGACATGAGGGTCAAGCCAGTTTCAACTACATGCCGGTGTTTCCTCTCAGCAGCACCATTGTGCTCAGGTGTATGAGGGGGTGAAGTAAGATGAGAGATGCCCTGACTTTGAAGGTACGCACGTAATGCTATAAACTCTCCACCGTTATCTGAGAATAACGTGCCCATTTTTGTTTGAAAACGATTCTCCACCAACTGTTTGTAAGCTACAAAAGTTTCCTTGACTTGAGATTTTAGTTTTAGAGGATAAAGCCATGTATATTTTGTGTAGTGGTCAACTAGAATAAGATAATATTTGAACTGATCAGTTGATAGAATAGGAGATGACCAGACATCAGAGAAAACAACCTCGAGAGGTCGTGTAGAAGTTATACTCGATTTTGAAAAAGAAAGTTTATGGCTTTTATTGATCATGCAATCTGAGCAAGACATAGGTTTAGAAGACAACTGAGAAATAGGAAGAGAAAACTTTGAAACTGTTTTAGTAAGAATAGAAATAGAGGGATGACCCAAGCGTGAATGCCAAGAAGATAGTGTAGCTTTAGATGGAGAGGTGAACATGGCCGCTGGTGAAGCAAGACTAGTCGGCCATTCATAGAGTTTTTCTCTAGCTTTTCCGTGAACTAACCGGGTCCCCGTGCTCAGATCCTTCACCTGAAAAGAAGAAGGAAAGAATTCGACGGAGACTTGATTAGTATTGCATAAACCATGAACTGAGATGAGATTTTTGTGTATGTTTGGCACACATAATGTATCAGTCAACTTAATAGGCTTAGTTGAAGAGGGAAGTATAACAGAACCAGTGTGTGTAATGGATTGATTCGATCCATCTACAATCACCACGGCCTCACCTCCTTCATATGGTTGATGCAGGGACAGGTTCTGCAGATCCGAGGTGATGTGATGCGTAGCACCACTGTCAAGGAGCCAGTTGTTAGCCGTGTAGGGTGATGCAGCAGCTACATTCGCTTGTGGTTGCCAAGGTGTGAAGGGAGACTGTTGGGATGTGGCTTGATAGCTTTGGAGATGGGGACATCGTTTAGCTCCATGTCCTTGAGTACCACAGATTTGGCACTTGCCAAGGTAAGGTCTCTGTCCACGACTTTGGTTCTGCCAGTGCATATTGTTGTTGTTGGAGTAGGAGGGCCTGGTCTGCGTGTTAAACTGATTGCTATGACTCTTGTTCTTGTTGTGGTTGTAGTTACCCTGAGTGTTCTTCTGTTGCACCATGTTCGCGGACACAGGAAGAAGAGACGCAGGCGTCATTGACGAGAGCTTAGCTTCATGATGGAGTAACTTCTCATGAATTTCGGTGATCGTGGGAGGCACCTCACGACCCTCAACCTGTTCAACCACCGTCTTGTACTCATCAGGCAAACCATCTAGAATCGCATCAATCTGATCCTCATGTTCCATAGGCTTCCCGAGAATTGCAAGTTGATCAAGTCGTGTGGTAATTCCTTGTACATAGACATCGATCGTCTTTTCTTCCTTCTTCCAATACTTGAGTTGATTCCTCAGGTTCTTGATGTGCGCACGGCTTGGCTTGGCATACATGGACGCCAAGATTTCTCATATTTGGGCAGCAGAGGTCGCACGCGAGACAAGGGGCTGGATAGGCAACGTGATTGCACCAATAAGACCGCTGTAGATCAAGCGATCTTGACGGTTCCAGAGTGTGTGATCTGGATTCACCGTCGTTTCACCATCAACGGTGACTGTCGGAGATGGAATAACTGTAGATCCATCTAGATGACCAATAAGGCCATAACCATCAATCAAGGCATGAACTTGGAGACTCCACATGAGGTAGTTTGTGGCCGTTAGTTTCGAGACATTGGCCATGTTGATGTTGAGAAGTGTTTGTGGATTGGTAGAGATTGTTTCAGAGAGAGCTGGAGACTCCATTGTTTGTCGTGAAGGTGAAAAAGAAATTTGGAAAATTTAGGTCTTTAGGAGAGCGACGGCTCTGATACCATATAGAATAGTGAATGTAAGTCTTATTAGAAGTAGACAGGTTACAATATATAGGTAAGTAAGGAACCTAGTCTAGGTTAATATCATTTACATTATAACCTTTCCATATATACATATGATCCTCTATAGCACGTGCTGATGACTAAGCAAAGCTGAAAATAATTCACTCCTCCTCCCTTCTTTGACCACGTTGATCGCAACCACGCCATAAAAAATAAAATATTTCTTTGTCTCTTCTTTTCTTTTAAGCATGATTAACTAACCCAAATTTGGTGACCAAAACTCCATACTCATTGGTCACTACTCTTTAAAAAGTGGCTTAATTATCCAATTAAACAATTAACTTACATTTAATGACATTGCACCATATCATTAAACTGTAGTCAAATTTCGATGATTCCATTTTCCGCCGATACTATTCCGAACCTTTTTTTTTTTTGACGGGATATTACATAGACTCAATCCACAACGCAACTGGGAGAGTTCATTGGCTCAGATGATCTCGCTACCTTCTCCTTCAACAGTCCGATCGCTGACTCTTCTAGGCTGGCAAGCAACTCTCTATTGGACATGGAACGAGCGCAACAACCGCCTGCACTCAAACCAATTCCGATCAGTTGATGCACTCTTCTCTCTAATTGATCATCAAATCAGGAATAAAATCCAAAGTTTCCGAGAAACAAACCCTAGGAAGGCCTCAGTAATGATGCAGTTCTGGTTTCGTTGAGAAAGGTCATATGTTTCACCGCAACAAACTCTTGTTGACAGACTCGCGACCTCGGACCATTCAGTTTCTCTTCGATACCATCGACAAATCAAAAACAACACAGCAACTGGGCCTCTGACTGAGGCTGGATCACTAAATGGGTTTAGAAAAGTTCTATTTTATGAGTTTCATTGTGCTATGCTCCTTAACTAGAGCTTTTGGGCTTTTGTAAACATTTGCCATTTCTTTTGCAATTTAATATTAGTAAGCCAGTTACAAAAAAAAAAAAAAAATCAGTGGCATTTCAATATAATTATCTACAAAAATAAAGGCATAATACTAAGAATTTGCTTTAATTGTATAGATGATGTGGAATATTACACAAAATGCCATTACATTAAAATTTTCTCTAGCAAATTCATTAATGGCTTTTAGGTAATTTTAAAACTATTCATAAAACATACTAAGTGATGATTGTTTGTGGTTTTTGCTTTAGTTTTGGCTTTAGTTTTTTGTAAAACTCATTTTTTAACCAATCAAGTTTTAGTTTTTAGTTTTTGTTTTTGTAAAAACCATTTCACTTGCCAATCAAGTTTTTTTAACAAATAGATTCTCTAACATTTAGGAAAATTAGTTTTTCAAAATTTTAACCAATTTGTGAAAAAAAGCCAAAAACCAGCTTTTGTGGGTTTTCAATATAAAAACGAATTTTGTTTATTTTATATAAAGTACTGTATTTTAATTAATTAATAATTTAATAAATAATATTTTATAAAGATAAAATTCCCATACAATTTTTTATCATTTGAACATTAATGTAAAATAATTTATTTGTGTTTCATATCTGTAAATAAATATAGATAATTTTATTATTAATTGTAACCATTTAGTTATTAATTTATATAAATAAATTTATTGAATAATTTTAATAATTATAATACACACTAAACCACAACTAAAAATTATAAAACTTAAAATATTTTATTAATGCAAAATACTATATTAATTTGAAAATAGCCATTCATGTTCTAAAAAATGAAAAATATTTTATGTAATAAAATTTATAATCAGTTTCAAAATTTCAATATATTTTAATTTTTATAATTTATAGATATTTTATTAATTATATTTTAGTATAATACTTAAAAATAAAATAATTAAAAAACATGGTAATATTTTATTTTAATAATAACCATTATATTTTGATATATTTTAATGGTAATTTTAAAAAAAATGTATTACTACTTATTTTATTATTTTAAAACACTGTATTGCTTATTTTATAAAAAAAAACTAAAAATACAGTAAAACTAAAATCTAAAAACTAAAAACCAAAAACCAAAACCAAAAGCTGAAATCAAAAACCAAAATCTAAAAGTTAAAAACCAAAATCTAAAACCAAAATCAAAAAACCAAAAACTAATGGAAACAATCATCACCTACATCATATAAATTCAAATTTTTTCTCTTGCTAAGTAAAAAAGGTTTCAACTCTTTATCAAAAATCAAACATTGTAAATAGTTTATCCTAACAAGAATTGAACGTAAGCTGGCAGGATGCCTAGTAAACACTCAATTACCAATAGACAAACAGCTCGTTGGTATATACTCAATTTCCTATTTTCATGCACTATCTCACGTTATGAAACTTAACATATTATTTATCGTAGTTGGTTTTATAACCGGTTTATTATTTTTATAAAGCTGTGCCATAGTTGTATTGATCAGTTCATCTAATTCAAGACTGGTCTGCAACCGAGCCTTGAAAGAGTCATTTTCTGATCTGAGTAGCCGCTTTGTAAAATTCTTAAAATATTATGTAGTTTTTTATATATTGCTCATCTTTTAGAACATGTAAAATTAATTAAGGGTCAAAAAAAAAAAAATAATAATAATAATAATTAAGGGTCTTTCAATCAACCATTTTCTAACGATGTAACTTCATATTGATGAAATACTAATATAATGTATCCATTTGAAAACATAAACACATTAAGAAATAAGTAGAAAATAATATTCATAACAATAATAATAATACTTTTGGTCAGAAAAAAACAATAATAATAATACTCCTTTGAGTCACAATGTATATATAATATATTCGTAAAATATAGCATCCAAACAAAACCAAGATCTTGCATTATTTCAGTAAGTTAACAACCTCCATGGATTGTTATAACAATAAATTGAATAGTCCATTAATAATATGCCAATCTTGCAAATATCAGTTTTCTTAGTTGGTTACGTACAATTATTTTAAAAGCAATTAATATAGTGGACTCCGTAATTTAAATTGAAGTTTTAGTAAATTATTGCTTAGTGTTTTACACACATAGGCCCATTATTCCATTAGTGTATAGTTATTTTATTTTATTGATAAAATAATTTAAATTTATTTTTAAAAAATGACTCCGTAATTTAAAATTTATATGTGTGTATACTCATTTTAATTTAATATAGTTTTTTAATAATAGATTAATTGATATAAAATCATCCTTAAAAGTGATATATATATATATCAAGTAAAAAAAAATTAATCAACAGTTTTACTAATTTTCTCTAATATGGGCCTCTAGAACATTGATCCTTGATAAGGTTTGTGAGACGAGTTCCT
The DNA here is from genome assembly GCF_020379485.1 of Brassica napus. Lineage (NCBI taxonomy): Eukaryota > Viridiplantae > Streptophyta > Magnoliopsida > Brassicales > Brassicaceae > Brassica > Brassica napus. Next base: position 654,898 of record NC_063450.1, on the reverse strand, counting down.
TCACAGATCGCTCTAGCTCTTCAGCAACTTTAGTTTTTGCGTCCTGAATATTCGTAGAAGTTGAACAAAAAGATGAAAATTAATGATAATAACAACTTTTTAAATGGTGATTATAAGTTTAATAGGACAACCTTATCATCCACAACAGTTTGCCTACAGCAACTGGACTTCACCTCAGAAAGAAACAGTTGAGAATTCGCCATCGTCATGGTGAAAAGGCAAAAAAAAAACAAAGAAACTTAGGAACCGATGAGATTAGTTCATGCTTCCATCCTAAATTCAGAAACCCAGAGGAAGTAATAAAAGGGGTACTAAATTAGGACGTAGTGGGTTTCGTGGATTGGAGCAAATCATGAGAAGAATTATTGCTTAGTGTGAATACAAAGTGAATACTTTTCATTAGAAGTCCCGGAGAGTTGGCAAGAGTTAAGCCAAGTGATTCAACGATGCTAAAAGATAGAGTGAATACTTTGTTGGGAAAATTATCCAATATCGATGAGATGAAGATGGTATTAGACAACTAGAAAATTTAAGAAGAAGACTCTTAATATTTAGGAAAGGGTTTACTACAAAGATTTTGTTTTTGGAAACTCTCTCTTACAAATATTTTCTCTCTTTGTTTTTCTTGATTCTTGGATGATTACAAATGGTGCTAAGCACCCCTATTTATACAAGTGAAGGAGCACACTCCAACAAGTTCTAGATTTCTCTAAATTATTATTTATTTCAAAATATCTAACTCCATAACTTTCTCTCTTCTTCTACACAATTCTTCTTCTATACTTCTCCACTTTTCTCTAGATGTTTCTTCTTCTTGGACTAAGGCTTGATTATGATTTGATTAGTTTTGGGCTTAAGGAGGGAAATCCAACAAATCTCCCCCTTCCCGATTTAGCCCGAAACAGTCGCCATGCCTGTGCCTTTGCAGCAATCTTCAAACTTCTTGATCGGTAATACTTTGGTCATAAAGTCTGACCAATTTTCGTCGGTGTGTACCTTTGTGAGATGTATGAGCTTCTCTTCCAGAACTTCTCGGATCCAGTGATGTCGGATATCAATGTGCTTTGAGCGAGAGTGAAACGTTGGATTCTTTGCTAAGTGAATAGCACTTTGGTTGTCACATAGCATGTTGTACTTGTCTTGCTTTACTCTCAACTCAAGCAAGAAGTTCTTCATCCATAGCATCTCCTTGCATGCTTCCGTTGCTGCGATGTACTCCGCTTCCGTTGTGGATAAGGCAACACACTTTTGTAATTTCGATTGCCAGGAAACAGCTCCCCCTGCAAAGGTAGTCACAAATCCTGATGTTGATTTCCTTGAATCTTTATCACCAGCCCAATCTGCATCGGTGTAACCGTTCAGCTCCAATTTTCCATTGCCAAAACATAGACACTTCTTCGTTGTGCCTCGTAGATAGCGTAGGATCCACTTAACTGCTTTCCAATGCTCCTTTCCTGGATTCGCTAGAAAGCGACTCACAACTCCTACTGCATAGGCAATGTCCGGTCTGGTGCACACCATAGCATACATGAGACTGCCTACTGCTGATGCATATGGGGTAGTCTTCATTTCTTCTTTCTCTTTCTCACTTGTTGGACTTTGCTCCGAACATAACTTGAAATGTCCACCAAGTGGAGTGTTCACTGGCTTTGCCTTATTCATGTTGAATCTCTCCAACACCCTTTCAACATATCGTTCTTGGGATAACCACAAAAGCTTCTTTGGTCTATCCCGAGTGATTTTCATTCCAAGAATCTGTCTCGCTTGCCCCAAATCTTTCATTGCAAAGGACTCTCCTAGGTCATTCTTCAATGCGGCTATTTTGTTGCGATCTTGGCCCACAATCAACATATCGTCAACATAGAGTAATAATATGAGAAAGTCGCCGCTTTCGTACCTCTTTATAAAAACGCAATGATCGTTCTTGGTTTTCTTGAAGTTGTGATCCACCATGAAGGAGTCAAACTTCTTATACCATTGTCTTGGGGCTTGCTTGAGACCGTAAAGACTCTTCTTTAATCGGCACACCAAGTCTTCTTTTCCTGGAACCTTGAATCCTTCAGGTTGCTCCATATAGATCTCCTCCTCGAGTTCACCATGTAGAAAGGCCGTCTTGACATCGAGTTGTTCAATCTCCAAGTCTAGAACTGCTGCTAGACCAAGAACCACTCGGATAGAGGACATCTTCACCACTGGAGAGAATATTTCTTCAAAATCTATGCCTTTCTTTTGGTTGAATCCTTTCACAACCAATCGAGCTTTGTATCTTGGATTTGAGCTTCTATCTTCATACTTCAACCTATACACCCACTTGTTCTTCAAGGCTCTCTTTCCTTTTGGTAGCTTCATCAGCTCATAAGTGTGATTATCATGCAAGGATTGCATTTCATCTTGCATAGCTTCAACCCACTTATCTTTATGGGTGTCTCCTATGGCCTCCTCATAGCTTTGAGGCTCCCCCTCATCTGTAAGATTAACGTACTCATCTCGATAATATCTTACAGATGGTCTTGTCTCTCTTCCAGACCTTCTTGGCTCATGTTCTTCCTCTGGCTCCACTTGAACTTCTTCTTCACCTTCATCACCATTCGGATCCATGATTGGATCCCCTTCGCCATCATCTCCAATCACTTGTTCATGATCTTGAGGCTTATGAGAATCTTCATTCCTTACAACCCTTAGCTTTGGTTTCTTTGATTTGTTGATGTCTTCGATTGTTTGATCTTCGAAGAAAACAACATCTCTGCTCCGGATAACTTTTCTGTTAACCGGATCCCAAAGCCGATAGCCGAATTCGTCTTTTGGTGATCCAAGATAAATGCACTCTTTAGTCTTAGAGTCTAGCTTGGCTCGTTCATCCTTAGGTATATGGACAAACGTTCTGCAACCGAACACCTTCAAATGGTTGTAAGAGACCTTCTTACCCGACCAAACTTCCTCCGGGACATCGCCTTCCAAAGGAACTGATGGTGTAAGATTTATGACGTCCACTGCAGTCTTTATGGCTTCTCCCCAAAATGGTTTGGGTAGTTTAGCGTGAGAGAGCATGCACCGAACTCTTTCTGTGATCGTTCGATTCATTCTTTCAGCTAGCCCGTTCAGTTGTGGCGTCTTTGGTGGTGTCTTCTCCATCCTGATTCCATGAGCTTTGCAAAACGCTTCAAAGGGACCTCGGTACTCTCCACCATTGTCAGATCGAACACACTTGAGTTTTTGACCCGTACTTCGCTCTGCTTGGGCTACAAACTCCTTGAAAGCATCAAGAACTTGATCTTTTGACTTCAAAAGGTATACCCATACCTTCCTTGAATGGTCATCAATAAAGGTGACGAAATATGATGCCCCTCCATTGGATTTCTCGGACATGGAGCATACGTCAGTATGCACAAGATCAAGAATATGCTTTCTTCTCATAGGCGTAGATGATCTTCGGAAAGCGACCCTATGTTGTTTTCCGGCTAAGCAATCATGACATGGTGAGAGAGAAATACCTTTCATATCAGGAAGAAGTTTCTTGCTAGAAAGTATACTTAAACCTTTCTCACTCATATGCCCGAGTCTTCGGTGCCATATATCGATGTCATCACTTGCAACGTTTACTTCTTCCTTGCAAAGCTTGGCTTGAGTCACGTATAATGAGCCTTCTTTTCTTCCTCGAGCCATGATCAAACTTCCTTTGGTTAACTTCCATTTGCCACCACCAAAATGACTGTCCAAGCCGACATCATCGAGCTTTCCGGTTGATATGAGATTGAGTCGCATGTCGGGAACATGTCTCACATCCTTGAGAACTATCTTACATCCAGTGTTTGATGTAAGAATAACATCCCCCTTTCCAATGATCTTGCTTCTTCCTTGATTTCCCATTTGAACATTACCAAAGTCACCACTTTGATAGGTTGTGAAGAAGCTTCCATGAGGGGTGACGTGAAAAGAAGCACCAGAATCAACGATCCATGAGCTATCATCAGAGCTAAGATTACATTCTCCAACGAGATATAATTCTTCGCTCTGGTCTTCCACAATGGTGGTAGTCTTTTCTTCATGCTTCTTTGTAGGATTGAACCGGTCTGGTTTGATATTACCAGCTTGTTTGTCTTTCTTGAAAAACCGACATTCCGACTTCATGTGACCCTGTTTGCCACAGTAATAGCAAGTAACTCTCGGACGTGACTTGGATCTTCCTCGAGATTGGTCTCGTCCTCTGCTTCGGTTTTGACCACGAGTCTCTTCTCTACCTCGTCTATCAACAATGTTAGCTTCTGAATATGAACTCGAACCTCGTTCCTTCCTGCGAACTTCTTCGTTTAGAAGGCTATCAGTGACGGTGTCCATGGTAAGCTTTCCCTCCGGTGCTGAATTGCTTAGAGTGACAACTAGTGTGTCCCAACTCTCCGGCAGTGAACTGAGGAGTAAAAGGGCTTGCATTTCGTCTTCAACCTTCATATCAACTTTGTTAAGCTGATTTACAATCCCCTTGAAATTGTTCAAGTGCTCCATCATGCTCTGGCCATCCTTGTACTCCAACTTTACCAACCGTCGAACAAGAAGAGCTTTGTTTCGAGGTGTTTTCTTTTGAATCATGGATTCAAGTTTTGTCCATAATTCAAAAGCATTTGTGTAGGTAGAGACATGTTCAAAAAGAGATCGGTCGACATACTTACGGATTACGGCAACCGCCTTTCTATTAAGAATCTCCCATGCTTTATCATCCTTTCCTTCCGGCTTATCCTTCATGATGATGGGCTCATGCAAATCCTTACAATAAAGGTGATCTTCCATCATCGGTTTCCAATAAGAGAAGTTGTCCGTCGTGAGCTTGAACATGTCACCTTCAAAGGTAACGGTGGCCTCCATCTTCACTTCTTCAAAGATAACGGTAACCTTGCTCTGATACCAGCTGTTGGGAAAATTATCCAATATCGATGAGATGAAGATGGTATTAGACAACTAGAAAATTTAAGAAGAAGACTCTTAATATTTAGGAAAGGGTTTACTACAAAGATTTTGTTTTTGGAAACTCTCTCTTACAAATATTTTCTCTCTTTGTTTTTCTTGATTCTTGGATGATTACAAATGGTGCTAAGCACCCCTATTTATACAAGTGAATGAGCACACTCCAACAAGTTCTAGATTTCTCTAAATTATTATTTATTTCAAAATATCTAACTCCATAACTTTCTCTCTTCTTCTACACAATTCTTCTTCTATACTTCTCCACTTTTCTCTAGATGTTTCTTCTTCTTGGACTAAGGCTTGATTATGATTTGATTAGTTTTGGGCTTAAGGAGGGAAATCCAACATACTTTTCAGTGGAAGTCCTGGAGAGTTGGCAAGAGTTAAGGCAAGTGATTCAACAATAGGTTGAGGTGTTAGTTGGGCGTAGATGATATGGCCCAAATATAGATTCAAACGAAAAATAACTTTTTTAAGAGACACATGCATCTTCTACTTCTACTATTTGATGAGGTGGCTAAAAGAGAAAGAAAAGAGAATGAATATCTACTTTATATAATAAGATACTAGGAGTTTTCCCGCAATATACGCAAAGATAATAAATCTAAAAGTATAATTTTGATTTAAAAAAATTCTTCAATTTTCAATTTTTATATTTTAAATTTATTAGTTAAAAAATAAAACTGCAATGTAACTATTTGTAGTTTTGTTAATTCAGGTTTACTTTAATTTTTTAGTATGATTTATTTAAATTTAAATAAAAAATATTTACATTTCATAAATATTTTATTCATAGTATACTTTATTTAATTACTTTTATTTTTAAATTTGTGTATTTTTAAATGTATAAATTAGTTATAATAAATATATATACACACTAAATATAAATAACATATATAAGTTGATAAAATATATAATTATAACTACACTTAGTTCAATAATATATATATAATAAAATTTATGATTTCTAAATTAATATAGAAAATTTATTAGCTATTACCATATTTCAAAAATCATATCAAAGTGAATATCTATAAATAAATATAAATTTGTATATAGAAAACAGTTATTACCGTATTTGAGTAACATTGCCAAAAACAAAAAAAAATTAAATAAGAAATTTTATATATCCTAACTATGTGGATGCCATATCATCTTTTTTTAAGTGACATGTCATCATTGTTTTGAGAGAATGAATGTGGTGATGACACATGTCAAAATCACTTTTCAAATATAGTCTAGAGGATATTATTCAAATTCACATAGATTTTATAACTTTGTTTAAAAAATTTTGGGTCCAATCACATTTCAAATTCTTAAATAATATTTTAAGTTTGAATATCTAGAAATATGATATCAAAATATTAATTAAGTATTTGATTTATTTATGGGAGAATTTATGTTTACATGTTTCATGGTACCATTGATCCTATTTACCACCACTAAAAAGACATTTTTAAAAATATCTTCTTCATTAAGTGGCAAAAGACTTTTATACCCTTGTTTTATATATATAATAACTAATCATCTAAATAAAAAAATTAAAAATTAAAAAAAAAATTCTTTTTAAATTTTTCCGAATTTTATTTTTTCAAATTCGAACTTTTTTATAAATTTTTTTCAAATTTTTTTTTTGAAAATTGAAAATTATGTTTGAATCTATTTTTAATATTTTTTAATATTTTTTAAGTATTTATTGGGTTTTTTGCAAATATGACTCAAAACTTGAAGTCAAACACAAATCTAACCCATGTTTTTTTGGAACTTTGACTTGCCTCTTTCACCCCCAAAGTTCAGATTATTCACGAAAATGTCATCGTTTTTTTTTTTTTTGAAAATGCATATTTTACTCTATCACTTTCATCTTCCTCAAGTATTCACAATATTGTCATTGTCATCAATACATCAACCACCATGAACAACCAATTTGAAGCTCTTAATGCACCTAAAAATCGATTTACACTCTTTCTTTCTCAATTCTTATGAACCAAAAACAACATCTCTTTACTTTCTCTCCATATTCATCCAAAAAAACCCAAGATTTTGATTCTAAAAATTTTATGGTTCATAGAGCCATTGAAGCTTACGATTCTTGGTGGGTCACTTTTGTTTGAGATTCTGGGTGTTTGGAAAAGACTTGTGTGTGCTAAACAAGTTATTTCACTTGTTAAAACTATGAAATTAGTTTTTTTTTTCAGATATGTTCGTCCAAACGACTTCCGGGTAAGTCGTCTGGCTGTAGACGACTTACATGGAAGTCTTCTGGTCAATGCAGAGGTTAATTTTGCAATTGACTTTTAAATGTGTTTTTCTAGACGACTTACATGGAAGTCGTCCATCTTTGTTTGTTAAAAAAAAAAATCGAGACGACTTCCATGTAAGTCGTCTCAAAATCGTCTAAGGTAAACAGGTTAGTTTTGTATTTGACCGGATTGTGTCAAAAATTTGACTTTTTTTGGACGACTTATATGTAAGTCGTCCAGTAGAAGATTAAAAAATCAATATTTTGTTATACCAAGACGACTTCCATGTAAGTCGTCTCAGGTTAGTTTTGCAATTGAAAAATAAAACAAAAAAAATTATTTTTGTCTAGACGACTTACACCGACTTCCACGAAAGTCCTCCATGATTTTATCCCGAGATTCTGGTCAAACTTTGCTTATTTTGGACGACTTCCATGTAAGTGGTCGGACGGACGACTTCCGTGTAAGTCGTCTAGAAAAAAATAATTTTTTTGTTTTATTTTTCAATTGCAAAACTAACCTGAGACGACTTACTAGGTATAACAAAATATTAATTTTTTAATTTTCTACTGGACGACTTACATGGATGTCGTCCCAAATTTTTTTTAACAAACAAAGATGAACGACTTCCATGTAAGTCATCTAGGTTAAAAATCAATTGCAAAACTAACATAAATGGACGACTTCCTAGAAGTCTACCAGGCGACCTCCGTGGAAGTCGTCTGCGTCAATGTTAAATAAATTTTCATTTTCTCTAGAACTATAAAGACTTTTTAATTTTTTTTGTTAATTCATGTATATTAGTCAATAATGGGGGTACTGAATGAAATTTATAAATTAATTGGCGATATTTATAAGGTTACCAACATTCATGCTTAGTAAAGTTTCTAGCTAATTGAGAAGACTTCCGTGGAAGTCTTATACGTTAGTTTTTGTAAATTTGTTAAGTAACTTTAATATATGTTTATTTAATTTTCAAAAGTGTTAAGTAACTTCAAGAATATCAAGTAACATGGTTTAATGTGTCTTCTCAGATCATAAGATGTACTTTTTACTTATGTATCTAATGAAAGTGTTCTAGCTTTGAACTTATGTAATGTTTTATCTTTTGTGAATTTGACTAAGTTTTCTTGAGAATTCTTCTCCTTTAGTTATAATAAATTTGATTAATTGTAGCTCACCATATGTATTCCATGCCCCCTTATCCATATCTAGCTACTGACTTAAAAAATAATCACAAAAATCCAAGCATTTTTTTGTGTTATTGTGTTTTGCTATTGAAGTTGTATCAATAATTTCAATTATGTCAAGTAATTTTGGTAAGATAATGTCGTGGAAAATGAACATATTTACCAAACTTTTTCATTAATATCTCTTCAAATATACAAAAAAAAGTCACAACTAAAGGAGTACACATGCAAATCACAAAACAGACCACAAACAAAACTATTATAGATCATTGCTCTACAAAGACAAGCTTAGACTCCACTTGATATGGAAGAAGACCTCGTCAGAAGACTTCCTGGAAGTCGTCTGGAAGACTTCTTCGAAGTCGTCTGGAAGACTTCTTCGAAGTCGTCTGGAAGTCTTCAAGCGCATTATATTTTAGAAGACTTCCGAGAAGACTTCCCATAGGTCTTCCAAAGTCTGATCCAGATCTGAAAAACATGTATATCAAACCCAGATCTGTAAAACCTGCATATCATATCAAAAAACGTTCAAATGGCTTAAAAACAGAGAAAATGAGTGGAAAATTAGATAGACATACTTTTATAGAACACACAAAGTACATATCCAAGTGGAAGATGAGAACCATCTGATTAAAACATGCAACAAAAAAAATAGATTAGTGAGAAAGACATGAGACAAAAATGAAAAATTCATATAAAGTTTAGCCTTTTCAAGTCAAAGAGATTAGAGTGGGTTTGGAGAGTTTTAGTTTGAGAAAAAAGTATGAATTTTATGCAACAGGAGGTTACCTAATGAAGAAAAATCAGCATAAGAACTTACCAAAACGCTCAGATCTATTATGAAAGAGAGACATGAGAGAAGACTCCATTAGAAGACTTCCTGGAAGTCGTCTGGAAGTCTTCTAGCCCAGAAGTCTTCCAGATCTGAAAAACCTGCAAATCCAAATCCAGATCTGAAAACTTGCATCTCCAAAAACGTTCAAATGACTTAAAAACAGAGAAAATTAGTGGAATATTAGATAGATCTACCTTTATAGAACACACAAAAATACATATCTAAAATTAATAAATCTACCTTTAAATGAGTGGAAGATGAGAACTATGTGATGAAAACCTGCAAAACAAGATAAACTAGTGAGAAAGACATGAGACAAAAAACAATAAATTGATATAAAGTTTGGTGTTTATAAGTTCAAAAAGATTAGAGAGAGGTTGGAGAGTTTTAGAATGATTAACATACAATTTTTGTTTCAGCCATTTGAGAGGAGGAGAAAGAAAGTGTAAATTTGTTTTTATATATGGAGACAAAAATTTCAATAAGGTTAAATATTTTCGATCAGAAGACTTACTAGACGACTTACTTGTAAGTCACCCAGAAGACTTCAATATTTTTAGTGGAAAACTAAAATATTTTTAGCGGGAAACTAAAATATTTTTAGCGGGAGTTAGAAGACTTCTCAGACGACTTACGTGTTAGTCGTCTAGACCCTAAACATAACTCCTAAACTAAATTAACTAACTAAACACTTCGTAAAATCAAATTAAACTTAAAAAGTGTTTACTATACACATAAATAATCACATGTAGATAAAAAATTTAATTTTTCAAAAAAACATTTAAGCTTTCCAAAATCTAACCATAAGAATACATACAATACTACAACATATGTTGCAAAACCCTAGACCAAATAATATCATGATTCACTACTTTCACCCATCTATGTTGAAAACAATTCAATTTTATTATATCTTAATTTATATCACTTAAAATTATTTATAATTACATGATTTTTATTTTTCGCTTATCAAAATATTTTTTAAAAAAATTATAAATTATTTTTAAGATCAACTATACCAGACGACTTCTGTGGACGTCATCCAGAAGACTTAACAGAATCTCAGAAGACTCAGAAGACTTAGCGGAGATATATTCGTAAAAATGAGTTCTGTTTTTTTGTTTGGTCATAAGGGGGTGACTGTAATTTCACAAGGCTTTTGGGTTACTTTTGCATTTGATTCAAATTATACTTTTGCAATCAAAATCAAGTTTTGAGTCATATTTGGTAAATCTCCCGTATTTATTTATATATTTATTAGAATCATAAATTTCATATTCCAAAAACTCTATCTCACCTATCAACTCAAAACTCTAAGTCTAGATTAGTAAAGGGAAATTTTATGTTTACCTCTTTTATGGTACCACTTTTCATCTTTACCACCATTAAATGGACATTTTCAAAAATATATTCTTCTTTAAGTAGAAAAAGACTTTTATACCCTTGTTATCTATATATATAATAAATCATTAAATAAAAATAAAATAAAAATAAAATAAAATATTTTTTTATGTTTTCGAATTATACTTTTCAAATTCGAACTTTTTATAAAAAAAAAATTCGAATTTTTTTTTAAATTTCTTTTTGAAAATAGAAAAATTATGTTTGAAACTATTTTTTAAATTTTTTTTTAAAAAAATTTAAGTATTTATTTATATATTTATTAGAATCCTAAATTTCACATTCCAAAAAACCTATCATATCCCTTAACTCTAAACCCTAAGTTTAGATTAGTTAAAAATGAAGGTAAAAGCGAACGTAAAAGTGATTAGTGTAAATATGAAAAATGATACTATCAATGTGATATTTGTAGTAATTTTTTATTAGTTATCACCGGGGTATAAATATTTTTAGTCTTCATTAAAAGTGACATAAAAATAGTTAATGTAAACACGTTGCCTTAATTTCTCTTTTATTAAAGTTTGTAAAATATTTTGGTATCCTGTAAATAAGAAATATCTAGGCAGGCTGAACCCAAACCATTCAGATTTCAGAAAGCTCCTGTCCTGAGACGTAAACTACAAAAGATGTATGTATGTTCTTGTAAATTTGGGAGCCCCTTTTTGTATGAGTAATCCATTTTCTTTTTAATTGAATGGAAACAGGGAAAATGGTAGAAGCAACAACGCGTTGAAGCCGATGGACTCAGAGCAACTGAGAGAGTACGGACATCGAATGGTCGATTTCATTGCCGATTATTACAAAACCATCGAGAATTTCCCTGTGCTTAGCCAAGTTCAGGTCCACTTTCTTTTCAATTTGAAGTGGGTTTTATTCAATCTGTTAGGCTCTGAAAAAAGTTGCATACTTTGCTTGAAAGTTGCTATATTTATCCATGTGAGGGTTTAACCAAATTGACATTGTTAGGATTTGTCAAAGTTTTGTGTTTGAATCTCTCTTAGTTTATTCACAATGTTGATATTTTACTTGTCTCTGAGACAGCCTGGTTATCTTCATAATCTTTTGCCTGAGTCAGCACCAGAACAACCTGAAACGCTGGAGCAAGTTCTTGATGGTGAATTAACTCAATACCCACTTCCTATTTTTTTGGACCGTTTCTGATATGAGTTTTTTTTTTTTTTTTTTTTTTGCAGATGTGAAGGAGAAGATATTACCTGGAGTAACGCATTGGCAAAGCCCTAGCTTCTTTGCGTATTACCCTGCTAACAGCAGCGTTGCAGGGTTCTTGGGTGAGATGTTGAGTGCTGCTCTTAATATTGTTGGTTTTAGTTGGGTTTCTTCTCCAGCTGCCACTGAGCTCGAGATGATCGTTCTTGATTGGTTTGCCAAACTTCTCAACCTGCCAGAGCAGTTTCTATCCAAAGGTTTTATATTTGTCTGAATAATCTTTTTTCGATTAAGAACTACTTAGCTTAAGTTGTCTTGTTGTAGGAAATGGAGGTGGAGTCATCCAAGGGACAGCTAGTGAAGCTATTCTTGTTGTTATGATTGCTGCCCGCGACAAGGTCTTAAGAAGCCTTGGCAAGAAGGCGCTTGAGAAGCTCGTTGTCTACTCCTCTGACCAGACACATTCTTCTTTACTGAAAGCTTGCCAGGTGATGTTTTTGCAGTTGTGTTCAAAGAAAGTTTTGTTAAAAGAAACTAAATTTGGTTCTGCTGGGTTTTGTTTTTCTCGACAGATAGCCGGAATACATCTAGAGAATTGCAGAATGCTGAAAACAGATTCCTCTACAAATTATGCCCTGCGTCCAGAATCGCTTCAAGAAGCTGTTTCTAAGGATCTTGAAGCTGGATCGATTCCATTCTTCTTATGTGCCACTGTAAGAAGCACTAGCTAACCTGTTACGTACTTACCATCTGAAGCATACTTTTTTTTCTGAAAATTCTTTTTTTTTATTTGCAGGTTGGAACAACTTCTTCAACAGCAGTTGATCCACTAGCAGCACTGGGAAAGATCGCAAAGGTTATCTATTTTCTGACAAGCTTCATAAAGAACTTATAGCATAGAAACTGATGCTGTTTCTCTTGACTACATTCTCAGAGCAATGAGATGTGGTTTCACGTGGATGCAGCGTACGCTGGAAGTGCTTGTATATGTCCAGAGTATAGGCAGTACATTGATGGAGTAGAAACTGCAGATTCTTTTAACATGAATGCTCACAAATGGTTCCTCACCAACTTCGATTGTTCCCTTCTTTGGGTGAAGGTACAATATTCCCTATTACTTTCTTCTCGTTGCTTACTGAAAAACTAAAGTTGTGATAAAAACACACAGGATCGGTATGCTCTCACTGAAGCTCTTTCAACAAATCCAGAGTTTCTCAAAAACAAGGTATGGAATTATTTTTGATCTCTTAATTCAAATCTTACTAGTCTTAATTATTTATCAACTTTTTTTGTGTGTGTGTGTGTTTTTTGGCAGGCTTCTCAAGCAAACTTGGTTGTTGACTACAAAGATTGGCAAATCCCTCTCGGAAGAAGATTCAGGTTACATTTAAAGTTTTGCAGGGAGCATCTGCATACTGTGTACAATATTCTGAGACTTTTGTGTGTGTTTTGAACAGATCATTGAAACTATGGATGGTTTTAAGGCTATATGGAGCTGAGACCTTGAAGAGCTATATAAGAAACCATATCAAACTGGCTAAAGATCTCCAACAGCTTGTCTCTCAAGATCCTAACTTTGAGGTATCTGTAAAATTAATGCTCCAAAACCTTCTGGAAAATGACAACAAGGACATATATAACGCATTCTTTTTTGTGTGGCAGGTTGTGACTCCTAGGATCTTTTCTCTGGTCTGTTTCCGTATAGCAGCTGTTGATAACGACGATGAAAAAACATGCAACAACCTAAACCGCAGCCTCCTAGACGCAGTGAACTCTTCAGGGAAACTCTTCATTTCTCACACTGTAAGTATCTCTCTCTTTTGTTCTTCTTTCATCTTGTTGGATAATGTTGTTAAACTAAGGTATATATATACACGTATTTTGTTTCCGTGGCAAACAGAGCTTGTCTGGAAAATTCGTACTACGTTTGGCCATAGGAGCACCACTGACGGAGGAGAAGCACGTGATGGACGCATGGAAGGTTATCCAGGAAGAAGCATCTTTCTTGCTTGCTTCTCAAGTAAAATAAGCTAAAAAAAAAAAAAAAACTTTATGAGAAAACCTCCTGTTCTTTCTTGCCAACAAACCGAAGCACTGGTTGGGTGTGGTATAATTTGATATCATATAAAAGCATCATACAACTTATCCAATGCCGGACTCGTAATTTGTAAGCATGTGTGATTGTGTGTATCATCTCCTTTTTGCCCAATTGTTTGAACATTTTGTTTGATTTTGTTTGATAAGATGTAAATATATTACCAAATCAAAATTCAATTACAAGAGCTATGTTAGCCGAATGATTCTTTGGCCAAAACAAAAACCAGTGAGAAGCCATGTTTTGAATCATACAAAGAGATTAGCAGCTATTACTGAACCAAATAGATCGCATCCTCTGTTGTGTCTAGGCTTGGGCGTTTTATAGGACCGGAAAACCAAATTCGAACCGGAACAAAACGCGCCAAACATAATTTTGCCATTGTGAAGAACAAAATCTTATGTTTGGGCCCGGCCCATATACCTGTATTCTCTCACATCTGCGTTTGTTGTGTTTCTCTCAATCAATCGTGTAAGTGATGCAGGCAGTTTCAAGGAGATTGATCCAGCGGCCTCTCGCCGGAGGAGCTTCGATTTATTCGTCATCTTCTCTCAGATCGCTCCATGGAGTCTCAGATCACTGTTAAGTTTCTACTATTGATTTAATTTGATTCGCATTTCTAGGGTTCTTAATATATGGTTCCCTTCTTCAGTCAATGGGAATGATAATCGTCGCTACTCGTCTTCCCTGGCTACAAAGGGCGTTGGACACCTCGCTCGCAAGGGTACTGGTGGCAGATCCTCCGTGAGGTATATCATTTTTTCTCTTATAAGGGTTTTGGTCCCCAAAGGAATGCTGTCAAGACAAATTGTGTTAGGATAATCCATGATTACATGTTTGTTTAGCTTTCATGAAATTTAATTTACTTTATGGAGAAATGTATCATCTTTAGGTTTTATGTCGCTTCAGTATAGAGAATTTGTCAAGTTTGCTTGAGATCTTTCTGTTTACAAATTAAATGTATCATCTTTTGATTTCTCCTCCTTTGCATTGGCAGTGGCATTGTAGCTACGGTGTTTGGAGCCACTGGGTTTCTTGGTCGTTATCTTGTGCAGCAGCTAGGTGATTTGGGAGATTCAGTCTTGTTTTCTTCCTTGACATTTGGTGGTTTTCTAATTACTTCAAATCAATCTCCTTGCTCCAGCTAAAATGGGATCGCAAGTGCTAGTTCCTTTCCGCGGCTCAGAGGACAATCCTCGACATCTCAAGTTGATGGGAGATTTAGGACAGGTAACTGTGTTCTTTTGTTTAGCACAATGTTTTAGGGGTATGCCACAAACACACACCTTTTTGTTTCTTTGTTTCCAGGTTGTACCGATGAAATTTGATCCAAGAGACGAAGACTCTATTAAGGCTGTCATGGCAAAGGCTAATGTCGTTATCAATCTAATTGGTACTTATTTTCCCTATATTATTAGATCTTTTAAGTAGCAACACTGTCCTTTTACCTTGTGGATGATATCTGTTCTAATTCTCAGGAAGAGAGTACGAGACCAGAAATTTCAGTTTCAAAGAGGTGAATCATCACATGGCCGAGAAACTTGCATTGGTACGTGTTTAATTCCTGACAAGTTATCCCCGGAAACTCTGGTGAAGAGGTTTCCACTTTTTACTCCTCGGACAGTTGTGTGCTTCTGAAATGAGCTACACTTTTTTCACCTTCAGGACGATAGTGCTCTTTTGGTTATGTCTAACTAGATTGGGGATTTTTGTTTTAGGTGGCCAAAGAACATGGTGGAATAATGAGATTTATTCAAGTTTCTTGTCTGGGAGCTTCTGTATCATCCCCTTCAAGAATGCAGAGGGCAAAGGCTGCTGCTGAGGAAGCTGTCTTGAGCGCGCTGCCTGAGGTAAACTGATCCTAGCTTTCAGCTCACATCACGCTCTCTTCTGTAATTATCAGCCTAATGTATGATTCTACTTTTTCAGATATAGGGTAGTTCCGTTACTTTTTCTTTCCTTGTGTAGAACTGTAAAACTGTTATTCATGAACTCTAGAATCTCTTAAAGCAACAATGTAGGCTTGCATATGCATTTTGTCATCAGCCTGCTGCTTCTAGACATTTCCTGATGTATATTTGTTTCCTAGGCGACAGTCATGCGACCTGCGACCATGATTGGTACAGAGGACAGAATCTTGAACCCCTGGGCAATGTTTGTTAAGAAATATGGTTTCCTCCCGCTCATAGGTGGTGGGACCAACAAGTATGTTCTAAACCTTTATCTTATTCTTTTTACCCGTTCATTGCAACTTATAGTGACTATGATCCATTTCTTTCGCTAAACTTAACTTCATTGCAGATTCCAGCCCGTATATGTGGTTGATGTTGCTGCTGCGATCGTTGCAGCTCTAAAGGATGACGGCTCCAGCATGGGGAAAACGTATGAGTTGGGTGGTCCAGATGTCTTTACCCCTCATGATTTGGTAAATTCTTATGGTTCTTTATTCTCTTTGTCACTGTGGCAACCCAATGGCCTTGATTTTCAAGTTCTTTCTTGCAGGCAGAGATCATGTTTGATATGATCCGTGAATGGCCTCGATATGTGAAGCTTCCATTTCCAATTGCTAAGGTAACAGCTCAAATCTTTTACCGTTTAGGTTAGAAACTCCAATGATTTTTATGTGCTCCTTTATCATAGAAAGCGTATCTGAAGCTAATTAGAACTATAGACGCCTTAATTGTTAGGGATTATATGTTTTGTTTTTCAAATGATATACTAATTTCATATATGTCACAATCTGTTCTAGGCAATGGCGGGTACTCGGGATTTCATGGTCAACAAAGTCCCCTTCCCTCTACCCTCTCCCCAGATCTTCAACCTTGATCAAATCAATACGCTTACGACAGATACACTTGTATCAGACAAGGGTTGGTCATTTTTTTCACAGAAGTGAAATGAGTTATATTTCATGAGCTATTTGAGTCTCACGCCTTTTATTATTCGACTCAATGGCTATTGTCAGCCTTGACGTTTCAGGATTTGGACCTTGTCCCTCATAAGTTGAAGGGATATCCAGTGGAGTTTCTTATCCAATATCGCAAGGGTGGTCCTAATTTCGGTTCTACTGTCAGTGAAAAGATTCCAACAGACTTCTACAATTGATGCTGCTTCTGCTCAAAGGTCGTTGCCCTGGACTAATTTTTTTCATGCAAGTCTCACAATGAAATTGCGGAAACCAGATTTGATATTTTGATGCCTTTTCATTTGCTTCTGTCAATAATAAAATGGTTCTCTCCTCGTTGTGTTCTGGAAAAGAAAGCATAACCAATCAATGGGATCATAAGTTAGAGAGGGGATGTCATCTGGCTTGAAGGGGTGATTTTGGCCCCCTAAGGAATTATGGAGTTTCTGGTTCATGTGTTACTTTGCTATTGAGTGCAACTATAAAGCCATGGGGTTTCAGCTTGTATCTATGGTGCAGTATAAGTTATAACCCCGAGAAATTTGAAGTTCACCTTTAGGATATTTTAACCCGGTTAACCCTTATATTTAATGAATTTAGTCAGGCAGATCGTAGGATATAGCACTTTGCTTCTAGCTGTAGATAATATAGAACTTTGGGAAACCTCAATAACCAAGCAAAGCATATAGATCTAATATCATGTCACCGAAGGAATAGTGCAGACACATATTGAGTTATCCCAAAAAAAAAATGAAAGGTGAAGAAGATTATCCCGGACCTGAATCAGGGATTGGTGGAATCAATTATCTAAATCTCTCTTAAAAATTGGATTGAATTTCAAGAATTTGATACTGTAAGGGTTAAAAAAAGATTATTATGTTGTTGTTGTTATAAATTATTAAGTGGATGGCTCATAACCAAGATCAAAACAAGGCCCAGTCGTGGCCAATGGAGGAGAGAGAGTCGGCGGCCAAGTTCCTAGTCGGCCAAGGATTACTAGTTTTTCCTTTTCTCTGTTTTAGTAGTTTTCCTATTGCCTGTTGGATTAGGTTTTGGATAATTTCATTTTATCTATACTTTATAATTCATATATAAAGGAACTTCTATTGATCATTAATAATACACAGACAGTTTCCCCATTCTTTTACAACACGTTATCAGCACGATAGCCTCTAGAACCCTGAGACAAAATCTAAACCCTAAAAACCTAAGCCGGCCGCGAAAACCCTAGACAACCTTTGTCTCGTCTCAACTCTGATCAAACTCAGCTCCTAGACGTCCTCTGTTCGATCTGATCCGACGTACCCAGCTCACGTCCAAGCTCAGACGACCCGATCCCCTCGCAGCTTGCATCCGAGACGCCTCGCACCCGAGACAAGCTCGCGACCGTCCTCAGCTCGCGTCCGCCCCCGTCTGCGACCCGATTGGAGACAGCAAGCGTCCGTTCGCCTCAGTTTGGAGTTTCATCAGTTCCTGATCTCTCTCTCTCTGGTGGTCCGGTTCTAAACCTCTACAAAGCAAAGGTATAACTTAATCTGAGAACCTAGAAAGAACAAAACCCTAAATCATTATTATGGAAACTTTGTTCTTGATCAAAACCCTAAAACATATAGATCTAAAATCAACAATCTCATAACTAGACATAGAAATCGATTCCTTAGAACTTGATTGATTGATTGTTTCTGATCCGAATTTGATAAACCCTAATTTTGGAATCGAAAAACCCTAAACCTAAACTTGAATCCGATTTTATTTTGTTCTTGATTGATTGATTGAATTGATAAAATCTGAGGTTTTAGGATTGTTAGATTGATTGAAGTAATCTGATCTAGAATTTGAATCCTAAAGGCCTTGAAACCTTGAAATCATATTGATTAAAACCGGCAGCCTTATTGTTTAAAATTGAAACCCTAAATTCATAAATCGAATTGTTAAGGTTGTCTGCATTACATCTAAATCTGAATTGAATTGCATTCATACTGTTTAAATAAAAATCGACCAGCATATAGAACATACGAATTCGAATCTGATTGCATAAATACATATGGCCGTGTGGCCTTAATGTCTCTGTTACATGTAGAATCATAAGTTAGGATTGTTCGCACCATGGTCAATTAGATTTACATATCCGATCCTATTGCTTGACTACATGGCCGTGTGGCTTAATTGTTCGCACCATGGTCGATTAGATTGATTGTTTTTCATAAATACGTAAGACAAGTTTGTGGCCGAGCTTGTTAATATACCATGCGGCCACATGATCACATTGTGAACCTAAATTGAAATGATGATGTGATTCAGATGTCGAAAATCTCAAATAGAGACTATGCAGCCCTAAATCTCTCCGGAGATAACTACTTGCAGTGGGCGCTAGATACAAAGATCAGCTTAAGGTCAAAAGGACTTGGTGATACTATCATCAAGGGAAACAATGAGACCGATAAGAATCGGTACAGGGCTATAAGCATTATACGCCATCACCTCATTGAAGGTCTAAAAGATCAGTACATTACGATGGAAAATCCACTAGAGCTTTGGGATGCTTTACAGCATAGATATGATCACCAGAAAACGGTGTTACTCCCAAAGGTTAGAAATGACTGGAAGAATCTAAGATTCATGGATTATAAGTCAGTGGATGAGTACAATTCAGTCTTGTTTAAGACGGTCTCGATGCTGAGACTTTGTGGTGAAGTAGTAACCGAAGAAGAGTTACTTGAGAAAACATTCTCTACATTTCATTCATCGAACATAATACTGCAGCAGCAGTACCAAATGAAAGGCTTCGCCACATACACTGATCTGATCTCGTGCCTGCTACTGGCCGAGGCAAACAATGAGCTCATGATGAAGAACAGTGAAGCTAGACCTGTTGGAACAGTCACATTATCAGAGGCCAATGAAGTTGAAAAGAAAAATCCCAACGAGTGCAATTACATCCAGATGGATAAGAGATCACATGGCAAAGGCCGAGGTGGATACATGAACCGTGATCGTGACAATTACTCGAACGGCCGAGATAGATAATTGGCCGGCCGGAAAGGAAACCACAATAACCGTGGTCGTGGTTCCAATCCCGGCCGTGGTCGAGGCGGTTATGGCCGAGGTCGAGGCGGTATATCCAAACCGTCTTACTCGACCAAATCCATTTGTCACAGATGTGGGATGAGCAACCATTGGGCCAAGAATTGTAGGACTCCTAAGCACTTATGTGAGCTCTACCAAGAAAGTCTTAAGGACAAGAACCCGGAAGCTCACATGGTTCATGATTCCGGATATGAGGCTGATAAAGAATCTGATGTTGCTACTGACGACCTAATGAATTTTGAGACTTCTGATTGTCTCAAAGACTAAAATTTTCGATACGACTTGTTTTTATTGCTTTATGATTGTTTTGGTGTTTTTATTTTTATTGTTTGAATTTATAATAAGAAAACTTTAAAGTTTTATAGAGTCTCTGAGAAATGAAATCTTATTACTTATAGAAATGAATGATGAGATGAGCATACTCGTGGTGGATAGTGGCACAAGTCACACAATACTTAGAGACAAAAGATATTTCATAAATCTCACAATGCAAAGTGCAAATGTACACACCACTGCAGGTGTAGCCGGCCTGATTGAAGGTCACGGCCATGCATATGTATTGATGCCTAAGGGCACTCATCTAGAGATCAAAAATGCCTTGTATTCCCTAAGCTCTAAAAGAAGCTTATTGAGTTTCAAAGACATAAGATTGAATGGTTTCCATCTTGAAACATGTGAAGAAGGAAATAAAGAATTCCTTAACATAATTTCGATCACCAAAGGCAATAAAATGATTCTAGAAACCTTACCTGCAATGTCTACTGGCCTATACTATGCAAAGGTCAGTATGATCGAGGCTAATGCCTGCGACAATTTCACTTTATGGCATAACCGGCTTGGCCACCCCGGTACCAATATGATGCGAAAACTGATAATGAATTCTCAAGGGCACACGTTCAAAGGAGTTTTCCCATACAATCTCACATGTGCAGCATGTGCACAAGGGAAACTCATAACCAGGCCATCACCAGCCAAAGTTAATAAAGAGATCATAAATTTTCTGGAAAGGATTCAGGGAGACATATGTGGACCAATACACCCACCTAGTGGGACGTTTAGATACTTTATGGTCCTGATTGATGCATCGACCAGATGGTCACATGTTTGTCTACTATCCACACGGAACTTGGCATTTGCACGCCTACTTGCTCAGATAATAAGACTGAGAGCACACTTTCCAGATTTCCCTTTAAAGACTATACGTCTAGACAATGCTGGTGAGTTTACGTCCCAGGCGTTTAATGAGTATTGTATGTCCATGGGGGTAAGTGTAGAACACTCCGTGGCACATGTACATACACAGAACGGCTTGGCCGAATCCTTCATTAAACGTATCCAGCTGATAGCCAGACCATTGCTCATGCGGTCTCGACTCCCAGTATCAGCATGGGGACATGCAGTATTACATGCAGTAGAACTGATTCGCATCAGGTCATCTAGTGAGCATAGATATTCGCCATCCCAGTTACTCACGGGTCATGAGCCAGACGTGTCCCACATCAAAACATTTGGATGTGCAGTTTACGTTCCAATTGCTCCACCACAGAGAACTAAAATGGGACCACAGAGAAGGATGGGAATATACGTTTGATATGACTCCCCAACCATTATAAAGTATCTTGAGCCAACAACCGGTGATTTGTTTAAGGCCAGATACGCAGACTCACAGTTTGATGAGTCCACATATCCGACCTTAGGGGGAGATAACAGCCGGTTGAGCAATGAAATCGAATGGTCTCGACCATCAATATCTTGGCAAGATCCTCGGACTAAAGAATGTGATATGGAAGTCCAAAAGATTATACATCTTCAAAAGCTAGCTAATCAACTGCCAGATTCATTTGCTGACCCAAATCGAGTGACAAAATCATATATCCCGGCTTGTAATGCACATATACGAATAGATGTCCAGAAGGGACAAGGTCAAGTGGCTACAGAGTCTAAACAACATCTCAAACGTGGTAGACCTATTGGTTCCAAAGATAAACAACCTCGAAAGTCCAAGAGAGGTGCTGGATCCGCGAGCATCAAAGAAACCGTCCATGACATTGATGGACCGGCCGAGCCGACCAGAACGGTCGAGCCGAGTGGGCCGGCCACTCCAAATGAACCGGCCGTTCCATATAATGAGGTTCGGGATGCTAAACTTCATGGGACACCAGGGCCGGATAATCAAGAGATCTCTATAAATTATATAATGTCTGGAACGAAATGGAACAGAAAAGATATCGACGTCGATGATATATTTGCTTATAAAGTAGCACTTGAGATCATGGAAAAAGATGAGGATCTAGAACCCACGTCCATATATGAATGCATACATAGATCAGATTGGATCAAATGGAAAGAAGTTATAAACGTGGAGTTAGAATCATTAAAGAAAAGAGGCGTTTTTAGCCTATAACCGTGACACCTAGAGATGTCAAACCAGTGAGATACAAATGGGTCTTTGTGAGAAAGAGAAATGAGAAAGGAGAAGTAGTGAGATACAAAGCACGGCTTGTAACACAAGGATTCTCACAGAGACCAGAAATATATTATGAGGAAATTTATTCCCCTGTGGTGGATGCAACTACATTACGATATTTGATCAGTCTGGCCGTGAAAGTGAAACTTGATCTGCGCCTAATGGATATAGTAACAGCGTATCTGTATCGCCCATTGGATAATGAAATTCATATGAGAGTTCCAGAGGGTATTGAGCTCAAAGATAAGAAAGGTTCTCGAGAACAGCATTGCATTAAGCTGAATAAAGCCTTGTACGGTTTAAAACAATCAGGTCGAATGTGGTACAACAGATTATCAGAGTACCTAATGAAAGAGGGTTATAAGAACGATCCAATAAGTCCATGTATTTTTATAAAGAGATTCGACAGCAAGGGCTTCGTGATTATGTCTGTCTATGTGGACGACCTGAATGTAATTGGAACCTCTGGAGAGATTTCCCAAACGGTCGAATGTCTAAAGAAATAATTCGAAATGAAAGACTTAGGGAAAACTAAGTTTTGTTTGGGACTGCAATTTGAGTATGTAGACAAAGGAATCCTTGTGCATCAAAAGACATATACAGAAAAGATACTCAAGCAGTTTAATATGGTCGGACGTGCCTTACCTAAGTGCCATTGGCTAGTCATACTAGACCGGACATTAGTTTTGCCGTGAGTTTACTATCTAGATTCAGTTCATGTCCGACACTTAGGCACTGGAATGGAATAAAATATCTGTTCAGATATCTGCAAGGAACAATGGACCTCGGATTGTTCTATACCGATCGGCCAGGAGAGAGCTTGACCGGATATGCAGATGTTGGGTACTTATCTGACCCACACAATGCTAGATCTCAGACAGGTTATGTGTTTATACACGGTGGGGCTGCAGTATGTTGGCGGTCCACGAAACAAACCTTAGTGGCAACATCCTCTAATCATGCCGAGATCATAGCCATGTATGAAGCAAGCCGAGAGCTTGTGTGGTTGAGGAACATGACCGGCCATATCCTAAACGAGAGTGGCCTGGCCGTGGGAAATGAAAAAGAAGAGCCAACGATCATCTATGAGGACAATGCAGCCTGCATAGCTCAGCTCAAAGATGGATACGTTAAGGGAGATAGAACGAAACACATCTTGCCCAAGTTCTTCTTCACCCACGACCTGCAGAAAGCTAAAGAAGTTCAAGTGGTTCAAGTTCGGTCCAGTGATAATTTAGCCGATCTTTTCACCAAGTCTCTGCCAACCTCAACGTTCAGAAAGCTGGTTCATCAGATAGGAATGCGCCAGTTGAAGGATCTTCAGTGATGCTTTCATCAGGGGGAGTGTCATGTGTTGTACTCTTTTTCCTATCTACGGTTTCCATTTTTCCCATGTTGGGTTTTTGGTTTTCCTAGAAGGTTTTAACGAGGCAACATCGTGCATGATACAAACCCATATGGTTATAGCATCCAAGGGGGAGTGTTATAAATTATTAAGTGGATGGTCCATAACCAAGACCAAGACAAGTCCCAGCCGTGGCCAATGGAGGAGAGAGAGTTGGCGGCCAAGTTCCTAGTCGGCCAAGGATTACTAGTTTTTTCTTTTCTCTGTTTTAGTAGTTTTCCTATTTCCTGTTGGATTAGGTTTTGGATAATTTTCTTTTATCTATACTTTGTAATTCCTATATAAAGAAACCTCTATTGATCGTTAATAATACACAGAAAGTTTCCCCGTTCTTTTACAACAGTTGTGTTACTTTTACATTTGTCCAGATAGAAGCAAAGAAATATGTTAGATACCGGTACCATGTAAATTGGGTAGAAGTCTGCCTAGTGGTGCAAACGTGAAAGTCACCGAGGCTGCGGAATTCTGAGTTGTAGTAAGCACTATCTACGTACCCAATCACACTCTCAGCGACCGGATTATAACTACTTTAAGTATTGAATTTAGGAATTTTTTTTTTTTAAAACAGCAAGTATCAATCAAAATCTTTCTTACTAAATATGCATTTACCCGGTCACCCATTGGATGACCAGAGGACCATTTCATCTGCTATTCTATTATTAACTCGAGAATCTTTCAGGAATATATATTTTTCAGTTAGTATGAATTTGGTCAATTCATATTCGAACCCTACTTTTGCTAATCACCCTTTGCATGTCCACCAATTGTAACGAATAATTCAACTTGAAGCATCAAAAGTTAAGAAAAATGTATTTCTATAGTTGGAAGAAAGTTAATGCTAGGCCATTACTACTCGCATCAATCTGTATTATAAAGAAATAAATAATAATGTTAAATGCAAGTACTTGGGTGGTGCTATCCATGTGTGTTGTACATTGGGGAGCACAAACTTCCCCACTCCCACGGGCCACGGCCACGTTTGTCCCTTTAAAGCTTCTGTTTTTTTTTTTTTTTTGCGTGGTGCTCGTTTTGTTATTTATGACTATGATGAGTGAGATCAATACGAAGTCTTTCTCCCTTTAACACTTCAAAAACATATACAAATTCAGTTCCGACACCACCGACGCAGACGGCACACATTTTTGAAGTTCAAGAGCAAATCCCTGTAGGGGATGGATTCAACCATCCCGCAAGGCCCAAGGAATAGGAGGCCTGGCCCGGACTAAATAAAGCGATGGTTCGGATAGTCGGCTTGAAGGCCAGTTTCTCGGCTTGTCTCTAGAGTATCTTTAGTCGATCATCGTCGACTAAAGTGCATTCAGCTCGGCGACTGCTCGGATGAATACGGGTCTCTCGGTCCAGTAGGGAAGGCCCACGAAGACGACATAAGCTAGGTCAAGGATGAAACATCAGGAGAACTATATAAAGAGAAGGGAAAACAAAGAGAAGGAGATCTGAAATCATTGACTAACACTTGGTGGCTAGATTAGGGTTTTCACCTTTGCTTTATCTCGCCGTTAGTTGTACTTTTCCGGTAGCTCATCGAGCCACCGGCTTCCTCTCTGTCGCATTCTCTTCATTTCTCTTGTAACCGACTGAACGTTCGCCCCAACCATAAATAAGACGTCTTTGTTAAACCCACATCTTCTTTATTACCGTTTTCCGATCAAATAGTTGGCGCCCACCGTGGGGCAACTAGCAAAGTAACGTTAGTACCATGGTTGTTAGCAACGACAGTTCTTCGTCAGGCGAGGAGCGCGAAGCTCTCGAGGTGATGCCGGCTCCAGAGGCGACATCTACGCCTACACCAGTAACTCCACTACCCCCTCCTTCGTCTATGGAAACCATCTTGGCACGCCTCGCCCTACAAGAAGCGGCGCAGAAGGCGGCAGTTGACCAAATCACGGCGATAGCAAAGATCCTTGCTCCTATCGCGGCAAACGCCGAAGCTTCAACGGCGCAGTATCGTCGACACCTGTTCGCCACAGAACGAACCACCAACGTAGCACCTACGCGGGACAACAACAACCAAAGCGCCGGTAACGACATCAACGCGCACACCGCAAGCGAACTAGCCGCGTTGAAACAGTCGGTCCTCGACATCAACTCGAAGATCCACCAGGTGACGATGTCTGCGCCCCAAATCGAGCATGTGCTCGCGGAATCTCTTCGTACACCCTTCACGCAAAAGGTTACTTGCGTGCGGCTCCAGAAGATGGAGAAACTCCGTCTTCCAACCTTCAAAGGTCTCTCTGAACCTTCTACCCACGTCACGTCCTTCAACATAGCGATGCGACGCGCAAATCTTACCGACGAAGACGAAGACGCCGGCTTTTGTCAACTCTTCGTCGAAACCCTAGAAGCACCGGCCCTTACTTGGTTCACCGGCCTCAGAGAAAACTCCGTCGACTGTTTCCACGACCTCTCAACGGCTTTCCTCAAGAATTATATCATGTTCACCAACCAGGAAGCGACCGTGTCAGATTTGTGGAACCTCACTCACGCCAGCGGCCAAAGCCTCCGCGACTTCATGGAGAAGTTCAAGGCTATTGTCTCGAAGATTGATATTCCCGACCATAACGGCGTCGAATCTTTGATGAACACCTTGCACGTCGACTCCACATTCCGTCAGGATCTCTACCGATACCCGACAAAATCTGTCTCCGACGCCATCGCTCGCTCTCACAACTTCATCCGCATGGAAGAAGACACAAGAGCAAAGTTCGCAAAAGAAGCAGCAGCGAAACAACGACCCGCCCGAACAAATGACACCCGCCCCGAGCCTCGCCAGTACTCCTCCGATGGAAATACCACTCAGAAGCGAGGCTACATTAGCTCGGTCGGTGATGAGGAATCTCCAAAATCAGCAGCCGTCACGCGAGAGAAAGGCTGGAACCACTGGGATCGAGACTCCGCTCCGAAGCAGTCAAACTCATCCGAACCAGCGAGTTCAAACTCCGAGGAGCCAAAAAAATGGTGCCTCTACCACAAAAGGGATTCCCGTGATACGAAGGAATGCAAAGTCCTCATCGGGCAGTTTTTCGACGGGATCACTAATGGGACAATCCAAATGCCCACCTCTCCTACGACACCGAAAAACACCAAAAGCTGGAGTAAGAACAAGGAGAAGAAGGCACAGAAGTCTCAAAAGAACACGACCCCGAGCGAGGAAAGAGCAAGCCCTGGGCGCACTCCCATCAACAACATTGGCCCCGCCAACGATTCGTCAGAAGACGAACACCCGCGTCGCCGGCGACGAGTGGAAGTCATACTCTCTCGCCCTTGTGACTCCTCTGATGATGACGTCCCGACAGTGCAACCAGATCTGCGCGATAAATTGAACAGCAAGGATAAGCAGTCTCTCGCACCCTCGACAACAGATAAAGACCTGCGCATTCTATTGAAGCGAAAGAGCGCCACAAACGAAAACACAGGAACCGCCGACCTCCATGCGACCATCTCAAAAGGCAACGCCCGGAGAGTCGGTCAAATTGGCGACCTTCGTGACCAGCTCCATTCGAAGGCCGACGACCTGCGAATCCAACTCAACCGTTTGAAAGGGTCCGATCTGCGACGACGTCTCGAATCAAAAAAGAAACAACCCGCAGAAACTCCTAAATTCGAGAACACAACTGACGATTTGAGGAAGCAACTCGAATCAATGCGAGCTACCCGAGCCCCGCACATTAGCGTCATAACGGGTGGATCACCACCTTGCGGTGACTCGGTTCGAGCCGTCAAAGATTACAAACGTCAAGCAACCACCTCTAAGAAGTGACCTTCTCCAGTCGAAAATGATCACCAGATCACTTTTTCGGCACTAGACACCAAGGGCGTCCACATGCCACATAACGATCCTCTCCTCGTCGACCTCGACATCGGTGAATGCCTAGTCGCAAAAGTCCTTATTGATACCGGAAGCTCAGTCGATCTCATCTTTCGCGACACACTCGACAAAATGGGAGTTGATTTAAGGGATATGAAGCCTTCCTCTCGCAAGCTCACCGGCTTCAACGGAGCCTCAGAGAAAATGATCGGGACAATTCGTCTTCCAGTATACGCAGGTGGTATAACCCGCACCGTCAAGTTCTCCGTCATCCGCGCCAAAGCACCCTATAATGCCATACTCGGAACACCATGGCTGCATTCCATGAAAGCTGTTCCTTCGACTTATCATCATTGCGTCAAGTTTCCCGGAAAAGACGGCAAAACACAGACAATTCGGGGAGATCAACAAGCCGCGAGAGAACTGCTGATCGCAACTGTAAAGATGCAGCAACAGGCTTCCCTTGTCAACTCCGTCAGTAAACCACTCCACAAGATATACCCTCAGAAGGAGGAAATTCGCGAAGTCGCAATCGATGAGTCCGACCCGACGAAAATCATCCGAGTTGGCGTCTACCTGTCCGACGACATATGTTCAAGGATCATCTCTTTCATCAAAGACAACGCCTCGACGTTCGCCTGGAAGACTTCCGACATGAAGGGGATCGACCCCGCAGTTACCTCCCATGAACTGCACGTCGACCCGACGTTCAAACCCATCCGACAGAAGCGACGAAAACTCGGTCCAGAACGATCTAAAGCCGTAAACGAAGAAGTCGACAAGCTCCTCGACACGGGTTTCATTACCGAAGTCCGATACCCCGAATGGTTGGCTAATCCGTTTGTCGTCAAAAAGAAAAATGGCAAATGGCGCATATGCGTCGACTTCACAGACCTCAACAAGGCGTGCCCAAAGGACAATTACCCACTCCCTCATATCGATCGTCTCGTAGAATCAACTGCCGGTAACGAACTCCTAACCTTCATGGACGCTTTCTCGGGATACAACCAGATCTTGATGCATCCCGACGATCGCGAGAAGACAGCATTCATCACCGACAGAGGGACCTACTGCTACAAGGTAATGCCCTTTGGGCTAAAGAACGCCGGCGCGACTTATCAGCGACTCGTCAACCGAATGTTCGCTGATCAGCTTGGCAACACCATGGAAGTGTACATCGACGATATGTTAGTCAAATCGCTCAAGGCCGACGATCACCTAAACAACTTACGCGACTGCTTCAAGATCTTGAACGCCTACGGGATGAAGCTCAACCCGGCCAAGTGTACCTTCGGTGTCACTTTCGGGGAATTCCTCGGCTACATTGACACTCAGCGAGGAATCGAAGCTAACCCTAAGCAGATCTCGGCGATCCTCGACCTTCCAAACCCGAAGAACAGCCGCGAAGTACAGCGACTAACCGGACGCATAGCAGCTCTCAACAGGTTTATCTCGTGATCAACCGATAAGTGTCTTCCCTTCTACGAGCTACTGAGGGGAAATAAGAGGTTCGTCTGGGACGAAAAGTGCGAGGAGGCGTTCCTACAACTCAAGCATTACCTCACAACCCCCCCAGTACTATCGAAGCCAGAAGCCGGCGACACATTGTCTCTCTACATAGCCGTCACATCCTCCGCCGTCAGCAGCGTACTCATTCGAGAAGATCAGGGAGAACAGAAACCAATCTTTTACACCAGTAAAAGAATGACCGAGCCGGAGACGAGATACCCAACACTCAAAAAGATGGCCTTAGTTGTCGTCACCTCGGCCAGAAAACTGCGACCCTACTTTTAGTCGCACACGATTGAAGTACTGTCCAACCAACCACTCCGAACGGTTATGCAGAATACTAACCAGTCAGGACGGTTGAATAAATGGGCGATGGAGCTGAGCGAACATGACATCGTGTACAAGAATCGCACAGCAGCAAAGTCACAGGTCCTTGCCGACTTCTTGATCGAGTTAACGCCAGAGATGGAGCAAGACCTCATCCTATCAAGTGTAAACTGGATCCTACACGTCGACGGTTCATCCACGAGTAAAGGGTCGGGAGCAGGAGTGCAACTGCAATCACCAACAGGAGAACTCATCCGGCAGTCATTCAGTTTTGGTTTTGCGGCGTCAAACAACGAAGCCGAGTACGAATCCCTTATCGCAGGGCTCTGTCTCGCCAA
Organism: Brassica napus; assembly: GCF_020379485.1. Lineage (NCBI taxonomy): Eukaryota > Viridiplantae > Streptophyta > Magnoliopsida > Brassicales > Brassicaceae > Brassica > Brassica napus. The sequence goes on along the minus strand of NC_063450.1, from coordinate 625,147 downwards.
GGCAGTGAAAGCCAAAAGAATCAGCGCTTACTACGACTCTCAACTTGTCGTAAGCCAGTACCTCGGCGATTACGACGTCCGCAACGAAAGGATGAACGCCTACCTCAAACTCGTCCAGGACCTCATGCGAGACTTCGAGTTCTTCGAACTTACGAAGGTTCCTCGTGGAGAAAATGTCTGTGCCGACGCCCTCGCTGCTCTAGGAAGCAAGCTACACGATCAAGTCAAGAGGACAATCCCAATCCACAAAATCGAGAAACTGAGCATCGACACAAAGGCAGAGCAGACGGCGATTGCAGCAGCGATCAGCGAAGCGATGGACATCGACGAAGCAGAACCTCCTTCGCAAGAAGATCAGCCAACAGATTGGCGCAAGGAACTCATTAATTATCTCGCTGAAGGTTAATTGCCCACCCGAGAAATGGGAGGCTCGGCGACTGAAGCGACGTAGCGCACACTACATCGTCATGGACGGGGAACTACACCGATGGACCGCAACGAAGGTAATACTCAAATGTATCGCCGGCGAAGAAACGAGACTCGTCATGGCCGAAACACACGAAGGAGCAGCAGGCAATCACTCGGGCGGGCGAGCTCTCGCATTAAAAGTAAAGAACCTCGGATTCTACAGGCCAACCATGAACGCCGACTGCGAGACATACGCGCGCAAATGCGATAAATGTCAGCGTCACGCCACCACCATTCACAGTCCAACGGAGTTCCTTCACACCCTAACTGCTCCATACCCATTTATGCGGTGGGGAATGGACATCATCGGTCCGATGCCAGCATCTCGACAAAAGAAGTTCATCCTGGTCCTCACAGATTACTTCACCAAGTGGGTTGAAGCCGAAGCCTATGCCAGCATCACCGACAAGGAGGTGCAAAACTTCGTCTGGAAGAACATAATCTGCCGGCACGGGCTCCCATACGAGATCATCACAGACAACGGTTCGCAATTCATCTCGCATCATTTCAAGGGATTCTGCGACAGATGGTGAATTCGACTCAACATGTCGACCCCGAGAAACCCGCAAAGTAACGGCCAAGCCGAGTCGACGAACAAGACCATTATCGACGGTCTGAAGAAACGACTCGACTTAAAGAAAGGTTGCTGGGTAGATGAACTAGACGGTGTCCTGTGGTCCCACAGAACATCTCCTCGGGGAGCGACGAAAACTACACCCTTCTCGATGGCCTACGGCATCGAGGCAATGGCTCCCGCAGAGGTAAATGTGACGAGTCTGCGCCGATCGTGAATGCCACAAAACGCCAAACTCAACCTCGACATGCTGCTCGATGCACTCGACGACATCGGGGAAAAGCGCGACCAAGCATTACTCCGTATCCAGAACTACCAGCATCAAATCGAGAGCTACTACAACAAAAAGGTCAAATCGCGTCCCCTCGAAATGGGCAACCTTGTCTTAAGAAAGGTCTTTGAAAATACGAAGGAGTGGAAAGTCGGCAAGCTCGGAGCCAACTGGGAAGGCCCATACAAGATAGTCGAAGTCATCAAACCAGGAGTATACCGCCTCGAGACTTCAACAGGCGAAGCAGTACTGAGAGCTTGGAACTCCAAACATCTCCGCCTCTTCCATCCTTAGTTGAGGCGAACGCCTTACCGAGTAAATGCGCCACAAATGCCACTTTTACTCGCTCTCTTAAAAAGGCGGAAGAACGACCAACGGTCACGTTCTCTCGCCTCAAAAAAAAAAAAAAAAAACCAAGTAAATGCGCCTCTAAGGCCACTTTTACTCACAATCTAAGAACTACGAATGGCTTGATTCCCGCAAAGGGATACGTAGGCAGCCCAAAGAAAAGGGTCCAGCCGAAATATAAAAAAAACAAACCCCCTCCCCGAGGAATCGATCTCCGAAGCAGACGATCACTTAAGCGATGCCTACACGAGCATGCCCCGGCTTCTCGAACAAGTGTATGGGCACTCGCATCCCACGTTGGGCATGTCCTGATCAGACACGTATTCACGGGAGTCGACCATGTTGCGATTTAAACCAACACGGCCGAGACAATGACTCTAACTCACCCTACAATTTACTAAAGTAAGGTCTGGCCCACCAAACGCTTAGAAATTACGTTGGGGTCGACTTGGAACCGTCAACGTCAAAGATTCACAATAAGGAATAAAGCTTGAATGACAAATGATTGCGAGTCGAAGAAAACGACCGAGAGAAAGTCATGACGAGTTATTATCATGCATCTAGTAGACATGCACAACATCGAGACAACGGATCCGTCCAAAAATTAAAATACGCCTAAGTCCGAGATAAAGGAAAGAGAGAGAAAGTACCTTTGATCGCGGAGAAAAACTTGAAGAAATGAGAGAGGGTCTGCGTATTTATAAGAAAAAGGGAAGGGGGAAACTCGAGGCGCCATCATTAGACCTATTCGGGCCTAAATGGGCCTCGAAATCCACCCTAAAAACCCAGCGGACCCTCGCGACGATTCCGCTTCTCGACATGTGACGATGCGATCGGCGCAGACGGGGGAAACTCGAGGCGTCATCATTAAGCCTAAACGGGCCTAAATGGGCCTCGAAACTCTCCCAAAGAACCCGGCGGACTCTCGCGACGGTTCGCCTTCTCGTCTTAATTAACCATCAGTTATCCTAAATTCGATTAAACCAACAGTTAATCAGGACATGTCAGCCAAAATTCGGGTATCTGCGACTCAACGATTCCGAGAGAAAGTGTCACCATAGCCCTTTCTGCGACTCATCGACCAACCGCACTAACCTCCCAACAGAACTCCTATTCCTTTAAACCCTCAAATTCTAGAATCCATCATGAACTAGACAACCTTTCGCTCACTGATGGACTGGGGGGGACATACTGTAGGGGATGGATTCAACCATCCCGCAAGGCCCAAGGAATAGGAGGCCTGGCCCGGACTAAATAAAGCGATGGCTCGGATAGTTGGCTTGAAGGCCAGTTTCTCGGCTTGTCTCTAGAGTACCTTTAGTCGATCATCGTCGACTAAAGTGCATTCAGCTCGGCGACTGCTCGGATGAATACGGGCCTCTCGGCCCAGTAGGGAAGGCCCACGAAGACGACATAAGCTAGGTCAAGGATGAAACATCAGGAGGACTATATAAAGAGAAGGGAAAGCAAAGAGAAGGAGATTCGAAATCATTGACTAACACTTGGCGGCTAGATTAGGGTTTTCACCTTTGCTTCATCTCGCCGTTAGTTGTACTTTTCTGGTAGCTCATCGAGCCACCGGCTTCCTCTCTGTCGCATTCTCTTCATTTCTCTTGTAACCGACTGAACGTTCGCCCCGACTATAAATAAGACGTCTTTGTTAAACCCACATCTTCTTTATTACCGTTTTCCGATCAAACAATCCCCAACACAAATTCGAGTAGTATACACGCAACAAGTTATTTTAGCAACATATTTTACCAAATAAAAAAAAATCACACAAAAACAAAACTCAAGACTTCAATTAGCTTAAAAACCAACTAAAATTCCAAAAAATCGGCTAGTAAGAGAGTTCGCAAGCGAATGTCTCTGATTTAAATTCAGAGTAGTTTCAGATGTTTTAGCAGAACTTTTTACGTGCTTACTATCATCACTTAGTTGGACATTATGATGAATATCTCTTTGGTCCCAATGAAAAAAAAGATTCGTAACTAAACAATTCTAAAAGTTCTAAATCTAATACAGAAAATAGCACACGATTTAAACAGAGTGGTCAAGAGTTGTGTACTCATGTCATGGAAATACTTAATTAGCGGGGGAAAAGTCGGTCAAATGATGGGCTTAAACTTGAAGTAATCATCATGTTAGAACGTGTTACTGCTTTAGCTTTGCTATTAAATTTCTCCGTTTGTGCGTATAAACACGCTATCACATCAGTCCACGTGGAGTCATTTCCACGCGCTCGCCGGAATAATTACGTTACGAGCGAAGAAGTCGAGTCAAAGGGTCCAAAGAAGGGGAAGGTTACAATCATCTTCCGTTGAAGCGGACACGTCAGCAGACAAATAGCATACGTGGCAAGGTCCCACTGGTCACCGATAAGTTAGAAGAAGAACTTACGGCGCAGATTTAGCAGTCCGACTAACGTGCGCTCTGAAAACTACATTAAATACTCTGTTGTTTTTCTCCCTCTCCCTCTCCCTCTGTTGTCCATGGCGGTGATGAGACCAGCTCAAAACCAACAGGTCAACATTCATCGATCCTCAATCTGAAAACAAGATGTTTCTTTTATTTGCCTGAAGGATCAAAAAGCTGTGTTCTTCTTCCTAGTTGCTCCTCCGTAGATCCTTGTCGGTAATCTGCTTCTTTTCTACTTAGCTTGGCTTGGAGTTTTATTTTTGTTTCTCTACTTGTGAGCTCAGATTTAGCTTTGATTCGCTACCTGTTTTTAGGATTTGGGAAAGTATCAATGTTGTTGTGATCTTGAAAGACTCTGCATGACTCCGAGGGTTGCGATGAGGCGTCGGTCAGCAGAAGCGGCTCCTACCGAGCCAACGGAGAAGGGAAACGAGGGGAAGAATCAGAATAATCGAATCTATTTGTTGGTCTCTTTATCACTCTTTTTCTGGGCGCTCCTCTTCTACTTCCATTTTACTGAGAAACAGATCCAGCTGCAACCTCAACCATCATCATCAATCTCTCTTCGAGTACATAAGTTCCCTCTCGATCCTCCCAAAGAGAAAGAGCCTTTAGTAACAGCACTACTCCCTCCTGCTCCAGTAATAGTGGAGAAACAGGAGTTTCCGTTTGTAAGAGCGTTGAAGACAGCAGACAACAAGAGTGATCCCTGTGGAGGCAAGTACATCTACGTTCACGATCTCCCCGCCAAGTTCAACGAGGATATGCTCAGAGACTGTAAGAAGCTTAGCCTCTGGACCAACATGTGCAAGTTCACCACCAACGCTGGCCTTGGCCCTCCTCTTGAGAATGTCGAAGGTGTCTTCTCCGATCAAGGCTGGTACGCCACTAATCAGTTCGCTGTTGACGTCATCTTCAGCAACCGGATGAAGCAGTACAAATGCTTGACGAACGATTCTTCCCTCGCTGCTGCCATTTTTGTTCCTTTTTACGCTGGTTTCGACGTTGCTAGGTACCTGTGGGGGTACAACATCTCGACCAGGGATGCTGCTTCTCTTGAGTTGGTTGATTGGCTCATGAAGCGGCCTGAGTGGGAGATCATGAGAGGTAAAGACCATTTCCTTGTGGCTGGTAGGATCACTTGGGACTTCAGGAGGTTGTCTGAAGAAGAAATTGATTGGGGGAACAAGCTTCTCTTCTTACCAGCTGCCAAGAACATGTCTATGCTTGTCGTCGAGTCTAGTCCATGGAACGCTAACGATTTCGGGATCCCTTACCCGACCTACTTCCATCCAGCGAAGGACTCTGAGGTGTTTGAGTGGCAAGAGAGGATGAGGAACCTCGACAGGAAGTGGCTTTTCTCTTTTGCAGGAGCTCCGCGACCCGACAACCCCAAGTCCATCAGAGGGCAGATCATCGATCAGTGCACAAACTCAAAGGTTGGGAAGCTGTTGGAATGCGATTTTGGGGAGAGCAAGTGTCATGCGCCGAGCAGCATTATGCAAATGTTTCAAGCCTCTCTCTTCTGTCTGCAGCCACAGGGAGACTCTTACACTCGAAGATCGGCTTTTGACTCGATGCTTGCCGGTTGCATACCTGTCTTCTTCCACCCGGGCTCGGCTTACACTCAGTACACCTGGCATCTACCCAAGAACTACACAACCTACTCGGTGTTCATCCCTGAGGATGATATTCGGAAGAGGAACATGAGCATAGAGGAACGACTCCTGCAGATTCCACCAGAGCAGGTCAAGATCATGAGAGAGAACGTGATAAACCTCATCCCAGGGCTGATCTACGCAGATCCGAGATCAGAGCTGGAGACGCTGAAGGATGCATTTGATGTCTCGGTGGAGGCCATAATAGACAAGGTGACTCGGTTAAGGAAGAACATGATCGAAGGTCGAACCGAGTATGACAACTTCGTGGAGGAGAACAGCTGGAAGTATGCGTTGCTGGAGGAAGGCCAACGGGAAGCTGGGGGACACGTGTGGGATCCGTTCTTCTCGAAACCAAAGCCTGGAGAAGATAGCAGTGGTGAAAGCAATGGAGGAGGCACGACCATTTCGGCTGATGCAGCTAAGAATTCATGGAAGAGTGAACAGAGAGATAAGACGCAGTAAAATAAAAGAGACAGAACCAACCAACATTTTGTTTACATATAGCTTTTGGTTTATTAATTATTATACGGACAAAATTTGATTTGTGTTTTGTTGTTGTATTTGGTATCAAAAATGTAGTTTCTCCATAGAGATCAGTTTGTTTCAGCGTATTGTTGTATCAGTTTCAGCAACCCACAGAGATTGATAATGACAGAGTTACCCTTTTCAAGTTTAGCTCAAATCAGTGCTATGATTTAACCAATCATGTATTGTATAGTAAAAAAACGGATGTGTTTTTGTTTTATTAGCAGTAAATAAAAAATTCAAGGTATGCCGGTGGCATGTGGAGTGGAATAAAACTCTAGCCAGGAGCTCCACAAAGCTTACTATTCTTTCTCTTCTTAGCTTGTCCCTGGCTTTTCTGGTTCGGAGGGTTTGTAGTCTGTAGCAGCCGAAGGAGGAGCAAAGTCAGAGATGTCGATTCTCAAGGTTTGTTGGGGTCCATCGTTTGAAGGGACGTGGACAAGTGCGTCCATTATGAGAATGTCCCACTCCCTTTGCTGTAGAAACCCAAACAAGCTATCTTCTGTTCCAAAGAAACCCAAAAGAAAAAGTAACAAGTAGTGAGAATCATCATCATCATCAACATAGGCGTTCTGAGAATATTTACCTCCATTGCGAACAGCTTTGAGATGCAGGATTCCAGTGCCCTGTGGGCCAACCACAGGAAAGGAACAAGACACTGAGTGCCTTTGCTGAGAAACAGCTAGTGAGGCATTGTACCATGGCCCTTTCTCAATTGGCTCTCCTATGGCTTCGATCATAGCCTTGTTCCTCATCACCTTCTCCATGGCCTTGCTGAAAGTCAAGCATACAAAAGACCAACAATTTTGAGAAATCACCAATGCAATGCAACTGCTACATTCTTCAAAATCATGTCATGTAATGTCAGTAATTTGGAGATACGATTGTTCTGGTCATTACTAAGGCTTCTTAATTGATTCCTAGTGAGGTGAGGAAGAAGAAGAAGTAACATTACTTATGAAATTGGCGACACAAGCACAAGAATACAAACGAAATATCAGACTAAATCCTTGTAAATGGGGGCTTTGCAGTGAGCGATGTCAAAACGGTGCTCTCAAGCAAAAGGTTACTTACTCTGCTAACTAGATGCATAAAAACAAGCCAAAATGGAAATAAATACCGATTGAACTACAAGCGCCAAGAGCTGAATATTGGTTTGTTGTCTTTCCATGTTAAACTAAATGATTAAACAAAACCTGTTGTCTAACTAAAATCATTCACTTGCTTTTCAACTCAGTCACTCAAATATAAAGTATGTTGTTCGGAATACAATCAGAACGAACAAGGACAAAACTGATCCACAACTAGCAGTACCTGAACTACAATGCATTTTCGTTTCTTTAAGTTTATTACCTGCTACATCGGCGATAGATAGAAAGGTCGTCGAGGGCACTCAAAGCAACACCACCGGTGACTGTAATCAGGACAAAGGACACTGCCTTCCGACCAAAAGACCCCAATGTCCCATTTTCTTTCGCTGCTTTGTCGGAGGAGCTGTTCCACATTACATTTAACAATCATAGATAACATAAAATGATGCTGCGTATCTTTCCCTAGACTCTCAGCTCATTAGGTCTAAATGAGCTATGGATCTTTCTACCAAAAGGGACATGGATCTTTCAACGAAACCAAACAATAACGATTTTCTAATCTCGATCAAAGCCGGAAAATCGAATTCCATGGTCAAATGAAAACGAGTAACAAGCTCACAGGTCAAAATCGGAGTCTGGATCGGGTACCTTGAGGTTGAAGATCGTTTGAACACAGAAGTGAACCGCCTCGCAAACATCTTCTCTCAGGTGAATTTTTCGACGATTTTGACCCGAGTCACTCGCTGATTTGGCCCGGAGCACGTCGGTAGGGGGAAGATCTATAGGGTTTTGGGTTTTGCAGCCACCATTTAGAATTTCTTTTTCAAAATATTTACTTTGTTGAAATAAAAACAGGATAAAATAATATTTTATCAATTTTGTTTGTCATCTTTTAGATTAACTATGTATTTCAATATTCTTAACAATCTAAGTAACCTTTACAAAGTACTATTCATTCATGATTCATATATCATTTACATTCATCTTTTTTTTTTGTCCATCATTTCTTAAACATCTTGGAATAACTGATGCTAATTAATAATAAACTTTTAGCTAGAAAAAAAAAATCAAATTTGTCTAATTATTGCTTAAATATTTTATTAATATTGTCTAAAAAGCTTTCAACTGATATCATAGTTTAATTTTTATTAGTTTTTTTTTGGTTAATTTTTAGAGCTTTTTGTATTTAAGATATTTTTCCATATTAAACTTCTGTTTATTTCACAGAATTGATATATATATATATATATGTCATAAAAATTACCATCAAATCAGTTTTACTTATTTATTATTTTTTTAATGAAAATACACTTTTTAAATAATTTAATTTTAAAATAAAATTATATATTAATTTGCTGTATTCTAACAACAATTTAATTGATTTAATTAATTTGCTTTAGTGGATAACTTAAAAAATTTTCATATGAATCGGGGAAAGCAAGCTTATGTTGTTATATTATATTTATTTGTGTATATAGAATCTATATATAATACCAGTGTAATAAAGGAAGAACACTATTTTTTGTAAGTTCATAAAGATACATATTACAATTTGAAATTAATCAAAATTGAATAAAATGTTAATTAAATATTTGTAAATCTAATTGTTTTTTTATCTTTTTTAGTTGGATTCTCATGAAAAGAAATCGATAGGTTAAACAAATGTTTCAAAATTTGTTGTGTTATTGTTTTGTCTATAAATTACAAAATTTATTGAATTGATATATTTAATTATTGCACCCTTAAATAATATTTTATTAAGACATTAGAGAACTATGTTTTGAGTTGTTTTGTCAAAATTGTACAAAAATCTATGCTTTTTCATATTTGTCACGAAAATTTATATGTTAAACTTACTTTTACAAAATTCTTAACTTTGTCACGAAAACAAAAATTTATGCTTTTTCATATTTGTCAATGTTCTCTCAAAGAATATATTAGCTTAGTCACTTACTTTCTTTTTTTTTTTACAAAACAAAGTATTGGAGTCTTGAAAGTTGAATTCATATTATTGTAACTGTACATCAGAGTTTGTGAATCTTGTATATGTGTCCAAGAAAGTTTCAATGGCTTAGTGGTAACTGCCCTATATTTATGTCATACTAACCCGGGTTCGATCCCTTCCTTTGCATTGTTTTTTCATTTTTTACGAAAAAATAAATGAGATGACGTGGTAATTTCGGGCTCTCTGATTGGTTGATTTTCCTATCCTACGTGGACACCCCCTCTCCATAGCTTATATTTGCCTTTTAGTATTGTTATTATATTAAAACGTTTTTTTTTTTGATAACCGTGGGGATCCTGCGACCAAGGTCAACCGACTAATCCCACGAGGCCCGCAGCAGCCACGTAATTTCCTCCCCAGGAATTAGCAGGGAGGGCCCGGGTGGCCAGCGGGAATCGAACCCAGGACCGTATTGGGGCCGAAGCTTTTTTCCTCAAGTACCACTAGACTAACTCCGCTGGTTTATTATATTAAAACTTAACCGAGTTTTACACAAAAACGGCAAAGGTTTCCGGAGGCAACAACCACCATAATAACATTACTATCTGACGAACTAAACAAACATTTAACCATTACCTATAAACAAAAAGGGAACAAGATCACTAAAAACTTTCGGAGCTAAAGACTTGTTAAACATAAAGAGAAGCAAATCGAACGGCAAGTCGGGTTACGCGAGAAAATGTTGAAGGTCGAAATTATTTGGGGTGATAGAAGAGCTCCAAGAGAACCACAAGCACTAATAACTCAAGAACAAGCTTCCACTAAGGAGAGCGATGAGAAAACGGATCTTCACCCGAGTAGTCGACGAAAAACACATTGACAATCAAACTACTCACATACCAAACACGATTGAGCTTAAGCTTCACAGTCCTTTACCAAGGAATTCGGAAAACCCGTCGGTTAAAAGCCAAGGAACAGAACTTCACCCCCACAACGCTTCACAATGAACAAGGCTACAAGAAGCACAGAGGTCAGACGATACCTTGACACAGAGAAACTCAATAAGTGACAAAACGCCACAAAGGACATACAAGAGTCCCTATGATATAATTGTATTTTTATCCTTTAATAAAACTTCTTTTGATCATTTTCATTTTTAAGAGCTATTTTTGTAAAAATAAATTCAAAAGAGCCATTCTAGAAAATTTCTCTTAATTTTTTTGCCTATATAAAAAAATAAAATAATAGCCAAATTAAACATAATTTCAGTCTTTGTAGCTTAAAAGCGTTATATAAAATAACATATGATGAATGCGTCTTTGTCAAAACACATCTCATTTTTTTAAACAACTCCAGTAAAATATTAATTTCAGTGATACTTTGCAGCTGACACACTGATCCTCCAAATGAATATCAAAAAATTTCCATTAAAAAATAGAAGATGGACAAATCCGAAATTTGATATTTGCGTCGTAAGATCATATCAACATTTATAATTTTGTATTAAACCCTTTGTAATTTTGTTGTTAAAAATATATTAAACAAATACTTTGGACTGCAATACGAAAATGCGTTTGATATCCTCAAAATTTCCTACTCTGTTATATATACCTCCTACTAGCTCTTGTCTTGAAGCTGAAGCAGTTGCTTTGCCTATGGCTGCCCAGCAACTCAAAAAGGTTTTCTTATACTCATGTTGTCTTTGTAGGTGACGGCAAGCTGGTTTATCAGCTGGACTCTGGAGACTATCAAATGACAATGAGGCAGCTACACTTTCATTGCATTATCATCAGCCAACGAATTTTCGTTTCAGTATGTTCCAAGAAGCTATATGTGTCTTTTGTAGATAGTCTATAGCAAAACTAGCAAGACTTAGAGCAACATTAGTGGTACAAACCCACCAAGTTTCTCAAAAAGACAAACTTATATTATTTTATTTTTATAATTTTTATAAGTGTTGGCACACTAACTAAAGGAAAATGACCATTTTCGACCTAAACAATTTTGGTCGTGCTTTTTCATATCCAAAAAAGAGTAAGTGCGAATTTATACCTAAACCGTAAAATTATGATGTAATACAAAAACCTACCTTGATTAACTAACCGTTAGTCAATTGTTAATTTTGAGTGAGTCAGCGTCCAAGTGGCAAATGATATGTCGAGTGAAGCTTAAAACAACTTCATTTTATCGTTTTGAATTAAAATAATTAATTTTATAAAAATGACAATACAACCCAAGATCGAACCCGAGTCTCACTCAAGCAACAAAGGAAACGACGTCTTTTTATGGTGTAAAATTTGGGTATAGATTTCAAATAATTTTATGTTTCGCACTTATTTTTTCGGGTATGAAAAAACACCAAAATTATTGAGGTAAAAAATTATATTTTTCTCCACTAATTAACTGCCACATGTAGAATTGGTTTCTGAAAGTTTTAAAAAGGTATTTTTATGAAGGTATTCTCTTACCTTTTCTCTAATTATTTTTTTACTTTTAATGGTTAGAGATTCTCTGAGAGCTCACAACTAATCTATGTCAGGTTTTTGTGTAACTTTGTATATATTTTAATAAAAGTTGGGTTGAAAAGAAAAATGAAAACAAAATAACAAAAAAATGGGTGTAAGCCCATGTTGAGCCCACTAAGACAAATTTTCGCCGACTCGGAAGCCGAAACAGGATCTTTAAACTGGAACCAGGAGAGAGACAGGGATAACTCTTGTTCTAAGGATCCCTATTTACGCGCGCCAAGTGGGAAAAGATACTTTTCAATCTTCGGACGTTCATTAGCTTTCTGGGTTTATCATGAATCTTTAGGTGGGAATTTTGATTCCGTAATTTGATCATCTCTCTACTGTCTAGGTTCCGAGGATTTCAGATTCGATTGTGTTTAGTGTAGGCTTTGCATTATTTACTTATTTATTGAATAGCCTTGTTTGCACGATGATTGGCCACTCTTAACATGTTTTTTTAGCTTCTATCCTAGATTTTGGGCAAAACGATTGCATCAGGATTGAGTTTGCATGATGAACAGCTTCATTTCTTACCATCGGTTTGCTTGTTGCAGATTCAAAATCTGTTTGGTCATGTGGTGAATCTATTTGCCATCTTCAAAAGTCTGCTTAATTTTTTTTCTTTGGAGGACAACAATGGAGACTCGTCCGTTTAGGTCAATGAGTAGCCTTGCACTCACTTCTTCAGTACCAAACCCTTCAGTCAACGCAGACATATCCTTCAGTTCAGAACACAATCAATCCATGGCAAGCCCCTATCATTTGCTCTCTGCTAATGGTGGAGCAGTTGGTCACAATATATATTCAAACGATCTCCATAACCACCCTTCCGTGGCTTCTCACATTGGAAGCAGCAGTGACACACCATTCATCTCTGAGATATTAGATTGGGATCATCCAGACCTTTTCGATTTTCCTTTGGATATTCCCATTCAAACCAATCAAATGGATGACATTTTGGCAGAATTGGATGAAGAATTGATTACTGATGATGAGAATCCATTAATGTATGCTCTCTTGAACGATCTTTTCCTCGACACAAGTTCCACCTCTGCTGCTTCCAAGGTTGTTGCGATAAATGTTGTGTTTCTCTAGTCTCTAAATGTCAGTGCTTTTATCTTCCTTAGCACATGAAGGAAGGAAGGAAGGAAGTGATGTTTTATAAGGATATAATTGTTGAGTTTCAGGTCCAGGAACCAACTATGCAATCGCAGATTCAACAACCCCAAGTTGTTCTGCACCAGACTTCTCCGATCGTTAGGACTGTATCCTCAAACAGTTTCACCAGTAATAATACTGCGGCTGCTAAGGGACGTGTGCGTTGGACCCCAGAGCTTCATGAAACTTTTGTTGAGGCTGTTAACCAGCTTGGTGGCATGGAAAGTGAGAGCATCTTCTCTCTGCATTTTCATAGTTTTTTTAGATAAAGAGTTAACAATGATGATGAAGCTCTGTTTTGTGCTGATTCAATGTCTTCTTTTAATCAGACGCAAAACCCAAGGCGGTGCTGAAGCATATGAAAGTCCAAGGCCTGACTATATATCATGTCAAAAGTCACTTGCAGGTTAACTTTTTGTTTCTTCCTAGCGTTTGATTCCACAGAAATAGTCTGCCCATAAAAGCTAACATTATTTTTGTTATATAAATTGCAGAAATATAGGACAGCTAGACATGTACCAGAACCATCAGAAGGTAGATACTTGATGAATGTTCGTATGCTTCTTTCTTATGATGAGGAGAAAGTATTACTGCTTCTTTTTTTTAATTTTTTTTGTGTATCTTTCTTATTATCTTGATATGTCGTCTGATGGGTTTTAGCAGGTTGGCGAGAGAAGAAGTTGACACCGGTTGAGCATGTTACATCTCTTGATACGAAAAGGTTTGGTAACATCACAGTTCACAAGTAGCTACACCATTTCTAAACCAGATTGTGTCTAAAGAAACCAATATTTTGATTGATGTAATGTAGTGGGATGTATATAACTGAGGCGCTGAGAATTCAGATGGAAGTTCAGAAGCAACTGCATGAGCAGCTCGAGGTAACGATGGACACATGATATGCTCCTTGTAATTCGTTGCATGCAAACAATAAATGGATTTGTTTCAGATTCAAAGGAAGATGCAACTTCAGATAGAAAAACAGGGAAAGGCACTTGTCATGATGATTGAGAAGCAAAATATGGAGTTTGGCAAACCTGAACAAGAAGAAGAGGCAGAGGCAGATTCTCGGAGATCAAAGCGTCCAAGAAAAGGTTGAATGAAGACAAGGTTTCTCGGAATGATAGATGATGATGATGATAAAACTGAAAATGGTGTTTTTGGTGAAGCTTGGAGAGTTTTGACTTATTAGAAGAAGACTAGGAGCTTTCTTTTTTCTTATTAGGGAAACTATTTTTTCGTTGATAAAAAAAAAAAGAAAAAAAAAAGGGAAACTATTTTTTCTTACTATTGTATTTATTCTTTCTGATTAATATCATCAGCACTCTATCTAGGAAGAAACAAAAAAATAAAAAGAGAGTTATTTTTCCAATCTTTGAGAGAGTTATTTTTCCAATCTTTGAGAGCAGATTCTCTAGGTTTATTGTTTTAGGTGTTGACTACGACGAAATGATATTTTGGACCTGTGTTTCTGATTTTACCGTTTTTAATTACACAAATTCAAATTAGTACTAGTAAGTTACTCTTTTTTCTTTATGGAAGGTTTTTGTAAATAAATAAATAAATAAACGAAAATAATTAAAAGAAAGATGGATCATCAAACGAGTAATAAAACGGGAATAAGAACATCAGGGAGAACGTCCACGTCAGTTTGAAAAATTGTCTAATAGAAAGGTTGCTGTTTGCCACGTCACACATATATGGGCTTGCATGATTTTTTGTTTTTTGTAGATTATGGACTCTTCTTTCTGGGCAAACCAAAAGAAAGCCCGTCTCGCCTACCTCTTCTTCCTGATTCGCCTTTCTAGGGTTCATCGTCACTTTGATGATCTGATTCCTTCTACCAGCAATGGCGGTTCTGAAATGGCGTGAAACTCGACACTTAGTCACTAATCTTCGCGTCGGAGTCTGTTCATGTCGTTCCCGTTTCGATTCTTCACCTCCCAACGGTTTCAAGTCGCATTGATTCAACATAATTAACCAAAACTTAACTCTTCCTGGCCACTACAACCAAGATCTCGCATTCAAAGACTCTTATCTAGCTTCGAGGCGGTGACTCTCACCTATAAAAAGGTATGGCTTGGCTTCATCTTTGAGCATCATCCTCACAGATCCTAAAATTGAGAGAAATATTATATTCTGTATAATGGCTACCTCATCTGTCTTGCTCTCTGATTTGGAGGCTGGAAGTTGTTCTTCTTACACGGTGGAGGTTTGGCTGCTCAGATTCTTGAAAGCAAGAATGTGATCATGTTTGATTTTTTCGTGGTTGAATCTAAACGTGATCATGTTTGACTTAGTAATTCATTATGAGACTTACCAGAAATCTCTTGCGGAGCACCAAAACCCAGACACGTTGAAGAGGCTGAATGAGGCTGATAGAGCCAAGAAGATTTGCCGTATCAATAGTATTTCGATCCCACTATTGGTGAGGCGGAGCATCAAAACGGTAACCTGGTTTTGCAGTTCTATCTTGGTAAAGCGAGTTATACTAACATCATTTTGTGTTTGTAATACAGGTAATAAGTTATTCAAGGAGCAGGAGTATCATGATGCTGTGAGACATCACACTGAAGCGATACAAAGAAATCCAAAAGAACCAACAGTAAGTCCAATTCTAATCATCTTATGTGCTTAACTGTTGTGTATAAAGGCTTCACTGTTACGTCTTCATTTCGGTTTAGAGCGAACCAGTGAGCTAAGATTATTTTATTTTCTTCTTCTTCCAGACTAGGCCTAGGGGAATGCAAGACCCGGGAATCAAGAACATTCTCACAGATCTGTAATGAGACAGGTAATGAGACAAACTTTGATCTCTAGATGTCTTCTCGATTTACAAATCAATGTTTGGTTATTTGTTGCAGCAATCCATCTTGATGTTAATGATATCTCACCAAAATCCAAACTCTTTTAACAGATTCTGTATGATTTCAGGAGAATTCACCAGCAGCACAACATGCACACCCCGATGATCATGATCAAATCCAAAAGCATATAAAGCTAAACCCAGATTTTTTACTTTTTGTAGTTCTCAAACCAAAATCAAGTTCCACCCATTGTTTCAGGATAATCTGATGTAACATTTTCTTATATCAACTGTGTCTTTATAAGACAGAGACTTGAATTGCTTACATAACTGCATAGCCCAAAACAAACTCACAAAAATTCTTCAGTACGTAGGGTTAGTTCTGAACAAGAAAAACAAAATGTTAAGCAGCAACTTCTTCATCCTTGGATGAAAGTTCAGAGGATGATGCAAGCTCTTGGTGTTTTGTTGAATGTTCAGTTTAGGACTTACGCGGGATGAAGATGAGGCTCAGGAGGATGAGATACCTACACGGCTACCCGACGGCCTGTTTGATCGGAAAACGGTAAATAATAAGATGTGGGTTTAAACAAAGACGTCTTATTAATGGTCGGAGAAAAACGTTCAGTCGGTTACAAGGGAAAAGAAGAGAGTGCGACAAAAAGGAATCCGGTGGCTCGACGAGCTACCGGAAGAGTACAACTAACGGCGAGATGAAGCAAAGGTGAAAACCCTAATCTAGCCGTCAAGTGTTAGTCAGTGATTTCGGATCGTTTTCTCGTTGTCTCTTCTTTCCCTTATATAGACGTCCTGATACCTCGTCCTTGACCTAATTTACGCCATCTTGGTGGGCCTCCTCTGCTGGGCCGAGAAGCCCGTAGGCGTCCGAGCAGCCGCTGAGCCGAACGTACTTCAGTCGATGATGATCAACTAAAAGTACTCAAGAGTCAAGCCGAGAGACCTGACTCTTGAGCCGACCGATCGAGCCGTCGCTCTTCCTAATCCGGGCCAGGCCTTCCTATTCCTCGGGCCTTGTGGGATGGTCAAATCCATCCTCTACAGTAAGTCCCCCCCCAGTCCATTAGTGAGCGAAGTGCTTTCCAGCTCTTGATGGATTCTAAGGTTTGAAGGTTTGAGGGAATAGGAGGCCTGTCGGAAGGTTGGAGCGGTTGGTTGATGAGTCGCACAGCGTCGTTCTCTCGGAAGCGAGCAGTAGAGGCTTTTATCTCTTCTTTTGGTCGTCGTGTCGCAGGAAGGGTTCTGGAATATTTCCACTCAAGGCCGATTAGTCGCAGATATTCAGATCCCGACTGACATATCTAGATTAACCGTTGGTTTATTCTAATTTTAAGATGACCGACATCCGATTTAGACGAGAAGCCGAACCGTCGCGAGGGTCCGCTGGACATTTGGGAGAGTTTCAAGGCCCATTTAGGCCCGTTTAGGCTTAATGACGACACCTCGAATTCCCCCCTCTTTTTTTTTTCTTTTAAATGTACCGAGAAGTCGAAACGTCGCGAGGGTCCGCTGGATTTTTAGGGAGAGTTTCGAGGCCCACCTAGGCCCGAATAGACCTAATAATGATGCCTCGAGTTCCCCCCTTCTCTTTTCCTTATAAATAAGCCGATCCCCTCTCATTTCTTCAAGTTTCCTCCGCGATCAAAGGTACTTTCTCTCTCTCCTTCTTTTATCTCTCTAAGTGTTATAGTCTTCACTCGACGCGTTCTCCGCCGCCTTGTTCTATCATGTCGTCGGCTCGGGGGTTATCGAGGCAGCAAAAAGGGAAATCGGTTGCGGCGGCATCAGCTCCGGCAAGGGGTTCTGGCGGAGGTTGTATCGGGGGCCTCGAGTCGACTCATCACGAGGCGATGATGGATACGGTTGATTTGTCTCGCTCCCAGAGACTTCTGATCGCAGATGCCACACGGCTTGCGAGGGAAGGGAGCGAGAACGTCGTCGTGAGGGACGCGACGGAGTGTGCGAGAGACGGGCAGAGCGAGGCGGTGCCCGTCGATTCGATTACCTTGAGAGCTCGCGCAGTGGAGGGCGATCCTTCAGAAGATGACGACTCTGAAGCCGAGTTGTTTCCGACGACCTTCTATCCCGAAGGGATTTTCGAAGAGCTTCCACGACTACATCCCGACTTATTGCGCCCTGCTTTCGTGGCTGGTCAAGATTGGGACGGTGTGGAGGAGACTAAGTCGACCCTGAGAAGCGTGAAGAGGGTTCTTCGGGCCCAGAACGCCACAGGCGTGACTTTCCTCATTCCTACGAAGGAGCAAAGACCTTGGTCTCCTCCGATCGGGTACCAAACAGTTTACGAATCTTATTTCCAGGAGGACACTCGCTGTTGGTTCCCAATCCCGCGACTGATCACCGCGTACGCTAGGCGGCAAGATCTCGCGATTAGTCAGTTACTGAACGGCTCGCTGCGACTAGCCGTCACTCTATCAGTTCTGGCGGAGGAGATCGACATGCCGATGAGCGTCAGGTCGTTCCAGGAGATGACCTCGATAACCGATATGAAGGACGGAACCTACTCGGTAAAGATGCGACCAAACTGCAACGTGTGCGCCGGTCATCCAAACAAAACGCAGAATTGGCAGCGCTCCTACTTCTTCATTAAGTCCGACGACTCGGCTTTCGAGGAGCCTCCTCGAGAGGACTATCGGGTCCTATGGAACCGTTCTTGTGGTAGAATATCTTGTCGCGAGCTACGTCTGATTTTGTTGATCTTAACGAAACTTTCTTTTTGTTGTGCTCGCAGTTGGCCATCCCACTTCTCCAGTCTATCCTGAGGACTTCCTAAAGAGCGTTCGAGCCGTCGCTTTGCTTCGGATCTACCTATGGTCCGAGATTACCGTTGAGAAGATTCGCGAGCTTAAGGATCGGATCGCTCGAAGTGCGTTCTCTCGCCGTTTCTAGTTATTCTTTCGATCGCAAAGTTTATTTATCGGGTCCTGACCTTTCAGCCTTATGTTTTCAGGAGAGTGGAGATCTGACCTTCCGACCGTTCTTCCTATTCGCACCAAGCGACTAGATATCTTCCCGAAGGACATCCAGAAGCAAATTTATGAAGCAAAGAGGATGGGAACTCTTCCCGATTTGAGCGCGATGTTTGCCGCCCAGCTGGGACTGGCTAGCGAGGAAGGACCCTCAGCTACGGTTCCTCGCACGGTTTCCCCTTCTGGCACTAGAAGCGCGGGGAAGGGTAAGAAAAGGAAGAGGGGTGGCTCGGGAGTCGAGGGGAGCGCCGAGGAGGCGAGCGACGTTCCTCCTTCCGGCGAACCCCAGAAGAAAAAGAAGAAGAAGAAGAGGAGGACGAAGAGGCCTGTTGACGAGCAGTCGGAGAATCCCGAGGAGCCGACTGAGATTGAGGAGGGTGATGTTCAAGAAGAATAACTTCAACCCGAAGAGGAGGCTCCTGAGGCTGAAATCTTGGGAGAACGGGACGACGCGGCGGAAGCTGGTGAAGGGGAGGAATCTGAAATTCCTCTTAACGTCGCCCGTCCGGACGGTTCCGAAGATGACAGCGGGGAGTCGCCGCTTTTGATCAGGAGACGCAACGACGAGGTCGGCGATGAGGGGCGATCTCCTATTCTGGCGTCTTCTCGCGAGGGAACTCCGGTTCCCATTGGGGAAGGGGTCGCTCAGATCGGCACTTCTTCTCGCGGCTCCGCTATCTTGAGGAGGGTGCCCGGAGTCAACTTTCCAGACAAGGTTTCGTTTCACTACGAGGGACCGGCCCCTCTAGCGTACGTCCCCGAGAAGTGTGGAGAGTTCCTTCGCCAATTAAGGGGGAGGGCGAAACCTTTGCCTGCTGTGAAGGACCTCATTTTTGGGGGTGAATACGAGGAAGCCGCGAGGGCCAAGCTGCTGGTAAATGACTCGGCCCCTTCTTTTTTTTTTTTTTTGCTTTGTCCTTTAACTTTTTCTTACAATTTTCATCTCCTCGTTTGTTTAGGGGGATAGTGCGACGAACGTTGTGATCGATAAGTACGACACCGCCCTGAAGGGAGCTTTGGGCGAACTCGAGCTGGCTACGAAGGAGCACGCGGCGAAAGAGGAAGCTTCTGCTCGCCAGCTGAATGCATTGAGGGCTGACGTCGAGAGGCTTAACGGGATGGTTGCTCGCATCATCGCTCGGAGAGATGAGCTCAAAGCCGAGTTGGAGATATCTCGGGGAGTTGTTTGTGAGCTCGAGCGGGAGAACGCCGAACTTGAGGGCGAGAAGGTTTCGCTCGTTGAGTCTCATGAAAGAGAGATGAGGCGCCTCAGGGATTCCAGGATCCTTGAAGTGACGAGGGAAAGAGGAAGAGTCGAGGCCGAGATGGCCGCAAAAGCTAATCGTCGCTTCGCTAGGATTCGCTCCCGAGAAGAGCGACGAGGTCCTTATGAGGAGGCCCGGTTGCTTCACAGCCAAGCCTTCGGAACCAGGAAATGCCTCGAGGCTTTGAGGAGGGCTGGGAGCGACATCTCGCAAGCTACTATCGAGATATTCGCCGAGCAAGAGAAGAAATACGACGAGGAAGCCGAGAAGCTTAGGGTGGGCGAGATACCCGAGGAAGATCTCACACTTTCTCCTCTCGTATTGAACTCTCAGTTTGTGGATGCTCGAATCTTGGCGAGTCTCGATCCATATGGGTCCAACGCCGGCTTGATCGATCCAGAGACTGCAGCGAGTCTTCACGTTCCGCCTACTCATCCAACTGAAGAACGGCGCGAAGACCCAGCGCCTCTTCTTGAAGGTCCTTTGGCTGATCCAGAGGTCGTCCCGAGACCAGACGAAGCGCATGTTTCTCCGGCTGCTCGTGAGTCGAGCGTCAGGGCTTCGGAGCTCTCCGTCCTCAACGAACGCGAGAGTGATCGGGAAGCTTAGTCTTTTTTGTTTGTTGTTTTCTTTTGAGTCCCGGAGGACTTATGTTGTTTGCCTTTTAGACTTTTGCCTTTCGAGGCTTCTACTTTGTTTTTCCTCTGTTACAACTCTTCGAATCGTATTAACTGTTTGTCTTTTATTGTACTTGTCTATCAAATGCATGATTTCTCAAAATTTGAAGTGACTGTTTGTTTAGTATAAACATTATTCGAGATATCGAATCGTTGTAGTGTTAAGCTCGTTATGACTTTGTCTCGGTCGATTTCTTTGACTCGCGATCGTTCGTCGTTTGAGTTTAGTTATAAGTCCTCGACGTTTGACGGTTCCAAATCGACCCTAGCGTAATTTTCAAGCATTTGGTGGGCCAAACTTTACTTTAGTAAATTACAGGGTGAGTTGGAGTCATTGTCTCGGTCGTGTTGGTTTAAATCGCAACACGGTTGACTCCCGTGAATACGTGTCTGATCAGAACATATCCAACGTGGGATGCGAGTACCGATACGCTTGTTCGAGAAGCCGGGGCATGCTCGTGTCGGCATCGCTTAAGTGATCGTTTGCTTCGGAGATCGTCTGCTTCGGAGATCGATTCCTCGGGGAGGAGGTTTGTATTTTTTTTTTTTAATTTCGGTTGGACCCCTTTTTCTTTTGGGCTGCCTACGTATCCCTTTGTGGGAATCAAGCCATTCGTAGTTTTTAGATTGCGAGTAAAAGTGGCTTTTGAGGCGCATTTACTCGGTTTTTTTTTTTATAGCGAGAGAATGTGACCGTTGGTCGTTCTTTCGCCCCCTTTTTTTTTTTTTTTTTTAAATAAAAAGAGACCGAGTAAAAGTGGCCTTAGTGGCGCATTTACTCGGTAAAGTGTTCGTCTTGACTAAGGATGGAAGAGGCGGAGATGTTTGGAGTTCCAAGCTCTCGGTACTGCTTCGCCTGTTGAAGTCTCGAGGCGGTATACTCCTGGTTTAATGACTTCGACTATCTTGTATGGTCCTTCCCAGTTGGCTCCAAGCTTGCCGGCTTTCCACTCCTTAGTATTTTTGAAGACCTTTCTTAAAACAAGATTGCCCATTTCGAGGGGACGCGACTTAACCTTTTGGTTGTAGTAGCTCTCGATTTGATGCTGGTAATTTTGGATACGAGTAGTGCTTGGTCGCGCTTTTCCTCGATGTCGTCGAGTGCGTCGAGCAGCATGTCACGGTTGAGTTCGACGTTTTGTGGCATTCGTGATCGGCGCAAACTCGTTACATTCACTTCTGCGGGAGCCATTGCCTCGACGCCGTAGGCCATTGAGAAGGGCGTTGCCTTCGTCGCTCCGCGAGGAGTTGTTCTGTGGGACCACAGGACACCATCTAGTTCATCCGCCCAGCAACCCTTCTTTAAGTCGAGTCGTTTCTTCAGACCGTCGATGATGGTCTTGTTCGTCGACTCAGCTTGGCCGTTACTCTGCGGGTTTCTCGGGGTCGACATGTTGAGTCGAATGCACCATCTGTCGCAGAATCCCTTGAAATGATGCGAGATGAATTGTGAACCGTTGTCTGCGATGATCTCGTATGGGAGCCCGTGTCGGCAGATTATGTTCTTCCAGACGAAGTTTTGCACCTCCTTGTCGGTGATGCTGGCATAGGCTTCGGCTTCGACCCACTGTGAGGACCAGGATGAACTTCTTTTGGCGAGATGCCGGCATTGGACCGATGATGTCCATTCCCCATCGCATGAATGGGTATGGAGCAGTTAGGGTATGAAGGAACTGCGTTGGGCTGTGTAAGGTGGGAGCATGACGCTGGCATTTGTCGCACTTGCGCACGTATCTCTCACAGTCGGCGTTCATGGTTGGCCAGTAGAATCCGAGATTCTTCACTTTTAATGCAAGAGCTCGTCCGCCCGAGTGATTGCCTGCTGCTCCTTCATGTGTTTCGGCCATGACTAGTCTCGTTTCTTCGCCGGAGATACATTTGAGTAGCACCTTCGTCGCGGTCCATCGGTGTAGTTCCCCGTCCATGACAACGTAGTGTGCACTACGTCGCTTCAGTCGCCGCGCGTCCCATTTCTCGGTGGGCAATAAACCTTCAGCGAGATAATCGATGAGTTCCTTGCGCCAATCTGTTGGCTGATCATCCTGCGAAGGAGGTTCTGCTTCGTCGATGTCCATCGCTTCGCTAATCGCTGATGCGATTGCAGTCTGTTCCGCCTTCATGTCGATGCTCGGTTTCTCGATTTTATGGATTGGGATTGTCCTCTTGACTTGATCGTGTAGCTTGCTTCCTAGAGCAGCGAGGGCGTCGACACAGACATTTTCTCCGCGAGGAACCTTCGTGAGTTCGAAGAACTCGAAGTCTCGCGTGAGGTCTTGGACGAGTTTGAGGTAGGCGTCCATCCTTTCGTTGCGGACGTCGTAATCGCCGAGGTACTGGCTTATAACAAGTTGAGAGTCGCAGTAAGCGTTGATTCTTTTGGCCTTTACTGCCTTGGCGAGACGGAGCCCTGCGATGAGGGACTCGTACTCAGCTTCGTTGTTTGACGCCGCAAAACCAAAACTGAATGACTGCCGGATGAGTTCTCCTGTTGGTGATTGCAGTTGCACTCCTGCCCCCGACCCTTTACTCGTGGATGAACCGTCGACGTGCAGGATCTAGTTTAAACTTGGTAGGATGAGGTCTTGCTCCAGCTCTGGTGTTAACTCGATCAAGAAGTCTGCAAGGACCTGTGACTTTGCTGCTGTGCGATTCTTGTACACGATGTCATGTTCGCTCAGCTCCATTGCCCATTTAGTCAACCGTCCTGACTGGTTGGTATTCTGCATAACCTTTCGGAGTGGTTGGTTGGAGAGCACTTCAATCGTGTGCGACTGAAAGTAGGGTCGCAGTTTCCTGGCCGAGGTGACGACAGCTAAGGCCATCTTTTCGAGTGTTGGGTATCTCATCTCCGGCTCGGTCATTCTTTTACTTGTGTAAAAGATTGGTTTATGTTCTCCCCGATCTTCTCGAATGAGCACGCTGCTGACAGCGGAGGATTTGACGGCTATGTAGAGAGACAATGTGTCGCCGGCTTCTGGCTTTGATAGTACTGGGGGGGTTGTGAGGTAGTGCTTGAGTTGATTGAACGCCTCTTCGCACTTTTCGTCCCAGACGAACCTCTTGTTGCCCCTTAGTAGCTCGTAGAAGGGAATACACTTATCGGTTGACCGCGAGATGAACCTGTTGAGAGCTGCTATGCGTCTGGTTAGTCGCTGTACTTCGCGGCTGTTCTTTGGGTTTGGAAGATCGAGGATCACCGAGATCTGCTTGGGGTTAGCTTCGATTCCTCGTTGAGTGACAATGTAGCCGAGGAATTCTCCCGAAGTGACACCGAAGGTACACTTGGTCGGGTTGAGCTTCATCCCGTAGTCATTCAAGATCTTGAAGCAGTCGCGTAAGTTGTTTAGGTGATCGTCAGCCTTGAGCGATTTGACTAACATGTCGTCGATGTACACTTCCATGGTGTTGCCTAGCTGATCAGCAAACATTCGGTTGACGAGTCGCTGATAAGTCGCGCCGGCATTCTTTAGCCCGAAGGGCATCACCTTGTAGCAGTAGGTCCCTTTGTCGGTGATGAACGCCGTCTTTTCGCGATCGTCGGGATGCATCAAGATCTGGTTGTATCCCGAGAAAGCGTCCATGAAGGTTAGGATTTCGTTACCAGCAGTTGATTCGACGAGACGATCGATATGAGGGAGTGGGTAACTGTCCTTTGGGCACGCCTTGTTGAGGTCCGTGAAGTCGACACATATGCGCCATTTGCCGTTTTTCTTTTTGACGACAACCGGGTTAGCCAACCATTCGGGGTATCGGACTCCGGTAATGAAACCCGCGTCAAGAAGCCTGTCGACTTCTTCATTTACGGCTTTAGATCGTTCTGGACCGAGTTTTCGTCGCTTCTGTCGGATGGGTTTGAACGTCGGATCGACGTGCAGTTCATGAGAGGTAACTGCGGGGTCGATCCCCTTCATGTCGGAAGTCTTCCAGGCGAACGTCGAGGCGTTGTCTTTGATGAAAGAGATGATCCTTGAACATACGTCGTCGGACAGGTAGACGCCAACTCGGATGATTTTCGTCGTGTCGGATTCATCAATTGCGACTTCGCGAACTTCCTCCTTCTGAGGGTATATCTTGTTGAGTGGTTTACTGACGGAGTTGACAAGGGAAGCTTGTTTCTGCACCTTTACAGTTGCGATCAGTAGTTCTCTTGCGGCTTGTTGATCTCCCCGAATCGTCTGAGTTTTGCCGTCTTTTCCGGGAAATTTGATGCATTGATGATAAGTCGAAGGGACGGCTTTCATGGAATGCAGCCATGGTGTTCCGAGTATGGCATTATAGGGTGCTTTGGCGCGGATGACGGAGAACTTGACGGTGCGGGTTATACCACCTGCGTAAACTGGAAGGTGAATTGTCCCGATCATTTGCTCCGAGGCTCCGTTGAAGCCGGTGAGCGTGCGAGAGGAAGGCTTCATATCCCTTAAATCAACTCCCATTTTGTCGAGTGTGTCGCGAAAGATGAGATCGACTGAGCTGCCGGTATCAATAAGGACTTTTGCGACCAGACATTCGCCGATGTCAAGGTCGACGAGGAGAGGATCGTTATGTGGCATGTGGACGCCCTTGGTGTCTAGTGCCGAAAAAGTGATCTGGTGATCATTTTCGACTGGAGAAGGCCACTTCTGAGAGGTGGTTGCTTGACGTTTGTAATCTTTGACGGCTCGAACCGAGTCACCGCAAGGTGGTGATCCGCCCATTATGACACTAATGTGCGGGGCTCGGGTAGCTCGCATTGATTCGAGTTGCTTCCTCAAATCGTCAGTTGTGTTCTCGAATGTAGGAGTTTCTGCGGGCTGTTTCTTTTTTGACTCAAGATGTCGTCGCAGATCGGACCCTTTCGAACGGTTGAGTTGGATTCGCAGGTCGTCGGCCTTCAAATTGAGCTGGTCACGAAGGTCGCCAGTTTGACCGACTCTCCGAGCGTTGCATTTTGAGATGGTCGCACGGAGGTCGGTGGTTCCTGTGTTTTCGGCCGTGGCGCTTTTTTGCTTCAATAGAATGTGTAGGTCCTTATCTGCTTTCGAGGGAGCGAGAGACTGCTTATCCTTGCTGTCCAATTTATCGCGCATATCTGGTTGCACTGTCGGGACGTCGTCATCAGAGGAGTCGCAAGGGCGAGAGAGTATGACTTCCACTCGTCGCCGGCGACGCCGGTGTTTGTCTTCTGACGAATCGTTGGCGGGGCCGACGTTGTTGACAGGAGTGCGCTCAGGGCTTGCTCTTTCCTCGCTCGGGGCCGTGTTCTTTTGAGACTTCTGTGCCTTCTTCTCCTTGCTCTTACTCCAGCTTTTAGTGTTTTTTGGTGTCGTAGGAGAAGTGGGCATTTGGATTGTCCCATTAGTGATCCCGTCGAAAAACTGCCCGATGAGGACCTTGCATTCCTTCGTGTCGTGGGAATCCCTTTTGTGGTAGAGGCACCATTTTTTCGGCTCCTCGGAGTTTGAACTCGCTGGTTTGGTTGGGGTTGATTGCTTCGGAGCGGAGTCTCGATCCCAGTGGTTCCAGCCTTTCTCTCGCGTGATGGCTGCTGATCTTGGAGATTCCTCATCATCGACCGAGCTAACGTAGCCTCGCTTCTGAGTGGTATTTCCACCGGAGGAGTGCTGGCGAGGCTCGGGGCGGGTGTCGTTTGTTCGAGAGGATCGCTGTCTCGCTGCTGCTTCTTTTGCGAACTTTGCTCTGGTGTCTTCTTCCATGCGGATAAAGTTGTGCGAGCGAGCGATGGCGTCGGAGACAGATTTTGTCGGATATCGGTAAAGATCCTGGCGGAATGTGGAGTCGACGTGCAAGGTGTTCATCAAAGATTCGACGGCGATATGGTCGGGAATATCAATCTTCGAGACAATAGCTTTGAATTTCTCCATGAAGTCGCTGAGACTTTGGTCGCTGGCATGAGTGAGGTTCCACAAATCTGACACGGTCGCCTCCTGGTTGGTGAACATGATATAGTTCTTAAGGAAAGCCGTCGAGAGGTCGTGGAAACAGTCGACGGAGTTCTCTCTGAGGCCGGTGAACCAAGTAAGGGCCGGTCCTTCTAGGGTTTCGACGAAGAGTTGGCAAAAGCCGGCGTCTTTGTCTTTGTCGGTCAGGTTTGCGCGTCGCATCGCTATGTTGAAAGACGTGACGTGAGTAGAAGGGTCAGAGAGACCTTTGAAGGTTGGAAGACGGAGTTTCTCCATCTTCTGTAGCCGCACGCCGGTAACCTTTTGCGTGAAGGGTGTACGAAGAGATTCCGCGAGTACATGCTCGATTTGGGGCGCGGACGTCGTCACCTGGTGGATCTTCGAATTGATATCGAGGACCGACTGTTTCAATGCGGCTAGTTCGCTTGCGGTGTGCGCGTTGGTGTCGTTACCGGCGCTTTGGCTATCGTTATCCCGCGTAGGTGCCAAGTCGGTGGTTCGTTCTGTGGCGAACAAGTGTCGACGATACTGCGCCGTTGAAGCTTTGGCGTTTGCAGCGAGAGGAGCAAGGATCTTTGCTATCGCCTCGATTTGGTCAACTGCCGCCTTCTGCGCCGCTTCTTGTAGGGCGAGGCGTGCCAGGATAGTTTCCATAGATGCATGATGGGGAAGTGGAGTTACTGGTGTAGGCGTAGGTGTCACCTTTGTAGCCGGTGTCACCTCGAGAGCTTCGCGCTCCTCGCCTGACAAAGAACTGTCGTTGTTAACGACCATAGTTCTGACGTTACTTTGCTAGTTGCCCCACGGTGGGCGCCAACTGTTTGATCGGAAAACGGTAAATAATAAGATATGGGTTTAAAAAAAGACGTCTTATCAATGGTCGGAGAAAAACGTTCAGTCGGTTACAAGGGAAAAGAAGAGAGTGCGACAGAAAGGAATCCGGTGGCTCGACGAGCTACCGGAAGAGTACAACTAACGGCGAGATGAAGCAAAGGTGAAAACCCTAATCTAGCCGTCAAATGTTAGTCAGTGATTTCGGATCCTTTTCTCGTTGTCTCTCCTTTCCCTTATATAGACGTCCTGATACCTCGTCCTTGACCTAATTTACGCCATCTTGGTGGGCCTCCTCTGCTGGGCCGAGAAGCCCATAGGCGTCCGAGCAGCCGCTGAGCCGAACGTACTTCAGTCGATGATGATCAACTAAAAGTACTCAAGAGTCAAGCCGAGAGACCTGACTCTTGAGCCGACCGATCGAGCCGTCGCTCTTCCTAATCCGGGCCAGGCCTTCCTATTTCTCGGGCCTTGTGGGATGGTAAAATCCATCCTCTACACGGCCAACACCAGTAATATAATTTAACAATTATTGAAAGAACAAGAACAAGAGAAAATTAAAAACATGAAAAAAATCATCAATACCCAAGCCGGATAGTTCTTTTTTTTCACAAAGAAGCCGGATAGTTCTTGACGCCTGACATCTCAATATCACTCAAAAGGATGACCAAATTGATTGAGAAAATAAAAAAGTAATAACGAACAAACAAAAATTGATTACAAAAGAAAGTATGAAAATATTGGCAAAGTGGGTCACTTTTGAGTTTATAATTCGGGCTTTGGGCCGCGCAGAGTTTTTAATTCGGCAAATGGGTCGCGTGTATTTGTGACCTTGAAAGCAAAAGACGAAACGATCCTTACTCCAGCTGCGGAATATCAGAAATGCCACTCCTCTCTCGCACGTGAGAATTTCGGCGACTTTCCCGGTTTCCAAAAAACCCGGGTCATTAACTTCGTTGTCTTACCTGCACACGGCGGTAAACGACCTTCTGGTAAATTCATTTACTGTGAAAGTCTGAGAGGACTATTCATCTTTCGACCTAGATCCACCAGTGTTCCTTAGCCTGTCGCAGCCGTTGGAGAATCTTCCCCGGCGATAATTAGACCCCAGACGACGCCTGCAGTGATGAAGAAGTCCAAGCTAAGTCAGACAACCGTTCGTCGTCGGCCCAGATCCTCTGGTGAGGAGCTCCCGGAGCGCCCTCCTGCGAAACAGCAGCGCTATCCGGGTATGTGTTTCGTCCACCTCCGTTCATGTGGATTCCGTCTTTGCATGTCATCGGACAGATTCTTTAGTAATGATTAGTCGACACCGTTTTGTGTTCGAAGCCATTTATTTGAGTTATCGATTTTTCTTCTATTTGTAGATTCTGGATCTGAGGACGGCCCCGGTGGTGGTGATTCCTCAGGGGGACAATTCTCTGATGGGGTGCTCTCATCTGTGTTGCCCCGGAGACTGTTCGCATATGGTGCGTACCCGACAAAGTTGCGAGTAAACATCTACTCAAAATCACACGTCATCGGTTCTGTTGCTGCTGCTCTAAAGGGGACGGATGCGATGGACACTTTGATGGCTTCCCAGTTTCGGGGGCTGTTTCAGCTTCCCATTGTACGCTGCCAGAACTCTACGAAGCTCATCGGCTGCCTCCTTAGCCGACAGCTCGTTACGGCTCGCAGACACGAGTTCTGGTTCACCTTCGGGCCCGATCCACTACGTTTCTCGCTGGATGAATTTCGAGACGTTACAGGTTTGAACTGCGGAGCTTTCGATGTTCAGGATTCGGAAGCATCTGAATCTGTTCCTCCGACGATGTGGAACAAGCTCTTTGATACGGCTGTCGGTAAGTTAACAGTCCTGAGTGTACTGAGCATGTTGGGAAATGAATATCTAGCTGTGGAGAAACGGCTCCCTTTGGCTCTGATCGCGTTGGTTGATGGTGTTCTCTGGCCCAGTAACAAAGATCTTAAACTAACGCCCAGGTACGTTGAGATGTTGTTAGCGTATCCATGGGGTCGAGAGTCGTTCTTGACGACCATGCCGCGTTTCCTGCCTCCCCTTGTTGTCGCACCAGGTGAGAACCCACTGCAAGTTATGCGTGATCGGCTATCGCAAAAGACAACAGTTTGCTACGGGTTTCCACTTGCTCTGCAGTTGTTCGTATTTGATGTTGTGCCTCTGCTATTGGAGAAAATTCCCGACGCAGGGAACACCGCCACTTTCATTGATTCCCCCGGAGCTTGCTCTTCGCCGTCCACTATTCTCACAGTCAACGAAATAGTTGCTGTCGAGGAAGACCCAGACGTAAGTTTGTTTTCCCTTTGTTTTAAATACAGCGGATGCAAAAATACAGTGAAGTTAAACGGTTACGGCTTTTGTGGTTAACGTGTCTTCCATTGCTTTTTGCCTGGCTGCAGCTCTCTGTCCACTTCACCGTGATTCCTGATGAGGAACGACTGCTGTTGGTGGACCAGAATGAAGATAGGCAAGTTACTTCTTTGGTGCAGAAGTTGATTTGTGGGGAAACATTCAAACCTGAGGACTTTCCAGGTGGTGACCAGTCGTTTTCTCCCAAGTTTATGGTTCCAGACGCTGCCCAGGGGGAGGGAGCTTGTCCCACTCCCGTACGCCAGAGAAATTTGCGACCGAGTAATACATCGCCCATTGAAGTTGAAGATATTTCTTCTTCTGGAAACAGCGGAGAAGAGAATCGTCAATGCTCAGAGAGGTGTACGCATGAAAATTTAAAACATTGGATATCCCAGCGGTTTGAGGGGATGGAGAACAATATTGAAGAGTTGCGGACACTGATTTGCAAGAGTTTGGGTCTGCCCGAGGGGAGCAAACGCAACGCTAGGAAGAGGAAAGCGATGGATGATCCGCAGGTGCGTTGCACTCCGTCTCCTGATGATAGTATTGTGAGTGAAACTGAGGGGCGAAACAGGAAGGGAAAAAAAAGGAAAACGGTTGGCACTCGGCATGTTGGGAAAAAAACGTTGCCTTGGCGTCGATCTGGAGGTGGAAAGGAGGTGACAAAGGTTGTACGCCGAAGTTATTTTTTCGCATAATATACAAATTTGTGGTCATTTACTGTCCTGACACCTTTGCCGTTTTCCAGGAAGTGAGCAGGAAGAACCCACCCTCATCAGAGAGAGAGAAAGTGGTCACCAGAATGATGATGATCATGCAAAAGAAAACGAGTCTGACAATGCACGTTTTCCACCATCCGGCGGAAACAAAGGCGATCAGGTAATGTGATAGATAGTTTTATTGTTGTGTTATTGCTTAGACTTCTAACCCAGCGCTGGGGGGGATGGTCAGCAGCAAGAAACACAATCGAATGCCCTCGTCCTGTTTGGAGATGTATTAGATGTTGAGCCTGAGTCCTATGTGTTACCAGCAGAGGTTCGTTTGCATCTTAATTAGTTGTGTAGTGTTTGGCTAAGTAGTGGTAATAACAATAGTTGTGAATATTTGCGGATTTCTTCTAACTTCCAGCATGCGGTAACCTCCCCGGGGGCATGGCAGAAAAGAAACCCAACGTACCGGTATGAGCAAGGCTCCCCAGTCGCATGGGAGAAAACAAAGCCGAACTGTTACAGTTCGGTTGGTAGTGTACGCTCCTTTCATCCTTCATGGGATGGAAACCCCTCCTCGAAATCTAAGGTTGCATCCACCGGAATTGAAACGTGTCCGCTACTGATTATATCATAGACAGTAGTTATATCTGTCACATTAAGTTTGGTCTGTTATTGTTGTACATTACTTGAAGTGCGTTATTAACGGATCTGATGCAGGAAAGAAGTGCTCCAGAAGGTGGGGAGGGCCATCAAAAATGGGTAGGTGCTCCACCGGTGGGCTATGAGTCCGGTCAAACATCAAATCAGAATGATGGAGAGGGCTTGAACAAGTCTCTGCTCCTATGGGGTTTGTTGAGGCACTTGTGAAGGAGATCAACTCTGAAATCCCGGGGGCGGACGAGGTAGTTAAATCTTAGGCAATGGTTTAGGTCTGTTGTTGTTCGACAATTCTCAATTACCGCGTAATTAACTGATTTTAAATTGCAGGAAATAAGGGCAACGAGGGGTGGGGAGGGTGCACAGCCAAAAGAAAACGAGTCGGTAGCTGCCCGCATGACACCAACGGCCGGGATTGACTTTGCGCAGGTGATGTGCATTTTATTATTGGTGTACACATTCACATTTTATTTTGGGTGTACACCTGTTGACATAGGTTACTGACTCCATCTAGAAAACGGGTGCCGACAACGGTGGTGAGTCCGGTCAAACATCAAATCAGAATGATGGAGAGAGGCTTGAACAAGTCTCTGCTCCTATGGGGTTTGTTGAGGCACTTGTGAAGGAGATCAACTCTGAAATCCCGGGGGCGGACGAGGTAGTTATATCTTAGGCAATGGTTTAGGTCTGTTGTTGTTCGACAATTCTCAGAGAGCGTAATTAACTGATTTGAAATTTCAGGAAATAAGGGCAACGAGGGGTGGGGAGGGTGCACAGCCAAAAGAAAACAAGTCCGTGGCTGCCCGCATGACACCAACGGCGGGGATTGGCTTTGCGCAGGTGGTGTGCATTTTATTATTGGTGTACACATGTACATTTTATTTTTGGTGTACACCTGTTGACATAGGTTACTGACTCCATCTAGAAAACGGGTGGCGACAACGGTGGTGAGTTCGTTGAGGAGGATCCTGACGGTGGTGAAGAAGCGAGGACGGCAGACAAACAGCCCCAATCTGTTGACTCCGTTGAAACATCAAATATGGAGTTTCCAAAGCCTGTGGAGGCGGTTGGAAAAGTTGCTCCTCCCAAGGCGGGTGGTGAGGCAAGTGTTAAGGAGATCAACGCTGAATTACAGGGGACGGAGGACGAAGAGAGATATGACAGTTGTAAAGACGACATGTCCACTGATAGCCAGATACAAGAGAACCCACGTGATCTGTGTGGTGAAAAGGATGCGGACTCTGAAGATGTGGGCAGTGGTGGTAAACGGCATCGCATGAGATCCAGCAAGATTTCTGGAGTGTACACCCGTGACCCAAAGGTGAAAAAGTTGTTTAAGAGCGAGGAGAAGGTTGAGTATAAGCCCATTGCAAAAACGAATCGAACACAGTTTAAGAAGTTTGCCAAAATTTTGAGGGAAAACCCCGAGCAGTAAGTTTCTAACTCTTTTTAAGGTTATATACATACACTCGTGCATAAGTTCCTGATTGTTGGTTAAATTTGCAGGATGTGGGATATCGCTACCGGTCACTCTGTGTGTAATCACTTCTTCCTTGAAATTGCTGAACCGGGGAAATGGATGTCTGACGAGGTACTATTAAGCTCTGCATCGTCGTCACATTATACCTTTGACAGTCACCTTATGTAACAAATATTTGTTACATATTTTTTTGGGACAGCACATGCATGTGATAATGAACATGTTGTGGAGGCGTCGCGAGATTTATCTACAGAAGGAGAGGATGGTGATCTTGGATCAGTACTTTATAAAAACCATTCAGTCAAACTGGAGTGCCTTTAGCGCAGACAATGACAAGCTGCAGTTTGAATGGGGGAAAAACGTAGCACAGTATGTGACAGGAAAGAGCAAGGGGCAGAAAATGAAGTTGGGACTTGGCCGCGATGTCGACACCGTGTACACCCCGATGAATTGGGGTGGAGATCACTGGGTTGGTCTCTGCATTAAGCTGACTGAAGGTCATGTGGCGGTATTTGATTCCTTTGTTCCTCATACTGAGATCAAGGTTGCGGAAGGACATATGTGTTCGGTTGTACAGTCGTTGCCTTATATATTAGAAAAATATGAGGGGCATAAATGCTATAAGGTGAATGAAGGTCTTCGAATTTACTCTTGGAGCCGCGCAGAAGGCATTTATCACAACAAAAGGGGTGGCGACTGTGGGCCATGTGCTGCCAAGTTCATAGAGATGCATGCTGCCGGCTTAACGGAGGAAATGAGTCGGATTACCGACAAAGATGTTGACAGATTTCGAGAGCAGTATGCAATGGACTGCTATGAAGAATTCGTGGGCGATGCTAAAGTAAACAATGAGTAAACTTGAAGTTGTTTTCTTTGTCAGAATGTTGTTCGAAACCAATGGTACTTACGTTTGTGTGAACGAAATGGAACTTAATGGTATATTTATGGAGTGTTTGTGTGATTATGCGTTTATGATCATCGGGAAACAAAAAAGTTTATCGGTATTGACTTTGGTATTTCTAGATATGTACACCTGAGTTAAAACGCTGCACACCAACTACATGTGTTGACTTTGGTAGACCTTGTAACCCTCGTACACCGTTGTTGTAATGTTGTTGTAACTACGTGAAGGTATACATCATTGAACAAAATGATTGCGAATGTTATTGTGTTATAATTAGAACTATTTGTGATGTTTGATTGTATTATATAAAGTCACATCATTGAACAAAATGAACTACATGTATTGTCGGTGGTAGACCTTGTAACGTTTGGTGCACAATATAAAGTGAAACGTTTTGTTTGGTCTTTAAAAATCGTACACCATTGGCGTAATGATGCACACCAAGTCTGACATTTCACATCAACCATATGTATTGACTTTCTTAGACCTTGTAACGGTTGTTGTATTTTATTATGTAAAACGCATTGTTTGGTTTATAAATCGTGTACACCGTTGTTTTAATGTTGTACACCGAGTCTTATCTTTTCATGATAACTGTATGAGTAAAGAAACGATAAACCGATGTTGGAGTTTGTCTCCTAGCTTTGATGGTATACGTCCTCCGACATCGTAGCATCTTCTCAACAACGTATCACGCAAGCCTGTCCACCAAGGGTATTTATACAGATCAAACGAAGAATAGACGTCAGGCGTGTCTGCCAGGGCACACATTGACTTACAAGTAGATCTGAGTCTATACAGATCTTGAAAGGAATTTTTTGCGACGCAGGAGACAATCAATTGTTGGATTTCTGAAGGGAGATCTAGAAAAGTCATCTCTGCCATTATAGCCAGATTGTGTTTTCAGCGTTGTGCAAATGATGTCCAAAATTCAGTAATTATAGTGAGCAGACGGCGGCAAGCGAAGGGTTGTCTTTTTACGATGGTCACGCCCGTATAAGTCATTATATCGAGGAGACGCATTGAACCTATACCGAGATAAACGAAATAATGGATTTTTTATTGACCCTTTAAAAATGATTTGACAGTGTTAGGTTTCAAATGTAGGTGGGACAATAAATTCTCGTATTAACCTCACACGTTTTCT
The DNA here is from genome assembly GCF_020379485.1 of Brassica napus. Classification (NCBI taxonomy): domain Eukaryota; kingdom Viridiplantae; phylum Streptophyta; class Magnoliopsida; order Brassicales; family Brassicaceae; genus Brassica; species Brassica napus. The sequence goes on along the minus strand of NC_063450.1, from coordinate 590,428 downwards.
CTACAAACCTGTTTATTAAATTACTATAATCCCTCTCATACCAACCATAAAACAGACCACAAAAAAACTCCAACAAGTGACCCCAATAGTATGGAAGCTCACGTACTCCCAAATCTTCCCCAGGAAATTGTGTGCAAAATCATTGAGCTTGTCGGAGAGGAATCATTTTACAATCTTGGCCCTTTTCTGCGGGCTGGAAAACGCGGTTACGCCCTCGCACACGAGCCCTCAGTCTTGAAGAAGTGCGATGTTAGTGAAATGGAGGACGGGTTCGTCACATGTCAAATACGCCAAGGTTGTCAGTTCCGGGAGTTTCATCTCAAATGTGTCAGTGCTGGCAACAGAAAGACAATCTACTATGAAGGTCTCCTTACAGCACCGAGCATGGGACTTAAGGAGAGTATTAAAATATTGGAACCAAATGGCCCAATGCATGTATTCTCAACCCTAGCTGTCGCCATATTCAATGTTTGTCTTGGCAACGACAAGGAAGCGAGCAAAGTGTTTCAGCTGTTCGCAGCATATCACCATGACCTTCGATTGGATGATACTTGTGAAATGGGAGAATCCATAGAGAACCAATTGAAAGCCTTTGGAGCGGAAGACCTGAACTGCAACAAATATGGGGAATCTTTCAAGTTCCCGGATGATGGCGTTATCAAGACACCCAGGTGCGTGTATGGCCATGATTACGCAGACAACTTAGAAGGTGATTGCAAAAACTGCACGCTATTTTGGATTTGCGTCAACATTGCAAACATCCTTTAAATTTTATTGACAGGGAAATCTCTCTGGTTTTCTCCTATGTCATTTATGTTTTAACATCTGCTGTTTCCTCCCAAATGTAGTTCCTCGATCCCAATACTACATATAATTTCTGTTGGAACAATACCTTTGCAAATTTAAATAACTAATTCATAACTAATTCATAGGTTATAACACGTTTACAGCAGATGTTGAGATACCAAAATACAAGCTTGCAGGACAAATTAAACACCTCTTCACATATTTAGAAACCCGTTAATGATGTCTTCCTCTATTTCTGCATTTTTGCCCAAATCACTCTGGAGGTGCGAGATGGTCTTCTTCAATTCCATGATAGTCCGCTTTTGTTCAGAAATTTCGTCTCTAGCTTCAATCAGAGCTTGCTTTTGCCATCCGAAAGGTTCTTCCTCATCGATCCATTGGAAAAACCCACAATCAAGTGGACTCTACAAGATAAACGAAATGAAAACCCCTTCGATAAATAACAACACAATACTACTATTCTACCTTCCAGCGTTCACACCCGTAGAACCTCCGACCAGGATTTTTGTCTGTCCAAGATTTACATTTCTTCGCCGGCAACGCACAGAAACAACGCACATCAGTTTCATTACCCTTTCCCTTTCCCTTTCCCTTATAGCTCGATCTGCCACCGAATTCCATATCTCTTCCCAGTTGGAGAACAATAATGAACACCAAAAAAGGACTGAAATCGAATTGGAGAAAAGAATTTTGGGAAAAAATGTAAATGGGTCGGGTTTAGGGTTTGGACTGGGCCGGATTTTTGGGCAACCCGGACCGAAATTTGAATTTAGTTTAATTTAAATTTTGAAATAAAGTGCACAGTGACGAGCACTTTCTCCAACTTCGACCTAATAATATCTCCCTTTCTTCTTTCTCCAACTTCGACCTAATAACATCTCCCTTTCTCCTTTACCAGCAAAATTCCCTCGATGTCGACTTCCAGCAGCTCGGATGGTGCCTCGTATGTGGACATGCTTTACGCTGTGAACGACTCCAACTTTGGAATCCCGGATCGTTGTCCTTGCGGAAGCGCAATTATCATTCAGATCTCTACAGAAGCGGCAGCCATTCCGAAGAAATACTTTGTATGCAAAGATTTCAAGGTGAGTTGTAATCTTTTATGTAATTGTTGGCTTTGCTTCCAAAGATTCAAAGGTAAGTTGTAATCCTATTTCCAGAATGACAGGTTGCACAGAAAGCAAGAATGGACCGCCGCTATCGAAGATGAAACCCGACGTTTGAAGGAAACAGTTGACGACCACGAATCCAGGATACGTAGCTTAGGTCGTGTTGAATATCGGATCGATCGAATTGACGAAGATGCCCAAAAAAATGACGGTGAGATTGCAAACCTTGGTTATCAGATCCACGAGATGGAGAAAGTCTTGAAGAAAAAAACTGAGGAGATTGCATTACTCAAGGAAATTATTGAGAAACTTTAATATAATATATTGTTGCATCTATTTTGTAGTATCTATTCTGGCATACATATGGTGTGCAACTTTTATATATGGTGTGCAAGTTTTTTATTGACGTAATTGTATCCAACGTTTCAATTGACATAATAGTATCCTACATTTCAATTGACATAATAGTATTCTCTTCGAAAGATTAGAAATATTTGTTGGTGTGCAACAATTTAACAACGGTGTACATAGGATAGAGTAGTGTACATGAAGATTACCACCATCCAACAAGTCTTAACGCCACGTTTCAAAGTTTGGATGACCGGTGGATGCCTTGAAGTCGCGTAGAAAAAGACTAACCTCTTTTATCCAGAAGCACCGGTTACACATGTCTTCAGCCTTCCTATTGTCGATGTCCCATAATGCCCAATGTCCCTCCAATAGAGGAGAACAAGGACAGCTGTAAAATATCGGTGCGACTGTTGATATAAAGACGTGCCTCCTTATGTGGAAGTAGTCGTTATGGTCCCAATTCCACAATCCAGCCGAGGATCTTACCAGCAGTCCGATCTTAGCGACGTAGTCTCTTGAAAATCCCCTGAAGTGGTCGCCATCATCATCCCATAATTTGCTTGTCTTGGCGTAGGTATACGAGGCTCGCTCGAATCCAGCATCGGCTGCTCTCTTCATCAAATCAAGACCCTCAACGTACATATTTCGCCTGTAAAAATACTCAACGCCCTTGATGTAAAGTGTACTTGGGTTTCCCTGGGCATATCATCTTCTCAATAGGTAACGGAGCCTAAACCCGTTAAGCCTCCACGGGTATTTAAACAAATCAAACGAAGCGTAAACGTCTTCATCGTCTGCCAACGAACGCATAGCCTTGCAAGTAGCGTGGAGTCTGAAAAGATCTTCTACATCCTCTATTCAGGGCTTAACTTCCTTGCAAGTGATCTTCTTGTGACATTATTCGGATATAATATCTACTTTTGTTATTAATGTTATGCATCTATTGATCAACTATAGGTGTACAACAAATATGTGCTACAACCATAATATATTTAGTACGAAAAGCCCGTACACCTCAACATTAGTTCCGTACACCATATCCAAACAAACACAGGTTCATCGTTGATCTACAATAAAAATACATTCCAAAACGAGGTTGGTCGTTTTTATCAAAATACAGACTTTCTAGATCCTCTATTCAGGGCTTAACTTCCTTGCAAGTGGTCTTCTTGTGACCTTCCTTAAAGCAGTTTGAGCACTTGTTCGGCTTATGTTTTTTGCTCCCCCCCTGATGTAAACAATAAAGTTGGTATAATTGGAGAATTTACTATACGTTACTGAAATTATTGTTCAAAGTCAACACCACAGTCTTACCGGTATCTCTCCTGCGGACAGTTTACGTTTGATTCCTGGTCTTCCCTTCGTTCGTTTGGTCTTTGGTGGATAAAGATCAACCGTTAGTATTTCGGCTGGCACTTCAACATCCTTTGGATCCGGAACCGGAAGTATGATACCCCTAACTGTTTCAGCCCATGTCTCTTTGAGATGGTGTTTGCAAACAAACATGGTGTACTGCATATTACGGCAAGAAGCAGCAGCAATGGCATGTCGGCATGGCAAACCAAGCTTTTGGAATTCGAGGCAAGTGCAAGTTCGTTTATCCAGATCAACCGTGAAACCAAAATTAGTTGGCCTGTGCGTAACTTCGAATAACCAAGTCGAACATGGCATAACTAGAAGGCCCGTTGACAGCACCAGCTGTTCGACCAGTATCTTTTGAATATTATGTGGAACATTTCCCTTCATCTTACTGATCTCAGTGCGTCTACTCACATACCATGTACACAGCTTCCGGCGAATAAACTCGAACAATGCCATTATAGGACTATCACGAGCGGGCAGAAGAGCATTATTCAACGATTCAGCAGCGTTAGAAGTCATCACGTTATATCTCTCCCCTTCGAAATGTGAACGTGTCCATAGCTTCTTGTCGATCTTCTCCAAATAATCCCAGCATCTCCAATCCGTCAGTTTAATAACCTCCATTATCTCCTTAAACTCCGAAACTCTGAACGCATCCCCAGCTCTGCCAACCATTGCTTTCTGTTGCAGCCCCTTAAACTTATCATTAACGTTACGCTGGAGGTGTACGAGACAAATACCATGGTGTGCACGTGGGTACCATTTATCTTTCGCTGCGAAAATTGCTGCGCATCTATCTGATATTATACTTGAATCAGAACCATCCTCTACAATAGTAGATAACCTCTGGAAAAACCATGTCCAAGATTCTGTGTTCTCGCTTTCCACTACTGCGAAAGCAATCGGGAATACGCGGCTGTTAGCATCTTGTCCGCTGGCACTTAGCAAAACACCTTTGTACTTTTCAAACATGTGGGTGCCTTCCACCACTAGCACCCTCCTCAGGTACTTCCATCCATCGATGCATGCTTTCAGGGACATGAACGCATACTTAAACCTTGTTTTTCCTTCTTTGTCTTTTTCTGTTTTAATATCGGTGATTGTTCCAGGATTTGCTAGCTTGAGTACATGGAAGTACTGTGGTAGCATCTTGTATGAATCCTCCTCTGTTCCTTGCGCAGATGCAATCGCTAGTTCTTTCGCTTTCCAAGCTTTCCAGTATGAGCATGTATAGTTGAATTTCGTTCACAACATTTCCGGAAGTTCCATAGCACGCGGCTCAGAGTAGAGCCTCTCGTATTTCGAACGCAATAGAGCTGCAAGCACTTTGGCTGTACCATGTTTTTTATACTTCCCTCTAACGTCGGCTACGCATACATGATTCATAATTGCCTTTTCAACCAGATAAGTTGGAGAATCACCGAGTTGAACAGCCACTACTCTCCACTTGCATTCTTTTTCGTAGCATTTCGCCGTCAGTCGGCGTTTGCAATGCCTGAGCTTAAACGTGCACACCTTAGCAATTGCGTAGATAGCCAATGTCAACTTGCACTCCGCTTTGTGCTTGAACGTCCTTCCCACGTATATGTCAGAGTCCTCCTTGCTGAAGTCAATGTCAAGAGGGTTGCAGCTGCTTCCATCCATTTCATTATACACACCATCTACATCATTATATCCATACATATCTGGTACTTGTATGCCTTTCATGAATGCTTCTCCACCATGAACTTGTCTAGTTGCGGTGACAGGAGGATCAACATCGTCCTCATCTTCGAGCTCACGGTTGTGCGTGTTATATTGTTTTGGGAGAGTTTCGAGACATATGTCACCACTTTCAACGGCCTCTGTTGCTTGATTGGGCGCACAACCAACGTCTGTAGGAGTACCACTCACATTATCTTCGGCTTTCGTCAATACTTCTTCACCCTGAAATGCGGCCGGCTGGGGAATAGGAGTGTCAACAACAGCATCATCATCATTATCTTCAGTCACCCGGGTGTGTTTGTTTTTAGATTGAGGGGGCGTCACAAGAACAACATCAACACCTACCTCAGTCTCTGTTACTTCTGTCTCCAATCTGGAGGGTGATCCAAGATCTCTTGCTAGATCGGTGATTTCCACAGAAGAATCGTTATTTTTGGATATATATCCACCTCCACGTGATCGTTGCTTCTTACCACACGCCGATTTTGCAGCCCCTGTGCCACCAATACCGCCAGGACGCCGAATACCCTTCCCACCAGACTGTCCACCACTTCTTCCTTTGCCTGGACCTTCTACAAAATCGTCGTCGTCGTCCGTCACGCAATCGTTTCTACAATAATCATGCCAGCCATTGTAGTCGTAATCGCTATCATCGCCTTCATCTTCTGCAGCAACATCTTCGTGAGATCCTCCATTATTTCCATTCTCCACTGAGACCTGTTCAACACTTAGCGTTCTCGTATCTTCTAAGAGACAGATTTGTTGAGGCAGATTATCTGGCGCCGTTTTTACTGCACCTCCTTCTTCGACTTTTCCTTCCTTATTCTCTCTATTATCCACTGCCAAGTCATCTCCACAAACATTCCCCTTTTCTTGCTCGCAATTCTCTGAATTAGCCCCACTCCCGTCGGCAAGAGTTTCTCCGCTTTTGTCTTGGTCCTTTGACGTCGCAACCATGCCGCCAGACTGAGAGTTGCGTTTGTAGCGTTCTTCGATTTGCTGTACTTCCATCAAAAAAGCAACATCTTCATCAGGAGGTCGAACGGGTGCATTCATTTGGACCCGTATTACTCGTTCCGACCTTAGAAATATCATTTCTCCTCCAACACTTTCTCTTAATGTTACGAAGAGATTGACGGATTTGTCTGCTCGGTGAAGCGCCTTGAAAATCCTGAAATCTTTGTCCGTTGCTATCTCGACGGGAGAAGCCACTAGGCCCACCATTTCACTCTCTCCATCATTCAGCCAATACGACATCTCGGCTAACACTTCCCTTCCCAAAAGCCCATACGCAGCTACAATACACGTTTTTAACTCCTCAGCACCTCTAATTCTGGACGAATCGACGGCTCTACCCATTTTATCATTGTCTATCTTGAAATCCCAAGCTCCATTGTCAAACATTATCCACCTCCCAGCCATAACCACAATGCAAGAATTACACAGACCTACGGTCCAAGCATGAGCACCCGTTAGTGTCATTTGCCAAATAGAGGAAGCACACAATTGTAAAAACAAATACAGAAACTTAGAGCTCAAACTCTGTACCTTCGCCGGTGTTGGTCCTAATTTCCTTACTACCTGTGCCACCACTACTTGACCCGACGTTCCGACCACCACTAATTGTTTCCATCCTTTTCAGTTACGGTGGATAAGCATCGACGGCCTCAGAGGATGGGAATATCTTCGTATCGTAGGGTTGCTTCTTTTAGTTGTACACCAGTTCTTAGCTGCTTCTCACCATTACCCAGTTAGCGTTTTATAACATATTAGTTTAATTAATATTACCAAAAATATCAGAAAACAGTGAACGGCGGGAAAAGGAATGGTTAATATTACCTTTAACCTTTGCTACCGGTCACCCAAAAAAAAAAAACTAAATCTCGAACTCACACGTGCGGAAACTTCTGGGCCGCTTGGGTCGCTAAGTCTTAGGGTCGTTTCGTCTGGGTCACTTTCAAGAGTTTCATGGGTCACGGCCCAAAACATTACGGGTCATAAGGCCAAATTCGTCACCGATTTATTTCTCTCCCCTCTAGCGGCCCGTTTCGACAATAAAAACTTCCAGCGACCCACTAGGCCAATTAAAAACTTGAAGTGACCCTATATCACAAGCGACTCAAGAAAGTATATCTCTAATATAGTCTTATACACAACAAAAACATATACACAATAAAAACATACAAATAAATACAACACGTATCTAATTATTCGATGCTATTAATCTCCAACCACCATCACTACCATCAAACATTCATATAATCATTAACCATTATTGCTATACAAAAATTAATAGCTTAATATATGTCTAACAGTATATATATATATATAAGTTATTAGTTTTAAGTATAATCAGAATATTAATAAATAAAAATAAATTATTTAGATGTTAATATATAATATATAAATTATATTTAATGAGGTCAGTGTTAAAAATTATTTTCTAAAAATTAATCAGTATCATTTTAGAAAATTAATCGGTAACATATATAAAGTACAAAATTAATAATAAATTAAATAGTGAAAATTGTTACAAATATTGAAAATTAATGTTACATATTATTGAGATTAAATTAAACATTTTTAAAGTTACATTAAATTATTTTAAAGGGTAATATAAGTATATGTTTTACAAGTATTGTGAACACAAAATGTAAGGTTATTGTAAATGTGGACTTAAAAAAAAAACTAAAATAAAAAGCTCAACCATCAAATATATATATAAGTAATAAAAAGAGGATATAAGCCTTAGATAGAGTGTTCACGTAGGCAAAAATAATCGGCCAATGAGAAACTATATTTTTGCCATGTCACCTCCTCTATTTGTTTTTACAAAATGATCCTTTAACTTTTTACTTAAACAATTATAACCGAAAATATTTTTTAGTGAAATATATTATTTATATAAATATAATTATATATTTTTATTAATATAATAGTTTGTAAAGAAATATTTAGTGTAAATAATATCATAATTTTATAAAATACTAAAATAAATTGGGTTAGTTTTCAAGTTTCACAAATAAAAAGTATTATTTGTAAACTTAGAAAAAAATATATCAAGAATATTATTTTCAGGAAAGAAAATAGAAAAATACATCGGAGACAAATCCATCTCTATTATGAAATTTTTCTATTTTAGAGAAAAAAATAGAGGAATAAATTGGAGATGGTCTAAGGCAAGGCCGATGTAAATGATCGACGTTGAGATTTCAGCTTTTTTGATTCTTACTATTCTAAAGTTTCAATATAATTTGAAAATTCCATTTGCTTTATAATATAATGGTTTAAAAGTATTTTTTTGTTTCACTATATAAATTATTTTTATATTTCAATGTAACTTTATACTTATTGGATATTGTGTGGCTAATTAAATTATGTAAATTATTATGTAATTGATTAAATTTATATATTAAATGACAGTTTTCTAAATTAATAACTTTTAAATATTACAGATTTTAATTAAAACTTAAGGATATAAGCCTCAGATAGAGTGTCCACGTAGGCAAAAATAATCGGCCAATGAGAAACTATATTTTTGCCATGTCACATCCTCTATTTGTTTTTATAAAATGATCTTTTAACTTTTTACTTAAACAATTATAACCGAAAATATTTTTTAGTGAAATATATTATTTATATAAATATAATTATATTTTTTTATTTACATAATAGTTTGTAAAGAAATATTTAGTGTAAATAATATCATAATTTTATAAAATACTAAAATAAATTGGGATGGTTTTCAACTTTCACAAATAAAAAATATTATTTGTAAACTTAGAAAAGAATATATCATATTATTTTTAGGAGAGAAAATAGTAAAATACATCGGAGACAAATTCATCTCTATTAAGAAATTCTTCTATTTTAGAGAAAAAAAATAGATGAATACATTGGAGATGGTCTAAGGCATGACCGACGTAAGTGATCGACGTTGAGATTTCAGCTTTTCTGATTCTTACTATTCTAATGTTTCAATATAATTTGAATATTCCCTTTGTTTTATAATATAATTGTTTAAAAGTATTTTTTGTTTCACTATATAAATTGTTTTTATATTTCAATGTAACTTTATATTTATTGGATATTGTGTGACCAATTAAATTATGTAAATTACTGTGTAATTGATTAAATTTATATATTAAATTACAGTTTTCTAAAGTAATAACTTTTAAATATTACAGATTTAATTAAAACTGATTACATTTTGAAACCGATAGATTAATCTATAAACTAACTCTATATAGATATGATGACAAAATCTTAATAAAAAGAGGATATAAGCCTTAGATAGAGTGTTCATGTAGGCGAACATAATCGGCCAATGAGAAACTATATTTTTGCCTTGTCACCTCCTCTATTTTTTTTACAAAATATACAAAATGATCAACTTTTTACTTAAACAATTATAACCGAAAATATTTTTTTAGTGAAATATATTATTTATATAAATATAATTATATTTTTTATTAACATAATAGTTTGTAAAGAAATATTTAGTGTAAATAATATCATAATTTTATAAAATACTAAAATAAATTGGGTTAGGTTTCAAGTTTCACAAATAAAAAGTATTATTTGTAAACTTAGAAAAGAATATATCAAGAATATTATTTTTCAGGAGATATAATAGAAAAATACATTGGAGACAAATTCATCTCTATTATGAAATTCTTATATTTTAGAGAAAAAAAAATAGAGGAATACATTGGAGATGGTCTAAGGCAAGGCCGATGTAAATGATCGACGTTGAGATTTCAGCTTTTCTGATTCTTACTATTCTAATGTTTCAATATAATTTGAATATTCCCTTTGCTTTATAATACAATGGTTTAAAAGTATTTTTTTGTTTCACTATATAAATTATTTTTATATTTCAATGTAACTTTATACTTATTGGATATTGTGTGGCTAATTAAATTATGTAAATTATTATGTAATTGATTAAATTTATATATTAAATGACAGTTTTCTAAAGTAATAACTTTTAAATATTACATATTTTAATTAAAACTGTAGGATATAAGCCTCAGATAGAGTGTTCACGTAGGCGGAAATAATCGGCCAATGAGAAACTATATTTTTGCCGTGTCACCTCCTATATTTGTTTTTACAAAATGATCCTTTAACTTTTTACTTAAACAATTATAACCGAAAATATTTTTTAGTGAAATATATTATTTATATAAATATAATTATATTTTTTTATTTACATAATAGTTTGTAAAGAAATATTTAGTGTAAATAATATCATAATTTTATAACATACTAAAATAAATTGGGCTGGTTTTCAACTTTCACAAATAAAAAATATTATTTGTAAACTTAGAAAATAATATATCAAGAATATTCTTTTCAGAAGAGAAAATTGTAAAATACATCGGAGACAAATCCATCTCTATTATGAAATTCCTCTACTTTAGAGAAAAAAATAGAGGAATACATTGGAGATGGTATAAGGCATGGCCGACGTAAGTGATCGACGTTGAGATTTCAGCTTTTCTGATTCTTACTATTCTAATGTTTCAATATAATTTGAATATTCCATTTGTTTTATAATATAATGGTTTAAAAGTATTTTTTGTTTCACTATATAAATTGTTTTTATATTTCAATGTAACTTTATATTTATCGGATATTCTGTGGCCAAATAAATTATGTAAATTATTGTGTAATTGATTAAATTTATATATTAAAATACAGTTTTCTAAAGTAATAACTTTTAAATATTACAGATTTTAATTAAAACTGATTACATTTTAAAACAAATAGATTAATCTATAAACTAACTCTATATAGATATGAGGACAAAATTGTAAAGTGGTCTCACCTTGAATTTCTCTCATTCTAAGCATTCCTAATTGGAAGGAGATAATCAACATCTAATATTATGTTACTCTCAGTATATTAGAAAAGGTCGAACCGTAAACCAATTAAAGATGATGTAAGAAATACATAAAAAAATATTTCCAATTATCACAAATATAGAATCAATTGACAACAACTTAATTATGTCCAGCGTAGGACAACAGAGAAGAGTTTTCATACCTTCTAATATTATAATATCTCACTATATTAGTGGCTAAATCAGTTTTCTCTAGCACAAATACTCACTTCATTCTTGGAGTTTAAGCTTTTCTATCTGATAATATTAGTAGTTTGATAAAAAAAAAACGGTCGAACTGTACATTGTAATTAGAGAAAGAAAACAAACAAAAATCAACCGAAGACTTTTAAAGTATATGAAACGAAAATTGGAAATAACAATTCTCTACAATTAAAGAATAAGACAATAAAATTGTAAAAATACAAAATAAAAAAAAAATATACACAGAAAGAAAGATTTAGTAAAATAAAATCATAATATAATTTCCATAATTGATAATGCTCAGTTATACTAAAAAGTCTAAATTTACAACATACACAGTTTTATTTACATCTTTAAACCTATTATCTAATTAAAATGATTCTAAAAAAAGTGCTAGCATGAAGAGTTAGAAAATATACGATAAAATATAATACATAACGTTAAAAATACATTATCAATGATCACTAAAAAATCATGTTAGTAGTAATAAAAATGAAATAACAACACATTTATTAAAACCATAGAACGGCACGCAACAAGGTGTTATTAAATATACAAACTACAAATTAAATATGCTCAACGCAAACACACATAAAAATGAGACATCATATTTGGATATATTTAAATAAATAATTTTTAATATATTATATTCTTCATAATTTTAAAATTACTTAAAAAGAAACTAAATTATTAAAAATTAATATACAAATAAAACTAAAGCAATATTTTGTAACGTCAAAATAATAAATGAATAAAAACTATATTATGTTAATAAAATAGATTTCAGATTTTAAAGACTTCTAATTCATGTAATATTACAAAATTCAAAATTTGTTTATTACAATTAATATTTTACCTTTAGATATATTAAAATAATATTCTAGATCGATATTTAATTGCCAGTTTTCAACTATTACACGTAAAAAAATATTATTAAGTATGTTTTTTTTAAAGGGGAATTTTATATTTTAAATAGTTTATTGGAATATTTTTTTTTTCATGAATTTATTCGAGATGAGATTCTGATCTTTTAAACTAAGATAATTTATGTTATATACATAATTATATTTTTTTTACATAACTATAAAATCTCGGACTTGATTATTCATATTTTATTAGTTAATTGTGTTACATATAATAGAAATACTTAATTCAAACTAAAATTATAAAAAAAAAAGTTCAATTTAAAAATTAATTATATATAATTTAATATACGAAAAAATCACATAGTGATAAAAATGATAAATGTAATAAATTTAAATATATGCTCGGAGGAGAAAGGATCTAGTTTGATTAAAAGCCCTAGTAGACTGCGTCAAGGCTTGCGACTATTCTCTCTGCATCTCTATTTGGTTTTCGTATCTTGGCAAATTAAGGATGAAGGGATTGGTGAACAAGCTGGTGTCCAGATCTCTCTCCGTCGCCGGGAAATGGCAGAATCAACAGCTTCGCCGTCTCAACATCCACGAGTATCAGGTTAGTTCCTTGTTGCGAATTTGGGTACGATATGTTTCTTTTGCGGTTGATCCACTGAGTGATTGATAAATGCTAGGAGGGAGGGAATCACATGTGCTTGGAAAATGTAATTCGTTTCTGTGTGTGTTTTTGGGGCAGGGAGCTGAGCTGATGGGTAAATACGGAGTGAATGTGCCAAAGGGAGTCGCTGTTTCTTCCTTGGATCAAGTTAAAAATGCTATCCAACAAGTTTTCCCTAACGAATCCGAGGTACTCTGTTTTCTAATAGAGAGCTCAATGTTATTTTGATCTTTTCCTTCACCCTTTTTTTTGTCTGTGTTACAGCTGGTCGTTAAGAGCCAGATCTTGGCTGGTGGAAGAGGTCTCGGAACCTTCAAGAGTGGTCTTCAGGGTGGTGTTCACATTGTCAACCATGATCACGCTCAAGATATTGCTGGTACTTTACATGGTGTTCCTTTCTTCTTCTTTTTCTCTACTGATTCAGATTTTTAATCGCTTCTAGGAAAGATGCTTGGACAAGTTCTCGTCACCAAACAAACTGGTCCTCAAGGCAAAGTTGTCAGCAAGGTTTGTGATCGCTTCTGTCTGCTTTGCCATTTCTCTTCTCTTCACAGTTAACTCTTACTCTATCCTTATCTTGACCAGGTTTACTTGTGTGAGAAACTGTCTCTCGTCAATGAGATGTACTTCTCCATTATTCTTGACCGTAAATCTGCTGGACCGGTAATATATAAATAATTTGTTATCCAATGCTCATGATTTTTCAGCAATCTCTATAACACTTTCCTTGCCTATTTCAGTTGATAATTGCCTGTAAAAAGGGTGGTACCAGCATCGAAGATCTTGCTGACAAGTTCCCTGACATGATTATTAAGGTTATATAAGACTGTTTGTTTATTATATGATCACCAGAAATATCCTTCTCCTATCATATAGGAGGTGTGTAATTGCTCTTTCTTTGAGAGATCTATTTATTGTTTTCTGTAGGTACCGATCGATGTGTTTGCAGGAATTACTGATGAAGATGCTGCTAAGGTTGTGGATGGTCTGGCTCCAAAAGCTGCTGACAGAAAAGATTCTATTGAACAAGTCAAGAAGCTATACGAACTCTTCCGCAAGACTGACTGCACAATGTTGGAAGTTAGTGCTCTCTCTCTCTCTCCTTTTTTGTGTGTTTAATATCTTTTTGTTGAACCCTTACTTTTTCTCTGTTAGATCAACCCTCTCGCCGAGACATCCACTAATCAATTGGTAGCTGCTGATGCCAAGTTGAACTTTGATGATAACGCTGCTTTCCGTCAGAAAGAGATTTTTGCTCTTCGTGATCCAACACAGGAGGATCCACGAGAGGTATGGTCCATTCTCTGTCTCTTGCATCTTACGTTCTTCACCAACAAATCTTTTTAATATCAAAAACTCTTAAAATGTTAAAAGGATATTATGAATGCTGGATAGAGTAACTAGTTTTTTTGGGTGGTTTAGCTGGTTTGTTTAGTCGTTGTTGGTCACTTCGATGGTTGGTTGGCTAATTCGTAATACTCCTGTGTACATAATAATTGAGGTTGATTAAAGCAGAAAAGGCTATATTCAACGTTTAGCTTTCTGTTGCACTTTTGATTTTATATTCAAGCTTTTCATGAAGTAAAGTATGTTTGCTTCTCGTAGGTGGCTGCTGCAAAAGTTGACTTGAATTATATCGGTTTAGATGGAGAGATTGGCTGTATGGTGAACGGTGCTGGATTGGCCATGGCAACCATGGACATCATTAAATTGCACGGTGGGACTCCGGCAAATTTCCTTGACGTCGGTGGAAACGCTTCTGAGCACCAGGTAACAAAAGTGTTAAGTTTTTGGTTATATCTTAAGTTGTAGATTTGAACCAGTTTAACCAAAGGTTGTGATTTTTATTTATAAAGGAAGGTGGTGGAGGCGTTTAAGATACTGACGTCGGACGATAAAGTGAAAGCAATATTGGTGAACATATTTGGTGGAATAATGAAATGTGATGTGATTGCTAGTGGAATTGTGAATGCTGCTAAAGAGGTAAGAATCTGAAAGCCATATTTCCACATATGTTAGTTTGCATTACTTTGACTGAGTTTCGTGTGAAACCAAACTACATGATAGGTTTCACTGAAAGTACCAGTGGTGGTTCGTCTAGAAGGAACAAATGTGGAGCAGGGAAAGAGAATCCTCAAGGAAAGTGGAATGAAACTCATAACGGCTGATGATTTGGATGATGCTGCAGAGAAAGCTGTCAAAGCATTAGCTAATTAAGCTTATCGAGGAGATTGTTTACTCTCTCTGCCCCTCTTTATACAAGAAGCTTTTTTTGAGAGTTTTTTTCTTTCTATGGTTCTCAACCATTTTTATGGTCGACGCAATCGCATATTGTTGCGGATATAATTTCTGAAACAGATCAATAATGAACTGGTCTCTCTTTACCTGTGTGATTCCATCAAAAAAAATCAAATCTGAATTCTCAATTATTAATGTTACAAGGCCTGATAGCTAAATTGCTTTTCCTTGGTTGCTTTGGACGCTACCAACAATATGTTTTCATACAAATCACAAAAGAACTTTCCTAACAGGGAAAACTGAAGAATTCTCTGATCATACTCAATTCTAGGGCTGGCCATAATTTTAAAATATTTTAAATAGTTAGAGTAAATATTTTTGATTTTTGTTTAATATTTGTTTTTATTTTAAATTGTTTTTATATTAGTATGAATCATTATTTTATTGATTGTTATTCTTTATTCAGTTTCATTCTCATTACAATTAACTAAATTTTTCCACACGATTATTAAGATTGTTTATTTGAAGTTTTATTCTGTTTTTTATTTTAATGGTGTAGAATTGTTGATATTTGTCCTTGTCAATTTGTGATGCTTGAAACTATCCTCTTCTTCATCTATTTTGGGGATCATTCCTCCACTGTAAACTTCTACTTTACTACACTATGATCTCTTGTTCTCATCAGAGGCTCTTGCGCTTTCTTGCCACTTGAAGCAACTCTATATTTGTTCTTCAGATGATTGGTCTCCACATCGTCCACATTTGTTTTTTCATTTTGTTTTACATGGTTAGTTTTTCTTGTGTAGTAGTTGTTTTCTCATTCCCAAATTTAGGTTCACTAACATCAAATCACGCCTCTTCCTCCCACTACTTTATGTCCCTTACTTCTTTCGAACCAGATTGGTTAGAGGGTTACTTTTTTGTGACTTCTTAAGTTTGTTGTTATCGTCACTCTCAGCTTCAGATTAAGAAGAGACACCTATTTTGCTTATATTATGTTTCTTTGTACCTTTCTTCTTCTCTTCTCTCCACAATCACTGTCAAAGTCAGAGCTGCTAGAGCCACTTTCATTGTCACTCTCGTGTTTACGCGCCATAGCCTTTTTGTTAGGGCGCTTTCTGCTATCATGACCATTTTTATTAGAGTCAGATGAATCATCTTATAAACTTTATATGCTCACATCAAGTTAATAAAAAGACAGGAAAAGTTTAAGTGAAAGAATCAGATAAACGAAGAGAAAGCAGCCACGTTTTGATAAATTGAGACAGCACCATATGAATTTTGTCGAAAAATATACATTAAACATATGGCTTGAACGATGACATGGCTTTATATCGACTTTACTTATGCAAATCTGATTTGATCAACGATTATTGTGATGTCAATTGAGTTTCTTGGACATTTCTTAATGTCTTATTAAAACTTGTAAGCTGAATTATATAAATTTAGCTAAAACAATGGATGTATTATTAATATGAGAAAAAGTATCAGGATCAATAATTTATGATTTTCAATCAGATTATAATCAAAGTAATGCTCGTGCTCATCCTTGATAGGTGTTACCTGTTACCTTCAGTTTAAATAAGAAACTACAAAAATATTAAAAAATACGTCAATTATTTAAGTCATTTTAAATAATTAAAAACTGGACCAAATTGTTATATATTCCTATTTCCTCCTCGCCGAATGAAGAATCTCCTAAACATAACGCATGCATTGGAACATTGCCAAGTCTCTCCAGTAGAAAGCTTTCAGGCTCTTTCTTGACTGCTTCATGCTCTGCAATTTCCTTCTTTTCCATCTATATTTCTCAGAGACCCTGAGAAGAAAACATCATCAAGAAAAAATATCAGATTCTATTCACATACCATACATACACTTGTCATCAAATTCAGTAATCAAATAATTTCCAGCTAAGCCACATACGGCAAAAGAGAAATACATTAGAACTTACTTCTGTTTTCTTTTACGATTATCCATGCCCTCTATGGAGTAAAACATCTAGGCATCTAGCAATGTTGGGTTTCCTAAAGCAAGAAACACCGCAATGAGAAGGTACTTTTCTGAAGTAGACATATGTAATTTAAACATTTCAAGTTCTTTACCGTTATCAAAACTTCAGCTAGCTTTATGTCTTCTCTCGACAATGGTGTCATCATCATGAAGGCGACTTGAGACTCTGACTATGTACTGTCCCTGCCATAAAAGCATGTGCATACAATGAAAACATATGAAAAGGCAGTCATGAAACTCCAATATTTTAACTTTATGCTGGAGTTTAATCTGTTATCTATACAAACATAAATCATAGGAGAATATATCTAATTCAATTCCTTAATCAAGAGAAAACTATCCAGAAAGAACAAAATATATCCTGAAGATTTGATTGTAAAAACATCTAAATATTTAGCATTCCTCTTTGCAATCTCAATAAATATGGTCTTCTCCGTAAACCTAATAGGAATGGGGCGATCGAATTAACAGAATAAAGGATTGAAGTTTTGATTTACTGGGGATGAAACTTAAATATTTATACTCGAATGAAACAGAATTGAGAAAGTTTCATAATCAAGAATAGAAAGCTAAATCGTTGTATGATTTCGAGAGGAGGAATGCTTACCTTTTTATATTCACAGGTACACCGCCTCCTGAAGAAATATTGCATTCAAGGCTTCATTGATTGAATTAATAAGGGATTTAACACGAAGTAATTGTAACAGAGACTGTTTCGGTGACTGAGACGAAGATCAGAAGTCGCGATCGAACGAAGAGCAAAGACGATCCCTAACCTTCTGTTAGACGGCGTGAAGCAAAGATTAGAGTCGACCCTGGCCGTCACACAGGATTGCTCAACATCAGGCCCAGAAAATAGCAAAGCCCGTATCATTTATGACTTTTGGAATAAATGAAACGCTGAGTTTGAGTCTTCTATGACACGTGTCGCCGCGAGAGAAAACGACTTATCTAGGTGGACGATGAGATGGCGCGTTCTGGAGAGAGCAAAGAGTACTTGCGCTAGCTAATTCGAGCAATTCAGCTTCATTTCTGAATCTGAACTCTTCCACAGGTAATTCTGAATCCGTGTCAGATAACACGTCCAAAGAAGTCGAATCATTGAACATAATCATCAAGGAAGAATCAGTAAGACGAAGGGTTAGAGCACAGTCCGATACAAAGAACCCAGAGACAGAGTACACTGCTCCGGCGATGAGCCTAGACCGGAATAGTATAAGACGTTTAGCACTGATGGATGCCACCATAATAGTACCCTGAATAATACATCATAATACATGTCAGATTTGAAAATATAAAACAAAGAATAACAAATATAATCACGGGAACCTAGAAGCCAATAATCAGGTTTAAACAATTATCAGAGTGTTCGTCAACTAACAGACATACCATAAAGGATTTACATGATTTTTTTTTGTAAAAACAATCAAAATAAATACACATTAATCAAAATATAAACAAATCTACAGCAAAAATGAACCAAACGATCGTATATAGAGAAATAATAGGCTTACATTCATATCCACTATGAGCATGTTAAGACGCCTGAGTTCACCACCTTGCTTCATTTTCTTGACCTCCCAGACACGCAATAATCTACACTCAACAGTGGAGAAACATGGGCCGGATTTCAGATCTGGTAAGTAAACCTTTGAGTTAGCCATAGCAAAAAGATTAAGCAAGCTGTGAAACGCTTGGAAGGGAGTGAAGAGAAATCAAGATAAAAACATACATATTTATACTGTTGAAGCTCAAAACGCATCTAATGAATAGGGGATGAGAGATTTAAGGTGATGTTTTAATATGATAGTTTTGGGTCATCACGATCCGATCGTCAGAAAGAAGGTGAAAGGTATTGATCTAAATCAAAAATCACAATCGATTCAATGTGGATTAACGGCTGATTGTATGGACCCTAAAAGACGCCTAATAATCGATACAGACGCCTAATAATCAGATACACTGATCAGTAAAACGCAGCGGTCTGATACTGAAGAGGATTTTTGTGCCGTGCGACTTTAGGGCCCACACGGTCTAGACAACTTGAAAGGCCATTTTAGAAAACATCCTAGACACTAAACGCATCGGATTTGTCATGACGAAACGGATATAGATAACACAATCTATATTTAACGATTATCCTTAACTTTACTTATATTTATAAAGATCTAATATATCTGAATTTTCTTTCGTTATATTAAGTACAATGAATGCAAAGTGAGTCATGAACATGATTATTTTCAAAAATCTTAACGATAACTATAACTGACAAAATCTGGTTATACTATTCTAAACTATTAATATCTTACTTGATGGTCTGACTAAATATATAAAATAGTAAAGACTCACATTATCTCTATATATATTTAAGAATATTACATAGTGCGCAGCTCTAGGTTCAAGAACTCGTAAACCATATCAAGATTTCTGCAATTCCAGGACTGATTTTTTTCATTTTATGGTATTAATATCTTAGTCGATGATCTGACTAAATATATCAAATAGTAAATACTCACATTATCTCTATATATATATCTAAGAATATGACATGGTGCGCAGCTCTATGTTCAAGAATTCGTAAACCATATGAAGTTTCTGCAATTCCAGGACTGACTTTACGAACACTGGTACAATGCGAATAGTCGAATCACGACCCAAAAAAATAAAGATCCAGATTTTAAAACATGTGACTAACCCATCTTCCCACCACAAACATAGTAACTAATACGAAGAGGTCAATATGCGATAACACTAAGTTAAAAAAAAAAAAAAAAAACTTTCGTAAACACATGGAGAATAATTATATTATATTGTGGACTACAGACGTACACTCATGCACATACCCAAAGTTTTGTAATACATAATATGAGTATGGACGTCAACTTATGCACATAATTATATTAGACCGTGGACTGTATACATACACTCATTAACGTACCCAGAGTTTTTGTAATCCATAATATGATTATGGACGTCCACTCACGTGCACAATTAAAATAAAACACTAAATATTTTCACACTCATATACATCATAACCACATTTTATTTTTGGATAGCAACATATATATACACATTTAATCACTAACATTCATTATCTCATCGAAATCAAATAAAACATCAACTTGTTTTTTTTTTTAAAAACTAATGCTAACTCAAGATAAAAAGCATTCATAACAACCATAAAGTAGAGAGTTTGCAAAAAAAAAAAAAGACCAACGTGAATGTAGAAAATCTATAACATAGATATAGGAAAGCTGAGAATAAGTAGAATGCGGAAACATTATTAAGATGCAGAACATCGAGAGATGATTATCGAAGATCCATCTCAAGCAATACGCGCCCTCTTGCGCACATTACCGACTGGCTCCTTTCCAGCACTCTTTGATGATTCACAACTGCCCTTGCTGACACCAGACTTCTCACGGTCGATCGTCCCGTTTGGCGCATCATCATCATCATTGTCATCACCCCCCTGTTACATTTAGATTATGATACGTTGCATATGCTAATGGCGAAATGCCATAACAGATATTGCACTTACATCATCGACAAAGTCCGGAGCTGGTGCACGCTCAACCTCATTGATGATACGTGACACGGTGAACGTCTGGTGATTGACGGTGAAGTTGTAGGATGTGACACGGACCTGGAACGTATAGGTCTTGCCTTCCATTCCTGCAACGAACGGAGGCATCACGGAATCCTCAGGGTTCACTCCTTCTTCAGCCTTGTCATCAAATGGAAGCATCGAGCGTGTCAACAACATTACATAGTAACCACATAAGTAATCAAAGTATATCTTACCAGTAACTGAACCGCCTCACTTGCCCTGAGACTGTGCAACCTAGTCATAACACCATCAAAGCAAACAAATGCCCCTTCAGCAGTATCATCAGTTACAACCATCTCAACGCGATAACTATAATAGAACAAATAAACCGAAGTGGAATCAGTGTGATGCAAGTGATCAAAAAGGCGACCAACTATCATATTTTAACAAATCGCTACGTACCGCAGAGATCCGACCGCATGAGGATTATTGCAACGCGCACATTCGAAAGAAGTGGCAGTGCGCTGCAACTTCTTGCTGCACTTAGAACACGCAACATAGCACCACCCTTTGTCCGCTTCAACTCGAGAAACTCTCCCAGTTCATAAGAAATCTATTTCCTGCTGCTCAAACATCAACATCACGTGCAGTCAAAAAACAATCTTTATACATAAACACACGAATGAGCTAATTGCATATACATAACTCATTACCTGGGGCAGATCTGTAGTGATAAAATTGTTAAGCTCAGCAATTGTCACAAGCTCCACCTTCGCATAAGACTTCAAGAGAGGTGCGGCGGACGGAAGACCAGTGTCTCTAGCCACCAATCTGACCATAAGTTCACGAAGTTAACATCACAAACTCTCAACATATGACTACATAATCAAAATAGACCAAGCTTACCGGTAAAATAAAGACTCCCCTGCATGTGTCTCCTTATCATAATAAACATGCGTTCCTGACGTCGCGTTGAGGAATAAACGACCTACACATAGTAGGAAAAATAACTGAAAAGAGAATTACACATATTAATATATGCCACGTACGAAATGAGCAACAAAATACCTCCAACCATCTTCGGGTTTATGCTTGTGGCAACAATCACTTTAGGATCACCACGCATGCCTCCAAGCTTCTGGTGAAACGAAACGGCTTGGGCGTCGAACAAACTAAGAGTGACAGACACATCACTGCACATATATATCAACAGATAGTGTAGCTAAAATGATTAAGCAACTATAAAAGATTTAAAAGAAATAAATTAAATCACTTTTCTAGTTTGACGGTGACCATGACACGGTTCTTGTCCTCCGGAGGGTCAGTCACGGTGCTCTTCACCGACACGATCTCACCAATAATATCTACAGTGTTCAATATTGAGATCAAATGCTCAGAGGCTAATCAGATAAAGCACAAAACCCATACAGATAAATATACATATGTACGATCACATCTGTACCTAGAAGTTGAGTGTTTGTATTGGCTAAACCAACCAACTCGGTTTGGTTACGGAACCGGAATCCCACTGCAGGTATTGGCGAGACCGGATCAGATAACACGTCAAACTCGGTGGAATCGCTAAACCGGATCATCAAAGAAGAGTCCGCAAGCTTGAAGTTCTGAGCACAGCGAGCCACATCAAAGCCAGAAACAGAATACATCGTCCCGGCGGCGAGCCTCTCTCGGAACTTTGGAAGCCGATTCGCGTTGATAGTAGCTTGCATCAAAGTCGACTGAAACAGATAAGATTTAGAAATCAGAAAACGAACGTAAACAGATCTAAGGAGAACAGGAAGAATCAAACTTACATTCACGTCCATAAGCAGCATATCGACCCACATCAGCTCGCCACCGCGTTTGACGTTCCTCGCCTCCCAGAACCGTAGAAGCCGGGCTTCGACGATGGAAGAGCATTTGTCGGGCTTTAGGTCAGATAAGAAGACTCTCGAAATAGCCATAGCAACAGGAATCAGAAAATCTCAAGAGAAAGAAGGAGAGAGTGCGTTGGAGATCTATAGATACTTACATATTTATACAGATCCACACTGCTCGGGATCAAAAGGTGCATCGAAGAGTCTGAGCGAGGGATTGAATTCAATTGGAATAAAGATGACGACATAACTCCGGCCGTTTCATCTAAGAGGGAGGAATCGCAGGCGTCACGCGTCGCCGGCGCAGAAAAGAGAGACGCGAGAGTAACGCGTAATTAGGGTTGGAGACGTCGATATCTTTCGGGCTAGGAGTGCAAAAGGCCCAGCAAAAGAAGATCGAACGAAGCCCAGACGAAAACGCGTCCCGTTTAATGAAACGCAGCGCTCCGTCTTTAGAGACACGTGTCAGCGCGAGATCAAGCAACTTACCCATGTGGAAGCTTACGTGGCAGCACCAGAAAAGATCAAACATGCCTTTATAATAATAGATATGATTACTCAATATAGTAGATATAGTATAATCAATTTTCTGACGCTCAAAGTATAATCAATATATATAAAAATATGTTTAGTTCGGATCGACGGAGAGTAAATATGGGTCGTATCTAAAATGCTACATAAAATATATGTTGAATCATCTACAAAATTGATAATTTGACTGATCTCTGTAACCTTTTCTCATTTTTATGTTTTAAATCAGTTTGTAAAATCAGTCATTTGACTGTTTCAATGATATTGATGTCATGCATGTTGTATACCAAGTTTCAACAATCATTTGACTAATCTATGGTGCACCAGTGAGAAATCTCAACTCATGTTCATTTTAATGTTCAGGTTTGTGAGATCGGTCAAATGACCAATCGTGACTTTTCTTTGTTGAATTTGATTGGTTATCTTTCAAGATATGCCCTCATTTCATTCATGTATTTATTCTCCTCTAATCTTCATGATATTTTTAAAAACTTAAAAACTTAAAAACTTAAAACTTAAATAAATTACAACATAAGACTGTAAATGTAAATAAATAAAAAAAATAAAACTCATGCTTTAAAAATAAAAATGGTAGTCTTTTTAAAACTAACAAAAATAAGTGTTAAAACATGCACAATCCACAAATATTAATATCTTAGCTAATAAATTATACAAATCTAATAAAAATTAAATATTAATGGATGTTTTAAAGTATAAGCAATTGGTGTTCTAAAATCTAAGAAGATTTCGCTGTCATCTTCCAATACTTAAAGTTGAATATTTTCAATGGAAAAGTATATCACATTGGATTAAAAGATCATCCAATCATGAGGCTGCTATTTGACATGTAATCTACTAACATCAAAACTATCATCTATTCAACTAGACTTTGTAAAATTTCAATCGGGTCATTTCAGTTAAAGCCCACTATCTTTTTAGCCATAGATGTCACCTACGACTCTTCCATCCCCTCTATCGTTTCAACGGAAACCCATCCCTAACCATGCAAATCTCCGTTTTAGTGTAGTTATTCCTCATTCAATTTGATCTTTTACTCCTACCTTCATGACATAACCGATATCCTTTTCACCTCCTTTGTTTTCCAGTTATATAAACCTTATCCTCGAACAACTTTCTACAACCTTCATTCAACCAAATGAAATAATAATGTCTATGATATTTGTTCCAATCTCCGGTAAGCCTCCAGTGGCCCTATGTTAATCCATTGTATCCCTCCGAGATAATGTTTTTTTCTAGTTATCTCAAAGAAATTGAGCCTTCCTTGGGCCATCAATTCGCGGGATGATCGGGACACTTTCCGGACCCGCTTTGATACCATGATAAGTTTCTTTGGCTTCTAACTTAAAACTAATTGGCGGTAAGTGGAGTGGTACAAGTCCTTTATATATTATTAAGTCCATTATATATGTTGGATCTTCTCTCCAACATGTTACCTCTTAAGATTGCAGGAAATTCTTAGGAATACTGACATGTATGTCCTTCCTTCTAGGTGCAAGTCGGTGTTCTATTGGTGAGTCAAATCATTCGATTCCACTTCGACAATTCTTGAATATTTGTATAGGGTTACAAGCCCTCTCCTTCAATTTCATGCCATTCGTTTCCATTCTTTGATGTTGCTAGTCCAGCGGCTTTATTCTGGAAACGTATTGACTTCAAAAGTTTGAAGGCCTAAACGCTTCAAACAGAAAAAATGGTCAGCACATGTTTGCAGTAGTAGGACGGTATAATAATTTCTGTCTGATATTCATGATTTCTTTCTTCTATTATGTTTTCACTTTCACATGTAGATTTTGGGGACCTTACAATTTGTCACCGGTGCTTTAAAGAAGAAACGTATCGACATACATTTGCACTGTTTGTGAAGAGGGATTGTATTATCTTCCATGTATAGAGAAATGGTACACTCATTTGTCTCAAGATGATGTCATGGAAAGTTGTTCTTTATGTCGTGGAAGATGCAACTTTGGCATATGTTTGCAGGGGAAAAGTGCCAATTTCGACCATGATATGATCATGGACCAGTCAAACAAAGAAGATAATGAGAGCATGGATGATCCAGCTGATGGAGGAGCTCTAGCCATATCTGAAGGTCCTATGACTCGAGCCAGAAGCAAGCAACTCAAAGAAGCCATTGGAGGATTACTTAAGACATCACTGAAGCAAGAAGAGAGTCCTGGAAGAAGCTTGATCAACCAAGACACACTTACCACAATTCAAGCCATCTCAGCTCCAAGATAGACATCAAATGAGCAAGTAACATATGTGTGCTCTTTTTTTCCTATCTTTGGTTTTGTCCCACTGGGTTTTCCAAAGATATGTTTTTAATGAGGCCATATGTTGCTTTCCTATCACTCATTTGATGATCTAAGTTCAAGACTTTATTTTAATAATTTATCTTTTGTTATTTTTAAAGACTATGGTTTATTTTAAAGCCCATTTATAGACCAATGAGCCTGTTCCTTGCCTTCTCTATAAATATGTGTCTGAAAACCCTAATAGAACTATCCAATCTTTTATTTTCAGACTCTTGTCTCTCTGTGTCGGCTGCAAGTCTTCTTGTAGATCAGAGTGTTCTTGAGTCTTTGTTAGTGTGTCATATCTAACAAAACCACAAGAGTGATTGTCTTGGTGTGTCATATCCAAGAGATTCACTTAGGAGTATCAAGGAGACCTCTCACATCTCTTTGTGTCACCATTCATTCCACAAACCTTGAAGCAGATTGAGTCTTTGATTCTCTGTTTGCAAGGATCTATCCCATTCCAACCAGAGAAGCATCCTAGGAGTATATTATGTGGTATCAGAGAAACTCTGGCTAGGGAAGTTCTCGTTTTCTTTAAGCTTTTACTAGATCTATTCATTTGCTTTCATAACCATTGCTAGATCTGAGTTTTGTTGTCTTATTTCTGTCGATCTGTTTCACTCTGAGTTCAATATTGATAGATCTAAGAGTTCCTATTTTAGATTTGTGTTGGATCTGCTCATCTCTTGTTATTGTTGTGTTAGTTCTGTTGTTTCTATCAGTTTATCATCAGATCTGTTGATTAACTTGTGTAAAACTAATAGATCTGTTCTTGTTTTGTCGAAATCTGAGAAAATAAGAAGTGTTGATCGTGTGTATTGAAAAGACTCTTGATATTCTTGTTGTTTAAGTTACAGAAAATTCAAATTTGATCCAATATTTTTCTTTTGCCGCCTGTTCATCTTTTGTTTTGTTTCCTTATTTGATTTCGATTTCGAACACTCTTACTGGCTGAGTTTGTTGTTGATCTCAGGTACCAATGGGAGATAACACAGAGGAAGAAGCAGCACTGATAAGAAGAAATAAAATGTTGATGGAAGCCATGACTGCTCAGTTGAATAAAACCATGTTGGAAAACATGACTGAGATGATGAAAGAAAGCATGAAAGAGATCAGAGATGAGATTAGACAAGCTATTGGTCAAGGTCACAGCAATGAGAGTTGAAGGATCCGTCAAACTCACACTCCACAAGATCATGGTGGCTCACAAGAGACTGATAACTACTATGAGCGTCACAGAAGTGAGAGAAGTGGTTCTTCATCATCTTCACGAGACAGTAGAAGGAGACATCGTCGTGATCATGAAGGGAGAAGGTCTTACCGTGATGAGCTTGCTGGTCTGAAGCTTAAGATTCCCCCCCCCTTCCATGGCAAAGTTGATCCAGACGCTTATCTTGAGTGGGAGAAGAAGATTGAAATCATTTTCAACTTCCAGCACTACACCAATGCTCAAAGAATCCAGATTGCTACAACTGAGTTCCATGATTATGCCTTGAGCTGGTGGGATCAACTGGTGACTACTAGGAGATTGAATCAGGAGTATCCAGTTGAGACTTGGCATGAGATGAAGTCCCTGATGCGTAAGAGGTTTGTACCGAGTCACTACCATCGTGATCTACATCATAAGCTGAGGAGACTTACACAAGGATCTAAGACCGTGGAGGAGTACTATTAGGACATGGAACTACTGATGTTGAGAGCTGGTATATCTGAGGACAGAGAGGCTACTATGTCAAGGTTTCTTGGAGGACTTAACCGCGAGATACATGACAGTGTGGAGATGCAACATTATGTGGAGATAGAAGAAATGTTGCACAAGGCCATTCTTGTGGAGCAACAGATCAAGAGGAAGCATCACTCGCGTGGAAACTATGGAGGTAGCAAGTACCAGCATTCTAAAGATGAGAAACCATCCTATCTGAAGGATAGCAAGCCTCAGCAGAAAGAAGAGACTAAGCCAAGCAGCACATCCAGCAAAGACAAAGGCAAAGCTGAAGCTACTAGTTCCAGAACCAGAGATGTTAAGTGTTTCAAGTGTCAAGGGCGTGGGCATTATGCTAATGAGTGCACCAACAAAAAGGTTATGATTCTTCTTGAGAATGGAGAGTATGAATCAGAGGAAGAGAAATCTGGGTCTGATCATGAGAAGTCTGGAGAAGAAAGTGAAGTAGAACCAGTGAAAGGAAGATTATTGGTAACAAGAAGGCTCTTGAACTTGCAGACTAAGAATGGAGAGCTTGAGCAGAGTGAGAATCTGTTTTACACAAGGTGTATGGTTCAAGGAAAGGTGTGCAGTCTCATTATTGATGGAGGAAGTTGTGTCAATGTAGCTAGTGAGACAATGGTGAAGAAATTGGGTTTGAAAATTCAGAAACACCCAAGACCATACAGATTGCAGTGGCTTAATGAGGAGGGCGAGATGAGAGTTTCTACTCAAGTGCTGGTTCCTATAGCCATTGGTAGATATGAAGATGAAGTCTTGTGTGATGTGTTGCCAATGGAAGCCAGTCATATACTCCTTGAAATACCTTGGCAGTATGATAGACGTGTGAATCATGATGGCTTCACCAACAAGCACTTATTTGAATTCAAGGGAACGAAGACTGTACTGGTGCCTTTATCTCCTAAAAAGGTTCCTGAAGATCAACTCCAGCTTCAGAAAAAGAAAGAGAAAGAGATAGACCTCAAACCTGATGAGAACAAGCATCACAACCTCTATGCCAAACAGGGAGATATCAAAAGAATTCTTCTCTCCCAAAATTCTATTATCTTGCTTATGTTTAAGGAGACTTTACTAACAGTTACTGATCACACACCGGATCATCCGAGTGAACTAGTCTCTCTTTTACAGGAATATGCAGATGTGTTTCCAGAAGATAGTCCCATTGGATTGCCTCCAGTTCGTGGGATTGAGCACCAAATCGACTTTGTACCTGGTTCAACACTACCAAACAGACCTGCATACAGAACTAATCCAGTAGAGACTAAGGAATTGCAAAGACAAGTAGAGGAGCTGATGGAGAAGGGTCATATCCGAGAGAGCTTGAGTCCTTGTGCAGTTCCAGTGCTCCTTGTGCCTAAGAAAGATGGGAGCTGGCGCATGTGTGTTGATTGTAGAGTAATCAACAACATAACAGTGAAGTATCGCCACCCTATTCCTAGATTAGATGATATGCTTGATGAGTTACATGGTTCTTGCATCTATTCTAAGATAGATTTGAAAAGTGGATATCATCAGATTAGGATGAAAGAAGGAGATGAGTGGAAAACTGCTTTTAAAACTAAACATGGCTTGTATGAATGGTTAGTTATGCCATTTGGATTAACCAATGCTCCTAGTACATTCATGAGACTGATGAATCATATTCTTAGGTCCTTCATAGGCATCTTTGTTATTGTGTACTTTGATGATATATTAGTTTACAGCAAATGCTTAGAAGATCATATAGAACATCTTAGGGCTGTTTTGGATGTTTTGAGAAAAGAAAAACTTTATGCCAATCTGAAGAAGTGCACTTTTTGCACAGATAACTTGGTCTTTCTAGGTTTTGTTGTAAGTGCAGATGGTGTAAAGGTGGATCAGGAGAAGATCAAAGCAATACAAGAGTGGCCGAGTCCAACTACAGTGGGAGAAGTAAGGAGTTTCCATGGACTGGCAGGTTTCTATAGGCGCTTTGTGAAGGATTTCAGCACTCTAGCAGCTCCCCTGACTGAGATAATCAAGAAGGATGTAGGATTCAAGTGGGGAGAAGTTCAAGAAGCCGCATTCAAACTCCTTAAAGAGAAGCTTACTCAATCTCCTCTTCTCATACTTCCTGATTTTTCTAAAACATTTGAAATAGAATGTGATGCCTCAGGAATTGGAATTGGTGCTGTGTTGATGCAGGATAAAAGACCTATTGCTTATTTCAGTGAGAAACTCAGTGGAGCTACTCTCAACTATGCCACTTATGACAAAGAACTCTACGCCTTGGTGAGAGCTCTACAGACTTGGCAGCATTATCTTTGGCCAAAGGAGTTTGTCATTCACACAGACCATGAATCTCTCAAGTACCTCAAAGGACAAAGCAAGCTCAGCAAGAGACACGCCAGATGGGTAGAATTCATTGAAACCTTCCCTTATGTGATCAAATACAAACAAGGTAAGGAAAATATAGTTGCTGATGCACTATCCAGAAGGTATGTCCTCTTGAATACTCTTGATGTTAAGTTGCTAGGCTATGAGCAGATTAAAGAAATGTATGAATCTGATCCTGACTTTCAAGAAGCTTATAATTCATGTGCTAAGTATGCTGCTGGACATTATTTTAGGCAGAATGGATTCTTATTCTATGACAATCGTTTATGTGTGTCTAATTGCTCTTTGAGAGATCTATTTGTCAGGGAATCCCATGGAGGAAGCTTGATGGGTCATTTTGGTATAGCAAAAACTCTTAAAGTTTTGCATGATCACTTTTACTGGCCACACATGAAACGAGATGTTGAGAGAATCTGTGGTAGATGCACCACTTGCAAGCTTGCCAAATCTAAGATTCAACCACATGGTTTGTATACTCCTTTACCTATTCCTACTCACCCCTGGAATGATATATCCATGGATTTTACTGTGGGTTTGCCAAGGACCAAGACAGGTAAGGATTCTATCTTTGTAGTTGTGGATAGGTTTTCAAAAATGGCACATTTCATTGCTTGCCATAAAACTGATGATGCATTGCATGTTGCTAACCTGTTCTTTAAAGAGATTGTGCGCATTCATGGCATGCCTAAGACTATAGTTTCTGATAGAGATACTAAGTTTCTTAGTTATTTTTGGAAGACTCTTTGGTCTAAGCTAGGTACTAAGCTGTTATTCTCTACTACATGTCATCCACAAACTGATGGGCAAACTGAGGTAGTTAATAGAATTCTTGGAACTCTCTTGCGTGCATTCATTAAAAAGAATCTGAAATCATGGGAAGAGTATTTGCCTCACTGTGAATTTGCTTATAATCATGCTTAGCATTCTGCTTCTAAGTATTCTCCTTTTGAAATTGTTTATGGGTTCAATCCCATCTCACCTTTGGATCTAATGCCTTTACCTGAGTGTGAAAGGGTGAGTATGGATGGAAAAAAGAAAGCAGAAATGGTGCAGCAGATTCATGAGCAGGCAAGAAGAAACATTGTGGAGAAAACCAAGCAGTACACTAAAAGAGCAAACAAAGGCAGGCGTGAGATGATCTTTGATGTAGGTGATAAAATGTGGGTTCACTTGCGCAAGGAGAGGTTTCCAAATGAAAGAAAGTCTAAGCTCATGCCGCGGATGGATGGCCCTTTTGAAGTCATCCAGAAAATCAATGACAATGTCTACAAGCTTAATCTTCGAGGTAAGTATGATATAAGTAATAGCTTTAATGTTACTGACTTGGCTCCTTTTGTTGCAGATGAGCTATATTTGAGGACAAATCCTTTTCAAGAGGGAGGGGATGATATGATCATGGACCAGTCAAACAAAGAAGAGAATGAGACCATGGATGATCCAGCTGATGAAGGAGCTCTAGCCATATCTGAAGGTCCTATGACTCGAGCCAGAAGCAAGCAACTCAAAGAAGCCATTGGAGGATTACTTAAGACATCACTGAAGCAAGAAGAGAGTTCTGGAAGAAGCTTGATCAACCAAGACACATTTAGCACAATTCAAGTCATCTCAGCTGCAAGATAGACATCAAATGAGCAAGTAACATATGTGTGCTCTTTTTCCCTATCTTTGGTTTTGTCCCACTGGATTTTCCAAAGATGGGTTTTTAATGAGGCCATATGTTGCTTTCCTATCACTCATTTGATGATCTCAATTCAAGACTTTATTTTAATAATTTATCTTTTGTTATTTCTAAAGACTATGGTTTATTTTAAAGCTCATTTAGAGACCAAGGAGCCTGTTCCTTGCCTTCTCTATAAATATGTGTCTGAAAACCCTAATAGAACTATCCAATCTTTTATTTTCAGACTCTTGTCTCTCTCTGTCGGCTGCAAGTCTTCTTGTAGATCTGAGTGTTTTTGAGTCTTTGTTAGTGTGTCATATCTAACAAAACCACAAGAGTGATTGTCTTGGTGTGTCATATCCAAGAGATTCACTTAGGAATATCAAGGAGACCTCTCACATCTCTTTGTGTCACCATTCATTCCACAAACCTTGAAGCAGATTGAGTTTTTGATTCTCTGTTTGTAAGGATCTATCCCATTCCAACCAGAGAAGCATCCTAGGAGTATATTAGACCCCAACAATTTCGGTCATGCCAAATACGACCCAAATAATTGATCAGTGCCAAATATGACCTCAACTCAATTATAATTCAAAAAAACTACTCGAACTTCTTAACACATGCTTAAATCTATGTTGACTCTAACAGAAGTTAGTCAACCGTATACAAAATAAAACGACGTCGTTTTGATATACGAGGAAAAGTGCCAATTTCAACCTCAACAATTTCATTCGTGCCAAATAGGACCCGAACAAATGATCAGTGCCAAAAACGACCTCAACTGAATTATAATTTAAGAAAAACTATCCAAACTTCTTAAAACGTGCCTAAATCTACATTGACTCTAACATAAATTAGTCAAACGCTAATAAGATAAGACGACATCGTTTTGATATATATATATATATATATTTAAATATGTTCATTCCGGGACTCAAACCTATGCCGGGATACTCTTTTAAAGGAGCACACTAACTTTTTGAAATATTATTACAAATTGAAATTTCCCATTATATAAACTACTATTCTTCTTCATCTTATCCAATTTAAAACTTTGGTGATTGCTTTTATATATTTTAGTTATTGTTTAATATGTCTAATATTTGTACAAGATATCTTAGTGAAAGAAAGGTAAAAGGCCTCTTAACATTTTTGAACAAAATATCAAAAACACAAAATATTAACCTTGAAAAATAAAAAAAAGTCAACTTAAGTTTAAAAATTAAAAATAATTTATAGAAGAAAAGTTTATAAATAAATTCAAAGTTTTAAGTATATTAAAGATTGCATAATAATAAATATTTTATTATTTATATTTTAGTAAGATATAAGTTTATTAAAGATATAATAAATAAAAAACATGTTAATGCATTTATATAAATCAGAAACAGTTATCACCAAAATTTTAAATTGGATAAAATGAAGAAAAATAGTAGTTTATATAATTTCAAATTTGTAATAATATTTCAAAAAGTTATTTTTATCTAGTTGTTAGTGTGCCCCTTTAAAAGGGTATCACAACACGGTTTGAGTCCCGGAATGAACATATTTAAAAAAAAATAATATATATATATATATATATCAAAACGACGTACGTCGTCTTATCTTGTTAACAGTTGACTAACTTTTGTTAGAGTCAATGTAGATTTATGCACGTTTTAAGAAGTTAATGCAGTTTTTCTTAAATTATAATTAAGTTGAGGTCGGTTTTGGCACTGGCCATGTGTTCGGGTCTTATTTGGCACGACTGAGAGTGTTGGGGTCAAAATTGGCACTTTTGTTTGTATATCAAAACGACGTCGTTTTATCTTGTTAACGATTAACTAATTTCTGTTAGAGTCAATGTAGATTTATGCACGTTCTAAGAATTTTGGGTAGTTTTTTTGAATTATAATTGAGTTGAGGTCGTATTTGGCACTGATCAATTGTTCATGTCGTATTTGACACGACCTAAATTGTTGGGGTCGAAATTGGCAATTTCATATAAGAATAAGACTAATTATCAAGTGGATTAATTAAAGTATGATTGTAATCTTAACAAAAAAATTATTATTTTTCCTTATTAAGATTCCCAATGTGGATATATATATACATTTTTTACAGACATCAAAGAATAAGACTAGGATTTTATCATGCTACAAGATAACATGTTATGTCATATATAAAATTAATGACCATCATGTTGACATATCTGAGGCTCTAAGGTCAAATGTAGAGCATGTCTTTTGGTAAGTGTCATCTTTTATATGTTGAAGTGCTATATGAAAATCTTGATGTTATTTGTTTTTTTTTATATTGAAGTGCCATTTGTAGTGAAGCAACCACTGTACTACCTCAATTGTTGACTTGCAGAAGCTGTCCAACATGGTCTTATGAACTTTGTATCAACTCTTACCAAGAGATCCGTATTGGCAAATTATAGTAACCGGCGTTGTTGGAAGGAGAGGATAAATTGAGTTATGTACAACATCACTTATCACAATGCCTTGAACATGACATGAACTAGGATCTATTGATCTCATGGAGCCAACATAACCAAACTGATGAAGAAAGCTGATCATCATAAGGACACACGGTTTAACAATCATTCATCGAGACACTCACGATCTCTTTTATGTTGATTATACAAGGTAAGTTGCTAATCTGACCTTTTTTATTTTCCTGTAAACAAAAGTCTCGATTAGTCAACATATGGAAGGACAACAAGATGAGAGGACACCAGAGATCAAATGGATCACTAAAACAATTATGAAGCAACTTAAATGTACCAGTTGGAACTACAAAAGAGGTAAGAGCCACAAGAGAAATTTATACATATGAAATAAGAACACATTAAGGAGGAGAACCGCAGAAGGTGTGAACTGTAAAAGATAAAAGGGGATCATACGTGCCAGGTGGGGATAAAGATTCATTCAATTTATGTAATGATAATCTAAAATATGCTTTTTAATTTGTAAGCAGACAATTTTTTGGATTTTTTTATATAAAAGATAAAAATAATGAATAAGTTTGACTTGGAACTTAATATTATGTTTAAGATTTAAAATCAAAGTCAATTTAGTCAATTTAGTGCTTTTTATTATTTTTTTCTATAATGTCTAATAAAACCGAATGTATGGGTGATAACCTAAAAAAATATATGTAAAAGCATAATATATCTTAAACACGTCTTACATGATTTCAAACAAATCAGAAATATTTACTTTGTCGTTATAAGTTACCCAACTAACTTAGTAAATGGTTAGATTGAAATATGTTTGTTTTTAATTAGTTTCAAATATTTATTTGTTTTTGAGATTTTTTAAATAACTTAGCTAAACAGATAATAAGACATATATTTTGTTTGGTATTAACATGTTTGTAATTTTATTACAACTAAACCTATAAACATATAGATTTATAATGTTATCATCAAAGGAATATTGTTGTATGCAAGATAATTTTGTAACATATGTATTTTTCAAAAGAAATTATAAAAAAAATTTATAAAAGGTCGTTATCTTATAAAATATAGAATTTTTATTTTTATAAATAAGTTCACGTGAGATATCGTGTTCTTTACTTTAGTGATGAGAATAATAATCTGAAATAATTTAGCAGCACTAAGAAAATAATGAAAAGGATAAAATAGGCATAACAGAGGGAGTATTAGCTAAGATCAGGGATGTTGTCATATTTTTTTATACAATTTGATTAATTTTCAATTTGATTAATTTTCAATTTGATTAATTTTGTAAACTAACAATATTTTTTTCTAAAATTTTAGTGGTTTATTCAATTTAAATTAACTATATCAAATAGATATGAGTTATATGAGGTGATGAATAGCTGAGTAGCTAGGAAATGTACATTTGTAGAAATACTTTTTTTAAAGTGTTTTTATAAAGATGAAGACAGTTTATGTTATAAGATAGACAATATAACATCATATAATTTTTCAAAAAACATCAGATAACGTAATTGCAATATATTTTAAAAAATAATTTCAAAACTCAACTTCATGCATTAAAGACAGCTTACAACTCTTCAGTCCACCTGAGAAATAGTCAACAACAACTAAGAAGGTAACCATGTGATTACTTGGTACTTTTAGTGATCGGAACCAAAAGACACAATGCAAAATGTTCTAACAAGTTTAAAAGACATAATAATAGACCGTTGGTGCTTCCAACAGTTTACAAATATCTTGTTTCAAAAGAAGCATTTCTAGTTAGCTGTTGGAGCCTTGATAAAGAGGATTTCAAAAAGAAACTAAACTAAGATATTTAATGTTTGAAATGACCATAAGTGTGAATAACATATTTTTTTTTACATATGAGATATAAAGAGACGAAGTATTTACATATACTAAGATATTTAATAACATATTTAATGTAGCTTGCAACAAAGTATTTCTCCAAAAAGACATTCAATCACCAAATCTTGCGAGAAAATCTAACTTCTTTACGGCAGCCAAAAACAAAGGATGAATTGACAATTGACCGGCAATCTAGAGGGAGAAGAGCATTGCCAGCCATATTATTAGGAACCACAAGAGTTTAACCAGCCAAGAATCTGATGAATGGTCGTTCTGTGTTGTTCAATAGGATATATAACATTAAGATTTAAATACTTATGTATAAATCTCTCTGAGTGGATATGCATCACTTCTTCCATGATATCTTTGACCATATCCATACGAGGACTTAATGGATAAAGCCTTGCGTTCAATGGGTTCAACAGAGAGGTAGGAAAATAACCAGTACGATTTCCGTTCATTAAAATTTAGCATATGCATATAAAAATCAGTCAAAATTTATAAATGTTTAGCAGTGACATGAAAATCATTAAAAAAATTTGGTGTCTACATAAAATTTTGGATTAATAATGTTTGTATTACTTTCTACTTTTTTGTTAGTAGTTCAAAATGTAGTCCAAAAATATTCATGTTGATTTTCTAAATTCAAGTTCTATATTATTGTTTTTTTTTGCCAATAAAGTTATCTGTATTCAAGTTTCGAAGCAGCCATGTAATCTTGTGTATTCTCTTTCAAATTCAACAAAAAGAAAGAAAATAACAAAACAGAATTAGAATTTTCAATTAAAGAGGGAAAATTCAATTGAAGACTTTAATACAATTTGAAAGAATAGAGAATTCTATACAATTTCATTATTATTCTACTCTATATTTTATAAATGCTATTAAATTTTAGTGTTATTCAATTTACAGATTTCAAAATCCTATTAAATTGCAATGTTATTCAACATTACAGTGGTTTTTATAGTATTGTCATTTGGATGAAATAATAGAATTCAAATGCAAAATATGAATGCCAAATTTAAAGATTTTAGTTGTCATTTTGATGGAGTTCATTGAAATCTCATAAAATACTTTAAATCTATAGCTTTTGAATTCACTTAAATTCTTTTAAATTAAATCATCCAAACCCTCCTAAGAATAATTTAATCAAGTGTGAGTGAATCTCTATGGATTTAAACAAAAATTACAGGAAAATTGAATGGGTAAACACTTTTTCTAGATTTTATATTTTGTTTTTCAAGAAATTTTTCGTAGTTAGAAAATCCGATTTGGTACCAGAATTTTGCGGAATCTTAGTGATTTGTTACCATAAAAATGTTTGTTTTTCTGTAAACACTTTTCCTAGATTTTATATTTTTGTTTTTGTTGATGAATTCTTCACTTTGGGTAAATCTTGGAACATAACTTCCGGTTCACAGCTTAAACCGGGTGTCTTCTCGAGAGTGTTCCTAACAATTATTGATTCATCATTTTTCGAATGCTCCTGAAAATGCAGAAGTTCTTCATTAGCGATATAACAATATTCAGAAGACTAGGGGGTAAGGTTACTAGGAGATAAATTTATGTAGAGTTATGGATTTTAAAAGTTG
Organism: Brassica napus; assembly: GCF_020379485.1. NCBI lineage: Eukaryota > Viridiplantae > Streptophyta > Magnoliopsida > Brassicales > Brassicaceae > Brassica > Brassica napus. The sequence goes on along the minus strand of NC_063450.1, from coordinate 553,314 downwards.
ATAAATTTAAAGGAAATTTGGACGCATAAATATAGTACGAATAATATTGATTGTATACTCATAGCAAATGCCGTGCTACGATATGATATATATTTTAGTGCGTATGGACAAAAATACCTTTTCCTGCGCGTGGAAGGGTGTGACCCACCGTTTTTAGATATTCCCTGGAAACCGAGCGGTCGTTTTCATATGTTAACTGTTCCGTGCGCCGATTGAGAAATTTTTTAAGCGAAAGAGTTTGAGCTTTTAGTGGGGTTTCAGATGGGAGAACTCGATTTCGGCGGATAAAGCAAAGGTGGCGGCAGTAATAGACGAGATTGGCTGAGAAAACCATAAGGCCGTCAGAGATCGCAAACTCCATCCACTCATCCTCCGTTGTTGCATCAGTGTTTGAGGTACCCACCGCCGCGGTATTACATAGGTTCTGATCAGTGACATCTGCAAAATGTGGTTTGCGGTTAGCAGTGCTTAATCCATCGCTGCACTTCGCGATGGTGACACATAGGTTGACCTCCTCTATTTTGCGCCTCATTTGAACTAACACCTCCACCTCGTGGTCGTCCGAGATGAACTGGGGTGTTGATCCATCGCCATCGTCAATCAGCATCCAAGAAGGATATTGATATGACATTTTTAGTGTAACATTTTGTGACGCAATAGCTAGGCTCTGTTTCACGAGGTCAACGAGTTCCTCGTATTCCAGACCAGATTTGAGTGTGGCGAACTTTGTGCTTCTTCGTGTAGTGAATCGAACACCCATTTTCCATCATCTTCTCTGACCCAGTTACCTGTCAGTATCATAACGGTGTCCTGGTCTGTCATCTGCACCCACACGCATAATTTGTTTCCCATTAGTTGTCTACATAAACCCATTAGGTGAAAGCGACATCTTTACTTTACTCGTTAAAGGCTATTTAAACATTTCCTCATACATTCAGATCTATCATCTCCCCTAATTTTTTTCTTATACTACTTTGTCAAAGGACATTTTATATGGTATAACACCTCTCCCATTAGTCTCCAATCCGTATAATTACAAAACAAACAATGAAACTATTTATAAATTTTCATAGATCTGTACTATCAAATTGGATAGAAAATTATGTGTACAAAACTATGAGGTCCCCATTTATAGACTGCTTTTCGATATTCCTCCTCACGTACACACTGTGCAACATTGATGGGGATTACGTATCTTTAATGTGTAGAAAGGTACCTCTTCGGTTGGAGGATGAGCTTTAACTCCGTTGTTGTCGTCTTCTTCAGACATTCTTCAGGTTGTTCCTCTCTATTTTTACCTTCAGGAGTATAGCACAGTTCCTATTAATGGATGAAAAGCAATAAATGCAAGAAGTAAAGCACCGGGCGGGAATTTGTTAATTTCAAATTAGGGATGCTTAGTGTTATGTTACAGATTAGAGAACCTAATACTATTACATAGGTTTGGTATAAAAGAATAGACCAAATGGGATACTCCTTCTTCTTCTTTTCTCACGCGGCACGCGCGCTTAGGGAGCAAAAGGGAAAAATGGGTGCGTAAATGTCCCATCCGAAGGCGTTTACTGTGATGGCTATAAGCTTCATATTTGGGCCTGTTATGATTATTCAGCAAAATGCCTCTATAAACAAATGATTTAAATCATCTCACTCATTGTCATATGATATACATCCAAAGATTGATAAATAGTGGAAAGGGATGATGGCTTGGAGAGAAAGCCGCTGGTAAAAGATAGTCTCGAATTATGTTCAAAATCTCCGATTGTATTTAAAGAAACAAAAATGTATTCTTGTAATTAAGGTGAATAATAATCACAGTACAAGAATGAAGACTAAAAAAATCTAATATATAGTGGTATGTTCTGAAAATTAATTAGCCATGCATATCTCCAAACAGGAAGGAAAGACTGTCTCGCCTTTTCAAAAGTCATCTCTGTTGTCGAATTGAGGCATAGATCTTATAGAACCAGTTTCAGACATATAATCCGACATGTTATCCACGTCAGATCTTCGTATCGATCTAGTTGATCCTCCAATTTCTTTCGTCTTTTTCTTCCTCCTCGATTTCTTCGGAGCTTCCTGTAACGAAGAACGCTCATTTAGTTCAGACATTTCCTTTGGTCTTCTTGACGATGATGTTGTTCCTTTCTTCGAAGACCTTCGTTTAGTTTTGTCAGATGATATTTCCCTTGTCGGAGAACCTTTCTCGGAAGCCGCTTTCCTCGAAGATTTTGGTAGTTTTGGTAAATCTCTGGTCCGACCGCCACATTCCGACATACATTTCACGGATGAATCATCTTCTCCGCCTCCTTGTCCAGATTCGAATCCTCCACCATTTTTGAACTCGTTTATCTTTCAAAAATGCAAATATAGACCACATTAAAACCAAACAAATAAATTACTCGTAGCTAGCTAGCTAGGCATGCATGAATTATAGGTAAAGTACATACCCAGCTTGGTGCGGAGGCAGGAGTAGCGGATGGACCATCCCAACCAATATGAGCAACATGCTTTACGTCCGTTGGATTCCCTATCTCTATCTCTTCTTCTTTTCCACTTTCTACCATTCATTTTTATAACCAACACTCCCAAAAATAAGTAGTAGTTGAACGTATATTGATTACCATGCCATTATTCATTCCCATTCAACATGTACGTACGGATAATATTAATTATCACAATGCATGCAAACTAATCATAGTTTCTGATTCATCAACATATATAAACTTTAAGAGATCAGGAGGAAGTTTAATTACCAAAAACTTGAGAAATGTATCGTAGGCCTTTCAAGAGGCTTTTCATCTTGGAGCTTGACATTGTCAGTTGCATAGGTCTCTAATTCAGGTGTTTTCTTTTTGTTTACATAAGAAAATGAAGATGAAAAAAAAGATGAAAATTTTAAAATAAAATTATGAAAATTGTTGCATGCAACAACACAAATTTCACAATCGCAAAATGCTATTTACAATTCCTCACGATTCCAGAAACAAGAAGTTGGCGGCTATCAAAACTGAGGAAAACAATTTTATGAAAAATAAACGAAGTGAAGAAAGATCATTCCTCAAGACTCCAAAATAATTCTGGGAGACAAATTAAGAATACATCTTAGAAAGTTGTAGGTTTGTCTTAATTAGCGGATTCTCCTATCAAAAATAAGAAAATAATTAAAAGCAAAAAAGTGTTTCAAAAAAAAATTAAAAGCAAAACAAAAATGGTTTGGTAAATGAAAAATATAGTAAATTCACCTAAAAATACTCGAATTTCAGGAGGGGAAAAATAAGGAGCAAAGGTTCATCAAAGAAATGAAAAAGAAAAATATCGAAAATGATTGTTTGAAGAATGGTGGAGAGAGTATAACAAAGGTGATAAAGCAAAAACAAGTGGAAAATGTGTGTATTTAATCCAAGATTTCCGTTAATCTGATGGTTAATACTTATTACTTTCAGAAATAATCAAATTTAGAATTCGTATAATAGAATTACGTTTTCTTCCTCAAATGGATACAAACATTAAGTTTTATTCAATCTTATAATAGTACATAATATAAAACTTTAGAATAAGAATGTTTGTGTTTCAAAAAAAGAAAACAGTATAAGAAACATTTATATTTTTGCCATGTACGTACTTAAGTGTCTTAAAAATATATAAGTCCGAAATCTGTAAATCGAACAAGATTTTTTAATGCAAGAGAAGCATATTTTTTGGGATAATTTACAAAATACCCTATTTAGGATTTGAAATTTGATAATTGCATTTTCTATTTTAACTTTTGAAAAATACACTTCCTTAATTATGAATTGACCTTTTTATCCAAAATATAATTCGAAATTAATATATAAATTCGAAACTAATAAAATAATATCATTAAAATTAGATAAATATGTGTGTTGAGATAAATATGTTATTTTACCATTTAAATTTTACAATAACAAATATAAACATGTGAATTATGACTTGTTTTGACTTTATCATGATGTTTATACAGATTTCCCTTTATTTTATTTTCTTCAACTTACATAAACAAGTCACGTTGTTAAAAAAGAAAAGCAAGTCACGTTTGTCTCTACAAAATTTTTCATCTTCTCTACTGGAGCCAAGTAAGTTATACCTAATATGATGTATTCGGATATGTGTTTTTTTTTTTGAATATGAAAAAGAATTGCACTGATTATTATTCATCGGTTTGTTCTTCTTTTTTCACGTGTCATGAAAATCCAATAAATATGTTTGAGCCAATGATTTGATTCGTGTATCTTACAAATTTTTTAATTTATGTTGTTTATATAGAGATGGAGTACAAGATTCAAAAAGAAAGTAATGGAAAAAGAAAGGCAGAGGAAGAACAAACACATACCAACAACACATACCAACAGTTTAAAGTCACAGAAAACATATGGTGTTGCTTGCATTGAAGTCTTATCGAAAGATTACTTTCATGTGTATATGAAAGAATTGGAAAAAATTCTGAACAGTGGATTCACAAATAATTCCCTATCTCTAACGATTTTCTTTTAAAATAATTTTTTAAAAAATTGTTTAATAGAAATTGATAACTATTAAGATTGGGCAATTTGGTAAATTTATATATAGATAAGTGTATTTTTCAAAAAGCTTAAACAAAGGTGTATTTTTCAAATTATATTCTTATTGAAGTGCATTTATCCAAATTTTCCCTATTTTGTATGAATAGCGAATAATCCAAAACATTACAAGTTTTTAACACTTTTGACGATCTGCCCACACAATTGTTTAAGCTCTATAAAATTTTGCAAGTAAAAAAATAAAAAAAATCAATGTAAGAAAATAAAGAGTTTACACCGTTCATTTTCAAAACTCAAAAACGGCACACTGTTTATCACCAATTCATAAATTATGTAACAAAAACATAAGAAAACAGTATAAGAAATGTTTATATTTTTGCCATGTACTTAAGTGTCTTAAGAATATATTAGAGCTTGACCCGCACGTGCGTGCATGTATTTTATATATTTTATAAATGTATAATTTTGATATAATCGTAAACATTTTAATATAGTATTTACATTTTAATGTTATATAATTTAATTCTATAATATTATTATTTATGTTTTTATTTTAAATTATTAATATAAAAAGATTTTTTTGTACATTTTAATTTATTATTGATTGTTATTACATAATAATATAACTTCAAGTTCGGGAAAATAAATTGATAATTTGAAATAATCAAATAGATATTCCCTTGAATATATATATTTTTAATATTAACAGTTTGCATTCAATTTTTTTTTTTTTAATTTAGTTATATTATAGAACATATATTTGTTTAGGATCATTTATATTTTCTTTTTGTGGTTCAAAAAATATACTTTAGCATCTGTAATTTTAGTATATAGCTGGATTTTATAAGTAAATATAATTTATGTTTAAATAACTTAGACTTATTATTGTAATATAATACAAACAAGATTTTTTAATGCAAGGGAAGCAGTATTTTGTATTAATAAAGAATAATAAAAACCATTACAAATTTTAACCGTTTGGATAATCTGCCCACAATTGTTTATGCTCAGTTTTGACGATCTGCCCACAATTGTTTTTTTTTTGTCATCTGGTAGATTATCATAACTAAAACAAGGTTTTACACAAAGCCAACAACGGTATGAAATCTTTCCGGAGTCATAAGCCGACGAGGTAAACAAACTCTCTCGGAGACAGAGGTAGAACCACCAAAGAAAGAAACTAACTAGACGTAAAAAAGATAGGAGGAGGTCACTTAAATCTAATGGAACACAAACATTCGAGGGATGTAAAGCCGACCGATGACTGACGCCAGAATGATCATGAAAGCGTAGCAGGTCCAAATTATTAGAGGTGAGATAAGGCTCCCAGACAGGTTCCGAACAGAGAACCACGAGCCAACGCCTCTAAAGAACAAGCTTCACCTAAGGAAGCCACAAGACGACATATCTGCAACCCGAGCAGCCGACGAAGAAGATGGTTGGCGATCAACACTACAAAAAAAGTTGCTATTCATAGCACATTGTTATAGCACGTTTCACCGAACTGCTGTGGTTGATGACTCTAATTTTTTTTTAATATAAAACAGCATTTTCTAAATGCTATGATAGAGTTAAACTAAGCGGGAGACCAAAATTAGCTTTTCCGCCAAACACTTAGTAAAAATCCCTAATCTAATCACTTTTCCCTCTCTCTCTGCTCGGGTTTCCCTCTCATCTCTCTCATTTTCCCTCTTTCTCTATGGAACCTTAAGAGAAAGCCACTCCATTCTCCATCTCGAAACCGATCTACATCTCCAAAAACCATCTCCGTCGCTTCTCTAATTCGCCACAGCTCTTCGATTAAACACCTCGAAGGTATCGGAGGTCCATATCTCGACATCTCTTTCGATGTTGAGCTCAGATCGAAGAGTTGTTTTCTTGCTTTGATTTCTATGTTCCTTTGATTTCGAGTTCGATTCTGAACAAAATAACCCTAGAATTGTAGTTTTATCCCTTTCGATTTCGAAACTCTGAATTTCCAATGCTATGTTGAAATGTTGATTGCTTATTTGTTTGGTATGTTGATTTACATTCTTCTATGTGTCTTACACTCTTTGATTTTGTCTAGGATTGAAATAGCGATTGACTGTAAATTGATTTTGTCTATGAACAACTTGACAAGTTCTTTATGTTACTAAAGCTTTCAATTTAGGGGTCGAACACACAGTGATGGACAAAGCATGGGTACATCTAATCAGGTAATGAACTTAAGCTTATATCTTATGTTTCCTTTGGTGCTTAGAGACTTAAATTTTTTTGGTTTTTTCCTTTTGATTGTGCTTCGAAGAGTTGATCCTGGTTATGAGAGAGGGGCTGCAAAGTTTGTACGGGATGTGGCTTCAGCTATGGGAGGGATTGATATGATTGTATCTCCGTGCATTGACTGCCGTAACATTGATCGTCACTCAGGCAGTGTGGTACTTGATCATCTTGTTACCAGGGGAATGGAAGAGGGTTATAAGATGCGGTCAGATTGGTATCTACATGGAGAGTTGAACTCAGAGGTTGAAGGTGAAAGCAGAGTAAGCGACTGGAAGGATGAGATCTTTTGGTTGTACAGAGCTGCTGAGTGTTTTGATGAAGAGTTAGCTGATACTGGGGATATATCTGACACGGCAGAGGGAGACGACAAGAGGGAAGATGACTTCTTGGCAAAGCTAGCTGATGCTGAAACACCATTGTATCCGAGTTGTGCAAGCCATAGCAAGTTGTCTGCAATTGTTTCATTATTTAGATTGAAGACTCGGAATGGGTGGTCTGACAAGAGCTTCAATGATTTGCTTGAGACATTGTCGGAGATGTTACCAGAAGAAAATGTGCTTCACACATCACTGTACGATGTGAAGAAGTTTTTGAAAACATTTGACATGGGCTATGAGAAGATTCATGCATGTGTCAATGACTGCTGTTTATTCAGAAAGAAGTTCAAGAAGCTTGAGAAGTGTCCAAAGTGCAAGGCTTCAAGGTGGAAGACTAATATGCACACTGGTCAGAAGAAGAAAGGCGTCCCATAGAAAGTTCTTCGTTACTTTCCTATAATACCAAGACTGAAGCGAATGTTCCGGTCTGAAGAGATGGACAAGGATTTAAGGTGGCACTTTGGCAACAAGAGCACCGATGGGAACCTTCGTCATCCTGTTGATTCAGTGACATGGTATCAGATGAATGCTAAATATCCTACATTCGCAGCCGAAGAAAGGAACCTCAGGCTTGTACTTTCAACAGATGGATTCAATCCATTCAACATGAAGAATTCGATGTACAGTTGCTGGCCTGTTTTGTGGGTGAATTATAACTTGCCACCTGACTTATGCATGAAGAAGGAGAACATTATGCTTTCATTGTTGATTCCTGGTCCACATCAGCCTGGTAATAGTATAGACGTGTACTTAGAACCCCTCATTGAAGATCTTAACAGTCTGTGGAGCATTGGAGAGGCAACCTACGATGCTCTTACTCGATCTACTTTTACTCTTAAGGCCATGCTACTTTGGACGATCAGCGACTTTCCAGCCTATGGGAATCTTGCAGGCTGCAAAGTTAAAGGTAAAATGGGGTGTCCGTTATGTGGGAAAAATACATATAGCAAGTGGTTGAAGTTCAGTAGAAAACATGTGTACATGGGCCGTAGAAAGGGTCTGCCACCAAGTCATAGTTTTAGAGGCAAGAAGAAATGGTTTGATGGAAAAGCTGAACAAGGGAGAAGGGGAAGAATACTAACTGGTCGTGACATTTCTCAAAACCTGAGAAATTTCCACAATGATTTCGGAAATTTCAAACGTTCTGCAAGTAAGAGAAAAAGGGTTCAGTGTTCTGCTGATGTAGGCTCAGATTCTGAGGTTATACCGAGTGAATCAGAGGATGATGAAGAGGAAGAGGAAAAAGTACTAGTTGATGAAGATGAGTTATCTAGATAGAAGAAGAGGTCAATCTTCTTCAAGCTACCTTATTGGGAGGTAAGATGCTTACACTCTTTTACTTAAATGGTAATTCCTTGATACTGTCTGATGGTTAACTTAAATGTTATGTTATCTTTCTCTTATGATTAGGAACTCCCGGTTAGGCACAACTTAGATGTAATGCATGTGGAGAGAAATGTTGCTGCGAGTTTAGTTTCGACGTTGTTGCACTGTGGGAAATCAAAAGATGGTCTTGCGGCTCGCAAGGATCTTGAGGACATGCGTATTAGGCCGGAGTTGCATCCTAAAATCCAGGGTAAACGAACCTATCTGCCTCCAGCACCGTGGTCTTTGTCTAAAACAGAGAAGAAGATCTTTTGCCGGCGTCTTTTTGACTTCAAAGGGCCAGATGGATATTGTTCTAACATATCAAGAGGTGTTTCATTAGATGACTGTAAAGTCAGTGGTCTGAAATCACATGACTACCACGTCCTGATGCAACAACTTCTGCCGATTGCACTTAAAGGGTTGCTACCTAAAGGACCGAGGCTTGCAATATTTAGGTTATGCGCTTTCTTCAATCTGCTGTGTCAGAGAGTCATTGACATGGAGAAGCTTCTGGTTATGGAAGCTGAGATTGTTGAGACTCTGTGCTTGTTTGAAAGATTTTTTCCTCCAAGTTTGTTTGATATCATGCTCCATTTGACTGTGCATCTAGGAAGAGAAGCTCGGCTTGGTGGACCAGTCCACCTTAGATGGATGTACCCTTTTGAAAGGTATGTTATATATGAATTTTTAAAATTTTGAAGCCCTCTTTTACTTACCTATTTACATGAAAGTTCTCAAATACTTTGTGAGAAATCCTGCAAGGCCCGAGGGATGCATTGCTGAGTCCTATCTAGTTGAGGAATGTATCCGGTTTTGCAGTGAGTTCCTGAAGAAGACAACAAATGTCCAAGAGAAAGTAGATAGAAACATGGAGTATGAAAACAATTCTATCTTAGAGGGTCATCCGATATCCAGTGGCACTACCTTTACTCTCACATAAATGGAAAAGAGAGTTGCACATCTAGCTATCATCCAAAATATGGCTATCGTCGACCATATGTAGAGTAAGTATCTTAATTACTTTTCATTGTTTAGGTATATGTATAATCAACTATTTGATATACTCATTTCGGTTTTCAATCTGTTACAAGTGCGCATTTTCAGTATTTACAAGACACAGATGAAAGATGTTTTCGAGATGCATCAACGTTATGGAGTATGCATACTAAACATTTTGCATCGTGGCTTAAAGAACAAGTATTTGTATTTTTTAAATTTCCCTTGGTTATGGTCTGCCTACTGCTTTGGTGTATGACTTGTTATTACTTTATTAGGTGCCACTTGATTCAACCGAACATGAAGAAACACTTAAGTGGATAGCTTATGGGCCTCGTTGTTCTGCAAGGTCGTACACAGGATTCATAGTTAATGGACAGAGGTTTCACACAATATCAGTTGATAGGAAAAGTCAGAATAGTGGAGTTTATTATGAGGCTACAGCAGTTTGTAGATCGAGTGCCAAAGATACATCTCAGGTGGTCGATTTAGTATCTTACTATGGCAGAGTCACAGACATCATCTTGATGGACTATAATGTCTTTTATGTTCCTCTGTTCCGGTGTCAATGGGCAGTAAGGGGTAATGGAGTGAAGATTGAAGATGGTTTTACACTTGTCAACATGAATCAAAGTCAAGCATCCTTTGCAAGTGACCCGTACATACTAGCATCTCAAGCAAAGCAAGTATTTTACTCTAGGGAAGATGAGTCATCAAATTGGTATATTGTCATGAGAGGTCCTTCTAGAAGATACAGTAAGGAAGATATTCAAGAGGGAAATGCAGACATGGGGCCATTGCCATCAAATTTTGACATGGATGTCGACATGGATGAAGCTGAGAATGCGAGAACTGATTACGAAGGAATATATGTGTGAAATGTATCCTTATTGACTAATATCATTGCTTGTTTGTGTTATTGTTTGCTTGGGCAAAATTGTCTGCTTGTATTTGTCTGGTGATGTTTGTGTTGTTGTCTGTGTGTTTTAGGGTTCTCTTTTGTATGGTGTTGACGTTGTCTTTTTAATAATGTGTCAGGTAAATTGAGATGGGACGTCCAAAGAAGAACAAACGGGGGAGGAAACCAGCAAATAAGAAACAAAAAGAAATAGATGATGACATTGAGTTCGTTGTTACATTTCAAACCGATGAACCATGACAGGAACAAGATCATGAAATGGAGGAACAGGAAGATGATGTACAGGAACAAGAGCGTGAAGTGGAGGAAGAAGAGCATGATGTGCACGAAACAATTCAGATGGCAGAACCAGAGCATCGTAAAGACAACGAGGCTGAAGGTGAGGTCGAAGAAACGCAGGAGCCTGAAGTTGCAACTTCCCGTAAGAGAAAGCGTGGACCAACAATGATGAGAGATCTAGCCAAAGATCCAAATACCAGAGTTCATGTGGATTTCACTTTTATGGGAGAAGCTTATGGCCATGGTTCAGTCAAGCTGTCTTCATATTTGGGTCCGTTGGTAAGAGAACACGTGCCTGTAACTCTAGAAAATTGGAAAAGCTTACTGAAGAAGTGAAGACAGTCCTCTGGAAATCAGTCCAGGTGACAGTTTCATATTCAATGACAACAACTCTGTTTCTGTAATTAACCAAGTTACTGATTATTGATTTGCTTTGAATGTGAGTGCAGGCAAGGTTTGAAGTTGATGAGGACTATCAAAGGGTTGCAGTTCTTAAGCAGATGGGATCCTCATGGAGATCATCCAAGTCACGCCTAGTTACCCAAATTAATGAAGCAGAGAATAACCAGCAAAGGAATCTTCTCAGTCCTAAGAATGTTCCTCCAACTGAGTGGCGAAAATTTGTGAAGCTGAAAACTAGCCAAGAATTCAAGGTATACATTTCAAATTGAATAAGATGTTTATTACAAGTGTGCTTACATTTTAACAATGAAATGCTAGGTTCTGAGTGATAGCTACAAGGAGAGAAGACGCAAACAGATTCCTCACACTTGTAGCCGAAAGGGAATGGTTAGACTAGCAGAAGAGATGGTAAGCATACTATCTTGTTGTTGTTTCCTTCATGTATATTATGGGTTTTGCATATAATTTTTACTCAGAAAAATAGTTCTGAAGATCCATCTGAAGTGTCACGGCTTAAAGTCTGGATTAAGTCACGTACCAGAAAGGATGGAACTCCTATTAACACAAATGCCGCTGAGGAGATTGTGAGTTTAATACATCATCGGCTACTCCTATTTATATCGCGACATCTAATGTTTCTGCTTTGTTTTTGAATATACAGCAAAAAAAAGCAGAGCTTGTTAATGGTGGTGCGAATCAATCAACTGGTAAAAATGAAGATGAAGATACATTGGTCCAACTGTTAGGCCCTTATAATCCTGGTCGTATGAGAGCAATGGGCAGAAATATGAGTAAGACGAAATTAGCTTGTTTCAAAGTGAAGCACAAGTTAATTTCTGAAATGCAAGAGAAGCAAATTCATCTTCAGGAAAGGGTTAATGAGTTACAGGCTGAACTTGCGAGAGTGAAAAGCCAGGTAAGACACTAATCCGTTAGTGTCTTGAGCATAAGAGTGTATAACATAACAATAAGCATTATGTTGGGTTTATGTTTCAGAGAGAAGACATTGAAGTTGGTGAAAACTCGGCTGCAAGAGTAAGTCAATAAGTTTTATGTTGTCTTTCTGGTCGGTTTCTTTTACATTTTAACATTTTAAACCTGACCATTTAACAGAGTGTGAACAAGAAATCCCTGAAGAAGTGTCTTCTTATTGATTGGGCTGATGAAGATGGGAATGTTGGTGAGGGTCGTATCCTTTCTTCCGACCCCGATGACATAGTGAATGAAAGTCGTTTAGGCCCTTTGGATGCCAAAGTCTTGGTTGATGCTGCCACTGAACCTGAATCATTCCTATGGAGACCTGCGAGTAACATGTGCACAATGAAAGAATCTGTTGGCTTAGGCCATGCAATGACATGGCCTAAGAACAAATGTATTGAACTAGGTGTAGGGCTTGAACCAAAAGACATTGCACCACTGGTAATGGTATTTCTTACTCATTGTCATAGTAATTAAGGTTATGATTTTACGTTTGATGAGATTGTTTTCCGAATGTGTTTGACAGGGATCGAAAGCAAACTCTCTCAACAAATGCACACTACTGGATTTGTCTGATGATGATGTAATTGTTGCTGAAGGCCGTTGGCAGACACAAGAAGCAAAAGCATTGGTTAATGGTCTTCCTCTCGGACCAAAAGCAGTAAAAATCTTCTTAGATGTGGTACTTGAATCAGGGACATATTTGTGGAGGCCAACGATGGATCTGGCATACCTTGACGACTGCCTACACTCTTTTATATCATGGTCTGCTAGCAAAGTTGTCTTTGAGAACCCACCAGAAGCAACTAGACAACAGTCTCCTACTCCAAACACTGCTTCTTCAGTAGGAAACACAAGAGAGACTGGTATAAAAGTAGCATCTTTAGCTTCTAAGTCTCCCACTGGAAAAAATGAGAAAAAAACTGCAAAGTCAGGAACAACAAATAAGGTAACACCTTTGGCTTCCTGTTTTATCAATGATCAAGTTATATATTAATCTCTGCATTTTAAATCTTCTCAGCCTGTTCAAGGATCTGATTCTATAAAACCGAATCAGAAGTGCAAACTGATGGACATTGGTGGGAGGAAACAAGTGGTTGCTGAAGGTCGTGTGCATTCGATAGACCAAGATCAAATGGTCCACTTTGTACGCTTGGGTCCGAAAGCGGCTAGAGTTTGGGTGGATGCAGTGATCGTAGATGATGCACAAGTTTGGAGGAAATCTGATGAAATAGAGAGTTTGAAAGATGCACATGGTTCATCTATCGCATGGCCGATTGATAAATTGGTCATCTTTTAAGCTGTAAGTGTTGTGCTTTGTGGTTAAACCTGCATATGAATGTTCTTAACTGATGAGAGTTTTTCTTGTTGCAGTTTGCAAGGGGGAATTAAGAACTTAGGTCCAGACTTAGCTAGTTTAAGCTAGGCTAATCAACTTGATGTATTATATTATCTCTTATGACTATGCTTTGTGTTTTGAAACTGATGTAATGACTTATGTATTAGCTACATATTTTATGAATGGATTTGCAGTCTTATGGCATTTTTATGTAGAAATTAGATTATCAAAACAACCGAATCATAGCATTCAGATAAAATAACAATAGCTAAAGAAAACAATTATAATCGCAAATCATAGCATTTTAAATTTAATACAAAATAAACTTCTATAATAAATTCGAAGCTATTAAAAATATTAGTAATAGCACATATCAACTGCAATTATCAAAACTAGAGCTTTTATCCGCGCTACGAGCGGATTATATATTATATTTTTTTCATTTTCAAATTTTTTAAAATATCAGTTTGTTTTATATTATCTTACAAAAAAAAACATAAAATAAGACAATAAAAATATGACAATAGTTTGAACTAATTTCTTTGTGGTTTATTGGACATCATTATGTAAGAATTTTAGATGTACATGCCAAATACATAATAAATTTAGTTCATTTGAATGCAAATAAAAATACATTTATCAGATATTCAAAATTTTAATTGCAAAACAAAAAAAAATAATCAAATAATAAATAATATGTTTGTAGAATAACGGTAGTGTTAAATTATTGATATGCATGTAAAAGAAGAAAAAGGGGTTGGACATTTGAAGATGGTTGATTCATGTAAATTAAGTTTTTCTATTAATTTATTATAAGTAGTCTAACTCTATTAATTTGTTTCATTCATTTTAAAACTAAAAAAAAATTATTCTCAAAAATAAAATTTAATGTTTTTCACTTTTGTGTGATAATTTATGTAAGACAAAGTTATTTATATAAATTATACATAAACTACATATATTTTACTTATCATCTTCTATAAATATTTTACACACATATATATATATATAGTTTACATATTCATAACTTTTATAGAAATTCCTTGTAATAAATAGTCTTGCATGTTATTTCTTATATAATCTTTTTTTTTTTGCTTCCCTAAAGAATCATATATAATGTTTATATTAACAGAAAACATATTTTTGTTTTATTTTTATTGTTGATAATAAGTAATATATATAAAATAATTAATATGTGTCTATAAAAATTACTTTATACATGTTGTAATTCATTTTTTTACTTATATATATAATAATAACTTGTATTTTTATTTACTTAATTTACATCATTTTAACTTTGTAAGAATTTTAACAAATATGGTTCAATAAATTTGTTTGATAAACTATGTATAAGCACTGGTTTGTATATGTTTTTTTTATATGCGGTATTTGTTTGATCTGTATTTTTTATCTGTCTCACCATTTGAAGCCATATTTGCATGGATTTAGAAAGCTCAAAAAAACAAAAACAAATATTTGTGACAGATGTATAATTATAATTTTTATGATCATAATTAATTAATTAGTTATATATTTATAATATTTTATTTTGACATATATAATTTTTTAGAGCTTTTAGTGTTTTAAGATTTTTGTTTTGGTTTGTTGACCTTCTATTTTCTTAAGGATTTAATCTATTTATCATGTGAACTCCGTTAAATGATTTTATCTGTTAGTTTAAAAAAAAAAGTCTATTTAAAATAATGAAATTTCGAAAAAAAAAAGAATATATATATATATATATATTAGTTTTCATATTTATTAGTGTTTCTATAATTTATTAATAGAAATGACATGTTAATTTAACAATTTGATTGGTTGAATTATTTGTTTAAGTGGATAGAATAAATGCTTTTGGTTTTGACAGTTCTTGTGAGGGATTTTAGATCAATGAAGAGGCAAATCAATATTTTGAAGAATATTTTTATAATCTCATGCTTCTCACTTTGAGAGAGACTCTTCATTTGAAAAAAAACTTATGTTGTTACATTATCTTTATTTGTGTAAATATTATCTATATATATTTCTACTATAATACATGTCCATAAATAATTTACAAATTATTAGAATTCAAATTTGATGTGTACTAATATACAAATATATATGAAATAGTCCGCAAAAACTAATAAAAGCTAACTAAATCTTTGTAATTATGTAATTATCTTTTTATCTTGTTTAGTTGGATTCTCATGAAAAGAAATTGTTACACTTAGAAAATGTTTCAAAGTTTTTTGTGTTGTTGTTTTGTCTATATTGCAAAATTTCTTGAATTAATATTTTAAATTATTTAAATGATTGCATATTTAAATAAGATTTTGTTATTAAAACTTCAGAGAAATATTTTTTTGAGTGGTTTTGTCAAATGTAAATCTTGAATAGGAATTGAAATAATATATTAAACTTACCTTTACTAACTAACACACGTACTTAAAAATATTTTGGTTGCATAATTTAGAGCTACCAAATTTTAGTTCTCTATCTTTTTTTTTTGTCACGAATCCAGTAATCAGTGCTTCTGAATACTTCTCAATGTTTTCATAGACTTTCAAGGAATATATTAATCAGAAACAAAGTATCAGAATTAGGACTCAAAAGTTCAAAATCATATTATTGTAATTGTACATAAGAGTTTGAATCTCCAAACCCATAGATATTATTATCGAGCTTAACAATTAGTTTGATATAAAGAGTCTCTCTCAAAGTGAGAAGCATGAGATTATAAAAATACTCTTCAAAATATTGATTTCCCTCTTTATTGATCTAAAATCCCTCACAAGAACTGTTAAGACCAAAAGAACATAAAGAGAGATTACGGGCCCTGACACGAGCTGCAGCCATAACACGGGTCCTCACATGCATCTCTTACTTGAGTTCGACTTGCTTCACGACTCCGAGGCGGTGAACCCCCAAACAAAAATCGCCTCACACCTTAGTGAAGCCTTAGCATGCTTTTTTAAACACAATTCTCTTTCAATTTGGCTACCTGCTTTTTTCTTCTACATTTTAAGTTTGTACGTTAAGAAAACAACAAACTTAAAATGTCGAAGAAAAAAGCAGTAACTTCTAATCTTCATTCGATGATGATGTAATCAATTAAATAATGCAAGGATAATGCAAAACATTTCAGCTACTGGTTCTAACGTCTGATCCGACCCACTCTGTCAATGGCTTACGAAACATACCTCTCATCTGATCCATTGCTTCGCCTTGTTGTCCTCTCGCTCCTTCCGGTATGCATCAGGTTTCGTATAGTGGAGATCAGGGAATGATACCTGAGGTGATCCGCCCCTTAGTTTATGATAGTCTCTTTTGCATCTAGTAATTATCTCAGCCTCCGAGTAGCTAACTCCCTACTTCTCTCCAAGTTCTTGTATAAAAACATAAATTAGATAGTTAGGTGAAATTGTAAAGAGTTACACGAATCTGGAACACAAACTCTTTGCCAGCTAGCTCTTCAAGACAGCTTTGTAGGTCCTCTTCTCCAGCGGGGGTTCGTTAGCTTTGTTTTTGCTTTTACATACTAATTACTTTTGATCAAAAAAACATACTGATCACTTATTTTGGACTTGGTTGACGTTTTCATTTTCTACGTAGTCCTTGTATTTATGGCCCAGTTTTATTAAAATGTGTTTTTTTTTATTTTGATGTTGGGTTATTATCTATTATTGACTTGTGTTTTTTCCATTTGGATACCGTGTCCACTCCTTCCTCTCGCATTTCTCTTTGCTTTTCCATTTCTTCGTTTTCCTCCATCGTTCTGAATACCTATTTATCTGCGCATTGACATCAAGGCCAAAGGTATTATAGAGTATTTTTTTTGACAAACCACTTCACATTTTTGAAGTTGCTTCGTCCTCTCTAAATCCATATCTTTCAAAATAATAAGATGATAAACTCTACAGGTGAAACCGTGAATCTGAAAGATGTTAAAACAAAGGTTCATGATAGAAAAATATTCAACAAATCAAAATAAACTATCAACTTACAAAGAGAAAAACCCCGAAGGAAAACCGTGAAGAGACAACTAAAAACAGAAAGCAGGTTTCCTGCAGCACTTGAACCATAAAGCTTTGGGTATGTATATGCCAACCCATAGTCCTCAAACTGATCCTTGTCAATCACACCACAGAAAATTCATTTTTTAATGAGAAGTTTTTATACGTTGAAATCATGTTTCCATGACTGCATTTGAAGAAGTAATCCTATTCAACACTGCAGTGTGACATTCAGAGGAGCATAAACAGAAAATTGGCTTGATTAGATTATCAATAAATTCTTAACAGAACAAAAATAAGCTACAATATTATGATTACCTGGTTTCCAAAATAGCAGGACACTCAACAGCTCTGCGCTGGAAGCAGATTGTATGACTTACATAACTGAAAAGAAGGAGACTGGATTCTGCTTTGTCCAAAAACGTGTCCTGAGAAAAATGATGACAATATGATCATGGAAAGTAAAATGCAAGGGTGTGAAGAAATGCCTTGGATGCAGAACCTGGATTAAAGCTTGAAGTGGATCTTCATTAGAAGGCCTGACATATTGATTCTTGACATTGACAATACAGCAGGCTCCAACTCGTGAAATCTCATCTTGGGAAAAATGCACATTTATATCATCATCGTCAAAATCTGCATTGTATGTAGTTGAACCAAAGTCATTTTCAAGTAAGTCAAGAGACAAAAGAAAATGCATGTGGAAGATGAACCAAGATACGGAAAAGCAACTATGTATTTAAAGAAGACGTAAAGCATAAAACTACATATAAGACAGCAATGGTTATTAGTAGGATCGGTGTATATGTGTCTATAGCCGTAGCGTTCAATGAGAAACCAAAATGATGAAAACGACCTCCAAGGAGGTGAATGTAAAGAGTCTCAAATAAGGTGGAAAAATCAGTTACCAAAAAAAAAAAGTAAGAGAAGTTCACTGTCAGTTACCAAAAAAAAAAGTAAAATTATGAACTAACTCGGCAGCTCATGAACATTTTGAATTCTTCACCTAAAGAAACAATCAGCTACAAGACAAGACATTTACACCGTTAATGAAAACAAATTTTCTCAAGATGTGACTTCAAGACAACACAAAGGCTTTTCCAAGAACATTCTCAGAAGTCAGAAACAATTACATTAACTATCAATGCAGGTAGTCAAACCAATATCAAAAACTCAAAAAGCATAGACTTGTTACACACTACTAACCTCTCCCATCTCAGCTTTGCTTCCTGGTTTAGCCTTTATTCTCCCCACCATTTGATTCAACATTGTATCATATTGTGGGTCTCGTTCTTCCAAAACACTATCATCGTTCGTTGTTCGCCGAGCTTCTTCATCTAACAGATTTTCCCAAGATTCACGATTGAATCATATTTCATAAAAAGGTGAAAATTTTCGATCACTCAAAAGCTAAGATGAACAGAAACACCATTAACGCGGCGGTAGACAGTGATTTGGTGGCAGTGAGCTCTTCCTATGGAAGCCGATCGACAGTGACTCTTGATGCAAATCTCTCAAATTCTTTGACTTTCCCAATGGCTCGACGCAGTTGCGGACCAATTGAAAGACCAACTCTTCAGAGAATACTGGAAGCAGCTACGGTTGTGTTCTTCATATGTTTCAAGGAGGACTAAGATTGGTATTTTGAAACCTGAGTTACAAATTTGGTAGATAGGACACAAATAAACGAAAGCTCGATAGTAAGATTTATTTGTATTTAGTAGAGATGGAGGTGATGAAAAAAAATAAGCCAAAGGAGAAACCTTGATCATGGGTTTGCTGATGATTTGCATGTGCGCTTGCTTATGAATCGAGAGGAAGTGATGATTCTAATGACCGGCTCCGGAATCTTGGATCGAGCTCTTGTGCTAATCGACTCTGCAGTCGCCGTTCCGGCTTAATCTCCGATAAGACTGTCGCTGAGAGAGAGAGAGAGAAAGAAAGGTTATCAGTGCCATTGAGAACATCCAAAATCATATAATAATCAATTTGAGGATGAGGAAACGGAGAAGACGAAGAAGAAGGTCTATCGACGATGGGTGAATTTAGGAGGTTTCGTGAGTTTTTGGGTGGAGCAGAGAATGGGAATAAGAGTTTATATGACCTCACAAACAAAAGGAGTCTGAACGTTAGCATGTCTTCCGATTGATGGATTAATGAGGAGGTTTAATGAGAAAGAGTAATGGATCTGAATAGAAGATATGAATCGTCATAGGTTCTCCAGTTAGAACGAAGAAGATGACGAATTGCTAACGACAAAATTGATTTTTTTTAAGTAAAATCTGGGCATCGGAATTTACTGGATATGCTGAAACATAAAGTGACGTGGCCATTAAAAGCTTTCTGATTTGCTGATTTTTTTAATCGACGTGGCATAGCTGAGAGTTGGTGGTATTCTCCTTTTAGTATTGTGATATGTTATTGCTATCGTAGAAGTCCCTAGCATGGCACGAAATATGTATCGTAATCAATTTGTAACAAAAATAACTCGTGCCATATCATCGTTAATAATATCAACCACATATTGCTATCGTATATGCACATTTCGTAGCGTCGCGAAAAAACGCTATCGTAGAAGGGGTACCTATGATGGTTGCCGTATACATAGCATTTATGAATTCGCTATTAAACATCTAATATAGCATAAAACCCGCGCAAACAATGTACATATTTCTTGTAGTGCAACTACCCAAAGACCGAACATGATTGAGCTAAAGCTCCACAGGCCCTTGCTAAGAAATCCGGAAAACCCGTCGTCTAAAATCCAAGGGACCGACTTCACATCATCGGAGCTTTACAATGAAGAATCAACCAAGAGGACCAATGGTCAAGCAACGAGTCCTAACCGTACTCAAAGCACGAACAGGAACATGTCACCACTGAGGACAAGAATCAAGACCAAGAACCATAGACATGAATCCCAGTCCGAAGATCCTAATAGCCACAGTACACCACTGCCTCAAGGCCAGATAGGTTCCATAAGATCAAAGAAGCTTAACCCACATTCCATACAAATAAGGCAAGGCTAACAAACGACTAACATAAGCTACGGAAGCCTTCGCCATAGATAGCACCAGAGTATAGAGAATACAAGTCCACATAATCACCAAGACCTGCCAGAATACCGCCTTACCAATTTCGATGGAAGAAGTAACAACCCACGTCAGAGCCGGCTTAGTCCTGCACCGCGCACCAGAAAACAGATTCGAAACTAGCAAAGCATTCCGAGCAGGCCGAGAAAGTGATGAGACAAACCAGCTTCTCACCCAAGAGTACCCGGACTGAAGATGTTGCATCTTTATCCGAAAAACAGCAAAAGCGAAGGAAAACTAGCGAGAAGGACCAATCTGAGCTCCAAGCTCTCTATAGAAAGCACCGGAACCAAAAAACACATCCTCACACACTGCTTCCACTAGGGTTTGGAAATCATGGAAGGAGAAAATTGGACTTCCAAACCCTAAACCGATGAAAAGCCGACCCCCCCCCCCCCCACTGGACCTCCATAGCTCCTAACGCCTCACCGCTACACCAGAGAAGAAGATCGAGGCGTCCAGGTCGAAGTCATCTCAACCAGATTTATTATTGACGAAAGAGAAAAGAGATCGTGAGAGGCAAAGAAATAGATACAGAGGGGGTCCGGCGCTGGCGAACGCGCCACTACGCGTCAGTGGCGCCGGAGAGGATCGAAAGTGAATTTGTCCGCAATTGTTTAAGTTCTAAAAAATTTTGCATGTAAGAAAATAAAAATTAATGTAAGAAAAGAAAGAGTTTAAAACGTTCATTCTTAGAACTCAAAAACGGCACACTGTTTATCACCAATACATAAATTATGTAACAAAAACAACAAAAACATAAGAAGAATGAACAAATACAAGAAGAAAAAAAAAAGAATCATCATAGCTTTTTCACCAATCTCCATCCAGAATCTTTCATGAGATTCCTCCCGGGCGATGATCAACTTTCCGACAACTGTGCTAATATTATATATAAAGTGGAAGCAAATCTTCATGGCCTATTAGCCTGCCCAGAAACATAACCTTCCTTTAGTATATAAAGGATATCTTCAACAAGTTTAAAAGAATGACAGATAGGAAGAAAGAAACCTTTTTCAGGAACTTTTCATGGATCTTCAACGCTTCTTTACACGCTTTTTTGGCGTCAAGATTACCGGCGATGTCTCCTAGTATCTGCAAAAACCCCAACAATGACTTTGGAGTTTGGTTTGAACGCTTTGAGAGGGAAAAAGGAGAGGGAGGATAGAGACCTGAACAACGTCGTCTAGGCCTTTAGCTTCCTTTAAGAGACGTTTGTTCTTTGTCTGCAGAACGCTAGCGACCACGAAAACAGCAATAGTATTGCTATGTCGCTCGTTCTTTCCGCTGTTCACGTATTTCCTCTCAAACTTGCCATAACGTTTTAGTAACTTGGGATCGTCTGCTGCGTTGTTCCGGTCTTCTAGTTCCTCGTATGTTGCAAACATGTTTGGATTATACTCCATTGCCCACATCAGCTGTAACCAAATAAAAATGCACTTCATTCTCATTATCCGAATAACACGGAAAAGAAAACATCAGAGTAAGAAAAGCAGTGTTGTTACCTCCCAAAGGTACAAAGCGTCGAGGAAGGAGAACTCTCTCCTGAAAAGTACCATCAACATCCTTATAGCAAACAGATACTCTCCACCGTCAAGATCCTCTGTTACGTGCACAAAGTTTTAGCTCACCAACCAACAGGAAGAGTGTATGTAACACAGCTCAACACACATACCCAGATGTTGATGGAGGCGAGGATCAACAGTTTTAATGACCTGTGAGAGCACACCCAGCTGAGTCTGCACACCCATTGATGTTGCTGTTGCCCTGAAATTTTCTCTCTGGAATTCAAAAAGAAAACAAAAAACCGTGAGGACAATCAACTGTCTGGTGATGAAAAAACATGAAAGATTCTTACCAGTCTACGCATTGCGCGCTCAAAGCACCAGAAAGCATCGGCTTCATCCTCAAAGAGGATTATCATAGGGGAAGATATATCATTCATACCTACATAGAGTAACAAAGTGGATCGGTTCCTTTTTTTCATTTTAGTAACAAAATGTTAAATCGTGTAAACAGCAGAAAGTACACTAATAACCTTGAACGTAACCGATATCAAGATTCAACCATGTATATATGGCAAGAACATCCCATAGTTTGGACTGATTAGCACCATCCTCATAAAAGGAAAGATACCGATCTGTTCTAGCAACGTCAAGGCCTGCAAAGCAAAGCAACCATTAGAAGACGGTTGTAAAAGAAGGTAGTGGTTTCATTATAAGAAGAGATACCGATCTGATGCAAGGAGAGCATCCATTGGAGGACTCTCTCGTCTCTAACAGTCTCTTTGACGACCCAGCCTTGATTTTCAACAGAAGATTCATCAATTGGTTCCCCATTTTGTTGAACAACAGCCATAGTGATGTAGGTACCGCTGCCAACGACAGGAACCATAGTCTTACATTCTTGTTTCCAAGCGGCGTACTGCTCCCTAAAAGCCCATTTCAAAAGTTAGCTTATGAATTGGAGCAGTCCACAGGGGGAAATATAATATACCTTCTTAGAGTCCGGAGCTTGGTCCTTTCATCAAAGGTGCTGTCAGGATCGTAACAACCTAACAAAAACTCCCAAACAGCGCCTTTGATGGAGGGATGAATTCCCTTTTTGATAAGAGAAACAACCAAGAGTGAGCAACAACAAGGGGAATATTATTAGAGAGATAGGAAAAGAAGAGAAAAGGAAGAAGACAGACTCCACGCTGAATACGTCGGAGGACTTTTTCCATATCCAAATGGCCATCTTCAGTAAAGGCAGCGTGCCATCTTCTAGCACTCAGAGTCTTTCCAGCCTGAGAGAATAAAGGATGGGATTATTTAAATTGCTAAAGATATTTAAAAAGAAAAAAAAAGGCAGACAGACAGACGAACTCACCCTGGATTTAAAGCGGGTCCTGGGAACATCAGCTAGACATTCAGGTCTAACTGGGTAGAAACCTTGCAAATCTTCTCCTCCTGATCTCCACATAATGTATGGGCAGCAAAACATCCAATCCAATCCAAACTTATTATTCCCAACCACAGAGATCATTCATCAGACCACCACACAACCCCCAGTATCAGATCTTGCTTTATTAGATAAGTGCCCAATTAAATCAAATTGAATTAAATAAAAACACACTTTTTGAAACCACACAAAAAAAAAGGTACATATGATTGTGAAGCTCCCATGAATCAACAGCAATATGCTAAAATTCGAACATCATCATAGCCACAAGAGCATTACAAAATCATAATTTCAGACGGAATCATTTGAATGAATATATCTACAGACATACTCAGATTATGCAGATTGGGATCCTAAAGAGCCGGACACATATCTATTATGGACTCTTCCCTCTTCCCTCTTCCCTCTTCTTCCATCGTTCGTTCTATTTCTAGGACGACTCCGCATTATAACCGGACCACAAGCACACTTTATGAGTCCGGTTCCGTTCCTATTTCCTTTTTGCCTCGGTTCGTTCAGCATACGGATTAAACGGTCTATCTCTACCCCCGCAATGGGCCTTATTAATTATTGTTAACGGACTTCAAGGTTTTCCTTATGGGCCTAATTTTCAATTTAATCTTTTTAATTAAGAAAAAAGCTAACATTTGTTAACATGTATTTTATTTACGATTTATTCCACTAAAGATATTTTAGTCCTTCAATATTTATTAAACTTTACAATTTAAAATCGACTTCTAACCATGAAAAAGTATTGTGACTATTTTTAAATTAATAATAAAATTATACGAATATCATTTTATATTCCATAAATAAAATTATATCAAACTAAATATTAATTATTATTTTTGAAATTCAAACTAAATATTAATTATAATCACGTATATTAACACACTAAATATTTTCATAGATTATAAAATAAATTTAAATAAATATGCACAAGAAAAACACACTTTTTTATTTTGAAAAACTTAATATGAAATGAATATTATAAAACATATAGTTAAATTAGTATTAAGTAAATTAAATTTTGCAAAATGAAGTCTTGAGTTAAATGGATATCTATTTTATTTGACAGTAAAAAAAACTAAAATTTTTATATTATTTTATTATATGGTGGATCAGATTACATTTGATTTTTTAACAATCGCAAGGTTTTCTAACATAAATGCAACGTATTTAGATCAATATAAAATAGTTAAAAAAAATATCTTATTTTGCTTACAAGAAAATATTAAAAAACAAGCTTTGACCAACATATTTTTCATTTTTGAGAGACTCATTGTTGATGCTCCAAATGCTTTTTCTTGTGGAATATCTAATGAATTTCATTGACTATATACTAAACTCATAAAATTCAATAGCAGAAAATAGAAGAAACATGATTTTCATCCTTTAATTAAGTAGGAGATGTAACATGGTTAAATTAATAAAATATGTAATCTCTTTTTTACTAATTTAACATTTTTCCAAGTCATAGTTGGAACACTATTGATAATAATATCCAATATATATATACAAAATATAAGCAAGCATCCATAGTTTTATACACACATTCAAAACCAGCTTGGTTTTTCTTTGAAGAAAACTACAATTATGTAAAAATGAAACAAATTTTTAAAAAAGTATATTTGCATGTCAACAAAGATGAGACTTTGTTGGTCTTGAAAGCAGGAGTGGTCGGACACAACTCAACTCCAAACAAGACAAGTTAATTAAACCTTGTTGGTTACTGTTTTAGCAAGCTTCAGATTCTTCCTGCTTAGGCCTGACTTCAAGTTCTGGTGGCAGAAGCTTCAAAAAGCTTCCCTGAACCACCGGAGGAATAGGCGGAGGTCGATCACCAGCCGATCTCGTCGTTGCTTCCGGCGAATCCGATGTCTCTGATGATCCACCATCTATGTAACGGTTTAAATACATAAAATTAATTAGTGAAAACATTATCAAAATTGATCTTCCAATATGCCAAAACAAAAAAGATATGTACCGAAGAGTGATTTGACCATTGGTGGTCGCTTCGACTTATTCTTCTTCTTTAACTCCGCTACAAAACATCATCCATTAGTAACAACATTCAAACAACTCAGAGAGAAAGAGACCAGTGACCAAATGTACTCACCCATTCCAGGAACTTGGTAATCATTAACGATCTCAAAGTTCTTGTACGTGTACCCTACAAAGTTTATGTCCTTTGACGACAGCATCTGCAGAAATAAAACCGGAATTGAGTAAAACATAAATGAATCTTTAACAAGAAAGCAATCTTGAGTCTTTGCAGGGAGGGAGTAGCTTTGCCTTCCTCCATGGGCCAGACTTGGATGATGTCTCAGTTTGTGATTCTGACTGCATATATATATTACCAAAAGATTAATGATCATACAAAACCAATGAGTAACCAGAGAACTTATGCTTATTTATCAAAATAAATAATGATAAAAAAGAAGAAGAAGACTGGTTGAAACCTCGTCAAACTTTTCAAAATTCTGAGTGTCTAAATCGTCATTGACCTCGGGAACAAACGCTGCATCCATATCGAATATTGTATCCCAATCAACAGTTTCAAACCATGGATGAGCCTGCAGCAAATGGACAAAACAACTCATGCATCAAACAATCTCACCGGTAGAGACTGAAATCTTATATCCATACTCAAACTCTCCGTGCTTTTAAACGAAAAAATCATTTTTTAAAAGAAAACCAGTGTAAGAAGGGGCACACCTTGATTTCATCAGCACCTTTGGAACCAAGCCTGCGTCTGACACTGCACAAAAGACTGTTGATCAGATCTTTTGCTTCCCTTGACAAGACTGCTTCCTCTGGAAACTTCAAATGACTTTTCCAGTTTACTATCTGCAAACCAAACAAAGATTTTGTTGTCAAGGTCATATTCCCATTCTTGTCTTTATTTTTCTATACATAATGATTATGAGAGCGTGCTATATTACCTTTCTACAGGTTGACATAGGATCATCTGCATAGAAAGGAGGATACCCTACTAGCATTTCATACATGATAGCTCCAAGAGACCACCTACGTACGTATCATTTTATTGAGTAAACTGCAATTAGCGTCCTATGCAAGGTGCAAATATGTAGGACAGTGTCGCCATATTCTTTTTAAAACAGAATAGAAAATATCAAAATCTGATGGAGTATGTAAGCTCATAACCTGTGATAATGCACTGACGAAAAGAATATATTCTTACCAGTCACACTCCATTCCGTAGCCTTTCTTCAACAGAACTTCTGGAGCTATGTAATCTGGTGTTCCAACTGTCGAATAAGCCTGTCATTGTTTCGTGTATTAATCAAACACATACAGAGAGACAAACTCCATTACGTAAAGGGCCAAGCAATAGTTAAGAGTCAAAAGGTGAATATTGAAGCCTTACTAGCTTTCTCCTGTTCTTCTGCCAATGTTCAAGCTGTTCCTGCTGTGTTCTTTTTGGAGCACCTGATCCGCCCTCTTGCTCCGTAGTAGATCCATTATTCGGATTGTTTGAAAATTCGTTTTCTCCAATGGCACTGCAGTCCAACGGTTTACACAATCCGAAATCCGACAGTCTGAGATGCCCATATCTGTCAAGAAGCAAGTTGTCCGGCTTTATATCCCTGCGAAGAAGATAAGCTCTCATCCATATCCAACATGCAAAAGACAATGAATGTTTTTTTACAATAATTATACTCTGAGAGAACCTGTGGATGTAATTGTGCCTGTGGATGGACTCGACAGCAAGAACTGTCTCAGCGACATAGAACTTGGCTTCCTCTTCTGTCAAAGTATCTTTGCGCATCAGCAGTGTCATCATGTCTCCACCAGGAAGATACTCCATCACAAGGTAAAGGTGGTCATCATCTTGAAATGAACAATAAAGCTTAACAATGTAGTTACTGTCCACTTCCGCAAGTAGGTTCCTCTCTGCTCTCACATGTTCGACCTTAATTTTAAAATATATATAAGTTAGAGTCAGGAATGAGTGATTGGTTCACATACAAGACACCAGCATTAGATAAGGGAAGTCTCATCACCTGGCCTCTACGAAGCATCTCGGCCTTCTTGAGCTTTTTCATTGCATAAACTTGACCTGTCGTCTTTTCTTTACAAATTCTAACCTACAGAAACAGTACCAACAAGCAAGAACAAGATATCGTTTAATAACCACCCGAAGAAAATAAATTGTATTTCCCAATGAAAGATGCAATGCATTACCTCCCCAAAAGCACCTTTCCCAATCATGGTAAGCAAATCAAAATCAGCAACGCCTAGCTTATGGCGCTGAAGGCGCATGTACTCTGTCTCCTTCTTCTCCAGAAACTTGAGAAGATTGTTTTGATCTTCTTCACAAACATCAGCATCTGCCAGCTTCTGCTCTAGCAGGCTTCGCCTATTTAATATCAACAACCAAAAATAAAACAATCACCCAATGGCATAAAAAGAAGAAGAAAGAATTCTACATTCTTGGTTTCGAATAAGATATATAAATATATATATATATATATATATACCTTTCTTTCCTCTCTTGAAGAATCTTCATCTGCTCTTTGTAATGATTCTCAATGTACTGTTTAGCAGCTGCAACTTTCTGCTTGGTAGTGTTAGAGACAGCTTCTTCATCAGTTTCCACGTTTGGTTGCTCATCGGCAGAGCCATTACTACCTCCACCACCACCACCGGAACCACCTTTATATCTCGATCCTCCACGCATTTGCCGCTTCTGAAACCAACCCTTTGCAGAATCCATATTGACACTCTCCCTCACACCACAATATTTCAAATCATCATCATCTACTACGGATTGAAAACGTGAAAATCAGCACAAATATCACTAGAATCCAGATATGCCAAACAAATACAAAACATGAGAAGCTGAATGATACAAAACAAAGTAGGAAGAAGAAACAAATCTCCAATAGGGAAAGAGAAAGAGAAAGAGAGGAATGGAACGAGCGTGAATGTCTCTGGAGCCCATGATTTATATTTGTAAAGAATGCATTTAAAATCCAATGTCTGCCTTTGTTGTCAGCGTCATTTTCTCTCATTCTTTCATGCACACTTCTCTTTCTTTATTCACTTAAAATAGGGATGGACTTATTATTACTATCTGCCTCCACTAAAAAGCTTTGACTAGTTTTGGTAGTCGATAGCCAAATCAGTTCAAGATTCAAGTGTCACACTCAAGTTACAGGAAAACCTTTTATAAACTCTTTCAAGTCACTCAACGTCTGAATTAAAAAAAAAAAAAAAACCTCAACAAACCCCATGAATGGTTGAGAGAGTCTTGTAATGAAAACACACTCTGGTCTGCTGCTGATACAAATACTGAAACACTTTTGGGCTAGCTATTGTCTCCATCATCAATCAATAACACGGACTCTAAGCTAAGCTTATCAAGCAGAGATAAAATCATCTTCTCGGCACTCACAATACAAGTCAGATGGAAACTTCTTTATGATTTAGATGGTCTCATCACCGGGAAAGAGGGCAGCCTCAGGACAGCTTCTTCTGTCTCCATTGGGTCCGATCTCAGAATCTAAGCCAAAAAACAAAAAGTGTTATGACATATATTCATTCATTCAAAATTAACGTGTACTCAGAAACCTACAAGAACCATCGGAAAACAGAATCAGTCTACAAACTGATGTTACATGGAATGGATACTTGAAACTATTGTAAGCAAAAATCGCAGAAACAGCGCAAGAAAAGGTAACCTAAAAAATGGTCTCTCCATCCATCCTCTTCCTAACAAGAATGTGTTCAAATTGTTAATGGCTTCTTCTATATGAAGAGTGAGCTTTACAATTCTTTTGTGCACCAAAAAAAAAAACAATCTGCCGTTTTTGATCTGAAGCTCTTATAGTTCAACGGGGGTTTTCTAGACAGAGAAATGCTCTGATGGCCACTTTGTGTTATTTCAAGCTAACATAACTTTACACTCTTCAATGAATCAAATCACATTCATTGAAGACATTAGAAGATTGTCAAATTCAACACTTATGATTCAAAAAATAATAATAATTCAACACTTTTGTGATCCAACATATATTTCAGTTGGGTTTCAAATTCGAAATCCAAAACAGAGCAACAGTAATCAGGGTAACAATTTACGGTGGCCAGAGAGAGAGAGTCCAGATCATTTTTTTTTACCGGGTCCTGAAGAACAGGTTTGGTGTCATCGACGGCAAGTCTGAAAGGAGGTTTCACAGTTTTCTCTTCCGATTTAACAAAACCCGAGGCCTTCGCCGGAATCTCTGTAGATTTCCTCATCGTTTTCTTCGCCGGAGATGGAAGTTTCCGAACAATTATCACCGGAGATCGTTGTTGGGCACTCGTGCAATAATAACTGGGGCTCTTCGTAGTCGTACCTTATTGGGCTTACCAATTTTTATTGAAAGCCCATTTGTTTTTAACTTATATACGTTTGACGGTAAACCTCTGAGTTCGTGCTGCCCCTCTTCAAAAACCCTAATCGACATCTGGAGGAGGTGCGATCTTTGTTTTGTGAATATTTATCGGCTTTCTTACTTTCTTTTCGTTATCGTCGTCTTTGCTGATGTTTGTTCGTTTTCTTGTTAGCACAGAGATTCGTTGAAAGCAAAGGACCGACCATGTATCTTCAGTGCTATATCAACGAAAAGGGCGACAAGGTTTACACCACTAAGGTACCCCCTTTCACTTTTCTCATCTCGTCTCTCTTTTAGTAAATGCTTTCTTGTTCTTGTCTTTCTAGGTTCAGGAACAAAATCTCTGTTTTTATGTTAGAGATTGTAATTTTAAATATATAACTTTAATACTTTCCGAGCTTGTTTAAGCTCAGCCTTGAGCAGATAAATTTTTATTTCCTACACATTGAGCTTGGTATTGATTGCTTTTACTTTTTTTTTTTTTTTAATTTTTTTTGTATGCACACGTTCAATTAACCTTAGCATTTGGTTTTCCTCTGCTCGCTATTGTTCACTTTACAAACTCTGTTGTTGCTTGATTACTTAAAACATGAATCAAATTCAATTATGCAGAAGGAATCACCGCTCGGGTTAGCCACTGAATCTGCCCATCCAGGTGAGTCTAGCTCTTTACATACAGACCCCTCCTCCCTTTGTGTTTTCATAATTTGTTGAAGGAAACAATTTTCTGAGTTTAAAGCAATATTTCTGTGCTGTTGTTGCAGCCCGATTCTCCCCTGACGATAAATATTCAAAGGAGAGAGTTACATTGAAGAAGCGTTTTGGTCTCTTACCGATCCAGGGCGCACCTGTCAAGTACTGAAAGGCCCAAAACACTCGGCTTCCTTTGCCTTTTGATCTTCTATTCTTGTCTCTTAATTTTAGCTTGACTTTTGTACTGTCTCCAAATAGTGGATTACTTATGAGATTATGATTCGTAATATTTTCATTTATCTATGACGGTGTAATCTCCTATATAATTAACTTCTATTTTATAAATAAAAATAGATTTTTCTATTACTTTTATAACACGTTATTACCACACGAAACTCTAAATCCCTAAGCTAATACGCAAATCGAAAAACCCTAAAACCTGAAATCTTAACCTTAGCCGGCGATCCGATGAACTCTAAACTCCGATCGCGTCTCTTGTTCCCGCATCTGTTCCAACTCGCGTCCCCGATCAGTTTCAACTCGCGTCCCCGACCAGCTTCAGCCCACGGCGTTCCTGATTCTAGCTCAGACGTTCGCGACCCGAGAGCAGCTCCAGCACGCGACCTCTTCCTCGTTCGCGACAGCATCAGACAGCTCGCGTCCGACGATCAAGACGTTCCCGATCAAGCAACAAATGACATCCGCGACCCGATAGAAACGACTCGATCCATTCCAGCTCGCGTCTCGTTCGTGTCCAGCTCGCGGCTCAACTCCTTTGGTGGTCCGATTCAACAATCATCTAAGGTTAAAAAGTAATTCAAAACCTAAGAACCCATAATCGAACATGGATTGATTGATAAAGAATAAAACCCTAAAACCCTAATTTTTATGAATCAAAACCATAGAGTACTAGATCAAAAATCCTAATTGAGTAAATCGAAGCTCTAAAAGTTTGATACCTCAAACCCTAAATCATGTTCCTACATGATTAAAACCCCACATCGGTTTTTACAAGTTAAAATCCGATAAACCCTAACCGTATATCTATAAACCCTAAATAATATAAGTATCAGAATTAACTATACTATAATTATCAAATCACATATTAAAACCCTAATCGAATATTTTGAAATCAAAACTGTTTTCGGTTTTGATCATTGAGGTTTTAAATCTGATTGAATCTGATGTTATGTTGCTAGAATTGTTTGACTGCTAAATTGATAGATTTATTTTCTCATCCTGCTTGGTTAATTATTCATCTGATTTAAAATTGTTTAAACCGACCAGCCTATTAAAACATTGATTGAATCTGATAGGTTGCTAGCTTGCTTTGTTTATATAATCCGATAAGTTGATAGATTGATTGAGGTTTACTTGTTTAAAATCCGAATGATCTGATTGCATGATTCTTGAGGTTTAATATCACCTGCTAGGATTGATAGTTTTGTAATCTAATCTATTTTAAATAAAAACCCTAAATAATCTGTATGATAGGTTATATTGATCTGATTTGGATGTCTTTCAGAATTGAGAATCCGTATGCTAGGTTGATAGATTCATGATAAAATCTAATGTCTTGAGGTTTAAGATTGTATGCTAAGTTCGATTAAATTGATTGATCTGATTATATGTTTTTGAGGTTTGATAAATTCGGATACTAGATAAATTATCTACACATGGTTTATGCTAAATACCAATCAGCCTTGAAACTTATTCGTTGAAATTCATGCTTGAAATCTATATTCTAGTATTGATAAAATCAGCCTTGAAATTGATTGAGTGATTAATAATTCTTTTTACTAGTCTTGCTAAAATCCATTGATTGTTAAACCCTAATTGCATGATTAATTGAATCCGTTTTTGCTAGTCTTGATAAACCATAATATTATGAGCACATAGAAATAGTATTGCCGAGACTTGCTAGAAATTGACTGATTGATTAAATGCCTTTAAGATTGATAGTCTCATTGTCCTCACAAGATTGAAATCCGAATTGATTGTTTTAAAGAGTAAGGCCGCATGAAAATTATACCTAATTATTGAGTGATATATGATTTGAGATGTCGAAAATCAACCTGGATTTTGCTGCCCTAAATATTTCTGGAAATAATTATTTACGGTGGGCATTGGATACAAAGATTATCCTAAAGTCAAAAAGACTTGGTGAATGTATCATAGAAGGCAATAATGCCAATGAGAAAGGTAACCACGTCTGATGAAAAAAGGTAACCACGTCCAGAATGATAGACCACACGGTCATGGCCGTGGAGGGTGGAAAGGACGTGGCCATGGCCACTATAACACATTTGGCCGTGAGAATCACTATGGCAGAGGCCGTGGGTATCAACCCAATTTGAGCCATGGTCAAGGCAGTGGTCGTGGTATATCCTTTAAACCACAAAGTTCGACCAAATCAGTGTGCCATAGATGTGGAATGGGGAACCATTGGGCTAAGATATGAAGGACTCCCAAACATTTTTGTGACCTTTATCAAAGAGAGTCTGAAAGGGAGAAATCCTGAAACCCACTTGGTCTATAAAGATGGTGAAAATAATTTCGAACATGATCAAGATGATCTTATGGAATATGAGACTTATGATTGCCTAAAAGAATCAAGTTGATAATCTGATTTTGACATCAAACTTGTGTGATTGCTTTGCTTGTATGATTTCTCTGATTTTTATCTCCTTGAATTTATTTCTATTACATTGTCTGCTTAGATATAAATGAATGAATGATTTTTCTATATGAGTACACTGAAAAACGTCAATATAAGTACTAAAACAGGTATCGCCAGTCTGAAAGAAGACTATGGCTAGGCTAATATATTATTGCCTAAGGGTATGCATCTTGAAATCAGTGATCCCTTATATTCACCGAGCTCTAAGAACAAGAGCAGCCTATTGAGTTTTAAAGATATAAGAATGAATGGTTTCCATATTGAAACAATGGGCGAAGGAAACAAAGAGTTCCTTCAGATATATGTATAAAATCTCCCAATGCCATAATAAGTCCTAAAGACTATACATGCATTCTCTACTAACCTAAACTATTCATAGATCAGCATGATAGAGGCTAAAAGCCTACGAAAATATACACTTTATGGCACGACCGGATTGGCCATCCTGGTCCAAACATGATGCGAAAATTGATATTCAAAAGGCACACATTAAAATATAAGAAGAGTTATCCCAAAGAATCTCACGTGTGTAGCATGTACACAAGGAAAACTCATTAGGCCATCACCAGTAAAACGGCTACGAGCCCCTTTTTCATAAATAAAGACTATATGTCTAGATAATACTGGTGAATACATGTCCCAAGCGTTTAAATGATTATGGTATGTCCATGGGGGTAAGTGTAGACAATTCTGTGATACATGTCCATACCAAGAACGGCTTGGCCGAAATCTTTTAAAACGCAAATAGCTGATTGATATACCATAACTTATGAGGTCAAAACTCCCATTCACAGCTTGGGCCACACGAAATTTACATGCATCTAAGTTAATACGCATCATGAGCATAGATATCCTCTATCACAATTATTAACGGGTCAATAGCCAGACATAGGCCATCATAAGACATTTGGATGTGATGTCTATGTACTAATTGCTCTACCACAGATAACTAAGATGAGACTTCAAATGGAGGATGAAGATATATATTGGATATGATTCTCCCACAATAATAAAGTACTTTGAGCCAACTATGGGTGATTATATTTGAGGCCAGGTACACGGATTATTTTAAGACCAGAAGGAGAAAAAAAATAATAATAAAGCTGGTAAAAGAATGGTAAAAGAAATAGATTGTAATCAACCATCAATGTCTTGGCAAGATCCTCGGACTAAAGAATGTGAAATAGACGTCCAAAGATAATACATTTTAAAAGCTAGGTAATCAAATGTCTGACACATTTGCTGATCCGAAAAAGAATGACTGAGTCATATATAAACCAGCTTGTAAAGCACCAACGAATTTGATGTCCAAGAAGAGACACAGTCAAGTTGTTACAGAGTCTAGACAACGTATGAAACGTGGTAGACCAAATAAGTTCCAAAAGATAAGAATCCTCGGAAACAAAAGAAAGGTGCAGAGAATGATAATCAAAATCAAAATCCGAGGTTACTAAGGAAACCATCCCAGACATGGAGATAAGGTCGGCCGGCTCTAAGGTACATGTACCAAACAATGTAGCTTGGGACGCCAAGCTGCAAAGTATTAAAGGTCCTGATAATAATGAATCTCAATCAATTATATCATGTCTGGAACATAATGGAACCAATAAGGAATGTCGACATAATATGATTTATTTGCATACAAGGTAGCACTTGAATTTATGAATATAAGCGAGGATCATGAACCCACATCAATATAAGAGTGCGCACTCGTAAAACAGATTGGATTGAATGAAAACGTGGGGTTAAACAGTTTAAGGAAGAAAAGTGTATTTGGCCATATGATTAAGACGCAATATGATGTTAAAACCAATGGATATAAATGGGTCTTGTGAGGAATAAAAATCGTGAGATATAAAGCTGATGTTACACAAGGATGCTCACAAAGACCAGTAATAGATTATGAGGAGACATACTCCCATGTGGTGGATGCAACTACTTTTAGATTTCTCATAAGTCTGGCTTTATAAGAGAGAAAATTAGACTTGCAGCAAGTTGATGTAGTGACTGCATATTTATATTGTCCACTGGATAATGAAAGTACTAGAGGGTATTGAGCTGAAAGTACAACAAGTTCTCGAGAACAATATTGATAATCATCAAAGTATATGATCTGAATATCCTAGGAACCTCTGGATACAATTTCCCAAACAGTTGAATATCTCAAGAAAGAGTTTGAGATGAAAGATCTTGGAAAATAAAGTTTTGTTTGGGATTACAGCTTGAGTACATTAACAATGAAATCCTTGTGCATCAAATAGTATATACAGAAAAGGGTACTCAAGAGATTTAATATGGACCAGTCTCACCCATTATCTAGTACATGGACGTGAGATCACTTGTTTTGGACACTGATCCATTCGGTCCAAAGGTGGATGATAAAGAAGTCCATTTAGTCATGAGATGGACGATGCAGAAGTCTTGTTTTAGACACTGATCTGATTGGTCCATAAGAAGGACGATGAAGAAGCCTTTGATTTTGGTTTATTTTATACTAACCAGCCCAAAGAGGGGTTATTTGGTTTTGTTGATTTGTTTTCAGATATGTTATGTTTTACACATGGTGGTACACGCATATCACAACAACATCATCCAAGATTTCGTGTGTGTGTATTTGAGGTCGATGACTCAATATGTTCGATCAGATTGTGGTATGGCCGATGGTAAACCAACTATCATGTTCGAGGACGAAGCATATTCTGCCCAAGATCTTCATCACCCACGGATTGCAGAAAATTGGAGAGGTCCAAGGGACCTTCAGTAATGTCCAAATCAGGGGAAGTAATGTGTGTTGTACTCTTTTTCTTTCAGCGTGGTTTTGTTCCAATTGGATTTTTCTGGTAAGGTTTTAATGAGGCAACATTAAAGCACATTACAAGCTTTAAATGGTTATGTCATCCAAGGGGGAGTGTTATGAACCAAATTTTAGATGACTCATAACCAAGAGATTATGATTTTCCATTTATCTATGACGATGTAATCTCCTATATAAGAAACCTCTATGTTATCAATAAAGATAAATTTTTCCATTAGTTTTATAAAAGCAATTTTCGTGAACCTTTAAAAATGAAGATTTTTGGGAGTGATTTGATTTATTTTCAAGGGTGCGAAGATTGAATTTTGATTAATAAAAAAAAAACCATTTAATGTAATACTATATACCGTTTATTTATGCCCCTCTCCCTCTCAAACAGAGAAAACGTCATTGCAGCATTGTAATTAAGCTTTGGTTAAATTAAGAAGCCGTTCCATGTTATACACACTACCCAGAGCCCCAAGTAATGCTAATCAACATCTGCAATTTTGGCGCACTTAACTTGTATACGTGCTCTCCTCTTCTTGTTTCTCCTCAAACTCGAATGGCCATCTCCCTTTCTCCATTTTTCCTTTTGCGAATTTATTGTCTCGTCCTTGGTAGAATAAGACTTGATCCTAACAGCTCGAAATTGCTCTCTGGAGTCAGGCCTCAAAAGAAGTAACTCTGGAGGTTCGCTAGCACCGCAGACACGCCCAAAATAGTAGAGAGGATCAACATAGCATGAGGATGAAACCACAATGCCTTTCATGCTCTTGGGCTTGACAAGATTTATAAACTCTCCAATCTCCTGGTAGCATGAGTGATCAGAGTAGTTCACCGAAAACATGTTGTCATGGAACATATGCACCGCCCCTTGTAGTAGTAGTAATTCTCTCTGTTGAGCTGCAGGCTTCCTACGATTGTTAGCAGTAAGGAGAGAAGCAGAGAGATTGGCATCTCCTTTGAAAGGTGTTTTGAGCCATGGGAGACCCGAAGGCATGATGCCGATGGTTGGGCACATGAGATTGAGCCCCTCGAGCGTCTGAATGCTGAAACTATAGCGAGGGACAGCACGGACTCTGGTAAGAGACGTGTCAGTGGTGAAAATGTCTTGGAAACCAAGGAGGTGCATGGTGCGGAGTCGCTCTGGCCAAACCCAAATCTGGATAATGACTATGTAAGGCACAACTTATCAACACAAACTACTCAAAGAGGAAAAGAAAGAGAACCTTGATGTTGAGAATACGGGAGAGGTGAACGAGAAGATCTTCCTTGCCCAGAGAGTCAACTCCAATGACGATATCGTGGGAAGGATGAGAGAGGATTATGTGGGCAATCAGATTGGCAGCGACATGACGGGAAGGGAAGGTGTAGATGGGGTTGCAGTAGGTGTTATCCAAGTAGAGAATGTCGACGGGGAAGTCGTTGACAGCAGCGACGAGAGTGGTCCTTGCTTCCTCTGCAGCAGCATCCTCACATTCCCAACGGAAGTCTCCTGTGTAGAGAAAACATCCGAAGTCTCCACGGAACATGAACATCACCGATCCTAAAACCAAATCCAATCTATCAATCCACAGAGAAAAAGCAAAGCAAAGCATATACATACCGGGGCAGTGGTGGGCGTCGATGGCCATGAAATGGAGGAGAACGGGGGAGCCGGAGGAAGGAGAGCGGAGGGAGAGAGATTGCCAGGAAGAAGAGAGGGGGACGAGGCGGAGCAAGGAGAGGTCGAAGCCGGGGAAGAGGGAGGCGGTGGTGCGGGAGCAGAAGAGAGGAGCATGGGACCAGTTGGGGGAGAGGCCGCGAGTGTGATCGGAGTGCATATGAGTCAAGAAGTAGGCCTGACTCCCACTCTTCCACCGGTCCACCGATATCAAACCGCTCTCCATCTCTCATTCATTTCTTGCTTTTCTCGACGACAACATTATTTGGGTCATTTTTATTGGGCCTATTGTAATATCTCGACACATGGGCTTACTTATTGTATCAAGGCCCACTGTAATTGTTTCACCTACATACACATAATATTCAGACAATTAATGAAAATCTCTTATGAAGAATATCACAAATCCGGAAACCTCCGTCGCCGCTGCCGGAGGAAAGAAGCGTCGGCGAGAGGAAGAGGAGGAAGTTGGTTGCAGTCACGCTGAATGTTTTTCTCTCCGTGAGTCGTCGAATCCTTCCCCTCGATTTTGTTAATTGTTGAGAGATGATTGTATGTAGCCTGACTTAGGATTGGGTTTTGCGGGTACGAAGAGGATGAACTTACCTTTAGCGATACTTCTGTGGCGCTTCGGATGATGCGGGCTCAGTTTCCTCGCATTGACCAGGTTCCATTCCATCTCTTATTAAAATCAATTCGACATTCTCTCTTGTCTTGAAATTGGAGTCCCGGTCTCGTTTACTTTGTCTCATCAACTGCTTAGGCTTCGGTGCCGCCATTCATATTACAGTCGCAATTGTACAGTAGCCTCAACGATAGAACCCAAGTCGATAGAGAACTTGAGGTATTGCTTTCCCTTTCTCTAACCAACCATATAGTTTCCTTTTGAAAAGTTCCTACTTTTGGATTCTATCTTTGATCATCTCTATTTCGTGCAGTGGTTACGAAGGGATAAAGCTGTTCGTGTTTTCAAACTCAACACTGGACAAGATGATCATGCCATCATCTTTCTGGATGACTATCTTTACCAGGTTGGCTCTGCTATTGCTGCTGTCCTTCCTTCTCGTCTATTTTAAATTTTTGATATTGATCTTCTTTCTTTGTAATCAATCCACTCCAATATGTTTTAAGGTGGATCGAATAGCAAAGAGGATGGAAGAGAATAAACAGAGTGATACTGATATTTTCAAGTGGTTCAAAGAACATGTCCTTGATTCTAAACTCGAACCCAGTATTGCACATCATGAGCTTGTGAGACTCCTCTCTCTCTCTCTCTCTCTCTCTCTCTATTCTAATCCAAATTCTCTCTTGTATAGATGCCTAAAGTTTTCAACTAAAACTCAATGCAGTGTTCGCTCTTGGCATTGGGCGGAAAGGTGAAGGATGCGCACATCACTCTCTTAATCAACGCTGGCCTTCTCGTATGTAAATATTAATAATCCTCTTTTTTTTTCGCTCTCTTTTTAACTCTTCATACACCATTTTCTCTCTCAGACACGCCAACTTATCGATCCAGACATGTACTGGTTCGCCATTCCCAGTATTGGCAAACTGTGGAAGGCTTTACTGCAGGTAACCTCCTAAAATAAAACAAAACTTTTCTTCGTAAGTGATCGTCAACCTTTTTCTCTTACTCTCTCAATCTGATATGATCAGGGAAGGAAGGAGCTGCTCTCGTTGCTAAAGCGAAAGCGACATAAAGAGATGTTCTTGGCCGAGCTTGAAAAGAGACGACTCCGCTACTCTCCTCTTGATATGAGATTTCACATACGAGATCTCATTGGCTCCGGTCACCTCAAAACTTTTCAAACCACTTCTGGTTTGGTTGTTCGTGTTTCAAACGACTAACCCCTATTTTGATATGGTATACACATCCACTTAATGTTGTCAATTCATCCGATTTAGCTCATCATCTTGTTAAGTGAAATCTATTTATGGTTCATGGAGAAGAACTTTTAAAGAGTGAAGCTAAATCCATACACGATTGTTTTTTTCTTCTTCTTACAGAATAGTTGAAATTGTACCCTTTCTTATACACACATAAATTAACTACTAAAGTAGCCTCTGCTTAGGAGTAGTATCTCTGCTTTGATTCTGTTGATGAACTCTTGGGCTCTCTCGTCTATTCCCTTCTCTAGAACCAATTCTGGCTTATGGACGTATACAACCCCTTTTTAGAAAAACACTGGAGTCTGTCTGTCTCAAAGAGATTTCTCTGGTCGGTGGATTGAACGGTTGTCGGAAGCTTATGTACTGTACAGGGTTAGGGGTTTGGTTTTGGATCTCCGGAGTCTGGAATTTGGCGGCTAAGCTCTTCCAAGCTATATTTTGGAAGCTAATAATTCTCAGGCAAGTGATGACCCAAGAATGATGGCAAAGATTCAGAGGAGAGAAGAAGCTCAAAACTCAAGAGCGAGATAAGAGAGGATTGATTATATACAAGTTGGTGTTGTGCTTAGTTCGGAAGACACACAAAATATTCCACTTACTGCTGCTACTTAAAATACTCACTCATCACTTCATCAGTAATAATAAAAAATCTGGTAATCAAACCAATTCTTCTGGATTGTGCAGATATATATAGTTAACCGTTTTTCCTTTTATATAGCTTCGAGATAAAAATTATATAAAACTGGAAAGCAGGCCATTTTATATGTCACAACTTACTGATAAAAATGAAGACAAAAACATTTGACCCCAAAAAAAAAATGAAGACAAAAACATAATGACACTCGATAACGAATTGTAAATGTTGTTTCTTATTTTCCGAAGAGTGTATTATCCCCTTAGGACTAACAGAAGCAAGAACCCTTCAAAACAAGAGACATGGTGGGGACTAATCAAATACATGTCAAAACTTATAACCCAAAAACATGGGAACCTCAATTCTTCCCGAGGAAGAAGAACACGAAAAAGGAGGGAAAAGAGTGGGCAAGATTTTGAGTAAATAATACTCTACTGATACGTTGCAGAGAGCAAGAGTGAGAATGATATAAAAGAGGCTTAGCTTTAAGGTATAAACCAAAGAACGATTTTAAATCAGAGCTTGAGCAGCACCAAGTTTACATATATCTCTGAGCCTCCAAATGGGATACATAGATTCCTCCCCTGCCTCCACTTGTTGCATTGCCCACTTGTAGTACACCGAATGTATCGTGTCCTACATCCATCACACACCCAACATAGTTTTAGAGCAGTGTAGATTAATATAATGTTTTTCTGGTTTTGATTTATATCACTAGTACTACAGTTTCTATATATACCTGGCCTCCTTCTTTGATATTGCCCTTCTTGTCACGAACACAGAAGATTTCTTGCGTTTGGAACTTCATCAAAGATGATGATACAATCCATGAAATGCACATCTTAGCTAAAGTATGACCTCTCATAATTAAAAAAAAAAAAAAAAAAATCATTTACCCTGACGATGATTGTGGGTGTAGTTCCCATCATCTTTGTCTCTTCAACTTCTACTTCCGATATGTGCAGAATCTGAACAACACAACAAAAAAAAAATGAAGCCAACTGACTCACAGGCTTTACATGATCTCATGGTGTGAACCAAGTTTGACAAAACAATCTTTACCTTGTGATCGAAAAAAAGATCATGGCCTTTTAAAGCTGCGAGCTCTGCAGTGCACCGTTCAATCACTTCCGGGCTACAATACTTCTTCAGTGTCTCAGCATCTCCCTGGCTCGGAGATGGGAGACAATTTAGAGGCCACAAAAAATCAAATACGGGAGTGTAGATGATCCATACTAACCTTGCTATATGCACTCAAGACTGGTTTGATGGCTTCATGAACTTCTGCAGCAAAGTCCGTCAAGGAGAACGATCTATGCAAGAAAGTGATAAAAAGGTATAATTAACCGAGAGGGCGCCACATTTTTCAAACTAATTACTCAGCCTGTATCACTTACGGATCTCGGCGGCGTATCTCCTTATAAGTTGATCCAGAATCTGTTTCGTTAAACACTGCCTCATTTAAGCTGCCAAACACACACACATATATATATATATAGGTTGTTGTAAGTAAGTTCATATTTAACAAAATAATAAGGTGGGAGCAATTAGAGCATACTCCTGAATTTTGTGAACAATGGGATTGTCACTGGTTTCCCATCTTTCCACAACATCCTCTGCAATCTACACAGTCAAGATGCATTTGCCAATTAACAAGTACAAAACAGTATTATCAAAGAGACTATTGTAACATAAGATCTCTGAACGAAATGAGTAAAGAGAGAAAATGGTTCATTACCTCTTGGCTCTTGTTGACAACAGGCTCACTTATCCCGCTTAGACGTTTAAAAGCAGGATGAGCTTGCATCTAAACCAAAATTCAAAGTTAACAAGAGGAAAATATAACATGGCATAAGCGGAAAAGACAAAGAGGGTCGCTGTTACCTTTTCTCTTAAAGATTCCCATTTCTTTTGCCACTTGGACTGTTTTGTAGGAGTAACCACCAGATCAGTTCTCGTACTTTTCACACCTGTAAATGGTGGGGGAGGCGTGTATTCCAGGTGCTTCTTTTTAGGCGTGCCTCCTCGCAACTCATCCTTCACAATGTCAATTCCCTTCCTCGCTATGTCAAGGGGCGAAGAAATGCTTGATTTAATTTTTTCAAATAATGTATGTTGACCTCCCTCAGTAGTGCCTGATTGCTGCTGTTGCTGGTTTTCCTCTTTAGAGTTTCCTGTGCCTGATGAACTTGCTGACTCTGCATTCTCCTCCTTACCAAGCTTGAATGACTCCTTCACCTGATCACAAAAACAAAAAAAAAAATGCATAAAAAGACCTGCGCCATCAAAGCTGTTTGGTAAGAAACAATCCTATAGTCTTTAACAGTGTACAAAGTTTGGGTCCTCATACATATAAATAACGTTCATAAGTATAGTATTCAGTTACCAAACAACAAGCGATACTTGATACGTTCAAGTACAGCAAACGGTTTCAGAAAGAGGTAAAACAATAAGCACATTCTTAACACAGACATACCAAAAACAAATGCAAAGAAGAGACAACCCAGCTTAGGAAATAATTGCACTAGTTTTATATAAATATCGATAATGCCGCTCTAGTACCTTTTTAGCGACAGATTCAGCCTCGGTCCAGACACCATCAACTTGCTTGTAGAGCTGCTCAGTCTTTTCTTTTGTTCTGCGTTTTGTTTTGTTTTTTGATTTCATTCATAAGAAGCTTCCTCTCTCTAAGTAAGTAAGGTGAAGAAATAGTAGATGTAACTTACTTAACTTTGAGGTCCTCTTTGACAACTTTAAGCTCTTCTGCCTTTTCCTTGAGCTCCTTGACTGTTTTTTGGAATTCAGGATTGCTGCGAAAATGTAAACAAACTTTGAACTAACAACATCTCATCCACTAAACATATATAAGAATTGGCATAAAAAAAAAAAGAAGATAACCTTTCAGCTTCCCCTCTAATTTTCTTGGACAAGTCGCTGAAAATGCTGAACCGGCGATTAATCGAATACCCAATGGCTGGCATGAATCTCTACAAAAGAAAAAAAAAAAAACCAAATCGAATCAGCCCGGTTCGCAATCACAAACAGTAGAAACAACAAAATCGATACGATAGACGCACGGACCCGTTGATGCGCCAATCGGAGGAAGAGAGGCTGCCTTGTGATGAGTAAATCTCGAATCAGCTTTCTACTCGCCATTACAACGATCCTCCAAATTCGAATAGGATGAAATTTTTTGCCTTGAGAAACAAACCAATTTGGCCTTTAAGCCCTAAAGATGCAGCATTCGCTAAACCTTCTTCTGGGGTTTCTCTTTCAGACCTGTTCGGTAACACGGGTAAGTATGTTCCGGACATGTTTCCAAATTCGCTCGCCTCTGTATTTTTGGGCCATTAGCCTCATAAATAAGTTTAAGAGGCCCATAACATTGTAAGAGCCGAATTGAACGATTGAAACCCCCAAACATGTAAATGTTGTTGACCAACGGAAAGGCATGGGAGTTTATTAACTAGCACTTGTTGTTCTCAGGTATAAATGAGATTTAGGTCATGTAACTACTATTGTTTATTCAATACAAAGAGATATACATTGTATAGCGAACAAGCAGTTTATGAGTCCGGGCTGACAGATCCCTGAGCGGGCAAAAGTTTCAAGAAACCTCATCACCACCATGGGCAAGCAAATGTTTCCCCAGACGAGGACTGGCGGTTTACCAAGGACATTTTGTTTTGCATATAAAAAAATTTCCTTCGTATTTTTGATACTTTGCTTGAAAGGTATCTAAAAGGAGAAAATAACACATGTGCCTTACATATCTGTCATCTACGAGCCACACCACATACATGAATTAACATATTGCACTTGGGGATCATCAAACTGATAATAACATGGAAAGCAGAATCACCTGGAATACAGTGTCAGGGTCCCTAGCCGATACCACTCAACAAATGGAAGTTTATTCATGAGAAAGGTAAAGGGGTACGAGACAAGCGGGATTCAATCAAACAAACAAAGAATCTATTAGAATATGATCCCTACACCAGACACAACTGAAGAGACAGAAGTTCCAAAGGTAACAATAGCTCCAAAAAATGATGTCAAGTAAACTCAAAATTCTGCAGAGCAAATTTGGGGATCAAAATGAATAGATAATAAACAGTCTCAGTGTCGAAGATAGTAGCAAGTACACCGACTATTCAATAAATTAGCCGTTTGTGAATTTAATATCACAGGAGTGGAGTATAAACAATCAACAAAGTCTAATAGAATGAAAAAAAAAGGCTTAGCATGAGAGTCAAGCAAGTACAAGCGCACACGCCACCACCAATCATGCTTTTACACAACTACAAATAGGCTTCAAACTCATATGAAATAACTCACTTCACCTTTGCAACAACAACATCATAATATACATATATACATTACCAAATGGCTGCCTCTGTTCTATATTTCCCCTTGTACCCACCACCCTCCGATCAACATCCCCACCCTTCTCCCTTCCCGGCTCCACCGCATCAGCCGTTTCAACCACCGCCTCCTTCTTCCTACATTTCGCCACCTCCTCCCCATCACCCACTTCAACCCCCG
Organism: Brassica napus; assembly: GCF_020379485.1. Taxonomy (NCBI): domain Eukaryota; kingdom Viridiplantae; phylum Streptophyta; class Magnoliopsida; order Brassicales; family Brassicaceae; genus Brassica; species Brassica napus. The sequence continues at coordinate 508,523 of NC_063450.1, read as the reverse complement.
CCTCCTTCCCACTTTGTTCCTCCACCACCACCTACTCCTCATTTCCCACCGCCACCTTATCCTCGTCCCCATCACCCACCCCCTCCACCTCACGTTCTTCCACCACCACCGGGGCACCATTCAACTGTTATAGTCGTGGTTGTTGTCTCTCTTGGCGGTTTGTTTTTTCTTGCGTTCCTCGCTGCTGCTCTGTTCTGCTGTGTCAAGAAAAGAAGGAGGACTTCTCAGAAGACTGAAATCACCAAGTTTGATGAACACCTCAAAGTGGAAGAAGTCATAGTGCCAGGACCCCATGGCGAACCAACCAGAGTGGTCGTGATTGAGGAAGACATTCATTTGGAAGAGGATATTCACAAGACTGAAAAGTTCAGCAGAGCTCCTCACCTTCATTCAACCGGAGGACATGCAATTGATATATCAGAGCCAAATCATCACCTTACTGAGCACAAGTCCTAACTCAGGCGACCCGAAACAAAGAAAGATATATATCATCAGGCCTAAATGTAATCAATCATCTATTTCCACCATTTAATGAATAATGACAATTTATGTTAATCAAATCTTCATATCCAAAAGTTGATAGCACTCTGTTTTTGTGGCCTGTCAATTAAACAAACTCCATGCCACTCACACAAATAAAAAAATATTCACTGTTGTCATATGTATGAACGTGCATTACGTTATGGCTACATGGAACCACTTTACCTTCTCCGAAATGTTTACAAGAACCAGGTCAACTGTGACGGGGTACTATATAACATAGAGTATAAGAAACCTAATACAGAAAGTAACAAAAACAGTTGTTATTGCAGGAAAACTAACAAGAGAGGGGATGAAGCATTGACATAACCAAACTATTAAGGCATGTCTGATAGGACAACACTTATCATCATCAGTATAAACATAAAAGCAAAAGTTCCTACATGACCGATCCAAATGTTACAGAACCACCACAAGTACCAACTTATGTGTGACATAACTTTTATTGTACCCTCTAAAATACAGGATAACGAATCATCTGCGACATTAAGCAAACAAAAAAAAGCCCCACTTTAAGTGGGGGGAAAAGGAGGAATCATCATCATCTTCTGCTGGCTTGTCTCTGTCATATCTCGTACAAATACTTCTCAAACAGTTTCATGTGTTCAGTTTGGAGAGCAATGGCCACGGATAAGCTGCCATCATTTGTAGGACTTGGCAGCACAAACGACAAACCCTCGTATGGAATTCCACCAGGTCCCATAAATATAGGACGCCCCCAACCAAAGTCTGCATCGTAAATTGGTAATCTGACCCAGCTCGTGATTCCCAAGTTTGGACACTTGTAGGTATGCGCACCGCGGACCAGGGCTGAGAGATCAGGCTGCATCTCCAGGTAGTCGAGAGCGGACCTGAGATAGTTATCGTCCATGCGAGCCAAAACATCATGAATCAGTCCAGCAGCAAACCACGTTGGCTTTGACAGCAGATCCCCGGCAACGGCTAGTGGTGTGGCAGTGAATATGACGTTGCCAAAGTAACCAGGGGGAAGCTGCGGACGCAGTCTTGACCTTCCATCGGTAGCAATGTACAGTTTGGTCTCTTGATCGTCGGGAAGCCCGCGGGACTTACCCACAGACCTCCACACATGACCAGCCAACATCTCGTAGGAGCTGTAGCTAACAGTGTTGCCGTCCTCCTTGGCTTTAGCCTTGAGAGAAACAAGCTGGTCGCGCGATAATTTGAAGATGGAGACGGTGGTACTGTCAGGGGATGACTTGGAAGGATCGAGAGGGATCTTCATGGAGGGGGCAGGCTGGTACTCAACGTGATCGAAAGCAGGCTGAGGGGGGTCCCTGGCGCGGAGGAGAGTACGGTCAATGAAAGGGGGAATGGTAAGGTCAAGACCGCGAGCCATATCAGACCAGGTGTTGATGAAATGGAGACCGGAGAAACCGTCGGCGGCATGGTGTTGCATGCCGACACCAAGGGAAGCTCCGCCACATTTAAAATAGGTTACCTGACAAAAGGAGCCACAACTTTGGAATCAAATAGACTCTTCCATCTAATAATTGTATTGTGTGTTAATAGTATAATAATAACTATGCAGTTGTTTGTTCCCTCGCTCACTCACTACTAGTATTAAAAAAAAAAAAAAAAAAAAAAAAAAAAAAAAAAGACCTGGAGAACGAGGAGCGGGAAGGAATGAATGCCAGGGGAGTGATCAACCTCGGGGATAAGCTGGCGGAGCTCGAGGGTGGGAGCGAAGTCTCCGAAATCATCGATGACGGAGGGAGTATCGGCGACCACGAAGAGAACACCGGCGGCGTTGCAGTCGATCTCGATACGACCATCGTCGTCCCTCTTCAAGCGGCCAGCCATGGGGTAGAAAGGGACCAGGGCCTTGGCGAGGGCCTCCTTCATGACCTGAGGGTCGAAGAAATTGGAGGCGCCGGTGGGTCTGTAGAAGTAGACGCTGGGAGTGTGGAACCTGGGGATCACGAGGTCAACGTTGGAGTTCCACAGGTAAGTCGAGGGGGTCTCCGCGGCGGGCCGGACCATGGTGGAATCGCGGATGTTAATTTTCATTCTTTTCTTTTTTTGATACAAATTACAATACACACTAGTAGTAACTAGTGTTGAGAGATCTCGATTCCTATTGAATTTGGAGATCTGACAATTAAGAGGAAGAATGTTGGATATATATAAAATGGGTGGATGGCGAGACGTCGTTATCCTTCACCTACCGCGCCCGCCTACTCTCTCCTCTTTTTTCCTTTTTTCCATCTGTCCATCTGCGCTCCCACCAACTCTCTCCGTAATGCGATAATTCTCTCCTTTTTTTTTTTTTTCCATTTCTGTGTGTGTTGGGGTTGGTAAACCCCACACTTTGGATAAGTCTCCCTTCTCCTCCACCTTCTCTGTCTACAAACTATTAATATCTCCTAAGCCCGATTACATTTTGGGCCCAAAACATCTGACCCACATCTTCGAAAATTGATACAAGTTAGTCTTCTTCGAAACCAACGATACTCTCATCATTGATGTTTAGTTGTGGCGGTTCTCTGTACATTTTTAAATGATAACCGTTAACAATTTTGGGCTCAAACTGGGTTTTATCATTTACGCAAAATCAGTTCCCACTTTCGATTGGGTTCTTTTACTTCCTGGTAAAGGAATTTTTTTGGGGCGGAGTCAAGAAATAAGCCTTATCTTAAGAACATTTAACATTCTAATATTACCCAAAAATTACATTTAAAAAAAAAATAATAACAATTTTCGTGACAAAAAATAATTTAGTAAAGAAAAAGAAAATTAAAGTAATGGAGAGGAGTCTAGTCTTAACAAGGGATGGAGTGTGTGAACCAACGGAGGACTTTGACAGGAAGTTTGATGAGATTCACGGCGAAGTTAGCCAACGTAGCGAAACAGAAGCAACATGGGCACAAACAACTCAGTATCGTCCTGTCCAAACATATTATATAATTCTATCAATTTTAGTCTGAAATAACATTCCCTTATTTTTTCTTTAAAAAAAAGTAGATCTAGGGGATAATTTAGGAGAGGAACATAACCGAGAGAGAGATAGCGCGAGAGGGAATTGGATCTTCACGGTTGATGAATTTACATACACAAACATAATAATATAAAGAGAAAGAAAGAGAAAGAGAAAGAAAAAGGTAATTTAATTACCCAATGATCCAGATGACAGCACCAACAAGAGATAGAAGGAGAGCGACAAGTGCAAATGGTAGCCCCAACAAGAAACCAAGTGGCCTACATTCTCCCATTCTTCTCTTCCCTTTTTCTCTCCCAAATTTAGAAGCAGACAAGTTCTGTTACGCAGAGAATGAGAAAGAGAAACAAGAGACTAGAGGTTTTAAACTAAATCAAAATCGATTAATAGTATTATTAAGTTCCACGAGTCTGCTTAAGACTTTGTATAACCCCCGTGACCACGCGGCGAGATTGAAACTACGATATTATCCCTGCGGCTTCTGTTTCTTTACTTGGATATAGTGAAAGTCAAGGGGGCTTTTTCGGTTAGTCAAACGTTTATGGTTCAGACTACTTGTCTTTCTGTCCGTCTGGGAAGTCCGAAGCTTCCTCTCTTTTTTTCCAAAGAGCAAAAGTTGAGTCAACGATGTGCCTTTATGGAAAAATTCTACTATCTCGTCAACTTTTCAAAATACCTCATTGGCTGAGTAAATACTATCATATTTTTGTAGTATTTATAATTTGCTTCTTAGTATCTCCAATTTTTCGATTTGATTTGTTTCAAAAAATATGAGTATTTAGTTTTCTGGATATTCAAAAACTTACAGATATTTGCGAATATTTACAGATATCATCTACTTTATTCAATACAAATAAATTTGGAAAAAACTATACAAGCTTGTATTAAAAAAATATCTTTTACAGAATATAAAATAAAAAAATAAAGATTAGTGAAACTATATGTTCAATAAATTTTCAAAATTATTTTTTTAAACATAAAATTTTAGAAAATTGTGTTTATAAAGACTTTATATTCCTTTCTTAATTTAATACTTTTATAAATAAAACTAAAAAAACTATATGTTAAAATAACAATTAGATAAAATTATACATTAATTTTTATATTTAATTATATATGTACATCCATTTGTATAAAAAAGTCGTTGGGGAGCGAATATCCGACTCTAAATTTTACTATTTGTGATTTGTTTCATTTTTAATGGATATTAATTTTTAATATTTGTTTGATTCCAGAGACTTACGAATATTCAAAATTTTGGATCGAATCGAAATAAATAACGAATCAAATCAAATAACAGATAAAATGCCTAGCTTTAGTGTTGACGTAGGGTATCAACAATGCACTTTTAGTCAATCATTTTACGATAATCATTTTCATCTCACCCTTGCTTCAAATTCTATTTATATAACATTTAGGGGATGTTTGTTCATTTCTTTACAGATGATTTATTTTGATGGTCTATATCTAGTTGTTTGTCCATTCAAATGGTTTATTTAGATGAATATTTTTTAAAAATGATTTGTTCACTCATTTTTATTTTTATTTAAATGAGTTTCATAAAAACAACTAAAAGTATTTGATTTAACCTTAATGTTAAAAATAATATATTTTATTATTGTTATAAATTGCAATTTTGAGATCTTGACAAAAATGCGTGTTTTAAAAGTTTTAACAGAAAATACAACTCTATGGTTCTATCTATTTTTTGCAGTTATGAGGGACAATTTGATTTTACGGTTGACAGAAAATGTGATTTAATGAATTTTGTGGAAAAGTGCGATTTACGGTTTTAGTGGGATAATGTGATTTCTGGTTTTGGCAAAAAAATATACGGTTGTGCAATTTTGACAGAAAATAAAATTTTACGATTTTAGCAGAAATTGCGATTTTACAATCTTGATGAGAAAATATATTTTTACAGTTTGGTGGAAAATACTATTTTACAGTTTAGCGAGAAATATTGTTTTATTATTTGGTTGAAAATACGATTTTATGATTTGCCAAGAAAATACAATTTTATTGTATTAGAGGGAAACTGTGATTTTCCAGATTTGGCGAAAAAATACGGTTTTCTATTCCGACAAAAAAACATTTTATTGTGTTTTTGTTAACTCTATGCTTAAGAGAGGTTTCCGTTTTATTGCGTTTTTGTTTGTCTCTGTGTTTTCTTATTTCCAACAGAGAAATAATCCTTGGCTTTGTTTGTTCTCTTGTGTAAATTAAGTTATGGATATTTCCTCAATCTTCTTTGTCACCAGCGGGAAAATTCTACGAGAAGCCTCCAGCGTTAAAGTTGAAGTAAGCTATCTTAATCCTTTGAGAATGGTTGAGGAAGTTCAGCTTAAACTAGAGGTCCAGCGTCTATTAGGTGCATTGATATCTATTTTTCTTCTGAAGTATGAGGTAGGGAACTTATATCCTCTTGTGAGTAGATTCTGCCCTCAAGATGTTCCAGATCTATGGCGGAAGTCAGAACATAAGAGATGTGATCTTAACTAAAATTATATATTGGTTTCTGGGACTCTTTTTGTCTTATTTTTTTTCTCTTTTCTAACTGCTCTAGATCTGTATGACATGATACCAAGCCACATTGAGACAAAGCTTGGCATAGAGTATGTCAGTGATGTGTAGTACTTGTCATTCATTTTTTATTACTTATACGCCAGGTGGACCAAACAAGTTCGGATTTACTATAGTTTCCTCAAATACAAAGGGCACAATCCATGTTGATGGTGTCTTCACCATTATCTCCCTTTGACGTGGTCACTAAACTGGACAAACTCCTGATGGTATTGGACTTTAAGGTGATTATCCAGATATTGCTTCGTAGTAATATTTAGTTCACTGTTCCTGTCTTCTTGACATCTTGAAACTTGAAAGCACGTGAGGGGATGGATGCGTTTATATATTCTGCGTAACATAACTTGCAAATAAAAACAAAGAGCGTTAGACAAAAAACGGCTACTTTTCTCTCTCTGCAAAGGCGATCGTTAGGCGATATCCAGCTACAGTGCCTCCGTCAGCATCTCAGCGGCGTCTTCTCAGACGTCGGATCCTCAGCCAGGGTTCCGCTACCTCGCCGCCGTCCTTAATGAAGAAGAAAAAGCCCAAGATTCCCCCGCCGAAACCTCCATCAATATCCCCATCGAAATCTCCTCCATCGAAGACCCCTCCTAAGTCGCCTCTGATCTCTGCCGCTCAGGCAGATCCGATCGATTCCGACCTCACCAGCTCCAGGGAAGCCCCAAAGATTGTTTCTGATTCCCAATTCAGCTCTCGAGCCGATGCGGTTGCTCAACAAGCTGTGGGTGCTCCAGATCTGGCCCTTGCCCCTTCAATACCGCCACTTAGTAAGACAGTGATCGACGACAGGTCGTCGGATCCATCTTCTACCAACATCAACAACCAGTCTATGAATTTAGAGTCGATCTCTGTGGCCTCCCCACCGAGAACCTCGGTTACAGACAAGGTTGCTTTAGTTACTGTGGATGCCAGGATGATTTCTTTGAGCTCGCAGTTAGCTACAAATAAAGCTCAAGCCCCAGATGAAATGGAATGCTTTGACGCAGCGGATGCTCAGCATGTTCCGATAGACAAAAATCAGATTAACCAGCTGTTGGAATCTGATAAACTGGCTAAGACCTCGCTCTCACCGGTTGAAGCGAAGCTCACCAGCGAAGTTAACCAACCACCAAAGGACCCGTCTGACACTTGGTGTGCTCACGCAAAGGGTCTAGGAAAGCGTCTGTCGAAGAAAGACGAAGCCTTTACCCTTCCCTCAGGAGAAGCTTGCATCAAAATACCAAACTCAGTAATAGAGAAGCACAGAAAGTCGTGGGAACATTTTGTCTTGGGCCAGTTCTACTCGGACCCTCCTTCCCAAGGGACTCTGCACAACATAGTAAATGGCATATGGAGCAAGCAATATCGTGATATAGTAGTCTCGAAAATGGAAGGCTTTGCGTTCCTCTTTCGGATTCCAAATGCATCAACTAGGCATCGTGTCGTTAACCAGCGGTTGTGGCAGATTGAGGGACAAACAATGTTTGTTGATAAATGGGAACCAGGAGTAGTGCCAGTCAAACCCGAGCTTACTTCTGCTCCCATTTGGTTGGAACTCAGAAAGGTGCCGTTTCAATTCTTCAATGAAGACGGTTTGGAACGTATTGCGGGTCTGGTGGGTCACCCGAAGTACCTACATCCGATGACAAAAAACAAAACGAATCTAGAGGTGGCGAAAGTGTTCACTATCATAGACCCAAGACAACCCCTACCGGAGGCTGTAAACGTTCAATTTGACTCGGGTGAAATATGCAGGGTGCTGGTGTCTAGCCCGTGGATGCCACCGGTATGTGAGTTATGCAAAGAAATAGGTCACTCTACTAAGCGTTGTCCGACGGTCGCTAGAGTCTGTGATCACTGCAGCTCCAAATCTCATGCGTCGGCCAATTGTCCTCAGAAGCAAAAGCAGGAATCTTCTGGAAGAAAGACAAGAAGAGGCAGATCCAAAGACAAGCAGGAATGGAAAGCTGTAGAGACAACCACCGAGGTCATCAGTAATGCTGCTGCTCAAACCGCTCCTGTGCACAATGCGTTGATCAAAACGCAGTTGGTCCAAACGGTTATGCCTCAAGGTTCGAAATTAGGGACTGAAAAGGACAAGGTGCAAGGTGAATCAAGTAACACACCGAGCTACCTTAGATCTCCTCGCACTCGTAGCAGATCAGCCACTACGAGATCCTCTCAGTCTGATGCGCAACCGGATTCCTCGGATGTTGAGTCGTCTGATTCGGAGCTGGAAGAAGGGGAGTTCAGTCATGATGATTCGGGTTACCAGTTAGTGCGTAATAAGAAGAAATTCTCAGGTCTGAAAGGTAATAGGGGCAGGGGCCCCAACATATATTAATATTTATGTCGACCGACATTTTTTGCTGGAACATACGCGGTTTAAATAAATACAGTCACCGCAGCGGATTAAGAAAATGGTTTAGGAAAAACTATCCTCTTTTTGGTGGTCTACTTGAGACACACGTCAAGCAGGCTAAGATGAATAAATTCGTCTCTCAGCTTTTTCCGGGATGGTCCTCAGTTGAGAACTACGGGTTTTCCCCCCTAGGTAAAATTTGGGTCGTGTGGCACCCATCTCTTTTGGTCACTGTGATCTCTAAATCGCTCCAGATGATCTGCGTTGAAGTTATCTGGCCCTCTGACCCACAGTCCACGCTGTTCATCTCGGTAATCTACGCATCAAACGATCCGTCAGATAGGACCATACTTTGGTCCGAACTCGTAACCCTGGCTACAGCTCATGATCTCAACTCTAAACCATGGCTGGTAGTAGGTGATTTTAACCAAATTCGAGACCCATCCGAGCACTCCTTACCCCCTTCGTTAAACATGGACAAGAGGATTAGAGAATTTAACCAATGCCTTTCTGATGCGAGTTTGGAGGATCTGAATTATAGAGGAACTACGTTCACATGGTGGAACAAACGTAAGCTCTCTCCCTTGGCCAAGAAACTGGATAGGTGTCTTGTAAATGAGGAATGGTACAACACGTTCCCTTCTTCGGTGGCTTTCTTTGGCAGTCCTGAATTCTCTGATCACGCTCCCCTCATTGTCACGCTCGAGCCTACCAAGATAAGATCTAAGAAACCCTTTAAATTCTACAATTTCATATTGCAGAACGACTTCATTGCCACTGTTTGTGTTAGCTGGTTCTCTTTTAATGTTGCAGGCTCTGCGATGTTCATAGTTTCTAAGAAGCTCAAGTTGCTAAAGAATGTGATCAGGGAGTTCAGCAAGCAGAACTACTCTGGCATTGAGAAGAAAACTGCACAGGCCCTTGAGAAACTGATTCAGACACAAATTGTGATGCTGTCTTCCCCAACAACCATAAATGCTGTCGCTGAACTTGCAGCGATGCACGACTGGGAAGAATTGTCCACAGCTGAGGCAGCGTTTTTCTTTCAAAGTTCCAGCATTAATTGGCTTGCCTTAGGGGATGGTAACTCCACACTTTTCCACAAATATGCAGCATCAAGACAAGCTTGGAATCACATTCACTTCCTATTCTCTGAGTCTGGTGATCGCATAGACTCGCAAGCAGGAATCCAACAGTTGTGTATTGATTACTTCTCGGAGCTATTCGGTAGTCCGGTTTCTCAGCATATGTTTGTTCAGAGTGATTTGGACCTCCTCTTCGATTTTAAATGCTCTGAGGCTCAGGCTGCGGGATTTGATAAGAACTTCTCGCCGGAGGAAATAAAGGAAGCTTTCTTCTCCTTGCCCAAAAACAAATCAGGGGGTCCTGATGGCTACTCAGCTGAGTTTTACACGGCAACCTGGTCGGTTATTGGTTTCGAAGTAACTGCTGCCATCATGGAATTCTTCAGGACGGGGAAGCTGCTCAAACAATGGAACTCAGCGAACCTGGTTTTAATACCTAAAAAGACGAATGCTTCCCTGCCATCTGACTTTAGACCCATTTCGTGCCTCAACACTGTGTACAAAGTCATCTCAAGGTTGCTGGCCTCGCGGCTTAAAGAGATACTACCTCTCATGATTTCTAAAGCACAATCGGCTTTCCTGCCTGGCCGGCTCCTAGCAGAAAATGTACTTCTGGCAACTGATATCGTTAATGGCTACAACTCACAGTCTCTTTCTCCAAGGGGCATGCTGAAGGTAGATCTAAGGAAAGCTTTTGATTGTGTTCGATGGGATTTCATTCTCTCATCCCTTCGTGCGCTGGCGATTCCGGACAGATACATTGGACTTATTAAGGAATGTCTTTCGACAGCTACCTTCTCTGTATCAGTAAATGGAGTTTCACGAGGGGTTTTTAAGAGTACCAAGGGGATTCGTCAGGGGGATCCTTTATCCCCTTATTTGTTTGTGCTGGCTATGGAGTGTCTCTCACGTCTGCTACTATCTCGCTATGAATCTGGCTGTATCGGCTATCACCCTAGAACGGAGGAGATAAAACTCTCCCATCTCATGTTCGCCGATGATGTTATGGTGTTTTTCGACGGGACTAGCAACAGCCTCCATGGGATCTCTGAATGCCTTGACAACTTTGCCTCCTGGTCGGGCCACCATATGAACACCACTAAAACAGAGTTATTCACCTCGGGACTGGAACAAAGTGAAACCGCTGCTATAACTAGCTATGGTTTTCCTTCTGGTCACCTCCCCATTAGGTATCTCGGGTTTCCATTGATGAGCAGAAAGTTGAAGGTCTCTGAGTATGCTCCTTTAATGAATAAGATCAATTCGTGCCTCCACTCATGGTCAGCAAAGATGCTATCTTTCGCAGGTAGACTGCAGCTATTGAAGACGATTATCTTTGGCACAGTCAATTTTTGGACTTCAGCATTCATTCTACCAAAGACCTGTATAATGAACATAGAATCTCTCTGCTCTCGCTTCTTGTGGTCTGGTAGCAACGAGCGGAGAGGCATAGCTAAGGTAGCTTGGACTACGGTCTGCCTGCCAAAAAATGAAGGGGGTCTCGGGCTACGTAGCTTCTCGTCCTGGAACAGGGTGTTGTGCTTGAAATTCATTTGGTTACTTCTGTCAAAGGCTCCTTCGCTCTGGGTGGACTGGCACTGGAACATACACCTGAACGGGCAATCTTTTTGGTCAATCAACGCATCAACAACTGACTCGTGGGCCTGGAGGAAACTGCTAGATTTGCGGCCGTTGGCGATCCAGTTCTGTCGAACAAAGCTAGGAAATGGAAATTCTACCAATTTCTGGTTCGACCCATGGACGCCTCTTGGACAGTTAATTACATACACCGGACAGTCAGGTCCAAGAGCACTAAGAGTCAGAATGAACGCGGCGGTAGTTGATGCAACTGCTGGATCGGTTTGGACTCTTCCTCATCCTAGATCGCAGAGGGAAGTGAATTTACATGCCTATCTCTCTACTATAAATCTCCCCTTATCTGCTGATGTTGATGACATATATGAATGGATTGCTGGTGACTCCCCTTTACGTGTTTTCAGGTCCTCCACAACATGGGAAGTGCTAAGGCCGAGACAAGCGATAAAACCATGGGTGGACGTGGTCTGGTTCAAAGGCGCCATACCGAAGCTGAGCTTCACCATGTGGACTGAAAATTATGATAGACTACCGACGAGGGCAAGACTGGCAGCGTGGGGAATGGCGATCTCGCCTCTATGCCCTTTTTGCTCCAATTATGAAGAATCAAGAGATCATCTGTTTCTAGGCTGCGAGTACAGCAAGGAAGTGTGGGGAGGGGTGTTCGCAAGATGCCATCCACCGTCACATACGTTTACCAACTGGGCAGAGCTGTTATCTTGGATTAGAGGTGCGCCACCAAAGCTCATTCTCCTTAGGAAACTGGCGACTCAATCCACTGTCTATCACTTATGGAAACAGAGAAATAATCTGATCCATAACCAGACATCTGTCCCTGCTGCAACTGTCTTCCATGCTATTGACAAAGAGATTCGCAACATCATCTCAGCAAGGAGACACATAAAGCACTTCGACACACTCATGATTTTATGGTTGAGATAAGACAGATCTCTTGTTGTTTGAACTTGTGTCCTATCTTGTTTTTTATTTCTTTTTGCCAAGATGACACAAACATAAGATTCTACTTTGTATTATCTTTCTTTCATATATGATATTTACAGTTTAGCAAAAAAACATAACTTGCAAATAGGCTTTTTGGTATTAGTCTCAGAGATTTGGGGTTTCCCTATATGTACTTGTCCTCCTTTGCAGGTTGTTATAGCAGACGAATCACATTTTCTTAAAAACACTCAAGCGAAGATGACAACTGCTTCCCTTCTCGGGCAAAGGTATATCATCCCCTCATCGCTTTGTCTACCAAGCCTACTTTTAGGTTATCAGCTGACCGATAAAAATCAGTTTTTTTGGTGCAATTGTGAAACTTTTGTTACATTGTTAAATGAGTAATATTCTCATTGTGTAGTTTTGACAGAAAATGAAATTTTACGATTTTAACAGAAAATGCGATTTTACAATTTTGATGGGACAATTTTGTAACATCCCGAGTTGTGATATGTGAAAAGGCTTAAGAGAATTGATTTGGCTACCTATGTCACCAAAGTTGACTTACCTTTTCCGTCACACATCCGTTTGGAACTCCAGAGTTAAGCGTGCTTGAGCTGGAGTAGTGAAAGGATGGGTGACCTATCGGGAAGTGATTCGCGATACCGTGTGAGTGAGATCAAAGCACATGGAAAGGTCGGGTGGTGATTGCAGGGTCAGTAAACAATGATTTCGAGCCTTGGAAAATTAACGGACTGACCGTCGGATGGGATGGGGCCCATGGGCCGAGAGAGCGGGTGTGGGTGGCCCATTAGCCGTGGACGGGTCGGGGCGTTATAAGTGGTATCAGAGCCATGTTAGCCATCTCAGTTCTGACCTGAGAGGCGTCTTGAGACCTGGACCGCAACGAGGACGTTGCGTTCTTTGAGAGGAGGTGAATTGTAACATCCCGAGTTGTGATATGAGAAAAGGCTTAAGAGAATTGATTTGGCTACCTATGTCACCAAAGTTGACTTACCTTTTCCGTCACACATCCGTTTAGAACTCCAGAGTTAAGCGTGCTTGAGCTGGAGTAGTGAAAGGATGGGTGACCTATCGGGAAGTGATTCGCGATACCGTGTGAGTGAGATCAAAGCACGGGGAAAGGTCGGGTGCTGATTGCAGGGTCAGTAAACAATGATTTCGAGCCTTGGAAAATTAACGGACCGACCGTCGGATGGGATGGGGCCCATGGGCCGAGAGAGCGGGTGTGGGTGGCCCATTAGCCGTGGACGGGTCGGGGCGTTATAAATTTATTTTTACAGTTTGGTGGAAAATACTATTTTACTGTTTAGCGAGAAATATTGTATTATTATTTGGTGGAAAATACAGTTTTACGATTTGCCAAGAAAATACAATTTTATTGTATTAGAGAGAAACTGTGATTTTTCAGCTATGGCGGGAAAATACGATTTTGCATTCTGACAAAAAAATGATCTGCCAGTAAGGCGAGAAAATGCGACTTCATGATTTTGGCGAGAAAATACAGTTTTACGGTATTGGCAAAAAAATCGATTTTGCAATTTAGCGGAAAGTTTTATTTTAAATTTTAGAGAAAAAATATTTAAAGTTTTGGTGAAAACATATATTTTACGGATTTGGAATGAAATGTGATAGTATGAGAATACGATTTTACTGTTTTAGCGAAAAGTTTGATTGTGGAATTTTGGAGAGAAAAATGTAATTTTTAAGATTTGGCGAAAAAATGTAATCTTATGTTTTTACCGGAAAATATTATTTCAAGGCTTTGGTGAGAAAATATATTTTACATTTTTGTTGGAAAGTTTGAATCTAAATGCTTTATCTGAAAATTGTAATATTTTATTTGTTATTTTAAACAAAACATCTTCATTGATGCACCAACTAGATATATTTGAATGAACCATTCTAGATGAATTTCATTTTAGTTTAATTTTTAAAAATTTATGTGGATGAATCATTTGGATGCTGTTCATTATAACAAAAAAAACATTAATTATTTTAAAAAACCCTATAATTATACTTTGGCTGTAATTGGCTTTGAATTTTAGGAATAATATGAATGAGATGAATTCAGAAACATGAAATACAAACCAATATAATAATGACTGTTAAAATAAAATTAATGACATTATATTTATTTACGTAAATGAGTTGTATTGTTTTTTTTTTTTTGCAGGAATGCAGTGGTATGTAGTAGAATGAGAAAAGCTAAACAAAATAAAAGTTTTTTATTGATATAAAACTCTTATTTTATTTTCTTATTCTACCATTCTTTTTATTCTCTATTTTTTTTTCTGAATCATTTTAACTTCGTTCTATATCTTTCTGCTTATTCCATTAGAATTAGTAGAATACATCTTATTTATCATTTAAAAAAGAATAAAGATGAATATACAAAAATATAAAATTATTTTTGAAAATAAAATGCAAATACTCTTTATATTGTGATTTTATGTTTTTTTTTTAAATGACAATGCAAAATTAAGATAAGATGGGCTCAAAGCCCGTAGAAAATCCAAAGTAGGAAAGAGGAGAGAGAGAGAGAGTATAAATAACTAAGATCATCTCCAATGTATTTTACTATTTTCACTTCTAAAATAGAAGAACTCTATAATAGAAGTGAGATATGCTTCAATGTATTTCTCTAAAATAACAATTTCTAAATGTAGAGTAAAAAATTGAGGAATACTATTTATTCCTCTATAAATAGAGGAGAAAATAGAGATCTCTATTATAGAGGAAGAAATAGAGGTGGATTAGAGCAATTTCACCTCTAAATACTATTATAAAGGTGGATATAACAATGGGTTCGAGATGCTCAAGTGTATGAATGGAAGAACTTAACAAAGACAGATCTCCTGCTGCTGCTTTTTGTATAAAAAAGTTTGCCATTCATAATTTTCTGCAGGGGAAAGGTAACAAGCAGAAAAACTACCTAATGATATCATTTTTTTTGTTTATTTCTGCTAAAAAGCCGATCTCATTCACTATTTTCTGTCCACGCAGCAATTGGAGCTCTTCATGCATTTTTTTCTCTTTTTTTGTAAACAATAAATAAATTAACTAATTTAAATTAAAATGAAATTATTATTTTTTTTGTCAAAAACCAACGTGTATTCTTCTCTTCCTTTTTGTCAAAGTCATTGAACTAATCTCCTTCTTCCTCTATTCATAAAACTTTACATTTTAGTTATATTCATGTAATATATAATAGTAATTGTAAAATATAGTAATTTTAACTAAATTTTTATCTATGGTATATTTTCTAATTTTTATCTATAACATATGAATGTATATATATATATATATATATATATGTATTAATTGCCAGAGTTGATAATTTTATAATTTTTTTAATCTACACTATAAATATAACATTTTGATTCATAAATATAAAAATTAAAGAGTATATATATATATATATATATATATTTTGATTTTTTTGTTTTAGTGTAACAAAATTTAAATAATGTTAAAGTATACTTATAAATATTATTAAATACTGTTTTGGGAAATTGCCAAAAATACCATTTTCAAAGTACCACTTTTCATGTTTACTCTAACCACCTTTACCCTCATCTTTAATGAATGGTAAAAGATATTTATAACATTTTGATTACCTTTGACAAAAAAAAAACATATTATTAACTAATCTAAACTTAAAACATCAACTCTAAACCCTAAATTATCAACTCTAAACTCTAAACCATGAAACATCAACTCTAAACCCTAAACCCCGAAACATCAACTATAAACCCTAAACCCTAAAACTTCAAATCTAAACCCTAAAACATCAACTCTAAACCCTAAACGTAAACCCTAAACCCTAAACCCTAAATCTAAACTTAAAAAATCAACTTTAAACCCTAAATCATCAACTCAAAACACCAAACCATGAAACATCAACTCTAAACCCTAAACTCTGAAACATCAATCCTAAACCCTAAACCCTAAACTTTCAAATCAAAACCCTAAAACATCAACTCTAAACCTAAACGTAAACCCTAAACCCTAAACCTTATATTTTTCTGAAATTCGAACCCTAAACCCTAAACCTTCAAATCTAAACCCTAAAACATCAACTCTAAACCCTAAACCCTTAATCTCCAAATCTAAACCGTAAAACATCAACTCTAGGGTTTTAGGGTTTAGGATTTAGGGTTTAGAGTTGAAGGTTTAGGATTTAGGGTTTAGAGTAGATGTTTTAGGGTTTAGGGTTAATTTTTAGGGTTTAGGGTTTAGAGTTTACTTTTTAGGGTTTAGGGTTTAGTGTTGATAGTTTAGGGTTTAGTGTTGATGGTTTAGGGTTTAGAGTTGAAGTTTAGGGTTTAGGGTTTAGAGTTGATGTTTTAGGGTTTAAAGTTGAAGGTTTAGGGTTTAGGGTTTAGAGTTGATGTTTTAGGGTTTTGAGTTGAAGGTTTAGGGTTTAGGGTTTTGAGTTGATGTTTCGGGGTTTAGAGATTAGAGTTGATGTTTCAGGGTTTAAGGTTTATTTCGAAAAAGAATAGGGTTTAGGATTGATGGTTTAGGGTTTAGGGTTCGTATTTCAAAAAAAAAAGGGTTTAGGATTGATAGTTTAGGATTTAGAGTTGAGTTTTAGGGTTTAGGGTTTGAATTTCGAAATAGTATAATTCAGAAAAAAATTAAAAAATTATTTTTTATTTTTTTAGATATTTATTTAAATATTTATTTATTATATATATAAAGAACATAGGCATAAGAGTCTTTTGCCACTTAATGAATAATGTATTTTTGAAAATATCCCTTTAGTGGTGGTATAAATGAAAAGTTGTAGCATGAAAGTGGTAAACATGTAATTTCTCCTATTGTTTTAAGAAATATTATGTATAAATTAATATGATTTTGTATGTTAAAATTTAAATATTTATGGGGTTTTTAATCTATAATATATACCTGTAAATTAATAGTGCAATAATTTTTATATATATACATATAGTTATAAATTTTATCTTTTCATATATGATTTGTTTTTTAATCCAGTCTTACCGTTCACAATCATATTAAATCATTTGATCTTGTTGATTTGTATTTGTGTGCTTGATCTATGAGTTGTACTTGTCCTGCTCCATGATTCGTTTGATCTGCTTTGCTTGATTGGGATCTCTGTATATCTCCGGACCGCAGCCATATCGATACAAAACATTGTCTGGAAAAGAGCCACCACTGATTCAGACGGATCTGGAAAAGCATGAAGAGGAGGAAGCAATCATTGGCCGAGGTACTATTTAATTATTATTGATATAATATATATCCTGGGATCTGATTCTGATGCAATGAAATTGGATTATTCACATTTACAAAACTGACACGACGAGTCTTCCTTTTTTTTGTGTGTGTTTGATCAAACTAGAATGGAAATTGGTACCCCACAATGTGGTAGAGGTGATCCTGGAGTGTGTGCCCGTGAAGCCTCTGCTGAGATTCAGATCTGTATCGAAGAAGTGGAAATTGACAATCGATTCCCCAGGTTTCAAGGAGCGACAATTAATCCGTCGCAGGCAATTACGTGGTCCCGATATCCTTATCATGCGTCTCTCCTATGATGAACATGTGGAACACGAAGGTCGTGGTCGAAAAGTTGTGTTAAGTGTTGCATCAAGAAGAAGAATAGGTTGGAAGGTCAGTTTCACGTGCGGCCGGCATCTTCTGCTCTGGTAGTTGTGACGGTCTAGTATGCGTCTACTGTCTCTACACAGACAGTATAGTGGGCAATCCCACCACTGGATGGCATCCGAGTTTTCCTCTTTCCATGGCCTAGCCTTGGATTCGGTTGAGATAAATTAAGTGGCACTTTCAAGCCTGTTTGGTTGTATAATTCATCCGGGTTTGTACTAGGAGCAGACAAGGCTGTTGTTACCTATTGTGAATTTTTCGATTTTAGCACCAACGTTGTCCCTGCTTCTCCTTATCCCATCAATGCTTACCATAAACCCGTCCATTTAGATTGTTCCCTTTATTGGTCAACTGAGTGTGAACCACCCTTGGTACACCTGACCCTCGCCACATCACCATGTGCATCCTCCATAACCGCTTGTGCTTGTCTGAGAAAAAAGAGCTCACCCAAGTAATATGGTCGTTCGATTCTTCCGACAAGACATGGAACACATTGTGTTCGTTTGATCTCAACCCAACTGGCGACTTCGCCGCCCTGTTACCAATAGCAATTCTGGACAAGGGTCAGTTATTGCTTCAAGGTCGTGGTTCCATGGACCCACTGGTCATACATGATCTCCATTACAGATCTTATGATTTACTCTGGAGACCTAAAAGACCTTCTGTTTTTTTTTATTATTTCGAGAGTTTATTCTCTGCTTTCTCAAACTAAACACACTCTTCTTCAATTTCAGCGAATCTCTCATCTTCCTGTATTTTCCTATTTTATATATATATATATATATATATATATATATCTTGTAAGAAGTTACCCGAACATTTAAATATGAAACACACTATTGCAGTTTCACTCCCATTTTATGGCTTTCATATAATGTTGTACCGTTGTTATTAATATGAAACACACTCTTGCAGTTTCACTCACATTTTTATGCCTATTATATAATGCTGTAAAATTGTTATACTCATCAATCAACAATTCAGGAGAGGGACTTGTTCTTGTTAATGAAAGAATCAACCACAATCTCACTCACACCCTAGAAACTCTACACACCTTAGACCACCTGCAAAGTGATATCTTTTATATTACTCGCTTAACTGCTTTCTATCCAGCTATGATTTGTTACAATTCAGTCCAAGACTAGGTATATAGTTGACCTACCTACAACCACATCTCCTGTCTTGCCTTCTTAGACTAATGACAGAAGCTTTTGGTGTTAACAAATTCACAATGGAAGCAAGCGAAAGACATGTATTACTACCAAATAAAATATATCATGTCTTTTTCTTGTATATGTAGAAACGTTTCATACAAGCAGTAACTTCTTTTTTTTTGTCAATTGCCAATCTACGCTAGATCAAGTGGTGGTCAGACGAGCTGATTCTCCGAGGAGCACCTCCGTCTGGTCGGGTCTGATCTATATGAGAAAAAATATAGCCTCTAGTCCTAGCTTCTTTTGCTAATGCGTCTGCCCGATCATTCATACACCAAGGAATATGAGACATGCTCACATCCTCGAAATCCTCCTGTAATCTCTGGAACACCTCGATCTATGTCACGAATGTTGGCCAATCCACCGGGTTTGTAGTCATGTCTATTAGGTCTGAGCAGTCCGTCTCAAATCGTATCGATGTCATTCTCATGTCTCTCATACATGAGGCTGCCCAAAGTAAACCTTCCATTTCAGCATGCAAAGCTGAGAGGCTCCTGTTACACGCACGTAATCCAAAAAAGTCAGAACCCATTTGGTCCTTAAGACTCCACCCTAAGCCACTAACACTGCCATTATCGATCCATGACAGGTAAGGATTCAGGGTATCCAATGGGGCACTGTCTCGACCTCTGTAGTAGGAGGATCGTCATGATCCTCGTTTGCTTCCTCCTTTTCGTTAGCCTTCCTCCAACATTCTGCCTCAAGTGACGCGTGTTGGAGAGTGTCAATCGGGGATACGACTTTCCCATTAAAGAGTTTGTCGTTCCTTGCCTTCCAAATGTACCAACAGATCCATGGGAAGGTATCGAATTGTGGTCTCAGTGGAGCCACCTCTTTTCTTTTCCAAAACAGAAAGTTCATGTTTTGGTATATAGTTGTACTCGAGAAGTAACCCGGAAGGGACGAATAGTCCGATAAAGCCCAAACCTGCAGGGCTGGGGGGCTTTCGAAAAGAAGATGATTAATCGACTCCACTCGGCTAGCACATCTAGGACAACTCCTATCGGTGCTCATGTGTCTATAAGTGAGCCTCTCTGCCATCGCCACACAACCCGAGATAGCCTGCCACAAGAAATGTTTCATCTTACTCGGGGCCTTTATCTTCCACACATGGCTCTGTAGGCTCGTGATACTCGGTTTTAGAACCTTTTCATTTGTAAGTCTCGGCTTGGTCGATCGAAGTAGGTCATAACCGGTTTTAACTGAATACACTCCTGATTTTGTGTGGTTCCAAACATATCCATCTGGAGCAAGAGAGCGAGAAGGTTTTAGCCCAAGTATCAAAGGGATATCATCTGGGTGAAAGAATTCCCGTAAGAGTTGTATATCCCACTCCTTGGTATCATTCCTAATAAAAGACTGAACAAGAAGTTGGGGTAGTCTATAATTAATGTGGTCGGCAGGTCTAGGTGGTCGAGCCACTGAGTCTGGAACCCGATATGAGTAGAGGTTTTGCTGCCATGATACTACGCCATCCATATGATGGTGAGTATGTTCGTCGATCTTCCAATGGAGAGGTGTGATTGTAGTACCTTCCTTTTAAAACACGTGCCAATAAGGAGTTTGGGTAATGAATTAGTCTCCACAACTGTTTTGCAAGAAGCGCTATATTGAAGTCATGAAGATCTCAAAAACCTAGTCCCCCCGAATCCTTGGGGGTACAGATCTCGTCCCATGCTATCCAATGTAAACCTCTGCTGTTCTATTTTGAGCTCCACCAAAAATTAGAAGTTGTGCTCCTTAGTTTATCGGTAATGCCTTGTGGAAGCAAGTAACACGACATCACAAATGTCGAAACTGCTTGAGCCACATATTTAACTTGAACTTCTTTTCCTCCTTTGGAGAGGAGTCTCGATGACCAAGTGTTGACTCGCCCATTGAGCCGATCTTGTACAAAGGAAAATACTTTCATTTTCCAGCCACATATTTGTTCAGGTAATCCAAGGTACATCCCCATGCCTCCTTCAGAAGAAAAGCCTAGAACATCTTTTATATCTTGCTTCAGAGAACACTCCACTCGGTTTCCAAAAAAGATCGAGGATTTAGACGCATTTAGTCTTTGTCCTGATGCCTTCCCATATATATCTAGAATGTCCATGATCTCCTTGCATTGGCTTAATTCCGCCTTACAGAAGAAAAGACTGTCATCTGCGAAAAGAAGGTGAGAGATCCTTGGGCTCGCCCTAGCAACACGGAGGCCTACAATCTTCTTTTTCGCTTCCGCTCAGAGCGAGATCAACGCCTCCGTACACATGATGAACAAAAAGGGGGAAAGGGGGTCTTCTTGTCTCAAACCTCTCCTTGGTAAGATTCGCCCTCTTGGTTGCCCATTGACTAAAACTTGATATGTGACCGACGTGACACAACACATAATGAGGTCAACCAGTCTTTCATCAAAGTCCATCTTCAACATCAAAGCTGCTATGAAACTCCACTCCATTATGTCATAAGCTTTGCTCATATCTGTTTTAATAGCCATAAAATCTTCTCTACATCTATGGTTCGTCCGTAGGGCGTGAAAATTTTCTTGTGATATCAGAATGTTATCAGTAATCAATCGTTTTGCCACAAAGATAGATTGTGTCTCAGAGATCAAGCGCGGGATAACCCTCTTAAGTCTCTTGCATAAAAGCTTAGATATAATGTTGTAACTAACATTACAAAGACTAATAGGTCTGAACTCAGTCATGTCTCGAGGTTTCTTCTTTTTCAGGATGAGGCAGATATTCGTCTGGTTCAAAAGTGGGTCGAACCTGCCCGTCACGAAGAAGTCTTGCCCAAGTCTAATAATGTCTTGACGCATCTCACGCCAAAATTTCTGAAACAATTCACTAGTCATGCCATCCGGTCCGGGTGCTTTATATGGGTTGATGTCAAAGAAAGCTCTTTTAATTTCCTTTTCCGACGGTTCCTCTAAAAGTAACCTATTGTCAGTATGGGACACCTTTTCCGTAATGAAAAGGAGGGAGGCATCTAGCTTTGTCGGCGAAGAGGTAGAGAAAAGGTCTCGAAAGTATTGAACAGCCACGTTCTCCACCTCGATTTCACTCTCTACCAACTTCCCATGCTTGTCTTTGATGCTAATGATCTGATTTTGGGCTCTTCGTTGTTTTGTAATACCATGATGAAATTTTGTGTTTCTGTCCCCATCTCTGTGCCACTGGTCCCTACTTTTTTGTTCCTAAAAGGTATTTTCTTCTCGAAATGCCAAAATCAGCTGTCTTCTCAAATCCTCCAGTTCTTCTGTTGTAGAGTTTTCATTTTCTAGTGCCAAGCCTATCTTATCTTTTAACTCTTTAATCAGTATAGCGGAATTTGTTGGATTTTGTTTCTTCCAGGAAATTATTCTATTTCGACATGAGGTAACCTTTTGATGAAAATTCCGCATTGGAATTTCATCAAAATGTCCCCATCCCGAGATTACTGTTTCCTTGAATCCTGGTTTTCCTATCCATCTCTTATCAAATCTGGAATTCTTTCTTGTCTTCCTAACACTGGATTGGATCCGTGCTAGGACCGGTTTGTGGTCCGAGCCCCATAGTTGCAAAAATTCTACCACTGAATGGGTAAATAAAGTGTGCCACTCTTCATTTGCCACTGCTCTGTATAGTTTGCATTTAACTTTTCTTGAACGTATTTTTCCCACCCACGAGAATGAATTTCCTTTATAAGAGAAGTCAAGCATTCCACAATTTTCTAACATGATTCGGAAAGGGAAGAATGAGCTCTCTAAACGACGCCTTCCTCCCCTCTTCTTATGGTTTCCAGTGATCTCATTGAAATCTCCAATCATGAACCATGCTTCGCCTCGGTTTGTACTCATGCGTGACAATCGTTCCCAAACCATGTCTCGATGTCTAACAATAGGGTCACCGTACACAAAAGTCATAAAAATCGCATGTCCTTCGAGTCTAGTTTCAATATCAATCATGTGCGCATCTACATACAAGATAGTAACTGAAGGATCATCCATATAAAAAAGTGATAGGCCACCACTCCGTCCACGAGGCTCAACAGTATAAACTTGATCATAACCGTAAGAGACTTGCAAATTTTGCAGAACATGACGATTGTTTTTTGTGTCTGATAAAAATAGAAATTTGGGTAGGAAACAGTGATATGATTCATCAAGATGTTTCTTTGTCAGATCAGCTCCTACTCCTTGATAGTTCCATGCCACCGCATTCATCTTATAAAATTAGTGACTTTAGAAGTATATAGGTATACTGGATAAATCAACACCAGTTAAAACCAATGTAATCAACCAGAACCAACTGCTTGTCGATATGCTTCGACCTCAGGACTTTTGGAACTTTTGTGGTTTATAAGTTTCCACTGTGCTGATTACGCCGGAGAAGTGGAATGCAGGCCAAGAGGTTGATGCAAGCACCGCTTCTTTGATTTCTAGAAATAGTTCGAGATGGTATCCACCTTTTGAAAACTTGGCAATCAGCTTTGATTCAACTTTAACTTCACGTCTTCTTTTGAGTTGCAGATCTCCGTGAGCTCTAATGAGAAGCCTTTGATAGAATTTGAGAGCCAAGCACCCACGCTTAATACTTACCAAACTCTATTTTGCTTTAAGCCAAGATTTATTAGGAATGAGATTATGTCTTGACTTTTCTTCTAGTAATGCCGTTTAGTTGCATTCTCAATATTTTCGCAAAATGACTTGGGATAGAAGTCCAAACAAAGAGAGTTGGGATAAATAAACCGTTGACAAAAGGGTTAGCATAAATGCTAGATTTTTTTTTCTTCCAAACACCAGAAGAATTGGAATTCAAGATAGGAGGCGGATGACAGCAGTGATTCTCTTGGTTTCTAGAAATAGATGTATGTTGGACTCATCAACACCAGAAAACTCTAATGTGATGAACCAAAACAAACTACTTTGAAAGTGTGATTATATAATCCTCTGTAAGAGTAAGTGAAGAGCAAGTGCCAGCTGCAGCTCCGGCTAAAACCAATGCCAAACGTCGCAGTAAGAGGTCTTCGAGTTCTTCAAAAATCAAGGTTTCTATTCTAGCAGGTAAAAGCTTTCTCTCTTGAATCTGCTACCAAACCCTCTTCAAGCTTTACATCATCAAGGTTTCCAAAATCAAGTATGTGAATGAGGGAGGGAGGAGCTTGTGTAGATGGAGAGCAGTGGCAACTCAAGACAAGCGAAAGAGCCTTCCTCTTTGACACAAAAACTCAGCTTCCGGAAAGGTTGAGACTGAAGTTGTTCGCCAATTACTCCCTTAGAACTTGCTTGTTTGATAAGGAACCAAGAGTTTCTAAAGCACGTTGAGAGAAACCACCGTCCTTGTTAAGAGACGCAGAGATATTGAGACGGAGGAGCAAAGCAACAGCGTTACGTGACGGCGGAGGAGAGAATCGCAGAGAAGATGTAGTAGAGGTAAGCCAGAGAGGAGAAAACCCAATCACAGAACATCTTAAGGGTTTCAGAGCACTCCAAATTTTGAAAATAAAACTCTAGATCTATCACCATTAGAGAAACTGAGAGAGCAAAACGGTCATCATAGGAGAATAGAAACCCTTGGGAGGTTTCTGAAACTCCAAGAAAAAGAACTCGTCGGAAAGTTTCGCGGCGGCGCTCTGTTCCAGGCACGGCGGAAGGAGCCGAGCTATACGGAGGAGGTGAGCTTCAGGCACCAGAAAGCAGGAGTGTTGGGGTACGTGTCCGAGAGCATACTCTCTCACCTCTCTCTACATGTCGTACGTATACATCTCGAATGTCTTCATACAAGCAGTAACTTGAAAATAAAAAGTTTCTGGATTTCACATATGAATCCAATAACATTTTCTTATTTTGAACATCTCAGCTCCATGTACAATTGCCCACAACTTCAAATCTCGACTTTGTTCTTTCACGATCAACCTAATCTCGTGTTCAAACCGAGTTGAAAATCTGAAACCTTCATAAAGTTGCATGACTGCATCGGTAGATGGAGACGAAGGGCCAAACACTTCAGTGGAAGAGACTCTACATATTCTTCCTTCCGGGAGAGTACTCACATGAGTAACGGTAGGCTGTTTCCACTACTTCATCGATCAAACTGTGATCTTGAGACGGTGGGACATATGATGAAGAACTCAATCAGTTCCATCTCCCTTACATTTTCAATAAATAACTCTCTTTCAACTCCATCACTCGTTGTTATATTGTAGACATCAAATCTTTTTTTTTTCATTTTTGATATCTTGCTGCAGGCTTGTAGTAGAAGCAGGTGTTATCGCATAATCACCCGCAAAAACTAGGTGTTATCAAATTTATTAACAGTCTTTGAGAGGTGTCCTTAGGTGAGACTTCTGTTACAGAGTCTCCTTCCTTGA
Source organism: Brassica napus (assembly GCF_020379485.1). NCBI lineage: Eukaryota > Viridiplantae > Streptophyta > Magnoliopsida > Brassicales > Brassicaceae > Brassica > Brassica napus. The sequence continues at coordinate 483,272 of NC_063450.1, read as the reverse complement.
TGGGTATAAGTTCATTAGCCGAAGGAGGACGAAACATAAAGGATGAGAGCAAGGGATCAGAATCCAAGATAGTTAGAGCTATATCCACATCTACGTAAACGATAACAAAAAGCAGGTGTTATCAATTTTATTCCATATTTTCAATATTTGTAGAATCAAAAGTCTTGGTATTGCATAATCTTAGAAGATTATTGAGAATTTGAGATATAGTGATAATTCTATAAGTTTTAATCTAAATTTCTAAAGTCTTTTTATTACATAATTGTGATTAATAAAAACCAAAAATTAATAAACAAAAAATTATTTTATAGAACTTTCTATTTTCACATTATTTTATCAACCACTTTATTTTATTTAGAAGTAATATAGCTACAAAGTTTCCATAATTTGTTTCAAATCACATGTTACACTTTCTCACAACTTCTTTGATTTAGTGTTTAACATAACACTCACAATTGGTTAACCAAAAAAACATCCTTAAATTATTTCAGTAATCACACTATCTTATCAAACACTAATTCATTTAAAATTACTACTTTAATTTATATATCTTTTAAAAATAATATTTTCACTCTATTTTAATTAAATATTATTAACTAATTATATATAAAAATAATAATATCTCAAATTTTAAATAATGTGATGTCATTATTTTAGACATATATACTTAATATTAATTAATGTAAGATTCAATAATTTTATTATATCAAACTAACATGATTCTATTTTTATAAATAGTGATTAGTCCTTGGACCTAAAAAGCTTTTGGGATCACACTACGGTTATAAAAAAAAAAATTTGTTAGAACTTTGTTATCATACATTGTAACAGTTTGTTATACCACAAAAAATACATATCAATATTTTGTAAATAATTTTATTTTAAAATCAATTTATATTATATTTTCCATCTTTGACCTTACCAGTTGTAGAACTTATCATCTATATTGATATTTTGCACTCAGTACATTTGTCTTCGTGTTATAAAAACACATGAAACTAATTAATTAGCAGTCATAGTAATATGTAAAACACATGTATTTCGCCAAAAAAAAATTAAGTACGTAAAAGTATAAAATAACCAAGAATACAACCAAGAATACAACAAATAAGTTTTATTATTATTCACTCGTGTTTTATTTATGTATCATTTTTCCTATAAAAAAGCATGCGAATTTTATTATAACCAAAACAATATCAACAGAATCTTAACTCTAGTCTCGTGTTAATATATTGTTTCCATTTTTAATTTTATATTGTAATAAAAAATTTCATTGATTAATATTATTTTAAATGATTTACCATATAATTTAGTTATAATCAAAGTTACCAGAATAATATTAATAGAGTATTAACTTTTGTCTTGTATTAATATAATGTTCCAATTTTATTTTATAATAAACTTTTCATGTATTAATATTATTTTAAAAGACTTACCATCATAGAAAAATGGCTGATTTTTAAAAAATTGTATATTTGACTATTTTACATTCATTGGAAATTTTTTTAGAAGATATATATATATATGTATATATATATATACATATAATGAGTGTGTATACGGAATATTATTAGGTTTAGGTTAATTAGTTTTCCGTAATCAATGATTTATTGTATCGACTATTAATAGAAAAAATATGTTTAAAATCATTGATAAAGTTATTTCTATAACATTAAATGAATTTATATGTATATTATATATATATAATGGAATATATGATATTTAATTGTTTTTATAAAAAATATGTTAATTCATCTATCTTTAAAATGTTTAATTGTTTGTTTGGTAATATATATTAGATTAGGTAATTCTAGGATTACTTTTTTTAAAAAACTTAAATTAAATAAATAAAAATTAAAATACCAACAACCAATCGAATTAAGAAAATTTATTCTAAACTTCATCTATGAATGACACATAAACAAAATCCATTTAAGTGACTTCTTAATTAATATATATGATGAAAGTAACTTTTTGTGAAACTTTCACGAATGATTCATTCCACATAATTTTATGGGCTTTTTGCAAAATTGAATCAAAACTCAAATTCAAACCTAAAACTAACTCATGTTTTTTTTTGGATTTTTCTTTTGCCCTATTCATCCCACAAGTTCATATTATTCACGAAAATGCCATTAGTTTTTTTCTTTCGAAAATGGCCTTTTCACTTTCTCAACCTCATCATCTTCAAGTATTTACAAGATTGCCATTGCCATCAATACACCAACCACCATGAACAACCAATTTGAAGCTCTTAATGCACCTCAAATCGATTTACACTCATTCTTTCTCAATTCTTATGAACTAAAAACAACATCTCTTTCACTTTCTCTCCATATTCATCCAAAAAAAACCCAAGATTTTGATTCTAAATTTTTTATGGTTCATAAAGCCATTGACGCTTACGATTCTTGGTGGTCACTTTTGTTTGAGATTCTGGGTGCTTGGAGAAGACTTTTGTGTGCTAAACAAGTTATCTCACTGGTTGAAACTATGAAATTAGTTTTTTTTTCCAGATATGTTCGTCCAGACGACTTCCGAGTAAGTCGCCTGGCTGTAGACGACTTACATGGAAGTCTTCTGGTCAATGCAGATGTTAGTTTTGCAATTGACTTTTAAATATGTTTTTCTAGACGAGTTACATGGAAGTCGTCCATCTTTGTTTGTTAAAAAAAAAATTCGAGACGACTTCCATGTAAGGCGTCTAAGGTAAACGGGTTAGTTTTGCATTTGACCGGATTGTGTCAGAAATTTGACTTTTCTTGGACGACTTACATGTAAGTCGTCTCAGGTTAGTTTTGCAATTGAAAAATAAAACAAAAAAAATTATTTTTGTCTGGATGACTTACACGGAAGTCGTCCATCAGACGACTTACACGAAAGTCGTCCATCAGATGACTTACACGAAAGTCATCCATGATTTTATTCAGAGATTCTGGTCAAACCTTGCTTATCTTGGACGACTTCCATGTAAGTCGTTGGACGGATGACTTCCGTGTAAGACGTCTAGAAAAAAAAATATTTTTTGTTTTTTTTTTCAATTGAAAAATTAACCTGAGACGACTTACATGGAAGTCATCTAGGTATAACAAAATATTGTTTTTTTAATTTTCTACTGGACGATTTATGTGTAAGTCGTCCAGGAAAAGTCAAATTCCTGATACAATCCGGTCAAATGCAAAACTAACCCGTTTTCCCTAGACGACTTACATAGAAGGCGTCTCAGATTTTTTTTTAACAAACAAAGATGGACGACTTCCATTTAAGTCGTCTAGGTTAAAAATCAATTGCAAAACTAACTTAAATGGATGACTTCCTAGAAGTCTACCAGACGTCCTCTGTGGAAGTCGTCTGCGTCAATGTTTAATAAACTTTCATTTTCTCTAAAACTATAAATACTTTTTTTTTGTTAATTCATGTATATTAGTCAATATTGGGGCAATTGAATGAAATTTATAACTTAATTGGTGATATTTAGGAGGTCACCAACATTCATGCTTTGTAAAGTTTCTAGGTAATTGAGAAGACTTCCGTGGAAGTCTTCTACGTTAGTTCTTGTAAATTTGTTAAGTAACTTTGAGATATGTTTATTTAATTTTCAAAAGTATTAAGTAACTTCAAGAATATCAAGTAACATGGTTTAATGTGTCTTCTTAGATCATAAGATATACTTTTTACTTATGTATCTAATGAAAGTGTTCTATCATTGAACTTATGTAATGTTTTATCTTTTGTGAATTTGACTAAGTTTTCTTGAGAATTCTTCTCCCTTAGTTGTAATAAATTTGATTAATTTTTTGTGTTATTGTGTTTTGTTATTGAAGTTTTATCAATAACTTCAATTATGTCAAGTAATTTTGGCAACATATTTACCAAATATTTTCATTAATATCTCTTCAGATTTACAAAAAAAAATCACAACTAAAGGAGTACACATGCAAATCATAAAACAGACCACAAACAAAACTATTATAGATCATTATTCTACAAAGACAAGCTTAGACTCCACTTGATATGGAAGAAGACTCCGTCAGAAGACTTCCTGGAAGTCGTCTGGAAGACTTCCTGGAAGTCGTCTGGAAGACTTCTTTGAAGTCGTCTGCAAGACTTCTTTGAAGTCGCCTGGAAGACTTCCTGGAAATCTTCTAGCGCATTATATTTTAGAAGACTTCCGAGAAGATTTCTCATAAGTCTTCCAAAGTCTGATCTATATCTGAAAAACATGTATATCAAACTCAGATCTGAAAAACCTGCATATCATATCAAAAAATGTTCAAATGGCTTAAAAACAGAGAAAATGAGTGTAAAATTAGATTGATATACTTTTACAGAACACACAAAGTATATATCCAAGTGGAAGATGAGAACCATTTGATTAAAAATATGCAACAAAAAGATAGATTAGTGAGAAAGACATGAGACAAAAATGAAAAATTTATATAAAGTTTATTGTTTTCAAGTCAAAGAGATTAGAGTGGGTTTGGAGAGTTTTAGTTTGGGAAAAAAATATGAACTTTATGCAACATGAGGTTATCAAATGAAGAAAAATCAGACATAATAACTTAGCAAAACGCTCAGATCTGTTATGAAAGGGAGACATGAGAGAAGACTCTGTCAGAAGACTTCCTGGAAGTCGTCTGGAAGACTTCTTGGAAGTCGTCCGGGAGACTTCTAGCCCAAAAGTCTTCCAAATCTGAAAAACCTGCATATCCAAATCCAGATTTGAAAAACATGCATATCCAAAAACGTTCAAATGGCTTAAAAACAGAGAAAATGAGTGGAAGATTACATAGATCTATATTTATAGAACACACAAAAATACATATATAAAATTAATAGATCTACTTTTGAATGAGTGGAAGATGAGAACCATGTGATGAAAAACCTGCAAAAACAAGATAAATTAGTGAGAAAGACATGGACAAGAATAATAAATTGATATAAAGTTGAGAAAATGACTAGGATAGCACTAAAAAAGTTTTTGTCACAAATATAGCCTTTAAGAATAAAAATGACCAAAATAGCACTTAATGTTTTATCAAAAGAGATAAATATACATTTATACCCCAATGGTAAATTAATTTAGACATTAGGGTTTAGAGTTAAGGGGTGGGGTTTAGGATTTAGGGTTTAGGGTTTAGGGTTTAGGGTTTAGAGTTTAGGATTTAGGGTTTAGAGTTTAGGGGTGGGGTTTAGGGTTTAGAGTTAAGGGGTGGGGTTTAGGGTTTAGGGTGTAGGATTTAGGATTTAGGGTTTAGAGTTTAGGGTTTAGAGTTGGGCAGTGAGGTTTTGGGATAAGATTTCAAATTTTGAAAAAAAAAAAAAAAAAAAAAATTCAAAAGATAAAATGTTATTTTGGTCATTTTAGTTTTTGAGGGCTATTTTTGTGACATAAACTTAGAAATGTGCTATTTTGGAGATTTGCCCTATAAAGTTTGATGTTTATAAGTTCAAAGAGATTAGAGAGAGGTTTGAGAGTTTTAGAATGAGGAACATTACATTTTTGTTGCAGCCATTTTAGAGGAGGATAGAGAATGTGTAAATTTTTCTTTATATAGGGAGACAAAAAATCGAATTAGTTTAAATATTTTCGATTCAGAAGACTTCCTGGACGACAGAAGACTTCAATATTTGTAGCGGGAAACTAAAATTTTTTTGGCGGTAGCCTAAAATAATTTTAGCGGTAGCCTAAAATATTTTTAGCGGGTAAAGACTTCGTAGACGACTTACATGTTCGTCGTTTAGACCCTAAACATAACCTCTAAACTAAATTAACTAACTAAACACTTCATAAAATTAACACTCATCTATGTTGAAATCTATTCAATTTTGTTATATCTTAATTTACATCACTTAAAACTGTTTATAATTACATGATTTTAATTTTTCAATTGTCAAAGTATTTTTTTAAACAATTTATAAATTATTTTTCAGATCAACAACACCATGCAACAACACTAGACGACTTCCAGTATCTCAGAAGACTCAGACGACTTACCGGAGCTATATTCGTAAAACTGAGTTTTGTTTTTTTGTTTGGTCACAAGGGGTTCGGTGTATTTTCACAAGGCTTTTAATTTAATTTTGCATTTGATTCAAGTTTGGGTATATGTTTGCATTTCAAATCAAGTTTTGAGTCATACTCTATCCGTTTCTGAATAAGTGTCGTTGTACAAAAAAATTTTCGTTACAAAATAAGTGTCGTTTTCGATTTTTAATGCAAAATTTATTAGTTTTATCCAGTAATTTATTTTTCTATTGGTTGAAATATGGTTAGCTGTATTGGTAATTGTGTTTTTATATAGGAAATGTACAAAATTAATTGTTTCCTTAATCCGTGTGCACAGACCTAAAACGACAATTAATATGAAACAGAGGGAGTATTCGGAAAATTCCCCTAATTTTATTTCAAAATATGTACCTACGGGCTCCAGTTGCAGCCTTTCATCTCATCCTCTAGACTATATTTGCGAAGTAATTTATACACATGTCGTCACTACAATCATTCTCGCTGAAAAAAAGACGACATGACACTTAAAATAGATGACATGGTTTTAGAAAATAGTGACATGACATCATATTAATTGTGAGATGTAAAATTTTCTTATCAAAATTTAAATTTTTTTGCAGGAATTTTAAATATGGTAATAAAAATAACTCATATATCATCATTAATATCAATTTTCCGTATAAATATTTATTTATGGTAAACTATTAAATATATTAATAATTCATATATCACAATTAAAATAATAATATATATGTATATATGTATCTCACATTAATAAATATAAACTAAATAAAGTAACACTAATCGGAAAAAAAGTTGATAGTTAAATATTTAAACATTATTTAAATTTATCCGTTCATCTTCATCATTTAAACTAACAAAAAGATTTTTATGTTTAACTAAAACAAACAAAGTCTCAAATTTATTAGAATTTATATTTATATGTAAATATATATATATATATATATATGTATATATTTAAAATTAGATGGGAAGATATATATATTTAAAATAAATAATCATTAAACACAATAATATAATTAAAACTATTTTTATAAAATCTAATTTTATCTTTATTAAAAATTAAATCAAATCAAATTTAAATAATTATACCAAATAAAAAAAAATTACAAAAATACGTTTATGATTTTTTATAACTATTGAAGTTTAAATATAAATTAATAATGTTGAAATATAAATCAAAATTTTCTTTTGAAATAAAAAATGTTATGTTAAAAATTAATATTTCTGCGATTGGCGCAGAAAACTCCTCGTTTGTTAGTACATTACTAGTGAATTGGACTTAATTGGCCGTTTAGTTAACCACTTGTGATTCGGAGGCAACCATGTTTGAGCTCATAATACATTGCCCCAAGGTATGCTTTTAACATATTGCTATGAGCCATTTTCTTAGTGGCCCTATATTTCTTACAAGTTTAGGTGTCTTTCTTCCAAATCGAATGCGTCCCACTAAACAGTTCGTCATTTTTAAGTGGATTAAGCGATAAGTATTTTGAATGTTGGACTGTCAACGTATTTATATTAAACGAGAAACTGTACGATCGTTAATAAATTATATGAATAGATGTTTTTATGGGAGAAAGAAAACAAAATGTAATGTTCAAAAAAAAAAAAAAAAAAATTAGTTGAAGAAAACTGTATGTAGCTTTCAAGCTCATGGTCCCAACTAGTTGAACACCCCAAGACAAAAGTTTGCTCACCACAAGCACATCTACAGCAAAATAGATTTTTCAATTTTGCACATAAGAAACAATTGAAATACCAAAACATTCGTATTTTAATTATTGGATAGAACAGTGACAAAAATCTCGTGGGACTATATACAAAGAAAGTATTATTAAAGTTTACTCGCGCGATTGCACTTGTTGTCTCTTGATACCGACGAAATGGGCCCGTACGTTGCGCAGGATGACTTTTATGATCTTCATAAATTTTTTGCTACAACACATTAGTTCCTAACATGCAATGCAACGAATCAAAAAGGTATGTATTTCTATATTTTAATCTTCATGCCACTGAAACGTAAACGTGAACATATAAATCTACAAAATCAATCGGAGGAGACTTAATCGATTGAGCACTAATGATAATGTAATTTAGTTTTTTTTGTTTCGGGACGAATACATAACAACGCAGTCGAATTTAAAACTAGCTCATGATAATTGTCAGATTTTTTTTTCATTTTCCAGAAGTACAATTTTAGGATGTTGCGTTTTAAACTTATCTTTCAAATAAACTGAAAAAAGCATATGGCCATCTGAATAACTTTTGCATTGCGATCTGTGAACTATATAACCGGACCATGTTCGCGCGTGTAAGTACATATACATATAATATGGTATGCTTCTTTTAAGGATAGAACTTAGGTTCACCCTAGATGAACCTTTAAATTCACCACACCCTTTATGATCAATCAAAATGACACATAGATTATTAATTAAAAAATATTAAATTAAACAAAAAATAGATACAAAAACTAAAAACGCTAATTTTAACGACACTAACGCTTCCAGCTAAACTCTAAACCCTAAATCTTAAATTCTAAACCCTATACCCTAAATTCTAAACTCAAATCCAAACCCTTAAACTCAAACCCTATACCCTAAAACTTAATCCTAGACCCTAAACCTAAATTATATACCCTAAATCCAAAAACTAGACTATAAACCTAAACTCTAAACCCTAAACCCAAGTCCTACACCCTAAACCCAAACCATAAACTTTAAACTCTAATCCTAGACCCTAAACCCTAATCCTAGACCCTAAACCCAAATTATATACCTTAAACCCAAAAAATAGACTATAAACCTAAACCCTATACTCTAAACCCAAGTCTTAGACTCTAAACCCAAACCGTAAACCTTAACCCAAACCCTATAGCATCTAAGTTTGGGGTTTGAGTGTAGGGTTTACCATTTGGGTTTTAGGTTTAGGATTTGGGTTTAGGGTATAGGTTTTGGGTTTAGGATTTACGGTTTGGGATTAGGATTTACCGTTTGGACTTATAGTTAATGTTTTGGGTTTAGGATATATAATTTGGATTTAAGGTTTACGGTTTGGGTTTAGGATCTAAGACTTGGGTTTAGGGTATAAAGTTTAGGTTTATAGTCTAGTTTTTGGGTTCAGGGTATATAATTTGGGTTTAGGGTCTAGGATTAGGGTTTAAGGTATAGGGTTTGGGTTTAGGGGTTTGGATTTGGGTTTAGAATTTAGGGTATAGGGTTTAGAATTTAAGATTTAGGGTTTAGCTGAAAACGTTAACTTCGTTAAAATTAGCGTTTTTATTTTTTGTAGCTATTTTTTATTTAATTTAATATTTTTTAATTAATAATCTATGTGTCACTTTGATTGGTCATAAAGTGTGAGGTTAATTTAAAGGTTCACCCTAAGGGGTGAACCTAAGTTCCGTCCTTCTTTTAATAATACTAGGTCCGTGTCCGCACGCACGGATTATCGTTTTACAACTTTTTCTAAATATGTAAGAATTTATAGTATTGTTTTATTAATTCTGGCTAAATAACTTCTATATTCTTAAACAGTTGAAAGAGAGGGAGGATGGTAGGATGTGTGATTGAAATGTAGCCCATGTTTTGATAGTTCTGATCTTCTGACCAATGTCTAATAAGCCCAACGTCTTACTGAAAAAATGATATACCGAATGGTGTGTTAAAATATAGTACAGTAAACAATGCGGCTATAATACATTCATTTAGTCTCTTATTTCACCAAATACAAAATTATTTGTTTAGGTATATTGACGTTGGGCAAATGTAGCAACTACGATAACGCGTTCACATGTCGTTTTTTGTTAAATTGCTTAGGTTTATTATATATAAATTATTTACTATTTTAGTTTGAGAAATATGGTAGCATAATAATATTTGCAATGTCTTATAAAACAAATTATATTCATATATATAAATGATTATTGTAAGTACACTGTTTAATGCATAGATTCAAATGATCATTCAACTAAACTTATATGTAAATTTAACACTTGGATTTCAGTATTTATGTTCTTATATATTTTATATGGCACACTAGTCTTTATCTTCGATCTTTCGTATAAAATCACAAAGGTTACAAATAATGTCGTTGATATTTTTCTTTAATATTCGCGCAATACTATAAACAAAAGAAAAAGATAAATTTGGTGGTAATTTTTTTTTTAAAGAAATTTATTTTTACGGTTTAATTTCCTATTTTTCAAATTTATATTGTCTTTCTCTATTTTTTAACCGTACAACTAATAACTAACTTTTTATCTTCATATTGTAAACAATTCAACCAATCTTCTGAAAAATATGTGTAAATAGCATAAGATTGTTCATAGATTATAGACTATTAGCATATCAATAAAGCCAGAAATTTATTTTTATGATCAAATACGGAGTTCTTGACAGTTTAATTTCTTCATGTGTTATTTTTTCTAAATTTGAATATATGAATTACTTCCTATCGCGGATTATATAATGGTGTTCTCATTTCGTGTGTTTTCTATTATATCGGGGAGTATTTATTATTTATATTATTGTTTTATAAATTAGTATACTTCTTACTATTGTTAATTTTTAAAATATGAGATAGTGTAATCAGAATAAAGGTTTGAATCATAGGATTAAGTTATTAAATTAATCCTACCGATAATAAGTCGCTGATAACATTTAAATTTTCACAAAGAAACCGAATTTGATTAAGTCGACAATAAATAAGAAAAAAATGTGAATGGTTTGGTCCTCTGGAATTCACCTTCACAATTTTTCCGTTCATCACCACTTTACTCCTTTTACAATCAATATCATATTGGTTAGACTTTGATTCAGTTCATTATAGATAGTCACCAGATAACTGCAAGTTTAATTTATCTTTGAACTCATAGACTGCTCATTAATGTTTTTGGTCGTAGACCACAGAACTCATCAGCCATGGCTTGTCATTCTTCTCTTCTTCACATCTTGGCAGTTGCTTGCTTTGCCTCTCTTATTTCACAAGCTTGCTCTATACAGACCCTGCGCTCCATACTTTTTTGGACCTTCCAAAACTTGATTCCTACCTCCATCACACTTACAGTGCCACCAACTGATCTCTCTCTGATGCTTTAGTTGTCACTCCATCTTGATCGACGGCTGGATTGCTTGGGCCATCAATTCTTCATCGACTGGGTTGAGCGGATCTCATGTGTTGAAGATATCCTGAAATTGATGTAAGCTCCGATGCATCAACAATCTCTTCTTTTTATCCGCATGTTCGATCACGAGCTTTCGAATTAATAAATAAATTCACAATCTAAAGTCTGTCAAGAACCAGGAAACCACTATCAAAGCAACTCCAAGAAGACTGAGCCAACAATAAAAGTGTCATCTAGCCTTGATGATGAACATACCAAAGCAACCACAACAGTAAATCCTACAATCTCAGAGGAGACAACCTCAAAAACCCTGTCAGCAGCAGATCCGCTGATTTTCAGCCAATCTAACACCGTTATAGCACGGCTACTGCAGACTTTCTCCCACTGGAATTTCAGACCGTTTTCAGTGTTCATGTTGAGTAATACGTCATTATGAGTTCGATGTATTCAGCCAAAGTAAAATGGAGTCTACCTCACTAAAACACGTCTTGTAATATCTTTAACTAAATAGGAGCAAAAAGAAAGTCCAAAAGTTAAATCGTTAACAAAGGACACATCAAATTCATAGAAATACCTTGAGATGAGGCAGGTATGTGGGAGCAAGAGTGGAGGTGATAAAAATTTTCATCTCTCCTGTCGAAGTAGAAATCAATCAGCGTTAGGGAAACTGGTTTAGACTACGATGGAAGGAAAGTTGCTAATATGAACTCATATTTGTTGATCAATGAGGAGTAGCTCTAATCCAATAAAAGTCCCACCTTTAGCAATGTTTCTTGCCTCTCAGAAATGGACTAACCGAAATGGAAGCTCTGACTCAGCTGGTCTTGGTGAGACGTCGCTGAAATAAATGGCGACTGGAGATTTACTTACTGGTACTTCTTTAGAGTAGGATTGGATTTAGGTTTAGATATAGAGCTTTATATAGGAGAAAAATCAAGGGGGAGGAGTAACGAAACATTCAAGAATAACTTTAAGTCATTATTATTGAGAAGGTAACAGAGAAAATAAAAATCAGACATGGGAGAAGATGAAGTGGAAGATTCGGGGAAGAGAAGACGAAACAAGTTTGTCGGTATGGACTGAGATGAGTCGTTGAGAAAATTTAAGAAAACTCACATAGAAGCTCAGTCTAACTCAGCAGCAGTGTGACATGGCGATTGTAAACTCTCTGATTGGTCTGAATTTCCAATCCGACGTGGACGCGCTTAGAGGGCTTAACATCCTGCTTTTAGTATTGTTAGATTATATGCTATTTACAGCGACAGAGATGATGATTGATTTCATCATAATAAATGACACTAGAGACCAGTCCTTTTACGAAAGTTGCACTTCATTTTTATAAATAACTAATTACAAGCACAGATGATATCACTTCCATTGTTGTCGTTATCAGTTCACATGTGGGTGTGGCCCTTTACATCCACTGACTGTCAATTCTCTAATACCAAATTCAAAGTATATGTACATGTATAGATTTTCTTCTCCGATCTCTATATAGATTCAATACTCAATTTCCTTCTCAAGCTGTGTTAGTTCAATTTATATTATATCGTACAGTACTCGAGTTCTCTCTTTATTGACTCTACGAATATAAGCTAGCTAGTTTTTAATAGACATAATGAAACATTAGATGGTGGCCGCACATTTGTGCGAACTAATATATATCCAACTAATTCAAATTTTAACATATATAATTTTTAATTTCAATCTAAATTATTTAATTAGTTTCAAATATTAAATTAATTAGAGATATAAATTACTTTTTTTTATTACAGGACAACATAGATAATGGTGGGTATTTGTAAAATCTTTTATTTATTCTATCACTAAACCACACATGTAAAAAGTATCATCATTATAATAACCTAATAAAGTTTTATTATTATTTTAAAAATAATATAAAAGATAAATCTACAAATAAACCATAATTACCAAATTATCAATGAAGCCTATGAAATCAAACCCCTCTTCATCAAAGTCTTAATTGCATTTTATATGAACACCTATTAACAAAATTTATAATAATTTTAAACATACTTCTATTTAATAAAAAAATTATAAACTAAAAGTAATAAATTATATATATATCTAGTAAAAGCTGTATTTTTTTTTAACTTTTAACAGCGAGAGATTGTATTCTTTGGACTCATATTTTGATTGATAAGATAATTCGGTGGTATAAAAGAGAAGCAAACTTCATTTTAAAAATAATAAATAAAACATTAAAAGATTTAATATGATAAGTAAACATAAGATGAACAAAACTATAAAATTAATACTCGTTAATAATAGTTATCCATGAATATAATGAAAAGATTTATTAAATAATCACTAAATATCTTCAAAACTAACAATTCAAAAAGTTATTTATTAAAACTAATGACTAAGCCTAAATTAAATCATGGAATATGACAAATAATCTTCTAAAAATAATAAAACATGAAAATAATAAAAATAACTTAAACTTATGGAGAACATGACAAGTAAGCAAAACTAAAATTACCACCTAAAATTATTTTAAATATGATAAATAAATAAAATTACTAACTAAAATTATAAAGAGAATAACAAATAATAAATAACCTAAATTATGGAGGATATGAAAAATAAGCAAAACTATAATTATTGAAAACATAAAAAATAAACAAAAGAAAATAATGAGTCAAGCCTGAAAAGAAAGTCGAACCGGCCGGAGCTTTACTAATTACGAATGGTCGATTCAAGTGGACTTTATCCTAGATTTGTCATGCCTTTTCTGGTCCCCCTGAGCCGGAGGATGCATCTAAAATTATTAAAAATATGATAAATAAGCAATAAGCAATAATAAATAGCAAAAATTACTTAAAGCAATGAAGAAGATGACAATTAAACAAAATCACTTCATAAATAATAGTATAGATATATGTGAAAACAGTGAAATTTCATATCCCGTAAATATTGTCTTTGGAATATATCTACCGTATACGGGAATTGGGGAGGAGATGTGTCGAACTCCTCCTCACCAACGAGTGTAGGACCGTAAACTGAACTAGTTGCCTACGAGGTCTTACATAGTTCCAAAAATGCTAATTTCAATAATTACTGGTTTCCACTTTCTAAACCATAACAATCCAATATGTATAAGCAAGCGTTTAGGACCAACTCTTTGTGATAAACCAAATCAGTTACGTAGAAAATTAACTAATTTAAAAGCCATTCTATGGGCAGCAACGAAACCACCGTTTAAACTAGCAAATATTTTGAGAAAGACCTTAATCTAGCTAGCTACTCGGTAGAGGCATCCGTGTGTATAGTAAGGGTTTGATATGAGTTCAAATTATGTCTTACGATTCAAATATGTCTAGGTATGTTAGTATGTATGAATTAGATTTACACATGTGACATGGCAACGAGCAACAGCAATTATTGTAGCTATGGCGGACCCCTTTTAGGTTCCACTTATACGTAAACGAGACAAGTCTGTCCTTTTTGTAAGAGCATCTTCCACAACAACATCATCTGCGAACTTCAGAAAGGGGGTACTCCGGTAAAATTATCTAGACGTTTCCATTTCTTGCATCTATCTATGAACCCTCCCTCCTCCCCCTATCCATGCATGGATGTGTTGTGGTATTCGAAATGGTATCTGGTGAAAAGAAAAAGTTGACCAGCATATTATAAAAATAAACGAAAATAGCAAGTCTAAAGAAAAACCAATTAAGTGTATGGGTAAACTTTGTTTAATTCTTGTAAAGAAAGGAACTTTATATTTTTCAGTTTTAAAAAGAAAATATGAATTTATTACATATTTCAAAAATCATCAGTTGGCTCTAAAAACCATTCTACCGATATGAGTTGTACGTGATATATAGATATTGACAAATTATAATGTATGATTCCAAATATTAGGTCAAGTGTTACATACACATATAGTAACTTCACCGTCAAGGAGATTAATACTAACCGCTGAAATTATTTAAAAAATTCAACCTGCATGTTTCTAATTTAGCTAAATTCAAAACCTTATACATTTTGGAAAAGGTTTTTTTAGAAAGTTATGCAGACCAGTGGATCAATAATGTTGTGACAGACCAAAAACGGTAAAGAGACAAATGCGACATTTTGATATTGAATTTGAACCTATAAAGTTGTGGTTCTGATCTATTCTGGCCACAGCTAGCGCTCTCCACTTTCAAAACAGGCAACCCAATTAGCTTTACTAAATAAGTGAGAAAAAAAATTCTGGTCAAATGTTAAATTATTGTACCAAAATTTTAAGATTTTTTACGGAACCAAAAACTGAAATGAAAGAAAATCAAATCCTAAAATTGAACCGGACACCAACAGGAGTGAAAGTCCTTAGACGAGGAATGAGTGGAATGGTTGATACAGTTTCCGCGAGTTACCGGAAAAAAGGCGCTCTCAAACCTTGAAACAATAGCTCTTACAACTTTCGAACCGACCCACACAACAACACCTGCGCAAAAAAACACAACTCGAACTCACAAGGTCATCCAATATCCCCTCACCGGTAGCACGACGCAGAGTCCATAACCAGCAATTCTGTCGTTTGAGGAGGAAAGCCAAAGATTACTGCCTCAAGCGCTCCAACCCAGAACAATATACATTCTTATAACCCGAGACCCATATAGAGTAAAGGGTCTGGTTAAGCATATCCGTATGCATTCCTTTGACTCGATTGGCCTTATTTAGTTTTCAAGTTTTTCACTCTAATTCTTGTTTCATGTTGGGTTGGGTTTAAAATTTTAGGTAAGGATATTTTCTCTATCCCTATATAAATATAAAATTTTTAACAATTCATTTATGCGCCATAATTATTAAAATACAACTACTAACCGAAACTTATGTAAGAAAACGAGTTTTAACATATACACAAAATTCCTAGAACTATTATAAAATGGTTTATTATTTTTATGTTTTTTTATAAAAGTAGAACACTAAAATCCGTTGCGTGTTGCACAGACCCATATCTAGTGTATATATATAAAAGAAACATATTTTTATATTAAAGTAATGTATATATTTTTGGTATATATAAAGAAACATATTTTTCTATTAAGTAAATGGTAGATATGTAAACAATATTGACTATGGCTTATGATTCTAAAATTGGGCATATATATCAAACATATATTTAGCATTGGGAGAGCAAAGAGGCTTATCAAACATGTCTTGCTCTCTATAATAATACCATATAGCATCTACATACATACACATAACACACATCTCTCTCTCTCTCTCAAACTATATTATCGGCTTCATTTAAGTTGGATCTGAAAGAAGTGAAGATTGATCGATGTTAGCTCTCTCTCCGGCAAGGAACTCCACAAGAGATGATGGAGAGTCAGAGTTCCTTGCAACGTCGTGTGGATTCAGCATCAACCCCGAGGAGGACTTCCCGGAGTTCGCTGTCCACGGCGATCTTCTCGACATCATCGACTTCGATGATCTGTTCGGCGTCGCCGGAGATGTGCTTCCTGACTTGGAGATGGACCCTGAGATCCTAGGCGGAGAATTATCCGATCACATGAACGCTTCGTCGACGATTACTACTACAACGTCGTCGTCGGAGAAGACTAAGAGTCAAGGGAAGGCTAATAACAAAAAGGGTATTTCGGGAAAAGGTGAAGAAGTCGTCAGCAAAAGAGATCATAACGAGACTCCTGTGGCGGAGACGGTGGTGAACTATGACGGTGACAGTGGCCGTAAAAGGTCACACTCCTCATCTGGCTCTACCAAGAGAAATCCAATCAGTAACAACGAAGGGAAGCGAAAGGTGAAGGTATACTACCATTTTATTAATCATTTATGATTATAAACCCTAGCTATATAGTATATATACTCACCGGTCCAAATGGATTAATTTTTATCAGAAAAGTGGATTGTTCATTCAGCTTTATGATATCATGCCAAAATCTTATGCAATTTATTACTTTCAGACATGTTTCGAAAAACTATGTTAAGACGTCACGTGAATCTTTATATTATTTATAGTGGAATAATCCATACTGTAAACAAATAATCATGTTCATAACGCCATTTACTTGTTAAAAGTTAACGTCATTTACCAATCAAAATCATACTATATGTTTAAATTAATATACTTGTTAAAAATTAACGCCATTTATTATTTCGAACATGTTTCGAAAAACTATGTTAGGACGTCACGTGAATCTTTATATTATTTAGAGTGGTAGAATCATATTGAAAACAAAATAATCATGTTCATAACACCATTTTACGTGTTAGCAAAATACTTAACCAATTAAAATCATATATGTTAAACTTATAATAGTATTATTTGAACATATAATAATCAATAGTGGTTATATATTTGATTGTGGGGATATCTGTGAAGAAGGTGGATTGGACACCAGAGCTACACAGGAGATTTGTGGAGGCAGTGGAACAGTTGGGACTGGAGAAAGCTGTTCCTTCTCGTATTCTGGAGCTTATGGGTGTCCACTGCCTCACTCGTCACAACGTCGCTAGCCACCTCCAAGTATTATTATAGATACACTCTCCTTTTTCATTATTCCATTTTATAATCAACCAAATTAATTAACGACCAAATTAATTAACGTGTTATTCGTATAAATTATATGTGTACCAGAAGTATAGGTCTCATCGGAAACATTTGCTAGCTCGTGAGGCGGAAGCGGCTAATTGGACACGCAAACGCCATATCTACGGGTTAGACAGCACCGGAGCTAATGCTAATGGTCGGAATAGAAACGGATGGCTCGCACCGGCACCCACTCTCGGGTATCCGCCTCCGCCGCCCGCAGCTGTGGCGTCGCCACCTGTCCACCATCATCATTTAAGACCGTTGCATGTGTGGGGACATCCCACGGTTGACCAGTCTGTCATGCCGCACGTGTGGCCCAAACACTTGCCTCCTCCGTCCACTGCCATGGCTACTCCACCGTTTTGGGTCTCGGATACTCCCTACTGGCCTAGAGTGAGTTCTCGTTTGCCCTTTTTAAATTTTAAGTTTCCGCATACACACTTTTTTATATATAAATACTTAAATTGTTATCACATGTTTGTTATTTCAAATTCAAATAGACTAATTATGTTTGTGCCAGAATTAACGTAATTTAAACCTCATGATTTAATCCAACGCCTACCAAAAATTTACGAATAAATTGCTTAAGTACTGACACCGAGTTTTTGTAGATTCATAACGGGACGACTCCGTATTTGCCGACCGTAGCTACGGTAATGAACCAACATATTTAAGGTTTTCTTATATATGCCGTTTTGCTCTTATATATATATATATATATATGTTTTAAGTCGTTTTTTTGCTGATTATGTAGAGGTTTAGGACACCGCCTGTTGCTGGAATCCCACAGGCTCTGCCGTCACATCACATGGTAAACAACTACAAACCAGATCATGGTTTTGGTGGTCCTCGTTCTCTGGTGGACTTACATCCGGTAATTAAGATTCTTATAAATAATGGACATTGATTGTTGTCGAAATTGGCTTTTCTTATTCGCTAATTTATTATAATCATGTTTATGTGTATATATAGTCAAAAGAGAGCGTAGATGCAGCCATAGGAGATGTACTGACGAGGCCATGGCTGCCACTTCCGTTGGGGTTGAAGCCACCAACTGTTGACGGCGTTATAACGGAGCTTCACCGTCACGGTGTCTCCGATGTTCCTCCAGCCGCGTCTTGTGCCTGAACCAGCCAAGCACCGGAGGCAAGTTAGAACCAAAAAAATTCGACGACATGTCTTTCGATTATTGTATCTTTTTTTTCCAAGGGTTGTTTTTGTTATAGCCCTTTGTTGAGTGTAGAGAGCTGTGTCTTTCTTGATCGTCCCATATATAATAAGGAGATATTTTGACAGATCGGGTGCTAGGTACACACTTCTCTATATAACGCAAATAAATGACATATATTGATCATATAATAATTCATATATATCCTCTCTAGCCGTCTAGTGGAGTGCTCGCTGGAATTCCATATGAAAATTGTTGAAAAAAACAAACAAAAAACGTAACTAGATGCTCAAAATAGCTTCAGGCGCCGTGTAAGATCTTGAAGCCATGATGGACCTCCTAAAGAGAGGTATGACTGTCAGCCGCCTGGTGGTTTAGAACCTGAATTATCTTTAAATAGTTTTGAAATAGAACAATTAATTTGTTATCCAAATGATACGTAATGACGGAACTCATGCGAAAAGAAGAAACTTCATGTCCTGGTCGACAATTATAAAGGGAATAATCTGACAATATATAACATTAATTCATGTTTGTGATTGACCATTATAAACATTTAACTTATGCTAGATCAATGACAAAATAATAATGAGAAGGAGGACCACAAGATAAAGAGGAGAAGGGGAATGCATGGAGGCAACGTAAAATCCAACGTAACGACCTCTTCTTTCTCCAATTGTGACCACTCTTTCTTTCTCTCTCGTCTCCTTCAAAATTCGAATGGTCAGTCTCTCTCTTTTCACCCTTCATTATACATGCGGCTACTATTACTAGCATCTTTTCTTTCCTTTTTGCCAACAAACATACATAATACTGTATATAGATTTTCAACAACTATTGATAAGTTTCTTGGGTTTCCAACTTAAAACCAATTGACAATTTGTGGATTTCCTTATATATTACCCAAGTCCTTTTCATATTTCTGATGTAGGATCTTCTCTCCAATACTGTCCCTCGAGATAATAGTGCGTATAACCATTAATCTCGCAAAATCCATCATACCCCCTCCGAAATTATACTTTATTTTCTAGCGATCTCGGCGGAATTGAGCCTTCTATGGGCCATCAGCTAATGGGATGATCGGGCCACTGCCTGGGCCGGATTAATGGATCAGGGTATTGGGCCCGCTTTGTTACCATGATAAGTTTATTGTAATTCCAACTTAAAACCAATTGACAATTAGTGGATTGGCCCAAATCACTTATATATTATTCAAGTCCCTTTTATATTTCCGATGTGGGATATTCTCTCCAATACCCTCACTCGAGATAATGGTGCGTATAACCATTAATCTCGCAGAATCCATCATACCCCCTCCGAGATCATGCTTTTTATTCTTTTCTAGCGATCTCGGCGGAACTGAGCTTTCTATGGGCCATCAGCTAATGGGACGATCGGGCCACTGTCCGGGCCGGATTAATGGGTCAGGGTATTGGGCCCGCTCTAATACCATGATAAGTTTCCTGGACTTCCAACTTAAAACCAATTGGCAATTAGTGGATTGGCCCACGTCCCTTATATATTACTCAAGTCCCTTTTATATTTTCGATGTGGGATCTTCTCTCCAATACCCTCCCTCGAGATAATGGTGCGTATAACCATTAATCTCGCAGAATCCATCATACCCCCTCTGAGATCATGCTTTTTATTTTTTTTCTAGCGATCTCGGCGGAACTGAGCTTTCTATGGGCCATCAGCTAATGGGATGATCGGACCACTGTTCGGACCGGATTAATGGGTCAGGGTATTGGACCCGCTCTGATACCATGATAAGTTTCATGGGCTTCCAACTTAAAACCAATTGGCGATTAGTGGATTGGCCCAAGTCACTTATATATTACTCAAGCCCCTTTCATATTTCTAATGTGGGATCTTCTCTCCAATACTGTCCCTCGAGATAATAGTGCGTATAACCATTAATCTCGCAGAATCCATCATGCCCCCTCTGAAATCATGCTTTATTTTCTAGCGATCTCGGCGGAACTGAGCCTTCTATGGACCATCAGCTAATGGGATGATCAGGCCACTGTCCGGGCCGGATTAATGGGTCAGGGTATTGGGCCCGCTCTGATACCATGATAATTTTCTTGGAATTCCAACTTAAAACCAATTGGCAATTAGTGGATTGGCCAAAGTCCCTTATATATTACTCAAGTCCCTTTTATATTTCCGATGTGGGATATTCTCTCCAATACCCTCCCTCAAGATAATGGTGCGTATAACCATTAATCTCGCAGAATCAATCATACCCCCTCCGAGATCATGCTTTTTATTTTTTTCTAGCGATCTCGGCGGAACTGAGCTTTCTATGGGCCATCAGCTAATGGGATGATCGGGCCACTGTCCGGGCCGGATTTAATGGGTCAGGGTATTGAGCCCGCTCTGATACCATGATAAGTTTCATGGGCTTCCAACTTAAAACCAATTGGCGATTAGTGGATTGACCCAAGTCCCTTATATATTACTCAAGTCCCTTATATATTACTCAAGTCCCTTTCATATTTCTGATGTGGGATATTCTCTCCAATAATGTCCCTCGAGATAATAGTGTGTATAACCATTAGTCTCGCAGAATCCATCATACCCCTTCCGAAATCATGCTTTATTTTCTAGCGATTTCGGCGGAACTGAGCCTTCTATGGGCCATCAGCTAATGGGATGATCGGGCCACTGTCCGGGCCGGATTAATGGGTCAGGATATTGGGCCTGCTCTGATACCATGATAAGTTTCTTGGAATTCCAACTTAAAACCAATTGACAATTAGTAGATTGACCCAAATCTCTTATATATTACTCAAGTCCATTTTATATTTCCGATGCGAGATATTCTCTCCAATAACTATCTTACAAACTTTCTTTCTTTTTTTTGACTAAAAAGAAAAAAAAAAGAATCATGTCATATCTTACAAACTTGAGCTGGTTAAATATATCGTTTTGGAAAGAGTGTAGTTTTGAATTTTAAAAGGATCATGTGATAATTTTTTCGTTGTTCATGATCTAATAGTTTTTTTTTTCTTTGTTTCTGGGATTAGGATAACTTTTGTTTTTGACAAAGAAATATGAGAACATTTATAAATAAAAATAATTAGAAATAAAATGAGCCCAATAAGTTAAATGGGCTGAATATGAGAAAGAAAAGAAAAGTTAGAATGGGCTGAACCGAGCCATCATAGAAATCTTGATGGAGGGGTTATCTGCTTGAATACTTTTAACTAGGACAAGAACTTGCGCAGGTTGAGTTTATTTGTATATATTATCAATAGTTTCTTTTATATATTTGATCATTTTATTTATATATATAAAATATTTTTTGTTGTTATTATATAATTTCTTTCCGATGGATCGGATCAATTTTTATTAAAAATAATGGAACAAAACTATAATTAATACATCATGGGTTGATCGGATTGAACATTAAACAAATTATGACATAAAAACCTTATTTTTTCTACCGAACACATTCTTTAAAAAAATGAACATTATTGTTTTCACAGTTGAATTATTTTGACTTTTATCTTCCATATGGTTTTGAAAGCTTTCAAATCAACCATCGAATTGATACATGTCATTTTAATGTTTTTAGTCGTATACTTAAGGAAAACTTACATTTTTGTAATTTAAAGTCGTTTTAAAAAAATTCAAAATATAACATATAAGAAAAAATATAACATATAAGAAAAATATAACATATAAGGTGTCCTCATTTTTGTATTTTAAAGTCGTTTTAAAAAAAATATAACATATAAGGTTTTCTCATTTTTTTAATTTAAAATTATTTTAAAAAATTCAAAATATAACATATAAGAAAAAATCTAATTTTTTAATTATATGGTTAATGTGATTGTTTATTTTTTTAATAATATAAAATTAAAAAAAATGAAGAATGATGCAAAAATTGTTATCAAATCTTTATTATTCATAATCATTAATTGTCATATATATGTAAATCATATTAGGTAATTCTGTAGCTTTTATTTAAGGAAAAAATACACACTTCTTATATTTTAGGTTAATAAAATGTTCTCTAGTGGACATTAAACAAATTATGACATAAAAACCTTATTTTTTCCATCGAACACATTCTTGAAAAAAGTGAACAGTATTGTTTCCACAGTTAAATTATTTTGACTTTTATCTTCCATAAGGTTTTGAAAGCTTTCAAATCAACCCGACTGAGTTGGGCGAGTGGTTAGAATTTCGTGGTTGAGGTGCCCATGGTGCCAATACGCCCGGGTTCGAAGCCTCACGCTGCAAACAATTCTCTCGGGCCACTGGGGCATTATTACATGGAGCTCGTCAGCGCCAGGAGGGGGATTAGTCCTTTGGGCCTAGAAAGCCTTTGGGGAAACCCTGAATTCCTTAAAATTCAAAAAAAAAAAAAAAAAAAAAAAAGAAAGCTTTCAAATCAACCATCGAATTGATACATGTCATTTTAATGTTTTTAGTCGTATATTTAAGGAAAACTTACATTTTTGTAATTTAATGTCGTTTAAAAAAAATCAAAAATATAACATATAAGAAAATTCTAACATATAAGAAAAATATACATATAAGGTGTCCTCATTTTTGTATTTTAAAGTCGTTTTAAAAAAAAATAACATATAAGGTTTTCTCATTTTTGTAATTTAAAGTCATTTTAAGAAATTCAAAATATAACATATAAGAAAAAATCTAATTTTTTTATTATATGGTTAATGTGATTTTTTAACTTTTTTTTAATAATATAAATTTAAACAAAAATGAAGAAGGATGCAAAAATTGTTATCAAATCTTTATTATTCATAATCATTAATTGCCATATATATGTAAATCATATTAGGTAATTCCGTAGCTTTTATTTAAGGAAAGAATACACACTTCCTATATTTTAGGTTAATATAATGTTCTCTAGTGTTATATAATTATGGAATAATGTGACACCATTAGATTAAACTATACTTTATATTAGATGCTTTAGAATTCTTTGAAATGAAATTTAGAAAGCATTTAGAATGCCACCTAGGATTTGGGTTTTTTTCTAATTAATACAAAATTAAGGTTCTAATTTTTCAAAGGCTTATCAGTTCAGTTAATATAGGGGATTCCTAGTTTCATTTGCAATTAGAGTTTTGGATAGCACAAGCTGCTGTTCGATTCAGATTGATCTAGTTTTAGTTTGCAACTGAGAGATGGCTCCCACTCCCGATCCCAACAGTGTCGGAGGCGGTGCGAGGAAGGATGAAGCCTCCGTCAATGTCCCGTCCAAGGATCCTAAGAAGAAGGACGACAAAAAGGAAGACGACCTGGTGAGAGTTCTTTGGGACTTAATTTCAAATCTGTGGGATCTGCAGTCAGTTATTAGTTGTAAATCGGTCTAATTGAAGTAAAAGATGTTGTAGAATTAGAGGTCCTTTTTTTATTGGCAAGCTATTTTTTTTATTTATTTAATGACTCGACTTTGATTGTAGTCTGAAGAGGACTTGGAATTAAAGCAAAACCTTGAGCTCTATGTCGAGAGGGTTCAGGATCCCAATCCGGACTTGCAGAGGGCTGCTCTTGAAAGCATGAGGTTCAACTTTTAATTGTTTTTTTTCCCCTGGGGTGCTCTTTCTTACTAGTGAACGTGTTTGTGTTCTTAATTACCCTAACTCTATGTTTTTTTTTTTGTCACGTAGGCAGGAGATCCGAGCTTCAACAAGCTCTATGACTTCAGTTCCCAAACCACTAAAGTTTCTCCGTCCCCATTATGGAACTCTTAAAGCCTTTCATCAAACTATGCCTGCTTCTGATCTCAAGGTATGTCATCATCATACTTTTCACCTTCTTTGTTCCTATTTCTGGTTATGTCTTAAAGATTGCTTTTTTTTTTTTTTTCTGTGTGTTTCAGAAATGCTTGTCCGATATCCTCTCTGTCTTGGCCCTTACCATGTCTGCCGAGGGTCAAAGGGTATGCTTCTACCTATTGAATGGGCACATGTTTTCCTACCCTAATTGTTTCATCTTTATATGCCCTGGATTCCTTTGAGACATATTTAAATTGTTCACAATATTTTCCAGGAGAGCTTAAGTTATAGGTTGATTGGAACAGAGGGTGACATTGGATCGTGGGGTCACGAATATGTTAGGAATTTAGCTGGAGAGATTGCGCAAGAGTATACAAAGCGCCAGGTCAGAAACTAATCTTCCGTGGCATTTCACATATTCTGAGGATAAACCGTTTATATCCTTCTGATTGTTGGTGTTTTTTAGGAGTGACTATAAGATTTCTTATCCAATGAGAAACCTTGCTTGTGTATGATTTTCGACCTGTTTGTTTCATTATCTCAGAGTGAGGAGGCCCCTATTGATGATTTAATGGAGCTTGTCCAGCAAATTGTTGCTTTTCACATGAAGGTGAATTCCTTTTTTTTTTTGTGTGTGTTTTCGCCCTTGCCGTACATATGTAGGAAGGGTATTTGTAATTAAAGTCTTGAGGCTAGTGCCTTTGGTTTTTTTTCCTTCTGTCTAATAAATTTCATTTCTATTCCTTGCAGCATAATGCAGAAACTGAAGCTGTTGACCTTCTAATGGATGTTGAGGATCTGGATCTCTTACTCGAGCATGTAGACAAAACAAATTTCAAGAGGACATGCAATTATCTCACAAGTGCAGCAAAGTACTTTCATCCTTGTCAATCCTATTCTCTTTATTTTTCTTCACTCTTATTTGTGGTTTTAGACCAGTCATTTTGTCATTTTACTGATCTTCATTTAGGTCAGTCATGTAGAAACAAGTGGCGAGCTTTGCTTAGCTATATTACTCATAAAAGTCTCTTTAACGTCTTATATATTTGAATATTCAGGTACCTTCCTGGACCAGATGACATGTTGGTTCTAGATATTTCCTACATGATCTACATGAAGTTTGAAGAATACCCAAACGCTCTGCAGATTGCATTATTTCTTGATAACACGCAGGTAGGATTCTAATCTTCCTGTGGACCTCTTTGTTAAGTATTTCCAAGTATATGTGTCGAATTTTTAAAGTGTTCTTTTTTGATAATTTTTTTTTTTTTTTTGTATTGCAGTATGTTAAACAAGTATTTACATCATGTGCTGATCTGCTGAGGAAGAAGCAGTTCTGCTACATGATTGCTCGACATGTAAGTCCTTAACTTTCTTTACTTTACTATATATAACATTTACTTCTCACTCCTTTGTTGTAAGTATGTTTTAGTTTTGGATATGTTCTCGTATATGCTTTAAGAGTTGGCTGTGTGTTTATTTGATTATATATAGCTGTTATCGAGCATTATCTAGAGGGAGTTTGATTTTTTTTTTTTTTTATTAGCCATGGATGTTGGGCATGTTGCTAGTGTTTTCTCTTGTTTTAGAACTACTTGGTATTGTTTCCCTGTGAAGACGTCATTCTTTAGCCACATGGCCTCCTATTCACTTCTAAGGCAGACACCAAAGAAATGCTGCATCACTGCTTAAAATTTCCATCTATATAGAGTACAATGCCCGACGACACACTTTCTTATACTTTTTTTCTCTTTGTATGCCTCCCTGCAGGGTATAACCTTTGAACTTGACGATGAAATGGTTGCAGATGAAGATGACCGAGAAGCCCTACAGGATATTGTTAACAACACTAAGTTAAGTGAAGGATATCTGACTCTTGCAAGAGATATTGAGGTTATGGAGGCCAAAACGCCTGAAGACATCTACAAGGTAAATCAGTTTTAGTGGATGTCAAGCCTGCTGCTCGTTTATTTAGTTGCAAATTATGTTTTCCTCAGTCTTTGACCTAACTTTTTGAATTCTGTAGGCTCACTTACTTGACGGCAGGGCCAGCTCTGGTGCAAGCGTTGATTCAGCTAGACAGAACTTAGCTGCCACCTTTGTCAATGCATTTGTAAATGCTGGTTTTGGGCAGGTATGGTTGCAGATTGTAATATAACAGAGCTAGTAGCAGACGCATCCTCTTAATATATTTTCTTATCGCAGGACAAACTAATGACGGTACCTTCAGACTCAACAACCGGATCTTCTGGAAATTGGCTCTTCAAAAATAAAGAACATGGCAAGATTAGCGCAGCTGCTAGCCTGGTATGCCTTTTCTTACCTGTTGAATTTCTTTATTTTGTTCAGATCATGAAAGTAGAAACTGTAACCTGATCTTGTGTTTCCCTGTCATAGGGTATGATTCAACTGTGGGATGTGGAAGCCGGACTTGCCCAACTTGACAAATATTTTCATAGTAATGATAATCCTATCCTTTCTGGAGCACTTCTGGGAGTTGGGATTGTAAACTCTGGCATTAAAAGCGATTGTGACCCTGTGAGTTGATGATGTCCTGTTTGATTTTACGGAAATCACTAGTGCTAATATTTCTAGCTATTCTTTCATCTTACTCAGCTTTATTTCTCAGGCATTGGCACTTCTTGGAGACTATGTAGACAAAGAGGATTCGTCTGTCAGAATTGGTGCTATCATGGGTCTTGGAATTGCATACGCAGGTTCCCAAAATGACCAGGTCACTGACATTTTCTTATCTTTCTTATATTACTTGTTGAATGTTTTGCCTGTTCACGAAACATTAACATGCTCATTGTTTCTATAGATAAGAAGCAAGTTGTCGCCGATACTGAATGATGCGAAAGCGCCTCTAGATGTGATTGCATTTGCTTCACTTTCTTTGGGGATGATCTATGTTGGTTCCTGTAATGAAGAAGTAGCACAATCTATTATATTTGCTTTGATGGATCGAAGTGAGGCAGAACTGGGGGATGCCCTCACGCGTTTCTTGCCCCTTGGTCTTGGACTTCTATACCTGGGCAAACAGGTTGGCAGTGTGTTGTACTTAGTCTCGCTCTTTGTTCGTAAATTGTTATTTGCATTTCGTTGACAGCATCAACTTGTTCCGATATTTACCAGGAAAGTGTAGAGGCTACGGCTGAAGTTTCAAAGACATTCAATGAGAAGATTAGAAAGTACTGTGATATGACACTTCTTTCGTGTGCTTATGCTGGGACTGGCAATGTCCTAAAGGTATCTGATCGTGTGTGGTGGTGGTTTGATTACATAATTCATTACTTGCTTTTTTAGTTGCTGACCCCTCCTTAATATGTCAAGGTCCAAGACCTTCTTGCTCAGTGTGGAGAGCATCTTGAGAAAGGTGACATCCACCAGGGTCCAGCTGTGCTTGGATTAGCTATGGTTGCTATGTCAGAAGAATTGGGCATTGATATGGAGATTCGGTCTTTGGAGCGAATGCTGCAATACGGAGAACAAAACATTCGGCGTGCTGTGCCTTTGGCCCTTGGCCTCCTGTGTATATCAAATCCAAAGGTGAATACATTTGTAAATCTAGTTTTATTCCATGGTTGTATAGAGTATGGTGTTTTTTAAAATTTTTTTTTTTTTTTTTTTCCACAATTCCAGGTGACTGTAATGGACACTTTGAGCCGACTTAGCCATGACACAGATTCGGAAGTTGCCATGGTGAGTAATGGTTTTGTTTTACAGTGTTCAGTAATGTGATAACATCCGAGAGAGGACTAATTTTCTTATTATTTTTACAGGCAGCAATTATATCATTGGGACTGATTGGCGCTGGAACTAATAACGCAAGGCTAGCCGGGATGCTTCGCAACCTCTCCAGCTATTATTACAAGGACGCCAGTCTTCTCTTTTGTGTAATGTGTTCCTTTTTTTTTTTGTTTTTATTCCCCCGTGAAATAAAAACTCTTCTTCATGTTGAAATTATTGTGCTCACGTGGTAAGTCATTAACGCAGGTGCGTATTGCTCAAGGGCTGGTGCACATGGGAAAGGGTCTCTTAACACTCACCCCCTTCCACTCTGAACGGTTCTTGCTATCACCGTAAGTTTACCATTCTCTCTCTATTTCCAGGCTGTACCTAGTTGGATGTTCTTGTCATGAGAATCGCTTACCCTGCTCATGTGAAACTTATT
Organism: Brassica napus; assembly: GCF_020379485.1. NCBI lineage: Eukaryota > Viridiplantae > Streptophyta > Magnoliopsida > Brassicales > Brassicaceae > Brassica > Brassica napus. The sequence continues at coordinate 454,441 of NC_063450.1, read as the reverse complement.
CATGGCAGAACCGCACTTGCTGGTATAGTGACACTCTTGCATGCATGTCTGGACATGAAGCCAATCATACTCGGGAAATACCATTATGTCCTTTACTTCCTCGTTTTGGCGATGCAAGTGAGTTCAATTTCAGTCCCCGATGTTTTCATTTATAGGCCTGATGATCTTTTTGATATGATCAATTTTGATCCATGTTATAAAAATATTTGTAGCCGAGGATGATGTTGACAGTGGACAAAGACCTGAAGCCACTGTCAGTGCCAGTGAGGGTAGGTCAAGCAGTTGATGTGGTTGGACAAGCGGGTCGGCCAAAGACCATAACCGGATTCCAGACACACTCCACACCTGTTCTCTTGGCTGCTGGTGAGAGAGCCGAGCTAGCAACGGACAAGTATGTTGTTGTTCTTCTTCTTCGCTTGTACCCTTGTGTTTTGATATGAAAAGCTTTTGTGTTTTATGGATGATACAAATATAAACCGGGATTGTAAATGGGCAAACAGGTACATTCCTCTGTCGCCGATACTAGAAGGGTTCATCATTTTAGAGGAAAACCCAGACTACAGAGAAGAGTGAAACGCTCACGAGTTGGCGAGACAATAAAGAAAGCTGCATTCTCACTAGTTTTTCATGCGTTGGTTATTTCGTCTATGTTATGTTGTCATGGCTTTTTGTTTCTTATGAAAAAATGTTATATCTGGGTTTGATATCTTTGGATAACACGATATCTTTCTAGTTTGTTTTCTGTTGTTGTACTTGCAGATGCCTGAATCAACTAGATGACATTTGTGAAAAAAATCACTAGTGTTATAAAAGTAACTAGGTTAAGTATTTTATGTATTAAATATTTTTATATATTATAAAATAATAAATATATATTAAATAATTAAAAGTCAGTAACTATTAAAAATATAATTAAATTGGTGCGAACATATAAATCAATTGTATTAATCTAAATTTATTTTATTTTATTTGATAGGATATGTTATTAAATTTAAATGATACTAACATAGATAATATATTTTAGTATATTTTTAATATTAATATCTATTAAATGATGATTTCTACTCATATAGTTTTTTGATCATTTGTATCTTTTATAGAAAAAAAATTTAAATTACTGATAACAAAATTTTTATCGTAGGATTAATAGTTTTAGTAATTTATAATTTAAAAAAAATAAGTTGTCAACGATCGTTCAAAACTTTTATCAAAAAAATTGTTCAAAGTAAATTTTGAAACTAAAATATTGTATTTTATATGGTTTATAGTTTAATTTAAAACGATATATATATTAATCTTATTAATTAATTAAATTAGACTTTTTACTTATATAATTTTTGTAATCATTTGTATTTTGTCGTAACAAAAATTTTAAACCATGGATCATAAAATTTGAATGTGAGACTTTTAACAGTTTTATTAATTTATAGCCGTTTGTAAAAATTCAAAATATAACATATACATAAAAATCTAAATTTTTATTATATGGTTATTGTGGTTGTTTAATTTATTTAATAGCTTAAATTTAAACAAATATGATAGAAGATACACTATTTTTTTATCAAATCTTTATTATTCAAAATCATTAATTGCCATATATACTTTAGCCACATTAGGCAATTCCGTAAATTTTATTTAAGGAAATAATAAAATATATTAATGATGAATTTATTGTTAGTTTAATAAAAAACTTATTATATAATTAGATGGACCAACATATTTCTCTAATGATTCTAAGAATCATTCTAGTGATGACATGTGTCTACAAAAAGAAGTTGTAATGCTTCTCAAATAATATATAGGGGATAGAAAAGTTTATCTTTATTCATAACATAGAAGTTCCTTATATATGAGATTACACCATCATAGATAAATGGAAAGATTACAAATCATAATTTCTTGGTTATGAGCCATCCTTCCTTGGATGCCATAACCATTTAGAGCTTGTAATGTGCTTTAATATTGCCTCATTAAAACCTTACCAGAAAAACCCAATTGAGACAAAACCACGGTGAAGGAAAAAGAGTACAACACACATTACTCCCCCTGATTTGGACATTACTGAAGGTCCCTTGGACTTTTCCAATTTTCTGCAATCCGTGGGTGATGAAGATCTTGGGCAGAATATGCTTCGTCCTCGAACATGATAATTGGTTCTTCTTTACCATCGTCCATGCCACAATCTGATCGAACATATTGAGTCATCGACCTCAAATGCACACACACGAAATCTTGGATGATGTTGCTGTGATATGCGTGTACCACCATGTGTAAAACATAACATGTCTGAAAACAAATCAACAAAACCAAATAACCCCTCTTTGGGCTGGTTAGTATAAAATAAACCAAAATCAAAGGCTTCTTCATCGTCCTTCTTATGGACCAATCAGATCAGTGTCTAAAATAAGTCTTCTGCATCGTCCATCTCAGGACTAAATGGACTTCTTTATCGTCCACCTTTGGACTGAATGGATCAGTGTCCAAAACAAGTGATCTCACGCCAATGTACTACATAATGGGTGAGACTGGTTCATATTAAATCTCTTGAGTACCATTTTCTGTATATACTATTTGATGCACAAGGATTTCATTGTTAATGTACTCAATCTGTAATCTCAAACAAAACTTCGTTTTCCAAGATCTTTCATCTCAAACTCTTTCTTGAGATATTCAACTGTTTGGGAAATTGTATCCAGAGGTTCCTAGGATATTCAGATCATATCCTTTGATGATTATCAGTATTGTTCTTGAGAACTTACTGTACTTTCAGCTCAATACCCTCTAGTACTTTCATTATCCAGTGGAACATATAAATATGCAGTCACTACATCAACTTGCTGCAAGTCTAATTTTCTTTCTTATATAGCCAGACTTATGAGAAATCTAAAAGTAGTTGCATCCACCACATGAGAGTATGTCTCCTCATAATCTATTACTGGTCTTTGTGAGAATCCTTGTGCAACATCAGCTTTATATCTCACGATTTCTATTCCTCACAAGACCCATTTATATCCACTGGTTTTAACATCATATGACGTCTTAATCATATGGCCAAATACACATTTCTTCTTTAAACTATTTAACCCCACGTTTCCATTCAATCCAATCTGTTCTACGAGTGTGCACTCTTATATTGACGTGGGTTCATGATCCTCGCTTATATTCATAAATTCAAGTGCTACCTTGTATGCAAAATAAATCATCTTATGTCGACATTCCTTATTGGTTCCATTATGTTCCAGACATGATATAATCGATTGAGATTCATTATTATCAGGACCTTTAATACTTTGCAGCTTGGCGTCCCAAGCTACATTGTTTGGTACCTGTACCTTAGAGCCGACCGGCCTTATCTCCATGTCTGGGATGGTTTCCTTAGTAACCTCGGATTTGGATTTTGATTATCATTCTCTGCACCTTTCTTTTGTTTCCGAGGATTCTTATTTTTTGGAACCTATTGGTCTACCACGTTTCATACGTTGTCTAGACTCTGTAGCAACTTGACTGTGTCTCTTCTTGAACATCAAATTCGTTGGTGCTTTACAAGCTGGTTTATATATGAATTAGTCATTCTTTTTCGGGTCAGCAAATGTGTCTGGCATTTGATTAGCTAGCTTTTAAAATGTATAATCTTTAGACATCTATTTCACATTCTTTAGTCCGAGGATCTTGCCAAGACATTGATGGTTGATTTCATTCTATTTCTTTTACCATTCTTTTACCAGCTTTATTATTTTTTTTTCTCCTCCTGGTCCTAAAATAATCCGTGTACCTGGCCTCAAATATAATCACCCATAGTTGGCTCAAAGTACTTTATTATTGTGGGAGAATCATATCCAACATATATCCTCATCCTCCTTTTGAGGTCCCATCTTAGTTCTCTGGGGTGGAGCAATTAGTACATAGACAGCACATCCAAATGTCTTATGATGGGGTATGTCTGGCTCTTTACCCGTTAATAATTGTGATAGGGGATATCTATGCTTACTAAATGGCCTGATGCGTATTAACTTAGGTGCATGTAAATTTCGTGTGGCCCAAGCTGTGAATGGGAGTTTTGACTTCATAAGTTATGGTCTATCAATCAGCTATTTGCGTTTTAAAAGATTTTGGCGAAGCTGTTCTTGGTATGGACATGTATCACAGAATTGTCCACACTTACCCCCATGGACATACCATAATCATTTAAACGCTTGAGACATGTATTCACCAGTATTATCTAGACATATAGTCTTTATTATGAAAAAGGGCTCGTAGCCGTTTTACTGGTGATGGCCTAATGAGTTTCCCTTGTGTACATGTTACACACGTGAGATTCTTTGGGATAACTCTTCTTATCTTTTAATGTGTGCCTTTTGAATATCAATTTTTGCATCATGTTTGGACCAGGATGGCCAATCCGTTCGTGCCATAAAGTGTATATTTTCGCAGGCTTTTAGCCCCTATCATACTGATCTATGCATAGTCTAGGTCAGTAGAGAATGCAAGTATAGTCTTTAGAACTTATTATGGCCTTGGGCGATTTTATACATATATCTGAAGGAACTCTTTGTTTCCTTCACCCATTGTTTCAATATGGAAACCATTCATTCTTATATCTGTAAAACTCAATAGGCTGCTCTTGATCTTAGAGCTGAGTGAATATAAGGCATCACTGATTTCTAGATGCATACCCTTAGGCAATAATATATTAGCCTAGCCATAGTCTTCTTTCAGACTGGCGATACCTGCTTTAGTACTTATATTGGCATTTTTCAGTGTACTCATATAGAAAAATCATTCATTCATTTAATCTAAGCATACAATGTAATAGGAAAAAATTAAGGAGATAAAAATCAGAGAAAGCATACAAGCAAAGCAATCAGACAAGTTTGATGTCGAAATCAGATTATCAATTTGATTCTTTTAGGCAATCATAAGTCTCATATTCCATAAGATCATCTTGATCATGTTCGAAATTATTTTCACCATCTTTATAGACCAAGTGGGTTTCAGGATTCTTCCCTTTCAGACTCTCTTTGATAGAGGTCACAAAAATGTTTAGGAGTCCTTCATATCTTAGCCCAATGGTTCCCCATTCCACATCTATGGCACACTGATTTGGTCGAGCTTTGTGGTTTAAAGGATATACCACAGCCACTGCCTTGACCATGGCTCAAATTGGGTTGATACCCACGGCCTCTGCCATAGTGATTCCCACGGCCAAATGTGTTATAGTGGCCATGGCCAGGTCCTTTCCACCCTCCACGGCCATGACCGTGTGGTCTATCATTCTGGACGTGGTTACCTTTTTTTTCTTCTCCGGCTTTATTGGTATCAGGTAATGGGGTTAATCCAGGAGGTCTCAATTCACTGTTTCTCATCAGTAATCCATTATTTTGCCCAGCTAGCAATAGACTCATCCACGGACTCATAGTCCTGGATTCTGGGATTCCTCCAATCAAATAGGGCCTTTGGTAATAACACCGTTCTTTGGTGATCATATCTCGATTTTTAACTCTGTCCAAAGGTCTAGAGGATTCTCTATAGTCAGATACTGATCTTTGAGACTCTTAATAAGATGATGGTTAATAATTAATATTGCCCTGTATCAATCTTTCTCATTTGGCATTATCGCCTTTTGTGATTCATTCACCAATTCCTTTGACTTTAGGATAAACTCAGTATCTAGTGCCAATTTCAAATAATTATCTCCTGAGAGATTTAGGGCAGCAAAATCCAAGTTGATATTCAACATCTCAAATCATATATCAATCAATTTTAGATCTCATAAAATATTTAAAATACGACCATAAACAAGACATGCTATCAAGTCAATATATTTCTAATAAGCAAACAAGCCACACAGCCAAATGTGATATAATGTAATAAGGCCACACGACCAAAGTGATATATGATGCATAATAAGTCACACAGTTTTATCAAGCAAGGGTATCGACCAAACAAGCAATTTCTATATGTTTTCATGTGGCCATATGGTTATAATGCAAACCTAGCATACTGATTCTATATGTACAGGAGTGGAATTATGAAACCTCAATTTAAAACAATCAGATCACGCAAAGGTGATAATAATCGGATCATGCGTATAACATAAACATGTTGGTCAGGATGATATATGATGCAAACTGGCCACACGGCCAAGTAGATATGATGCACTCAATCTTAGCAATCAGATTCTATATGTGCAAGGGTAATATTAAAACATTCAATCAAGATTTAGCAATTAATCAATCAGTTTCAGGTATGAGATTTAGCTAGACTAACAATCAAATTCAATTAGGTTTTATTAAGACTAGCAATTGGATCAATAATCAAAAATAATCAAACGGATTCAAGCATTACACAATTTAGGGTTTCGATCCAAAAATAGGGTTTTAATCATGAAAAACCAAAACAATCAGTTCCAAGACTGATTCTATCAATTTTATTAATCAGTTTCAAGGCTGATATTTATCAATACTAGAATATAGATTTCAAGCATGAATTTCAATGAATCAGTTTCAGGGCTAATTGGTATTTAGCATAAACCATGTGTAAATAATTTATCTAGTATCCGAATTTATCAAACCTCAAAAACATATAATCAGATCAATCAATTTAATCGAACTTATCATACAATCTTAAACCTCAAGACATTAGATTTTATCATGAATCTATCAACCTAGCATACGGATTCTCAATTTTCAAAGACATCCAAATCAGATCAATATAACCTATCATACGGATTATTTAGGGTTTCTATTTAAAACAGATCAGATTACAAAACTATCAATCCTAGCAGATGATATTAAAACTCAAGAATCATGCAATCAGATCATTCGGATTTTAAACAAGTAAACCTCAATCAATCTATCAACCTATCGGATTATATAAGCAAAGCAAGCTAGCAACCTATCGGATTCAATCAATGTTTTAACAGGCTGGTCGGTTTAAACAATTTTAAATCATATGAACAATTAAACAATCTATCAATTTAACGGTCAAACAATTTTAGCAACATAGCATCAGATTCAATCAGATTTAAAACCTCAGTGATCAAAACCGAAAACAGTTTTGATTTCAAAATATTCGATTAGGGTTTTAATATGTGATTTGATAATTATAGTATAATTAATTCTGATACTTATATTATTTAGGGTTTATAGATATAGGGTTAGGGTTTATCGGATTTTAACTTGTAAAAACCGATTTGGGGTTTTAATCATGTAAGAACATGATTTAGGGTTTGGGGTATCGAACTTTTAGAACTTCGATTTACTCAATTAGGATTTTTGATCTATTACCCTATAGTTTTGATTCATAAAGATTAGGGTTTTAGAGTTTCATTCTTTATCAATCAATCCATGTTCGATTATGGGTTCTTAGGTTTTGAATTACCTTTTAACCTTAGATGATTGTTGAATCGGACCACCAAAGGAGTTGAGCCGCGATGTAACACCCCGATCCGGCCGACTAGGCCGCGGTCGAAGCCTTACGTCGCTCGGTCCACTTCCTGGCCGAACCTCTTAATTTTCGCCCTTTTAATTATAATTTCGCCTAAAGGCGAGGGCTAACTTAGACCTTAGCTAAAGACTTTCTTAGCCCTTTATAGCTTAGATCCTTTCAACATATACGCAGCGGATTATTCTCTAATTAACCATTGGTCTAAAACCAATCTAACACTTGTCTGGTCGAATCACCTTAGCTTTGGTCAGTTTACTCAACTACCAATTAGCTTAAAGGTCAATCCCAAAACCAAACCAAGTCATACGATTCTGAGGTTCCATTCACCTAAACCATTCTATCTAGATCTACATAAGTAAATGCTACATCATACCTTTGCCACATCTACGGAGCTTATTAGCTCATCGGTCCTCCATTGACTCGAATTGCTCTTGCTTGACAGCTGGACCACGATCACTCAATGATCTTACTTAAGGTCTTTATCTTGACTTCTGCATCAAACAGCTCCCCTAGGTACTTAGTCATTCAACCAACCATCCCCACAGACATAAGTAACCCTTGAGAAGTCTTTGAAAGGATAAGGATATGCATCTGGCCTTTCTCGGCTCATGCACAATCCGAAATCCTTTTGCCTTATAGGCAATAGTACCAAGTCCATCTTCTGGACTAACAAAGCTCATTAGATCCTAAGTCAAACAACCAACCATCCTCACATGACTTGGAACTGATGAGTCATCATCTGGCCTGACCGGCCTTGGGACTTAACCAGACAACAAATATGATTTGTTCATACCAACCGATGCATTCATTAATCAGGTTAGTACCGACACCTTGGACCATCATCCAGAGGTCAGGTCGTCCATACTCAACCATGATCAGATCTTACACGGTCTTCCTTGAACAATCATACTTAGGCTCAATACTTATGGTCTACGACACATAGTACTAGCCATACACTTCGTCATGACTCTTAGCCAATCTCGAAGTTATCAACACCAAGGTTGATATCTAGAAGCATCACATCAATACTCTTACTCCAGCAACGTGACTATCCATACTAGTGCTCGGCCATCGAACCATCGTCATGAAACATGATCCAACCACTAGACTTGATAAGCCATCGTCTACTTAGCATGTACTGATATAACCGGCCTTCCATTGCCATCATGTAGGTCTACTCCCTACATAAGACATATGGCGCCTATCCTACTCACCAACCCAAAGTTGATTGTAAGATATCCCACTTAGCCTTTGCAGCCAGAACCATCCAACCATAGCCGGATCATCCATAGTCCCGTCTAACCGTCTAGTTAAGATCTAGGTGCGATCGACCAGTTATAAGTCCGGCCCAAAGGCTCACGGACCTTCTTACCGGATCCGACCCAAAGCCTGGATCCATACCACAGAGTAAGGACCAAGACCAAACCGGATTGCCTTGTAACCAATCAGACCTTGCGACACAACACTCCGGTTAAACTAACCGTCCGTCCGTTCGACTATGCAGTGGCGAACTGTCCACTTGGTTCGCCCTAAGCCTTGAACCAATGGCACCGTTTGGAACTAACACCCTTTGGGAGCTAGTACCCTTTGGACACACGTGCCTCTTGGCAACTCATGACCCTTGGCAACTCGCACCCATTCAGATGTTCCAACCGTTCGACCTAACCGTCCGTATGGACTGTCTGGTCCGTGCGTGTGTCCGGCCTACAGCCAAAGGACCACGCCTTATCCTACACAATTCATGAACCATTGTGACTGCTCAGGGAAGGGTTTCAACCGTTCAGAACAGAACAGAACCGCCCCTATCCAATTGGATCACCAGAGGCCAGTCAGATCATGCGCGCGCCTAACTCGTCAGTTATGGACCGCATTACTCAACCACAACCACGGTTATAACCAATACCAACACATCAACAAGGCCACGCCAATGTACATGAAGAGTAGAAGAAGAAATAGATGGAAAGAATAAGAAGAATAGGACACAATCCAAACGCCCATGGCTAGACCGGTTCGGACTGCCCGATGGTCTTAGCCGATGAGTTGGTGGTTACCCCACTGACCCTATTGGACTGAACCACGGCTTTGGAGTCCTTCTTCAGACCTTTCTCTATACCCTGGGTGTTCATAACCACACGGCCTTCTCTCTCCTAAACCGTTCTCCTTGCCGGAGATACAAAACCACCACGACCGGCCCTTTTCCGGCTGATCTCTTGGCCGGAACTCTCTCTCTCTTTCTCTACGTTTTTCTCTGAGTATTTTTACTCTGAAATTGGATACTGAAATCGACCACAGAGCCCCCATATTTATAGAAAACGAAAGGGTAAGTCTTGCCCCATGAACAGGCACGACTTGCTAGCGAATGGGCACCATCGGCCAAGGGTTGTCCCCTTTCGGCCATTTGCATCCCTTCGCCCTTTCTGATTGGGTTTGGGGTCGGTCATAAGCCCAACCCACTCCCCAAGCCCTCTAGAATTAGCCCACGGCCTTGTCCAAAGACCCAACAGTCCATGGCCCCATGGCTGGACCTCACAGCCCACCACTGGCCCGGACTCGGTCCATCGGCCCGAAACCCGAACAGTCTGTCTAGCTGAGATGAGCTGACTCCCAGCTGCTTCAGCTGAGTGAGCTAGTAGTCCAGCTAGTGGAGCTGACTTAGTAGTGGTTGAGTTGGAGTGAACTTAACCTAGCTCCGATGAGCTGGTCGAGCTTCTCGCATACTTCTTCCAGCTACCGTCTTACTCGTCCTAGCTGTCTCTTTGCTCTTATAAGGTTAAGTCTAAGTTTCCTTATGTTCTTAACCTTCTTTCTTGGCCATGGAACGCCTGCCTTCATGTCTCAAGACTGGCTAGTACGTTTCCTCGATCCATGGCCGTCCCAACGATCCTATTCAGGATCGGGGATGCGACAAGTCTCCCCCACTTGAGATGGATTCGTCCTCGAATCCTGTGGTGGTTATACCTTGTCTCATGACAAAATGTCCCAACTGAAATTAGTCTCGTATTGAACAGAACAACTTGATTTTTTAAGAACCAAATGAACTCTCCAATGATTGAATCTCTTTGACCATTGATGTACCAGTCAAGTCCTCACGAACTCGTTCCAATCTTTAGGCTGCTCGTCCTACAACGAGTCCTAACAGATTGTTATGATTCTTTTGTCCTTCATAGACAATAAGGCTCATGACCTCAGCCACAACGTACTGGATCATCCCCTTAATCAGCCACAACCTTTTCAGGCTTGGCCACATTGCGATCTTAGTCCCTCCAGACTAAAAACGCCTCAGACTTGAGTTTTGTCCTTCACTGGACTTTGTCATAATTCGATCTTGGTCCATTTACGGACGTGATCGTATTCCGGTCCTGGTCCACTCAGGGACTCGACCGTTTCACCCCGACCATAGGTCCATCTCCGAATAGGTCGTGGCCTGATCCTTGTCCTTTACTGGACTTGATCATTCTCAACCTTAGGTCAAACTCCGACTTGGTTGTACTGCGACCATGGTCCTCTCTCGGACACGGTCCACTTCAGCTCTGCCATCTTGGCGGGAGCCGACAGAAACGGACTCTTGGACAGCGGAGCTGTCCCTGGCTCTAGTTCAATCATAAATGGATCCGACCTATCAGGGGGGACACCCTGTAGCGACTGGAACACATCTGGGAACTTCGACACCAACGAATCCTCTGAAAGGTCTTTCAGAACTGCCCAGCTCTGTAGTTGTAATTGTAGCCAAAAAGGACTGACAACCCTGTTCCAGCATCCGAATCGCTCGAACTGCTGAAACCACTACTTTCTCTTGAGCCGGACACAGACATTGGTACTGGATCGGATGAAGCCCAGTCTCCAATTGCCACGACCTTTATGGCAATCGAGAGTGGCCCGATACTTTCCCAACCAGTCCATACCTAGGATCACTTCGTGATTCTTTAGGTGGACACAGACAGATTCACAGGGAATACCTTTCCCTGAATTAACACTGGGATATTTGACATGAGACCTAGTGAGTTCATGGCTTGCCCTCCGGCTGCCCTCACTATCCCAAAATTATCTCCAGCGTCCAGACAGAACAGACCCTTTCCGACCAGTTCCCGGACTCAAAAAACCTATGTGTAGCCCCTGTGTCGGAAAGTACGTGGGTTTTTACACCACCAATCATGAGGGTTCCTATCAGAGACCCCCATCAGAATCCCCTAGACATACTAGGTTCCAGACCAAGCATTTCTACTTGAATGTAAAAAGATAAATTTAGAGATTGCCAGAGATCGAATCAAAAGATCCGGAAGCTCCGTCGTCTCGTGACAGTCCATACACCCTCGGTGTTGTGGTTGGTTTGCCTTGGGACGCCTTTCCTGAATCTCCACGTCCCTTCCCCTGACTTCCTTGCAGCTTGGGACAATCCGATTGGAAATGTCCTTGCTGGCCACAATGGAAACAGGTCATCTGGCCGCGTCTACCAGTCTGGTTCGGTCGAGGACAGTTCTGAACCCCATGGTCCATGCTGCCACAACGAACACAAGCCCCCTTGGCCTTCCAGCACTCACCGGTATGGTTCCGTCCATATTTGGAACACGCAGGTTGGCAACCAGAGGTCTCACCTCCGTCCACCTGGTCCCATTTTCTCTTTTTATCCTTTGTCTTGCCCGATGGGCCAGACTGTGGCTTAGCCTTAAGCTTAGCTTCTTCAGCCAAGTTAGACTCCAACAAAGCCACCCGTTCCACTTCCAGTGGGTACCTAGATGAGTAGGATTTCGGTTTAATCACACATTTGGAAAACGTCCCATACCATTCTCCAAAGCGTATTACTTTTGCGAATGCTGACACCATTCACAAGAGCAATTAAAATATACCTGAATCCCCATCATACTAAGATACTTAACATCATGTTCTTTCATTGATTGAAACGAACATCTTGAGTTTCCTCATTCTTTCCTTGGACGGATTCAGATTGGAATTAATTCATTCCATCCAACTAGATCTAAGGAAACCTACCTTGACCGATACCGAGTCCTAGCTGATCCATCTGATCACAAGTGCACTCGTATACTGGTCATGTAGTGTCTCCTTTGAGTCAGATTTAATATTGCATATGCTTTACTTATTATGAACGGCTATCAAGGGATAACATTTAACTTCAGTAGAGTGCTGCACGTTTATTTCAACCTAAGACACTCTCTGGTCCATGTTACTTCCCTTTTTCAGGTCACCCATAAAAAGTCTTACATTGCTTCCATCCCTTCCAACCCGTCTATTACTTCTAAATAACTAGATCAACCAACCTTTCTGTTTTTAGGATCTTGCCCTTTGAGAGTTCATCTTGGCTAAGGTGGCTCATCTTGGAACTACTCCGTTCAGAAGCATGATACCTCTTACCTCAGTTCCCTCTTGGCTCACCCCAACTAAGGTTTCATAGTCATCATAGTTTTCAGAAATAATTTCGGTTTGGAACTCAACATCTTTGAGCGCTGTCCTACACAGGATCAAGCATGCTCTGATACCAACTTGTAACACCCCGATCCGGCCGACTAGGCCGCGGTCGAAGCCTTACGTCGCTCGGTCCACTTCCTGGCCGAACCTCTTAATTTTCGCCCTTTTAATTATAATTTCGCCTAAAGGCGAGGGCTAACTTAGACCTTAGCTAAAGACTTTCTTAGCCCTTTATAGCTTAGATCCTTTCAACATATACGCAGCGGATTATTCTCTAATTAACCATTGGTCTAAAACCAATCTAACACTTGTCTGGTCGAATCACCTTAGCTTTGGTCATTTTACTCAACTACCAATTAGCTTAAAGGTCAATCCCAAAACCAAACCAAGTCATACGATTCTGAGGTTCCATTCACCTAAACCATTCTATCTAGATCTACATAAGTAAATGCTAGATCATACCTTTGCCACATCTACGGAGCTTATTAGCTCATCGGTCCTCCATTGACTCGAATTGCTCTTGCTTGACAGCTGGACCACGATCACTCAATGATCTTACTTAAGGTCCTTATCTTGACTTCTGCATCAAACAGCTCCCCTAGGTACTTAGTCATTCAACCAACCATCCCCACAGACATAAGTAACCCTTGAGAAGTCTTTGAAAGGATAAGGATATGCATCTGGCCTTTCTCGGCTCATGCACAATCCAAATCCTTTTGCCTTATAGGCAATAGTACCAAGTCCATCTTCTGGACTAACAAAGCTCATTAGATCCTAAGTCAAACAACCAACCATCCTCACATGACTTGGAACTGATGAGTCATCATCTGGCCTGACCGGCCTTGGGACTTAACCAGACAACAAATATGATTTGTTCATACCAACCGATGCATTCATTAATCAGGTTAGTACCGACACCTTGGACCATCATCCAGAGGTCAGGTCGTCCATACTCAACCATGATCAGATCTTACACGGTCTTCATTGAACAATCATACTTAGGCTCAATACTTATGGTCTACGACACATAGTACTAGCCATACACTTCGTCATGACTCTTAGCCAATCTCGAAGTTATCAACACCAAGGTTGATATCTAGAAGCATCACATCAATACTCTTACTCCAGCAACGTGAGTATCCATACTAGTGCTCGGCCATCGAACCATCGTCATGAAACATGATCCAACCACTAGACTTGATAAGCCATCGTCTACTTAGCATGTACTGATATAACCGGCCTTCCATTGCCATCATGTAGGTCTACTCCCTACATAAGACATATGGCGCCTATCCTACTCACCAACCCAAAGTTGATTGTAAGATATCCCACTTAGCCTTTGCGGCCAGAACCATCCAACCATAGCCGGATCGTCCATAGTCCCGTCTAACCGTCTAGTTAAGATCTAGGTGCGATCGACCAGTTATAAGTCCGGCCCAAAGGTTCACAGACCTTCTTACCTGATCCGACCCAAAGCCTGGATCCATACCACAGAGTAAGGCCCAAGACCAAACCGGATTGCCTTGCAACCAATCAGACCTTGCGACACAACACTCCGGTTAAACTAACCGTCCGTCCGTTCGACTATGCAGTGGCGAACTGTCCACTTGGTTCGCCCTAAGCCTTGAACCAATGGCACCGTTTGGAACTCACACCCTTTGGGAGCTAGTACCCTTTGGACACACGTGCCTCTTGGCAACTCATGACCCTTGGCAACTCGCACCCATTCAGATGTTCCAACCGTTCGATCTAACCGTCCGTATGGACTGTCTGGTCCGTGCGTGTGTCCGGCCTATAGCCAAAGGACCACGCCTTATCCTACACAAGTCATGAACCATTGTGACTGCTCAGGGAAGGGTTTCAACCGTTCAGAACAGAACAGAACCGCCCCTATCCAATTGGATCACCTGAGGCCAGTCAGATCATGCGCGCGCCTAACTCGTCAGTTATGGACCGCGACCGCATTACTCAACCACAACCACGGTTATAACCAATACCAACACATCAACAAGGCCAAGACAATGTACATGAAGAGTAGAAGAAGAAATAGATGGAAAGAATAAGAAGAATAGGACACAATCCAAACGCCCATGGCTAGACCGGTTCGGACTGCCCGATGGTCTTAGCCGATGAGTTGGTGGTTACCCCACTGACCCTATTGGACTGAACCACGGCTTTGGAGTCCTTCTTCAGACCTTTCTATATACCCTGGGTGTTCATAACCACACGGCCTTCTCTCTCCTAAACCGTTCTCCTTGCCGGAGATACAAAACCACCACGACCGGCCCTTTTCCGGCTGATCTCTTGGCCGGAACTCTCTCTCTCTTTCTCTACGTTTTTCTCTGAGTATTTTTACTCTGAAATTGGATACTGAAATCGACCAGAGAGCCCCCATATTTATAGAAAACGAAAGGGTAAGTCTTGCCCCATGAACAGGCACGACTTGCTAGCGAGTGGGCACCATCGGCCAAGGGTTGTCCCCTTTCGGCCATTTGCATCCCTTCGCCCTTTCTGATTGGGTTTGGGGTCGGTCATAAGCCCAACCCACTCCCCAAGCCCTCTAGACTTAGCCCACGGCCTTGTCCAAAGACCCAACAGTCCATGGCCCCATGGCTGGACCTCACAGCCCACCACTGGCCCGGACTCGGTCCATTGGCCCGAAACCCGAACAGTCTGTCTAGCTGAGATGAGCTGACTCCCAGCTGCTTCAGCTGATTGAGCTAGTAGTCCAGCTAGTGGAGCTGACTTAGTAGTGGTTGAGCTGGAGTGAACTTAACCTAGCTCCGATGAGCTGGTCGAGCTTCTCGCATACTTCTTCCAGCTACCGTCTTACTCGTCCTAGCTGTCTCTTTGCTCTTATAAGGTTAAGTCTAAGTTTCCTTATGTTTTTAACCTTCTTTCTTGGCCATGGAACGCCTGCCTTCATGTCTCAAGACTGGCTAGTACGTTTCCTCGATCCATGGCCGTCCCAACGATCCTATTCAGGATCGGGGATGCGACACGCGAGCTGGACACGAACGGGACGCGAGCTGGAATGGATCGAGTCGCTTCTATCGGGTCGCGGACGTCCTTTGTTGCTTGATCGGGAACGCTTTGATCGTCGGACGCGAGCTGTCTGCTGCTTTCGCGAACGAGGAAGAGGCCGCGTGCAGGAGCTGCTCTCGGGTCGCGAACGTCTGAGCTAGGATCAGAAACGCCTTGGGCTGAAGCTGATCGGGGACGCGAGCTGGAACAGATGCGGGAACAAGAGACGCGATCGGGGTTTAGGGTTTGTCGGATCGCCGACTAGGGTTAGGGTTTTAGGGTTTTTCGATTTGGGTATTAGCTTAGGGATTTAGAGTTTCGTGCTGATAACGTGTTATAAAAGTAATGGAAAAGTCTATATTTATTCATAACATAGAGGTTCCTTATATAGGAGATTACACCGTCTTAGATAAATGAAAAGATTACAAATCATAATCTCTTGGTTATGAGCCATCCACAATCTGGTTCATAACAACTAGCAAACAATTCAATAATTTTCCAAATATAATTTGATTGACATTGAAATAGATTTTCTTTGGTCAAATTTAAGATGGAAATAAACTAAATCAAAGCTATATAAAAAAAAAAAAACTGATCCAAAATGAATTTTATAGTAATGATGATGATTTTAATAAAATATACTTACACTAGGGGTTTGTCCGCGCTTCGCGCGGGAACATTATTAATTTGTTAATTTAAAATTGAATATTTTTTTTATAAGTTGTGTGTCAAACATTTTGTTTCCTTTTAAATTATTTGATCTTAATTGTTGCGGTTATTGAGCGTGATGAACATAACCATTATAATGAACATAATTTCATTTTGCTTTTCTTGTTTTGTCTTATTGTGTATTACATTTGATATCATTTTTTTATTTTTAAGTTACTATTTTTCTTTAAAAAAATCAGTGGTGAAATATATGAACTGTTTGATTAAGATGTAATTAGCTCATGCTTAAAAGAGAATTTGTGTATTTTTATTTTGTTATTACTTGTTTATTTTGTTTTTCAAACTGATTTTTAAAACCTCCTGCTAAAATATTTGTTATGTGGTTGTTCATTTCGTCAATCTTCTAAGCTTGATGACTAAGAAATTAAGAAATTTGTAAAGATTCACTTATTTTTATTTTTGGTTGACATTATTTGATGAGACATGAGTAAAATCGCGAATAGAGTATAAAATTTTATGTTTTCACAAATCTTCAATATGTTTTTTTTTTAATTTTCTGTTTTTGTGAGTTATATTACTATATTTTCAATTTATTTTTACGGGAATATAGATATTTAAAATTTGATTTAGTTTGAAATGCACTACTAATTAAAAATAGCTATGAAATATAGAATATTATTTTAATAGATTTGATTCAAATATAAGAATATGAAAAATATATATGATTCTATAAATATTAATTAAAAATGTGCTTATATTGGGTCCTATCATTCCTCGGTTGCTGATGTGGCACAAAATAAAAGAAAAAGTCTTGTTTTTGTTTACATTTGCTACATATATTTTTGTTATTGGTTTACTTTTTTTTTCTGAAATGCTGGTGGTGAAAATTTTGAATTATTTGATTAAGTTGTAAATAGTTCATGGTTATGTAAAAATATGTGTATTCTTATGTTGTTATATTTTTTTTCAAACTGATTTTTAAGATTATATATTAATTCGTTAGTGTGGTTGTTCATCATTTCTTGTCAATATTTTGATTCTGATTCCCAAAAAATGAAAGTTGTGTACACTCACTCTTTTTTGGCAGACCTCATTTAATAAGACATGAAAAAATGGATTATCATATTTTATGTTTTTTGCATTTTCATTTTGAATCTTTAGTTTTGTGGATTAAAACACATTTAGTTGATACACATTGTGTAGGATAAGCCAGGAAAATATAAAAAAGGATGGAGGAAAATGATGTAGCGCATTGTCTATTTTATTAGTATAGATTCTAGCTCTTTGACTGTCTGAAATGACTTGCACAAAATCTTTGTTTTACTATTTTTATATGTTTGTTGTTGCATTAATAAGATTAAAGAAATATTTCGTGAAAAATGATTTGGGTCAAATTTATGGACTTTATTTGTCTTTTCTATCAGTTTATGTTTTGTCAAAAATACTCTCGTCTTTTCAACAACATATATACTTCTTTCTGGAGTGCAAGGTGATAGGTTGAAGGAGATATGAAGCAAAATCACAGTCTGTATAGAAATAAATAATGCAGTTAAAAATTATATTGTAAATGAATAAAAGTGAAGCAAGAGACAATATAGAGCAACAGACAAATACAGAGCGATAGTAAATCTTTTTTTTTTCTCTGGTAACAAAAAATTACATTGTTTAGCAAAAAGAGAAGAATAAAACAAAAAGTTACACTATCAAAGTATTAGTGAGAAAATTAAATGTAAATGTAATGATCAATCGTGAGGAACAATGATTATCATTCGATTTAGAATCTGCCAAAACTTTACAAATATGAACATGCTACACACACACACTTATACACACACACATATATATATATACTTGATTTATGTAGAAGACCCATTACGTAGGTGTTTGTAACCAACCTTAGGCTACAATAAAAGATCAAGAACAATATTCTATGCATTAAGTATGCATACTGGAGGCCACATTTTTCTCCATTTGCCTGTCCAATTCAAAATGGATTAGTTTTTTTCGTCAGCATGAATAGAACTTGAAGTACCTTTATATCGTTTCTAGCAGCTGAAACCTCAAATGAACTACTTCCTTCATGAAATTTTCAAGTTTACAATAGCAAAATTACTAAAAATTGTGTTATCTCGTTTCCAAATTGTTTTTACCTAATTTTTTATACGGAACAGCCTAGCTTTACGTGAACAGTTGATTAAGTCGAGGTTTCCAATATCTCAGTTGCACCACCTGCAAAGACATTAGTATCCACACATGCATATAATCAGGATTAAGAACCACACATTTTGTTAGCACAGATTTAAGATGTTATAACGACCTATAAACAACACAACTCTTTGGATTTAGAAGTTGTTGTCAAACCTTGATCAACAACTCTAAGCGTGGTAGAGAACCAGCTGCTATCACAGACAGTGGTGTGACACTGTGACTTAACTTCTATCTCACCGTTGGGCTACCGAGTCATAAAGAAACAAACTTTTTGGTTTACATTTTTGTCGGATCGATGGATAATCAAATAGAGAAGTAAAAAAAAATTTACATTGCCATTGTGCTCTGATGAAACTTCGACAACATCTTTATGGAAAAACTCAGTTTGTTTACAGCATGTTTATCACTACACCACTTGCATTGCTCGTTAGGTTGTAACAGTCTAACAGAAGCAGAGTTGAGATGTACTGCACTGTTACATCAAACTCCATCTAAATAAGGGGTACATGCAAGTATCATTCAGTAGCAAGAGATGTCATCAGCCTGTGGTGGCTGAGCAGAAAATTAAATTAACAACCATACCACAATAGAATCAATTTAGTCACTACGATAACCAGATTAAGAATATCCAAACGCAGAAATGGAAACAAATTATGCTGAATATATACCATCTTATTGGAATTAAAATCTCAGCTAATTGTCCACTGGAAACACAGCTTTCGGCTTTCCTTCACATGCTCACTGCCCACCTAGGCAATAAGCCCCTGTAAAGCCAACCGGATTTGGTTCTTCCTAATTTGGACAACCCATTTCAAAGGACTTGATTAATTTGGTTTACTCCAAAAAACCTAAAGCAGTATGCTTAATGCGGTCGCTGTCGTGTTCGACGAACGAACGATGGAAGCAATTTTAATCGACGACGGCGCTGAATGGTTTGATCTGGTCCATAAGAAACAAAATGATATGAGATTTATGGCAATAGGACGTCAGTTTTGAAGAGGGAAAAAATGGATAATCAAAGTCGAGATCAATGAAAGAAAGGAGATTAAGAGTCTAAGAGTACACACGAGAAGGAGAATGTGAATAAACTGAGAGTGCCGTTACAGAAATGCGAATAAAAGAAAGGAGATCAATGTTTCTGGAATTTATATCAAGAACTTATCAGGATCTTATACGGTGCTGAGAGGGCTTCATGTCTTATTTATACTATGAAAAATTACGGATAATGAAATCGGTGTTGGAGAGGGAACATTGAAGTTGACGTAATGGGTTTAGTGGCGGAGGATGTTAATGTAATCGCTTTAAGGCGTGAATCAATTTGAAGCAGTAACGTTCGGCGGATGAAGACTCATCCGGCACAACAAAATAGGGCTATTGAGAAGACGAAGACTCGGAGTGCAGAGGTGGGCCCTTAATGGGTTGACCATAAAGTTCCAACCATTTTAAACTCGTCAACGAAATAGAAGAGCTTAAAAGAAACGCTGACGTGTCACGATTTTCTCTCCTCTCCAGAGTGACGTGGACAGCCTAAAAAGTCAGATACTTCAACATTATCAATACAATACTAAAATGGGAATACCCTGAATAGTTAGAGTGTCCACGTCGACAGTAAAAATCAACCAATAGGAGAAGAGCTTTCCGCCACATCAGATGCTCACTTCTGTCATTTGGGCTTCGCGTTTCACCGGCCCGTTAACGTTCAGAATTGAGAACCAAACTCTGTGTTTCCTGTTATGTCTGAATCGTCTTCTTCTTCAACGATCCGCCGTCCCCTTCCTCTCAATTTTCGACCTCTCCTATGTCCTCATCTATGTCTCTTCCTTACCTTCCGTTCAACGTTTATATCTTAGTCTATACAAAGAATCTTCAGTTTACATTTAAGGCATTAACTCCCACAAACTCTCTGCCTCCCTCTTTAACAATCAAAGCATTAGCTTTGTGCGTATCTAATCCGAAAAATATCTCAAACACTAAAAATATGAGAGGATTGAGAGTGGAATCAAGTTTCACCAACACGCTCTCTCAGTTATGTTCTCTGAAAAAACCCTAAAATCTTTCTTCGAATTGTCTTCGTGTGATGATGTTGTTGTCCAATTAGCCATCCGCCACTCAACCTTTAATCACTCTCTTCTCTTTGATTAAAAAGGTATTGTCGTCTTACACTATCAAGCATCATATTTTTCGATCTCTATTTTTTTTTAGAAAGACTTATGAATTTACTCTTCCTGCAAAAATCGTTGATCCACAGATCCATTCCTGGATTAGTGTTCATTTTCCGGAATCAAAACGCTTCTACAGTTTTTTTTTTAATTTGTGAAAATACTTCCACATATTATAATTTTTATATGTGTTGTTTCTTTCAAGCTGAATAGAAGACAAAAAAAGACGAGAGGATTCAGTACAACAAATTATTGCAACTTCTGCCACATGATCAGGTAAACATCATGATATTTTCATGTATGATAACTCAGTTCTTTATAATTGTGGTAGTCTCTAAATTTGGATTACTATGTCTCTCGCTATAGTGAAGCATAACACATATCTGAATTTATTTCTACGTTTGTTTCAAAGAAAAAAAGCATTACTTGGGAGTCATTCACCAGTAGTGTAATCAAGCAACAAATTTTGAAACTCTGAAGCTAGGCAACCCATATGGCTTTGGCTTTGTTTTTGTCTTATAATCTGGTGTTCTCTACAGCTCTGCTCGAATCAGCTAAATACAGCTATGTCACAAATTAAAGTGTTTAATCATGACAGGTCAGTCCCTAATTTAAGCATTTTCCTGATGGTTTTGGTATTTCTTACTTAAGAAAAATATGTTTGAGCACTTGCCCTTCCAAAAAGGTTGGATGACTTCTTGATTTCAGTTGTGCCGTGAGATTTCAGCTCTGGCGTTTCTAAACTTGGTTGGATCTTCTTCTCCTCCTACGAAGATCTGTTGAGAATTGATTACGAGATATAAACCCTGCAATCAAGAAAGAGTGAAGACAGTGATCAGAAGAAGAACAACAACGATACGAAGAAGAGAATCAAAGTCTAAAGTGAAAGAGAAAGAAGAAGATAAAGTCAACTTAGAGTCAAAGAAGGAGGCAGCCTTGCATTACATCTCTGAAGAGTCGTTAGTCATCTTAAGAGGTTAGTTAATAATTTAACTGAGTGAGTATAACTAGGAGATGAACAGAGAGTCGTATGAGAAGAGTTGTTAGAACAGTGTTTGAATTGCTTGCAAGATTTGTCTAAAAGCTAGAAGTATTATTAGGTGTAAGCAAGCATAATTAAAGTCAGTTAATTAATCTGCTATAAAGAGCTAAGTATTATTTGTTGTTGTAGAATGTGAGGAAAGCAAGGGAAAAGCATGATTGTTGCGGGGTTTTTTGAGTCGAAAAAGAATCATGGTAACGAACTGATTGAAAAGTTGGAAGCTGGTATGCAAGATATGCTACAGATTGCCGAAGATCGGAAGAGAGATGTTGTTGCTCCTAAACTGAAAGAGAATCTCCAATATGTTGGCGGGTGAGTTTACTCAAAAGTGTAATGCACGAGAGACAAAAAAGCCAATATGGTTTTGGATTAGTAAGGAAGCTGATATACTTGCTCATTTAGACCCTTCTTGATGACTGCAGCTGAGATCTTCCTGTCATGTGGCGCTCTGCAGAATAGAGGAGGACATGGTCGAGGGCTTCCTCTACGAAGTCCCTGAAGAGTATATAAACATGCCTTTTCTCAAGAGAAGTGTACATGAAGGCCAAGATCAAGGACAATCCCAACCTTGAGGATTGTGTTTTCCACATTGTCGTCGATGGCTATAACGCCCCTGTTACTGCCGGGAATTTTGTGGACTTGGCGGAGCGCAATTTCTACAATGGCATGGAGATCCAGAAATATATATATATATATATATATATATATATATTGTATATGGGAAATTTTTGTTAATCAATGGATGAAGATTTTTTGCAGCTGATGAGTTTGTGGTACAAACAAGGGATCCAGACAGTCATGCGGAAGGATTTATAGATCCAACCACAGAGAAGTAAGGACAGTTCCTCTTGAGATTATGGTGACTGGGAAAAAAACGCCATTTTACGGCTCAACCCTAAAGTAAAAGCTTACACCCTTCTGACAGTATATTTATTCATAATAATAATAATAAATTATCATTTGTTAATTTGGTTGGACAGGTATTGGGTCTGTACAATGGCAATGGCTAGAGAAGTGAGAGTTCTTACTCTTCCTTAACATTTGAATATATATATATTCTAATTATATGTAATGCAAAAAAGGGGTTTGAGAATGACTCAGAATCGAGCCAAGTGTTTTGGCTGCTGACAGAGCGTGAGCTGACGCCAAGCAATTCCAACATCTTGGACGGTCGTTACGATGTCTTCGGCGGCTACGTTACTCATAATGAAGATTTTCTGGCTGATCTTAAAGTCGATAATGTCACTGAGGTCATTCAAGTTGTCTCCGGTTGAGAAGGAATATGTTCTTGCACAAAAGAAAACAGAAAAGCAACATGGTACTGCTTTATTTGTATTAGATATATATTTCAGACAGTGTTAAATTACATTCGACATCCAGTTTCGTGTTCTTCCCATAGACATCATTCTCAGAGATCCTACTACATTCGAAACTTTTTTTCTTATTATTATGGCTAGCACATCTACCATTCTTGCTGCTCTCAAATATGGACGCTGCTCATCCACCGTGGAGGTGGAGGTGCGGCTTCTCCGGTTTTGGGAAGCCAGAAACATTAAACGTGGTGGCCACTTCATGGGAGTAGATATGCTTCTTCTGGATTCTAAGTTGATTCCGTTTTTTAAATTCATGTTCATCATAGTTTTGAACAGATCTCCAATATTAAGATTCATGTTTAACAGTATTATGATTTCAATATTATTTATTTCCTCTTCGTGATTTGGTTTTGAATCCAGTTTTAAATTGTGTTCTTCTGTTTATAAACGTTTTCAGGCGATGCTCATACCCGCCACCATCAACGTGAACCGTCTTCCCACCTACCGGGGACACTTGAAGGTAGGTTCCATGTTCTCTTTGAGTGACTTTGATGTCACTAGGTGTAATCAGAATTTTAGACTCTCCTCTGTTGATATGGTTCACTTTATGTATATTGCAAATTTCTCCTTCTGATGTTAGCATCCAAATGATTGTTAATGCATGTAGATACCCGCTACAAGATCGTTTAGGGTACTGTTATACGAGCTGCAAATCCAGCACAAACCTCGAGTTCAGAAGATTCCTCACAAGAGCTATCAAGTCCAGAAGATTCCACCGAGTCGCAAGATCTACCAAGTACGTCTTTGACATCAGAAAATAATCTTGAGAAAGCAGAGTCTGCAACAAAAGCTCTTGCAGTGGCTGATTCCAAAGTGTTCGAAGCCAAAGAGGCGTCTCAAGTTGCAGATACGGCCCCAAAGAAGTCTCTGACCGATGTAATGTCCACCTACTCGACCACATTAATTATCCTAAATTGATCATCACTCAGCTCTTTTTTGATTCGTTCCTTGCAGGTGCTAAAAGATGAAAATGTTGAACTATGGTAGAGCTTTATACCTTGTGGTCCGGTTCAATGTAGATGTAAAGGACTGTTTTTTTAATAGGTTTTGGCTTTGAGAACAAAAATAAAGAGTACATGTATATGAGATTTCATTGACTATTGACGTTGTCACTTTTTGGTTAGTTTTTGATGTTAAGTACGGTTCTGGATGTTAGTAGATGTTTTTGCAAGTCATACTGAGAATTGTTAATGCATGATTGTGTTTATATTTGATTAGATTTGGTTCAAGTTGAAAGTTATTATTTGTGCATGGTTGATCAATTGCAATGAAGGATACAAGGTACACCAAATATTTGAATGGCATATAGAGTTTAGGTGGATGCTCCACGTTGGAAGAGGAACCCGTTAACCAAATTTAATTATAAAATTTATTTAAATAAATTTTTTTGATATAAACATATTTTTTAAATTATTAAATAAATAAGTTAATTATATATCTTTTTAATTTTATATGTTAATATATTTATATATATATATATATATATGAGAAATATATTCATTAAAAATAAATATATTATATACTAATTTTTATAATAATTTAAAATATAATACTCACACTGCTCTACTAATCATCCTATTAAACAGTTTAGCCAAAATATATGGTTCCTGCAACATACTGCTTCTATAATATACTGCTATTGCTTTATCATTTGCTCTGCCAATCAAAGCTTAACTTAATTACTGATATAAATTTCAATACGCATAAATAATCACCTTATAATGAATATTTACATTACATATTAATTTTAACGTATACGTTAATTGATTGGTTCATTCAAGACCCAAAACTGGCGAAAATATAATTAAATAAATATAAACATTATTTAGAAATTTTTGCCTTTGTTATTGACATATAATTAGACTAATGGTGTAGTTAATAGCGTGTCTATATATTTACCAGTTTAACCGTACATTTTAATTGGAGAAAGAAAACAAACAAAAATCAACCGAAGACTTTTAAGGTATATGAAACAAAAATTGAAAATAGCAATTTTCTGCAATTAAAGAATAAAGCAATAAAATTGCAAAAATACAAGATAAAACAAAAATATACACAGAAAGAAAAATTTAGTAAAATAAAATCATAATACAATTGTGACAACCCATCCCGTGGGAACTATCCACCCAGTAAGCCCTAGGTTCACAGCCCTGCAGGGCACCGACCCTAACCCCTCGATTATGAGTTTTCTCTCACTCCGTAATTTGTTTGTTGGGAGAGTTGTTAAATGGTGAGGTCCTGGGTTCAAAGTCCACCAACAACCTAATTATGGAGTTAGTGAGAACTCATAAGAGAGGGGGTGTGGTCGATTCGCTGCAGTGCTGTGAGACTGAGGTTTACGGGACGAGTGGTCCACAGGACGGGTTGTCACAATAATTTCCATAATTGATAGTGATCAATTACACTAAAAAGTCTAAATTTACAACATACACAGTTTTATTTACATCTTTAAACCTATTATCTAATTAAAATGATTCTAAAAAAAATGCAAGCATGAAGAGTAAGAAAATATACGATAATATATAATACATAACGTTAAAAATACGTAATCACTGATCACTAAAAATAATGTTAGTAGTAATAAAAATGACATGACAACACATTTATTAAAACTATAGAACGGCACGCAACAAGGTGTTATTAAATATACAAACTACAATTAAATATGCTCAACGCAAACACACATAAAAATGAGACATTATATTTGGATATATTTAAATAAATAATTTTAATTATATTATATTCTTGATAATTTTAAAATTACTTAAAACGAAAATAAATTATTAAAAAAATAATATCCAAATAAAACTAAAGTAATATTTTGTAACATAAAAATAATAAATGAATAAAAATATATTATGTTAATAAAATAGATTTTAGATTTTAAAGACTTCTAATTCATGTAATATTACAAAATTCAAAATTTGTTTATTACAATTAGTATTTTACCATTAGATATATTAAAATAATATTCTAGATCGATATTCAATTGTTAGTTTTTAACTATTACACGTAAAAAAATATTATTTAGTACGCTTTTTTTTAAAGGAGGTTTTATATTTTAAGTAGGTTATTGAAGTAATTTTTCTTTCCATGAATTTATTCGAGATGAGATTTCAATCTTTTAAACTAAAATAATTTATGTTCTATACATAATTATATTTTTTTACATAACTCTAAAATCTCGGACTTGATTCTTTATATTTTATTAGTTAATTCTGTTACATATAATAGAAATACTTACTTCAAATTAAAAATATAAAAAAAATCAAATTTAAAAATTAGTTATATATAATTTAATATACAAAAATTCACATATAAATAAAAATGATAAAAATAATAAATTTAAATATATTATCTGCGCGTAGCGCGGAGAAATAGTCTAGTAGTTATAGATAATACAAAGAAAGCGTCTAGAGTTCTCTAGTTAATCATCATCATCGTCATCACTGTCTTGCGAAGGCTGAGAATATTAAAATGGGCCTTAATATGTAAATGGGCCTTAGTTTCGACGCAGTGAGGACTTGATATAATATAGGGTTTAACAGTTCCCGTTCTTTGGAAGCCACCGTCGATTCTCCAATCTCTTCTTCAAGTTCTCTGCCGATGGCCGCCTCCGCCGTCGCCAGATCGATACTTCGAGCTGCTTCGTCTCGGGGAGCCGCCGCTGGTTCCACTGGCCGCTTCGCGTCTCAAGCGAAATCAGTTCCGCCGATGTTTAGAGCCAGCGCTAAAAGAAGCTCACTGCTTTCGCCTCTCCGGTTAGTCCGCCTCTTTTATCAGTGATCTGGAACCTCGAAAAGAGTACATTTCGATCGAATTTTGGAGATACATTTCTGAAAAGAAACAACTTTTCCATGTTGTAGAAATGTATGTGAATTTTTTAAATGGGAAAACTCTTATCGTTTACTTGCTACTCTTTTATTTTTTGTTTGATTGGTAGAAATCCTGTGGAGATGAGCTTCTGTGTTGAGTCAATGTTACCATACCACACCGCCACAGCTTCTGCTCTAATGACTTCGATGCTTTCTATCTCTGGACATACCTATGGCTGGCTCTCTGACGGTACTTCTTCCTCTCTTCCTTTCCCTTCCTTCCTTCCTTTTCTGCCTAATTTGCTCTTTGTTTGATCAGTGTTTTGTTTCTCTGGATTTTTATTAGCCTTTGCTGTATCATATAACTTGGTTAGATTTGCAGTTTAAGTTTAGAACTTTTTCTGGTTGCCATGTGCGAAAAACTGGATCAATTGTTGTTGTTGTCGTCTTTCTGCTTGACATTGTAAACAGATGGATGCCACCCTCAATTGGTCTAGTTTTTCTCATGCTGTAGGCTGACTCAAGAATTTACCAAGACCAATGAATGAAGCCAACGAGATGTGGGCTTTCCTGCGAATAACAGTTTTTCATCTTATAGACTAGATAAACCCAACAACGTTCGATTCTCTGCATTGTGTTTCAAAAAAAAAAAAAAGTAAACATGTACCCCACAATCGTGTTATTTATTAGTGTCTTCTTGGTTATTATTCCATTTGAGTTGATTTCGTAGAGAATTTAATGAAAGAATCATTAATTGTTGGTCTTATACTCCCAGCTTGCATTGATGATGTGTGATGAGTTTGCCAGAAGATCACTGAAGCTACCAGTTTATGTACAAACCTCTACCTTTATTTAGGAACTAGAGCCCTCTTGATTTTCTCCCCTATTTTGGCTTGGAGAGAATGTGTTTCTTTTTACCCTTTTAAGACGTGTTGTATTTCATTAGACTGGTAAACTGATGTTTCGTATAATTTTATCAGCTTGCAAAGATGACTTTTGATGAAGTCTACAAGTAACCCAAATGCGAATCCCAGAGACGGTTTTAAGAGAGTTTAGGCAAAAAAATAAATAATTGTTGTACTTTTCAAACATAAATGGTCTCTGTCTTTGAATATTTTAAATCAGCTCTCTATCATCTCTGTTACATCAAAAGTTCAACACAATTAAAATTGCATCTCTGTTATTAAAGAATCCCCTTATCTTAAATTCTCATGTGAAACTAACTCAAATGACCTGTCTTCAGTTTTTCTATTGTCAAGACGGATATATTCAAATCTTTTTAATACTCTCTATGATCGCTGTTACATCAGCACAAACTCAAATTTGCATGTTCTCTATGGTAAAATATCCTCCATTTCTATATTATATCAACTAGATATTTGAAAATGCATCTTTATTGAATGTTGTTACAAACAGTTGAATTTCTTTCATCCTTTAGTTTCTTTAACCACCATAACTAACACCGGCCTTCTTGTGCATGCGTCTCTTCTTCTTGCTTCTCAATCTTAACATGCTCATTGTGGTGTCTGTGTTC
This sequence comes from Brassica napus, assembly GCF_020379485.1. Taxonomy (NCBI): domain Eukaryota; kingdom Viridiplantae; phylum Streptophyta; class Magnoliopsida; order Brassicales; family Brassicaceae; genus Brassica; species Brassica napus. Next base: position 425,750 of record NC_063450.1, on the reverse strand, counting down.
CCAGTTCTTTTGATGCCCATTAGGGGCCAATTTCAATCCAGACTGTGTTGTATAATAATCACAATAAACATTAATTATTTAAATAATCAAAATGAGTAAGAGACTGTTATAAATCATGGAGTGAATTGCCATTAACTAAGACAAGAGAAGAAATCCCGTCGGCCACATCAAGCCCAACCGCGGCCGCAAGGAGGAGAGAGAGTCAGCTAATGATCTATAGCCGACTTAGAACTTATGATGTTTTTCTTTTCTATGTTTTAGTAATTTTTTTATTTCCTGTTGGATTAGGATATTTACTCTTTCCATTTATCTTCATCTTGTAATCCTTATATAAATAAACATCCTTGATCATTAATAATAGCACATAAATATTCAGTCTCTAAACTCTCTAATTACAACATGTTATCAGCACGATAGACTCCAAAACCCTGAGACAAAACCCTAACCTAAAAATCCGTCACACATAAACCCTAATCCAGACGCAACTTAAAATCGATGTATCTCTCAAACCCTGAAGAACCAGACGACGAGCCACATATCAAATTGAAGCTCTTGACGTGACGAATCCATCAGCGCAAACCGTTCGTCGATCAGATCACAGACGCGCCCACACTCGCATAAACAATACGCTGCGCCGTCTTGATCTTTTGGAACCCTAATCCCGAAGAACTCTAAATTGTTCTTGCTTGCGTTCCAGCAAGCTTTGCCGTCTCAGCCTGATACGATCTTAGCTCAGACGATCTCTTACGTCCGTCTCAGTCTCCGCTCTCGATCCCGATCAGACGTTCAACCTCAGCCCGATTCGCGAGAGGCGCTCACCATCCGACGAACCCGACGAACCCTAACCCTAGGTGTTCCCTGTTCGCGTCTGTCGCTCTCAGGCTCAGCTCGTGTCCTCGTCTCAAACTCAGCTTGCGCTCAGCCCCAGCTCGCGTCCCGTCCTAGCTTGCGACCCCGACTGCAAGCGTCCGTCTCGACTCGAGACCCGATAGGAACAAGACAGCTCGCGTCCGCGTCGCAGCTCACGTCTGAGGTTCATCCGTTCATCTTGGAGGTCCGGTTCAACCCTACAAAATAAAGGTAATTCGAAATCTGAAAACAAGAATCGAATCTGGTTGTTTTGTAAAGATTGAAACCCTAAAATCAGAACTCTAAAGATGAAAGCCATAGGAAAAATAGATCAAATCCTAAAGAGTAAATCGGAGCTCGAATAAGTCCGATCTCCTAAACCATAATCGAGATTGATCCATTGATCAATTAAAATCAAAGTCTTAATGATTTTGAATCTCAAATAAAATTCCCTTGATCAAAGATCAAAGTTTTCGAAATCCCCTAAAACCCTAATTTTGAAAAATCGGTTTTAATTTTGATTTGAAACTTGAGTGTTTTGATTGGTCGCCTAGAGTTATGATTAGGATTGTTTTAAAACTTGAATCTGAATCTTGTTTAAACTAAAACCCTAATCTCGAATTTAAAATCCTAATGGCCTTGAAACCCTTAATCTTGATTGATATTTCTAAAGGCCTTGAAACCTTAAATCTCTCATTACTTAAAGATTGAAAGATTGATTTAAAGAATTTACATATTGAATGAGAGTTAGGTTTCTAGATTATTTAATTCTAAAACACTAAACTCTAGCTGAAACATTACCAACCTTGAAATTGGTAAACTTGATTGATATGGATTGTGTGGCATTGTGTTTTTATTATCAATCATACTGAACGGCCGTGAGGCATAATACATTGTACACACTTGCAGCCTTGTGCCCTTGATTGATTAAAATCCGTGTGGCTTATTGCATATCAAAGTGACCGTGTGGCCTAGTATCCGGATGTTTATATAAACCAGATTGCATCATGATCCGATCCTTAAGATCGTTGTATCTTATAATGGCCGAGAGGTATAAGCATCACAATGCAAAGCCGTATGGCCTAAGCATCTTAGACAGACTTATGAAATCATGTGCACTGATTATTTAAATTGGTTGCAAGAATTCTAAATCAATGAATTGATTGATAATTTCAGATGCCGAGATTTGAACCCATGGATTATGCCATTCTAAATCTCTCTGGAGATAATTATCAAGAATGGGAAATGAACACTTCAATTGCCCTGCAGAGGACTCAGGAAATGTATCATTGAAGGAAATGATGAAATTGAAAGTGAAAAGCATAGAGCCATTACAATAATGCGCCATCATCTCACTGAGGAACTGAGAAATCAGTATCTACATATTGAGAATCCTCGTGACCTTTGGACAGAATTAAAGTCCAGATACACTATGGTATTATTACCAAAGGTCAAACATGAATGGATGAGTCTCAGATTCCAAGACTTTGAGACAGTGGCCGAGTTTCACTTTGCCTTGTCCAGGGTCGTGTACCAACTGAGATTATATGGTGAAGAGGTAACAGATAATGATTTTCTATTCAAGACATACTCCACATTCCATCCAGAAGATTTGTTGTCAAAACATATCTACATAGAAAGAGGTTCTACCACTTACAATGACCTTATCTCTTGCCTAACGGTGATTGAGAATAACAAGGTACTAAGGAGGAGCAGTGAGATGAGATATCCTGATACAAATAAGACTGATATGGATCAGGATGAATCCAAGGGAGCCGTGTCCAATATAACTCAAGGAATGGCCGGCATGTCTATTGACCAAGAGGGATCTCGACATTTTATTTTAAAGTCCTTGATTTGTGATTTGCTTTTAAACCTATTTGATGTTTCACGATTTTATATATACAATGGAATTGGTTTTGAATTCATAGTCTTGTCTGATCTTACTTGAACATATAAATGATTTTAAAGAGTTGCCTAAAGGGCATAAAACCAAGTAAGAAATCATGAATGGGTATAGTAAGCATAGTAAAGAAACTATGGCTAAGGCATTGCCTTAAAAGGCATTATACACACCCAAAAGAACATGCGACCCATTGAAGTTATTATGTATGGTTTCCAAGTAGAAACAATGGGTAAGGAAGGAAACAAGTTCCTTTAGATTTTAAGAAACATAAAACGCCTAAGACCTTATAAGTGGTCGAGACTATACCTATGATCTCTACTGATTTAAAACTATGCTATAAGATCAGTATGATAAGAGGCAAGAGAAGTGGCGACTATACTGATATATCCCACGACATTTTACACTATATGGCATGATAGGATTAACCATCCTAAAGTCTAAACTTTATGCAAATATTGAAAAGGCACAGAGTTATCCCGTAAAAGATCTCACGTTGTGAAACATGTACACAAAGGGAAACTCATTAGGCTTAATTGTCCCAAGCACCACGACCTTATAGTATGGTCATGAGGGGGAGAGAGGATAAACCCATGATCAATACTACAAGTTCGTGTACCACTATGGTCTAAGACCATGTTATATGGCTCGGCCATTACTCGGCCATAAAGGACCATTCCTCGGCCGTAGAGGCCATGATACAAACGGCCAAACCGAAGAGGCCATTACTCGGCCGAAGAGACCATGTTATGGTCGGCTGCAAAGACCATCACCTATACACGGCTTGGCCACGACTTGTATATGCATAGTGCATGCTTGGCCGCACACAAGCCATTACCTATAAAAGGTTCGGCCATGTAAGCCATTATCTATAGGACTAAGATTCTAAAGTCTATAAGCTTGGATACATTATGTTTTACATGTATAGAATGATAATATGATCATATGCATCAGGCCATATAAGTGAGCATAGATATTCCCATCTCAAATTGAATACGGGTCATAAAACCAGACATACACCATCTTAAGAGATTTTGAATAAACCACCACATACATATATGTGCCGTCTAAGATGGAACCTCAGAAGAGGATTGGGAATATATAAGAATAAGATCTTCTCCACGAAATCAAAAGGACCGAGAGCCAAAACATGGGTGATTAAAATAGTGGCTAGGTACGGATTGCATGAAACAAATGAATCCGAATATTAAAGGAGAAAGATTATAAGCTGGATAAAGAATGTTAAAAGTACGAATGGTTTTAACCATCATTGTCTTGGCAAAGATCCTCGGATTAGAGATTATAATTTAAGACGTCCAAAGAAAGATTATATAAAGCTAGCTAATTGAGAAGCTAATCGAAAATGTCAGACACTGACCCGAGAAATGACTAACCAGCTTAGCACCAAATGAATGTCCTAGAAGAGACATAATCAAGTTGCTATAGAGTCTATACAAGATAGACCAAGTGTTCCATAAGATAAAGGAATTTCGGATAGAAAAGAATGGTGCATAGAATACAGATCCGAGATTATAAGAGAAACCATACCAGACATTGAGAAAAGGCTGCGCAGCTACACATCTAAGGTACCAAACCATGTAGTCTTGGGACGCCAAACTACTAGGTAATAAAGGTCCTGGATAATAAGATCTCAAATATATAGATCATGTCTGGAACATAACGGAACTACACGAAAGTGTCGACACACACACATTTGTATAAAGATACATAAAGTTATAGCACTTGAACATAAAGAGATAAGCGAGGATCATGAACCCACGAATGAGTACTCATACAATCATAAGAAGATCATAGAGATTAGAAAAGATAAAACGTGGAGGTTCAAAGTATCTAAAAGAGAGATGGGCGTATTGGCCATATACAAATACAGAAACGCCATCTGATAAACCAGTGAAATAGATGGATCTTGTGAGAAGTAAAGAAACCATGAGAGATGTACATGATGTAAGAGTATTCTTGTTTTCCTAACTAACATCATTCGATTATAGCTTGTTACACAAGGTACTCACAGAGATCAAAGGAACAGATTATAAGAAAATGAACTCCTATGTGGTGGATGCTGCTACAGATTTTCGAAATTGACAATGGTCTGGTCATAAGAAAGAAATTATATACAAATGATGTAGTAAGCAGCATATGGATCACTAGATAAGATGAAAGAACAGCTTCGTTCCTAAGCTGATTCATGGACAGAAACATAAAGCAGCTGCATACAATATGTAAAAGAAATTGATCACGCATGATCATTGATCTTGGAGTTGTATAAAAGACAATCCAATACAGTCCATATATATTTGAAATTCCTTGTGATTATACTAAACCTAAAAGAGGTTAGTAGGCATAGAATAAATCTATGTGGGTGTCCGACCAAAAGCGTCAGGCCCCGGCCCTTTAAATTAAAGATGTCCGACTCTGTCCGTCTAAGGCGTCCGACTCTTCAGCAAAGAACATCTGGCTATCCTACTAGACGCGTCCGGTTTTAAGACCAAAAGGCGTCTAGCCCTTCTTCTTGATCACGGGCTAGTAGAGACAAATGATCAACCGGACACAAATGTATTGTAGTCCATAAGCTTGTTAGAGCCGAAATACATCATCATATATTAAGATAGGAATGCAAAGAATAATGAATACGACATTACCTAAGGCAAAGAAATCTATGTCCACATCAATGAGAGTGTTTCGGCCGCAAAGCCATAATAAGAGATTATAAACTCACATCAATGATCATTGATCCTGAACACTCATGAGACAAGTAGTGGACATGTATAGACGAGGTCTATGACCCAGACATGGATTGGCCAGATCGAGACATAGGTTCATGATAACCATGTCTAGTACACTGTCCATAAGTACTTATTTTGTCCGACCAAAGTAAAGAGTTAACAATAGACGGTCACGTCTAGACTATGGACACATGCAAACACGATTTGCAAAGACCCAATAGTGATCCCCGAGAACCATATGGTTCACATTATTTAGCACACATGCTTTACCGGGACACTCGATGTCAAGAGACATGAGAAACGACCTAAGAGGTCGAAGTGGTCTTGATACGGCTTAGTGATGAACTTGGCCGATTACTCCCTTCCTACATATACAGGAAAGATCACGCACCAGATGCGTAGAATGTAGAAACCTAGACTGAGGTTCACATCAGGGGGAGTAGTGCGTGTTGTACTTTTTTTCCTTCATCATGGTTTTGTCCCACTGGGTTTTCATGATAAGGTTTTAATGAGGCAACATGAAGCGTACTACAGAACCTGTATGGTTATGGCATCCAAGGGGGAGGAGTGTTATAAATCATGGAGTGGATTGCCATTAACCAAGACAAGAGAAGAAAAAGCCCGTCGGCCACATCAAGCCCAACCGCGGCCGCAAGGAGGAGAGAGAGTCAGCTAATGATCTAGCCGACTTAGAACTTATGATGTTTTCCTTTTCTATGTTTTAATAGTTTTTCTATTTCCTGTTGAATTAGGATATGTACTCTTTCCATTTATCTTCATCTTGTAATCCTTATATAAAGGAACACCCTTGATCATTAATAATAACACATAAATATTCAGTCTCTAAACTCTCTAATTACAACAGAAACCATGTTTTTAAAATATTCATTTTTAATCACATCAATTCCGTTTAATATAAAATGTAATGTTGTGAAATCATATCAAATTTTGAACATAGAAGGAAATGAATAAAGAAAAACCATTTAATGTTGTTGAAAGACCAAACGCTGAGTTTAGTACTCAAACTAAAAAGATGCATATGAAAGTATTATAAATACACCGTTGTTATATATCATGGAGTGGATTGCCATTAATCAGGCCCGGTCCAAGACCGGCCCAATACCTAGAAGATGGAGAAACGGCCGAAGCCCTAGAGAGAGGAGAGAGAGAGTCGACTTCAGGAGAGAGAGAGGCGGCCACAAAGCTTGGAGAAAAGGAAACCCTTTCCTTTTCCTAGTAGATGTAATCTTTCTATTATTATGTATTAGTAGTTTTCCTAATCCTAATGTGTTTAGGTTTTGGATACTTTCCATTTATCATCATCTTGTAATCTTTATATAAAGGAACCCCTTGATCATTAATAAGAACACAGAAACATTCAGTCTCTAAACTCTCTATTTACAACATGTTATCAGCACGATAGACTCCAAAAGTCTGAAAGAAAACCTAACCTAAAATCCGTCACACATAAACCCTAAATCAGGCGCAACTTAAAATCGATCTATCTCTCAAACCCTGAGGAACCAGACGACAAGCCACATATCATCTTGAAGCTCTTGACGAGACAAATCCATCAGCGCCAACCGTACGTCGATCCGATCTCAGACGCGCTCACACTCGCCGAAACAATACTCGGCGCCGTCTTGGTCTTTTGGAACCCTAATCCCGAAGAACCCTAAATTGTTCTTGCTTGCGTTCCGGCTTGCAAAATCCGATCAAGCTCAACTCCGATCAAGCTCAGCTTCAGACATTCCATGTCCGTGATCAACGTCCTCAAGCCTCAGCTCAGCTTGCGTCCAGCTCAGACCAAATCCCCGACCAGACGCAACCGTCCGCGAGAAGAAACTAGCTCGCGATAGCCCTCGGCAACGCGACCTGACAGGAGCCGTCCCGCGTCCGTTCGTCTCAGCTCGTCTCTGATCTTTGGAGGTCCGGTTTCTACAATCTGCAAAACAAAGGTAATCCTAATTCTGAGAACATGAATCGAACCTGGTTGTTTTGTAAAGATTGAAACCCTAAAAGATAATCCCTAAAACTAAAAGCCATAGGTTGAATAGATCAATCTCCTATGAGTAAATCGAAGCTCTATAAGTTCGATCTAAACCTAAAAACGAGATTGATCCATTGATCAATTAAAATCAGAACCTTAAAGGTTTTTGAATCTCAAATCAAATCCCCTTGATAAAAGATCAAAGTTTTTCGAAATTCCCTAAAACCCTAATTTTGAAAAATTGGTTTTAATTTTGATTTGAAACTTGAGTGTTTGATTGATCGCCTAGAGCTATGATTAGGATTGTTTTTAAAACTCAAATCTGAATTGCTTGAAATGTTTAAATGTTTAAAAACACTTAAATCTCGATTTATATTCCTAAAGGCCTTGAAACCTTAATCTTAAAATCGAATCATACTAATGTTTAAACCGAGACCCTAGAATTGATTAAGATTATTTGCATACATATGAATCTGAATATGGATTGCATTCATACTGTTTAAAAGGAATCGACCAGCATGTAAAAATCTTGAAACCATTTGCATTAAGTAGAACTACATGGCCGTGTGGCTTGATGATTGTTTCGCACCATGGTCGATTAGATTGCTTGATTTTCATAAATGCGTAAGACATGTTTGTGGCCGAGCTTGTTGATTATCTTGCGGCCACATGATCACATTGTGAGACTTAATTTTGAATGATGATGTGATTTAGATGTCGAAAATCTCTAACAGAGACTATGCAGCCCTTAATCTCTCCGGAGATAACTACTTGCAGTGGGCGCTAGATACAAAGATTAGTCTAAGGTCAAAGGGACTTGGTGATACTATCATCAAGGGCAACAATGAGACCGATAAGAATCGGTACATGGCTATAGGTATTATACGCCATCACCTCATTGAAGGTCTAAAAGATCAGTACATCACGATGGAAAATTCACTAGAACTTTGGGATGCTTTACAGCATAGATATGATCACCAGAAAACGGTGTTACTTCCAAAGGCTAGAAACGACTGGAAGAATCTTAGATTCTTGGATTATAAGTCGGTGGATGAGTACAATTCAGTCTTATTTAAGACGGTTTCGATGATGAGACTTTGTGGTGAAGTAGCAACCGAAGAAGAGTTACTTGAGAAGACTTACTCTACATTCCATTCATCGAATGTGATACTGCAACAGCAGTACAGAATGAAAGGCTTCGCCACATATACTGATCTGATCTCGTGCCTGCTTCTGGCCGACGCAAACAATGAGCTCCTGATGAAGAACAGTGAAGCTAGACCTGTTGGAACAGCACCATTACCGGAAGCTGAGATTGAAAAGAAAGAACCCAACGAGTGCAATTACGTCCAAAACAATAAGAGATCCCACGGCAATGGCCGTGGTGGTTACAAGGGGCGTGGCAGTGACAATTACTCGAACAGCCGAGACAACTACTCGACCGGCCGGAAAGGAAACCACAATAACCGTGGTCGTGGTTTCAATTATGGTTGTGGCCGAGATAGTTATGGCCGTGGTCGAGGCGGCATATCCAAACCGTCTTACTCGACCAAATCTGTTTGTCACAGATGTGGAATGGGAAACCATTGGGCCAAGAACTGTAGAACCCCTAAGCACTTATGTGAGCTCTACCAAGAAAGTCTGAAGAACAAGAACCCGAAGGCTCACATGGTTCACGATTCCGGATATGAGGCCGATAATGATTTCGATTGCTATAAAAATGACCAGATGGACTTTGAGACTTCTGATTGTCTCAAGGACTAAATTTCGATACGACTTGTCTTATTGCTTTATGATTTGCTTTGATGTTTCACGATTTTATATATATATAATAAGAATTGATTTTGAATTGATTATCTTGCCTGATCTTACTTGAACATATAAATGATTTTAAAGAGTTGCCTAAAGGGCATAAAACCAAGTAAGAAATCATGAATGGGTATAGTAAGCATAGTAAAGAAACTATGGCTAAGGTATTGCCTTAAAAGGCATTATACACACCCAAAAGAACATGGACCCATTGAAGTTATAATGTATGGTTTCCAAGTAGAAACAATGGGTAAGGAAGGAAACAAGTTCCTTTAGATTTTAAGAAGAAAAACGCCTAAGACCTTGAAAGAAAGTGGTCAAGACTATACCTATGATCTCTACGGATCAAAACTATGCTACAGATCAGTATGATAAAGAGGCAAGAGATGTGGTAACCATATTAAGATAACACCATGAAATTTTACACTATATGGCATGATAGGATTAGCCATCCTAAAGTCTAAACTTGATGCAAAGATTGAAAAGGCACAGAGTTATACCGTAAAAGATCTCACGTTGTGAAACATGTACACAAAGGGAAACTCATTAGGCTTAATTGTCCCAAGCACCACGACCTTATAGTATGGTCATGAGGGGGAGAGAGGATAAACCCATGATCAATACTACAAGTTCGTGTACCACTATGGTCTAAGACCATGTTATATGGCTCAGTCATTACTCGGCCATAAAGGACCATTCCTCGGCCGTAGAGGCCATGATACAAACACCCAAACTGAAGAGGCCATTACTCGGCCGAAGAGACCATGTTATGGTCGGCTGCAAAGACCATCACCTATAAACGGCTTGGCCATGACTTGGCTATATATAGTGCAGGCTTGGCCGCATATAAGCTATTACCTATAAGTTATCGGCCATGTAAGCCATTACCTATAAGGATAAGACTATAAAGTCTATAAGCTTGGGGACATTATGAATTTACATGTATAGAATGATAATATGCATCAGGCCATATAAGTGGGCATAGATATTCCCATCTCAGATTGAATACGGGTCATAAAACCAGACATACACCATCCTAAGAGATTTTGAATAAACCACCACATACATACATGTGCCTTCTAAAGATGGAACCTCAGAAGAGGATTAGGAATATATAAGAATAAGATCTTCTCCACGAAATAAAAAGGACCGAGAGCCAAAACATGGGTGATCAAATAGTGGCCAGGTACAGATTGCATGAAACAAATGAATCCGGATATTAAAGGAGAAAGATTATAAGCTGGATAAAGAATGTTAAAAGTACGAATGGTTTTTACCATCACTGTCTTGGCAAAGATCCTCGGACTATACATTACGATTTAAGACGTCCAAAGAAAAATTATATAAAGCTAGCTAATTGAGAAGCTAATCGAAAATGCCAGACACTGACCCGAGAAATGACTAACCAGCTTAGCACCAAATGAATGTCCTAGAAGAGACATAATCAATTTGCTATAGATTCTATACAAGATAGACCAAGTGTTCCATAAGATAAAGGAATCTCGTATAGAAAAGAATGGTGCATAGAATACAGATCCGAGATTATAAGAGAAACCATACCAGACATTGAGAAAAGGCTGCGCAGCTACACATCTAAGGTACCAAACCATGTAGTCTTAGGATGCCAAACTACTAGGTAATAAAGGTCCTGGATAATAAGATCTAAAATCTATAGATCATGTCTGGAACATAATGGAACCACATGAAAGTGTCGACACACACACACACACATTTGTATAAAGATACATAAAGTTATAGCACCTGAACATAAAGAGATAAGCAAGGATCATGAACCCACGAAAGAGTACTCATACAATCATAAAAGATCATAGAGATTAGAAAAGATAAAACGTGGAGGTTCAAAGTATCTAAAAGAGAGATGGGCGTATTGGACATATACATATACATAAACGCCATCTGATCAACCAGTGAAATAGATGGATCTTGTGAGAAGTAAAGAAACCGTGAGAGATGTACATGATGTAAAGGTTTTCATGTTTTCCTACTAACAGCATTCGATTATAGCTTGTTACACAAGGTACTCACAGAGATCAAAGAAACATATTATAAGGAGATAAACTCCTATGTGGTGGATGCTGCTACAGATTTTCGAAATTAAAAATGGTCTGGTCGTAAGAAAGAGATTAGATACAAATGATGTAGTAAGCAGCATATGGATCACTAGAAAAGATGAAAGAACAGTTTCGTTCCTAAGCTGATTCATGGACTGAAACATAAAGCAGCTACATATAGTATGTAAAAGAAATTGATCACGCATGATCATTGATCTTGGAGTTGTATAAAAGACAATCGAATACAGTCCATATATATATATATGAAATTCCTTGTGATTATACTAAACCTAAAAGAGGTTAGTAGGCATATAATAAATCTATGTGGGTGTCCGACCAAAAGCGTCCGGCCCCGGCCCTTCAAACTAAAGATGTCTGACTATGTCCGTCTAAGGGCGTCCGACTCTTCAGCAAAGAACGTCTGACTCTTCTACTAGACGCGTCCGGGTTTTAAGACTAAAAGGCGTCTAGCCCTTCTTCTTGATCACGGGCTAGTAGAGAAAAAAGATCAACCGGATACAAATGTATTGTAGTCCATAAGCTTGTGAGAGCCGAGATCTATGACCTATTAATATATATTTCAGTGTGTGATATAATCCACAGCAACAGATGTCATGAGACACCATCAAGAGATGGAAAAAGGACTACAATGTCCGAGATAGATATGGTACTGCCTAAGGCAAAGAAATCGATGTCCACATCCATGAGAGTGTTCGACCGCAGAGCCATAATAAGAGATTATAAACTCACAGCAATGATCATTGATCTTGAACACTCATGAGACAAGTAGTGGACATGTATAGACGAGGTCTATGACCTAGACATGGATCGGCCAGATTGAGACATAGGTTCATGATAACCATGTCTAGTACATTGTCCACAAGTACTTATTTTTTCCGATCAAAGTAAAGAGTTAACAGTAGACGATCACGTCTAGACTATGAACACATGCAAACACGATTTGCAAAGACCCAATAGTGATCCCCGAGAACAATATGGTTCACATTATTGAGCACACATGCTTTACCGGGACACTCGATGTCAAGAGACATGAGAAACGACTTAAGAGGTTAAAGTGGTCTAGATACGGCTTAGTAATGAACTTGGTCGATTACTCCCTTCCTACATATACATGAAAGATTACGCACCAGATGCGTAGAATGTAGAAACCTACACTGAGGTTCACATCAGGGGGAGTAGTGCGTGTTGTACTCTTTTTCCTTCATCATGGTTTTGTCCCACTGGGTTTTCCTGATAAGGTTTTAATGAGGCAACATGAAGCGTACTACAAATCCTGTATGGTTATGGCATCCAAGGGGGAGTATTATAAATCATGGAGTGGATTGCCATTAATCAGGTCCGGCCCAAGACCGACCCAATACCTAGAAGATGGAGAGACGGCCGAAGCCCTAGAGAGAGGAGAGAGAGAGGCGGCCACAAAGCTTGGAGAAAAGGAAACCATTTCCTTTTCCTAGTAGATGTAATATTTCCATTATTATGTATTAGTAGTTTTCCTAATCCTAGTGTGTTTAGGTTCTGGATACTTTCCATTTATCATCATCTTGTAATCCTTATATAAAGGAACCCTCTTAATCATTAATAAGAACACATAAACATTCAGTCTCTAAATTCTCTATTTACAACAACCGTTGATTTCTTCAAATATTATAAAACAATCATAAGATAAAGGAGAAAAGGTAGGAGGCAGTTTGATTTTGTAGCCTTGTAGGATCTAAAGAATGGCAAAATAAAATGCGCTAGTTTTAACTAGATTTTGACACGTTCTTTAAAAGAGCAGATATATTTTTTTGTTTTTAAATTTTATTTTGTAATCTTTAGGGTTTAATTGGTGACCATAAGCGGAATATTAGGAATGAGTAGGGAAAAAAGTGCAGAAGAATAAAATTATAAGAGTGGAAAGGAAAATTATTCCTCGTCAATTTTGGAGAGAAACAAATTTGTTCTATATTCCTCTAGAATAAAAAGAATGAGAAAGAATGAAAAGGAAAAACTATTCCTTATAAATGGTAAAATAAAAAAGGGAATAATAAGAAATGCATTATTCTTTTTCATTTCTTGGTCACCATTTAGACCCTTAATGTACTCCCAAAACTATACTATATAGATTTTGGTTAGGCTGAATTTTCTGTATCTTAACTAATTTTGTTAAATACTTAAATTTATTTATTTATAATGTGTTCAGATATAAAAAATTATGGCTCCGAATGGTGACTGCGGTTTGAGCGGTGCGGGACAAGCGGTTCAACTGCGGTGCAGTTTTAACAGTTATAAAAACGTATAAATATATGATATATGTAAAGATTTTTGTTACTGTTAACTGCGGTGTGGGACAGAGCGGTTATAAACATTCGAAGCCTATATAGCCGAGGCGAGGAGTAACATACCAATCATAAAGGTTAACTAATTACTTTTAGTATAATATGTTAACTATCCGCATTTGGTATATACACCAAAAGGAAATAATAATATTTAATTTTTGTAACTGTCGAGTTGAGCGAAATAGATCCGAAACATATGGAAAAATAGAGGTTATAACATTATTTTATTAGTAAAAAACAGTTATGGTTATAGAGTTTCTGTTGTACAATGAATATATAGATGTATGGTGGTGGGTGGTCATCGTATAACAGAAGCAACAAATATTGAATTCAATGTTTCCGAAAATGTTCTAAACATTGTGCAGTCACGATGGTAATTGTTTTGAACGTTGTAAAGTCAAATGTGCTCGCCCAAACCCTCCTCATGGTCCAGGAGGACCCTCCCCCTAGTTTTACACGGTACAAAATTTTCTATTCCTTTGGTCTATAATTCTAGTTTTATTTGTTATTTGTTTCACATGGGCTGGCATCTGTGTAAGTTCGCAAAAAGAAATAACGATAAGAAAAAAATTGACAGAAGATTTGTGATAATTTCTAGCATTTTAACCTTACTTTAAATTAAATAAAAATACTGATAAAACAAATATTTATAATCTCTGTTTATACATGTGTTATAAGTCCCAAAGGTTTTAAATTAAAATTAAGAAAATGAAACAATAATACAAAACTAGTGTTTATACTATGTAAATAATCCTGGTGAAAAAATATTATGATTCCTTAAAAATATGATGAACCAGCAAATGTTGGTTGACCTGAACTAACATGTAGATATAGTCTTTCATAAAAGCAAGGAAATAAATCTTTTTTATTGTTTTTTTTTTTGCTTAAAAAATCCTTTTTTTTTTATTGTTGAAGATTTAATACTGTAAAAGCATATCAAATATGGAACGTAGAAGGAATTGACTAAAGAAAAATCATTTTAATGCTGTGGAATGACCAAACAAAACTTTGGCAAAAATCTACTCAAACTTAGAATATTGCATATAGAAGTATTATAAATAGAGGTTGATTTCTTGAAAATTTATATAACAATCACAAGATAAATTTATAAATTTAGGGAAGTTTACTAAAGTGACACAAATTTATTGGGTTATTACTAGAATAACTCATATTTTTAAAAAATTATTAGAATATTTTTCTGGTCCAAATTACCCTTCTCCATAGTTATATCAAAAAAACAGAACTACAAAAGTGCCATTAATAATTGATCGCTGGCAGATTTATTTTCAAAAAAATAAATCTGCCGGATATTAAGTCTGCTAATTAAATCGGTTTAGAAAATAAAATTTGTCAAGAGAGTGATGTCAGATTTTCTTTAAAATGGTAGATTTGTTTATACGACAGAGTTGTTTGTTCGATTTAAGTTGAAAACAGATTTTTAAGGATAAGTCTACCAAACGAGGTAGCAGATTTTTTATAAATGATAGATTTTTTTGTTAGACTTAATTTTTATGACAGATTTGCGTATCCGATTTAAATGGGATAATAGATTTATTATAAATTGTAGAGTTTTGTGTTAGACTTAAATTTCTATGTCAGATTTTTTTTATTTATGAATGGGCAGATTTTTATAAGGAAATCCGGGTTTGAATAAACCAAACTTAATATAATTTTGAATTAAATTTGGTTTTCTTTAGTGTCAAATCCGGTTTATTTCTAGTGTAACTAAAATCAGAATTATGTTTAAATTTTTGAAATTGAC
This sequence comes from Brassica napus, assembly GCF_020379485.1. NCBI lineage: Eukaryota > Viridiplantae > Streptophyta > Magnoliopsida > Brassicales > Brassicaceae > Brassica > Brassica napus. Next base: position 410,282 of record NC_063450.1, on the reverse strand, counting down.
GTTAACTTCTGACATGCACAAGTCAATAGAAAAAAATATTGCATGCACCATTTATATAAAATCATCTTGTTACGTTACACAGAGAATGATTTACATGTATAACTTTTATAAAAAAAATACATCTTGTTACGAAGGAATGATTTTGCTTGTTGAGGTACGGAGGAAATGATTTGTTTGGGTCGGTCAAACAATACTAATGGTCAAAAGGCCAAACCGCGTTAACGTTGAAACCTAATTGTACCTATAACGTTTTGTTCTCATTCTTCAACTTGTTTACAGGTTAAAGCTGCAAATAATATCATTGTTCATGAACAACTCAATCAAACGGTTGAGAAATTTGTTCTTTATCAATTTGTCTCAGGTTTACAATTTGTCGAGAATTTAATAACCGACGAAGTATTTAATAACCGACGAAGTATTTAATAACCGACTTCCACTTTCCACCCAATACCTTAACGGTATTTCCACTTCTAAATAAACACTATACAGACTAAAGAGTACAAACATGTAGATGTCTATTTACAGAGAACAAGAAGCAAAGTTAAAGAGTATTGGGTTGAACTCAGAGAGGCCTAAGATTGTTCTTAGGAGAACTTATCCCTGGAGTGTCTGCAATGGAAAATCTCCATAAGGCATTGACATGTTAATGAGGTAATGCGTAATCCATCCCGACTCAAGTACCAACCAATGCTTTCTCCACACCATCCAGAACCTCTAATCCTCCTGTTTTCACACGTATTATTGCACAACAGATATTCTTGAGAAAGAGCAAACTCAGAAACACAAGCAAATGATTTGGTGTATTTGTTCGTCTAACCAGGAGAATACAGAGGATGATGAGACCACTCTGTTGAAAATCCAAGCGCTTGCCCGACCATAAAGAGGCACATATGAATGCAGAGTAAGTGAATATCCGCATAGTGTACAGAGCTTGATGCAAGGTATAATTGTATAAATTGATAAAGATAAGACTAGCCTCTCCTGGTCAATTTAGAAGAACGGGTTTGTAGGTAAACTGGCCACAACGCTCATGTATGGTCTCCATCCCTGCAAAACTGTCACACCCTATGAAGCCAACCAAAGATCTATATAATCATTTTCTAATGCAAACATCGAACAAGCAAAGCAGACACGAAACAAGTAGTAACTTCAAGTTCAAGATCTAGAAGACACATATTGAACTATACCACACTTGTTACCGACCAATTCAAATATGTAGTTTTACTCATTCAAAGCACGATACTTTCATTAACAGAACACAATCCCTAAAAATCGATTGAGGGTTAAAGTTCTGAAAATCGACTGAGGGTTAAAGAAAGACACGGGATTTTACCTTGAAATCACTCTTGGTTGAAAACGAGCAATTGTTTCGTCTCTTCGATTTAAAGGCGGAGACAGAGGTGAAATCGGATTCAGGGTTCCTCTTGTCTTACAGAGACGACGGCGATCCAGGTGGAGGTGACGAAATGGAAGGAGGCTCTGGCAGAGAAGAAGTTGTCGGAGGCGGAAGTGAAAGAGAGGTGTCCGATTTGGTGTTGTCGCAAACGAAGGAGACGACTTTCTCCAGTCTCGATCAAAAGGTTTTGTTTTTCTTTATAAAAAAAATAAACATTTTCCTACTAATAATTTCCTATGGCAATCTCGTGAAAAATGAAAGAGAGACTGGTTTTTTGGTATTTTCGGTTGCTCTGTGCTTTAGTCTAATAATTACAAAAGTTTATGAGTTAGTCTAGTAATTACGTGTATGATTTGAGTCATTCTAGGTAATTTTTCATTTATATTTAGGATCTGAAATGGGAAAATGGAATGTGTTGGTAGTAATGATAATGATGGTGACGACTGTTATGGTAGTCACCGTAGAATCCGACAACGCAACTGATTGGATGCGTTGTTTCCGTAGCTGTTCTGTACCTTGTGAAGATCACAATGGTAATTGTTTTGAATGTTGTAAAATCAAATGTGGTGGTCCAAACCCTCCTCATGGTCCGGGAGGACCCCCTGCTCATAGTTTCCGACGGTACAAATCTTTCTATTCCTTTCATCTACACTTCTTAATGTATGTATTATTGTTTCACACAGTAAATTCTAAACTTATATATGGTTTGTTTGCACAAACAGAAATTCATATGGGATGGCATATGTGGACGTTTGCAAAAAGAAAAAATGATAAGGGATGTTTATGGACGAATTCTGATCATTTTCTTTGTATGATGTAACGTTGAAATAAATTGACCCTATTTCGTATTAATTCAAATTTATTTTAGTAATATTATTATAATATAAATAATTATTCAGGGGAAATTCTACTTTTTCTCAAAGTTGATACCAATTTTCAAATTTAATTTTAAATGATAACTATTTTCATAAATATCTTAAATTTTTTATGAAAAAGAAAAAAACTAACCTTTTAAAATCATTTATAAATGTTTAAAAATATTTAAATAAGTTTATAAACCCAATTCCATCCTAAATACTAAACGTAAACAATAATCAATAAACCTTAAATCCAAATGTTAAATATTTTTATTTAGTGTATTTTTTAAAAATGGTATCCAATTTAGTGTATTTCAAACATTTTTTCTTTAATTAACCAGTTCTTTTAATCTGTTTTACACATGATAAATTTATTATTTGATGTAGTAATTTAATTAATCATGATATATATACATATATATTATATAAATAAAAATTTACTTAATATTTATTTATAATAATATTTAATCCTGATATATATGCAACTTTAGAAAATATATGATTTTTTTAGTTATTTTGTGTCAAATTTAATATAATGGAAATAACGAGTTCTATGTATATTATAAAATTTGAGTAGTATTTTTTTATTATAAATATCACGTATGATTGAGGTTATTTTCAAAATTGTACTTATGTTTTAGTGGTATAGATGTCTATGTCAAGCATTATTATCATTTTTCAATTAGTCATAGTGATGCGGCCATCAGATCAACAACTGAACCAGAGGTCAACCCAAAGCCCTGCTCAACCAGCCTGGACATACGTTCACTAAAAACTCCATATCTTACAAACCAGGGGGGTTTAAATGACGAGACTAATTTTTTTGGATTCTACATTCAAGAAGAAGTCCAGGCCAATTGGAATCGGGCCAAAATATTCACCGAGTAAGAAGTTATGAATTTTACAAGTCAGAGGTTTCTCAACCCATCTATCTGCGAGTACCCGACTTTAGAAGATGATTCAAGCCCAATGAAGAATTGGCCTGAAGAAAATCCCATCATAGGAGTCAAGAGAAGTTTATCATATTTCCAGAAAGCCCAAGATCAGGAGAAATGGCCACGGAATTATGAAGTTATGATTCAATCTCCAAAACCGGCCAAACCAGTTCTGCACTTGCCTCAATTGGAAGCTAGCCGGTTCAATCAGCTTCAAACCAGAAATTGGCGACCAAGAGATCAATCTATACATTCAGGAAGTCTATCCAGAGATCCATAAGAGTTCTACAAGTTCGTACCATGCACCAGCAACCATTGGATCAGGAGGATCCTCATTTACTCAAACCTGCCTTATTTGGAGCAAACCGACATTAATGTCCAACAGCTCTTTTCTCTTCAGATCAGGCACGACATCAGTAACTATCAAGCACCCAGAAAGATCCCAAGGAATCTCTCTTATCCTCTTAAACCGTCCAGGTTCAAGAAGAATCAAGTTTCTCACTTGGAGCCAAAATCCCATAAAAGGCTCCAACGGCTAGTTTCCGATTTTGTTAGTTTGCTTGATTTGTTTCCTTTCTTTTCTTCTTATGAACGTTAGACTTAGTTTCCAGAGCATTATATAAGCTCTTAGATAGTCATTGTAAAGAACACCCTCAGTCACCAAGTTAATAAAAAGTTTATTCAGTTTTTTTATCAAAGATTGTTCTTTGTATAAAATATCGGTCTTTAGGATTCAAAGAGAGATTCTTTGTTGTTCTATTGATTTCGTGAGTCTAGTTTATTTGTGCAAATCAAATAACCTCAGTACACAGATTGAGAGAGTCAATCACATCGCCCCATCATTCCATCAGATTGAGAGATTCAATCAAACCCTCATCCGCAAATCCACTTCAATCCATCATCTGATCAAGCTGAGAGTGATACACATCCATCAGCTTGATTCCGCCAATTCTATCCTTTCTTTCAGTTTATTATTCTTGTTTTATTCATATCATAATCCTCATCTCATTCATTCTTCATTTGGTTTCAGGTTATCAAGTCAGATTCTATACATATCGACCAACAGATCACATCTTTGGTTGATCCGATTTGAACCTCCAACAACCATTTGGGCGACCCAGCTTCCAGCCTGTAACATTTGGTATCTGAGCCGAAAGGTTCTTGAGTCAGGTCCATTCTATCCTTGCACCATTCATCTTCCTTGCATTTGTTTCATCAGTAAACCAAAAAGCCATAAAAACAGTTTTTGCATTGTTATTGTTCTTAAGAAAAGAAAAAAAACAAAAGAGAAGAAGTTTCTTGCATTTGATTCACGAAAATTTGAAAAAGAAATCTCATATTGTGTTTGCATTCATTCTCCAGCTCCACTTGCCATTTTTAGATTTTGTACATTCATTTAAAAAAAAAAAATATGCATTCCATATTTGTTTCTTGTTTGACTCTTGCATAAAAATAAAAAGGCCTAGCATTTTATTTTCGTGCATACCGTATTTGTTTCATAATTTTGTTATTTACATTCAAAAAAAAAATCATTCATATTGCTTGCATTTGTTTTTCCATCTTATAAACCGAAAACCCATAAAAAATTGTCTTTTGTTTCAAGTATTATTTCTGCGTTTGTTCTTGTGTTCTTGCTGTTCATACTTTTCAAAAGCCACGAACAAGAAAAGAAAAAGTTGTGTTTTATTCATTAAAAAAAATAAAAAATCCCAAAAGAAAAGTGTTTGTTTCCCTTTTTGTTTTGTTTCCATAATCGAAAATCCCATAAAAATTGTCATTTTGAATTTGTTTCCTTTGTTTGCATATCCTTCAAAAAAAAATAATAATCCTAGTTATTTTATTAGACCATTTTTAGTTGAAGTAATTTTTGCATATCATATTGCTGCATTTAAAAAAAAAAAATCATTCATCATAAGTTTGAATCATTTGTTTCTTATTGTTAGGTTTATTGCATTTCTTAAACTAAAAACTCAAAAAAAATATCCTTGTTAGTTTGTTTCCATATTTTCTTTCCATTTATTTTTCATAGCATCCCATACTGATTTATTTCGTGCTTGCATCAAGAAAAAAAAAATGATATAGAGCATAGTTCATATCATTTGTATCTTGTTAGTTTAATTGTTGCATCTTAAGAAAATTCAAAAAAAAATATCAGTATTAGTTTGCTTTCCATATTTTATTTCCATTTGTATTTATTATCATCTCATATTGTTTCATTTCGAGATTTCATTGAGAAAACCAAAAGAAAAATCATTTTTTTTAGTATAGCTATTTCATTTCGGTTCATAGTTGCCTAATTTCTCGGTTTAGGTAAAATAGTTTGCATTATTCATTTGGTTTGACTAGAACTTCCCATATCTTCACTTGATCTTTAAGATTGATCTCAGGGATAAATGGGAGAGGAAGCACACGGCCAAGCTCTAATAGTTTCTCAAAAACAACTACTGATTGCTATGCGAGAAATAGAAGATCAAATGGCCCGGTTAGAAGAAAGAAGCAATATGTCTAGGAGAAAGACACAGGCCGAGGACCACCACATGAAGAAACAAGATTTGGAGATGCACCAGAGGATGGCTATGTTGAGCCTAAGCCACCATATCCTTCATGGATCACCCCACACCATACTTCTTCAACTCATAAATACTTAACTCATTCTTATCTTGATTTTAAATCTGTTAATGAAGTTAAGATTTATTCTTTTTCAGGAAGCAGTTGGCCAGATGACTATCTCTCATGGGAAAGAACCATGTATGATTGGTTTTCATACCATGGCGTGCCAAAGAAAGAAAAGCTGAGCCATGCCATCAAACAACTCACCGGAAGTGCATACAAATGGTGGAAAGGTGTAGATGGTGCAAGATGGAAGAGTCAAAGAGAGACTATCAAAACGTGGGAAGATCTTAAATATGCCATGATCAGGAAGTATGCATCCTCACTTCCAACACCAGATATTAGAGAAAGGTACCCAAGGAGGTTTTCAAGCCATGGGTCTAAAGGGGCAAAGAGGGTTGTACCACAACAAGGCCATAGAAGCTTAATCCATCAAGACCAGATTTGGCCAAACAAGAGGCCCACGGTTTTATATGATCAATACCAGCCTTATGAGGTCCCAAAGGCCATGGAGAAAAAGAAATTTGTCAGCCAAGACACATTGGCCAGACACAAAGAAAAACCAGACAAACCGATTTTTCAAAAAAGGCCAAGGTAAGTCCTATACTTGATAAATTTGTTTATAAATCATCTCCCACTGGTATGAGTCACTTGTCTTTGTCCAAGGATGTTAAGACAGGTCCTGAGGTCCAGGAAGACACGATCTCCACATCCTTGTTGAGATCAAAAGTTGTCCATTATTTAATTCCAAGAGACAAGGAGATTTTAAACCCAAAGAAAGAAGGGCCATCAAACCAATGTAAGTCTTCTAAATCTGAGGATTTAAAATATCAGACATGTTATAGATGTCATAAGAAAGGACACTATGCTGTAGTTTGTCCTACTAAGCAAGTATTGATAGAAACATCAATAGAAAAGAAAACAGATTTATCTATGAAGAGTGATAGTTTTATTCAATCTGATTTATTGGTTCCAAATTCTTGTGTAATGCACTTGTCTTTGTCAAAAGGTGTTGTAACAGGAATTAAAGAGCATGAATTCAAAGGACAGGAGCCACCAGGCGCCACACTAGTGATGAACCAGGAGAAGGTTCAAGACACCAAGCTGTCCAAATTGCTTAAAGAAGCAAAACCGGTCATAAAAGTATCCCACCAAGGTAAGTGTCTAACACCACCTAGAGATACTAGTACTGACATGTGTTTTCTTGGTACAGGGAGTAAAAATGAAAGCTATATGCTTACTGAAGTTCCAAGGAAAGAACCAGACCATAAGCTCAGCCATGAACCACCTCCCAATTGGAAGCCTAAAATTGAACTAAGTGTTGTTCAAAAACCAAGGCTTAAGGTAAGTTTCTCTGATCTTAAAACGTCCAAGACACTTGATTATCCAGGTATAATGCACTTGTCTTTGCCAAAAAATTTTGATCCAGGAATAAGACAAGAAGTAGTTCATAACAACCATGGTCAAAAGTTGCAAAGAAGGCAGCAAACAAAAACAAGTTGTCCAAAGAAGAAAATCATTCTTCAACTTGTGGAAGCAATCAAAGTAAGTCTGGAAATTTCAAATTATTTTTATCAGCGTCCAAACACAGATATAATACACTTGCTTTTTGTCCAAAAAGTTGAGAATTTTTCAGGTTGCAAAGAAGAAACCTTCAAAGAAATCCCACCGGATAATCTTTTGTTGCTAGGAGAATCAACTCAAATGGAGACCAGAAACGTGGCCACCAAGACTTTGAAGGACCATCCACACCAGAAGAGATGCAATGGCCATAAACATAGAAGAGGCGTGATCCTTTCATATCTGTCCAAAGAAGAGCCACCAGATGCATCATGCATCACCAAACTGAAATTATATCAAGGTAAGGGTCTAAACTCTCAAAAGAGAATGAAACCTGACTTGCTCTATCTTGGTACAGGTTATCCAGTTTCGATGACGAAACTTTGTCAAGGGGGAGGGTATGATGCAGCCATAAGATCAGCAACTGAACCAGAGGTCAACCCAAAGCCCTACTCAACCAGCCAAGGCGCCAGCCAGGACATACGTTCACTAAAAACGCCATATCTTACAAACCAGGAAGGTTTAAATGACGAGGATAATTTTTATGGATTCTATATTAAAGAAGGAGTCCAGGCCAATTATAATCGGGCCAAAGTATTCACGGAGCAAGAAGTTATGAATTTTACAAGTCACAGGTTTCTCAACCCGTCCATCTGCGAGTACCCGACTTTAGAAGAAGATTCAAGACCAATGAAGAATCGGCCTGAAGCAAAGCCCATAACAGGAGTCAAGAGAAGTTTATCATATTTCCAGAAAGCCCAAGATCAGGATAAATGGCCACAGAATTATGAAATTATGATTCAATCTCCAAAACCGGCCAAACCAGTTCTGCACTTGCCTCAATTGGAAGCTAGCCGGTTCAATCAGCTTCAAACCAGAAATTGGCGACCAGGAGATCAATCTATACATTCAGGAAGTCTATACAGAGATCCAGAAGAGTTCTACAAGTTCATACCATGCACCATCAACCATTGGATCAGGAGGATCCTCATTTACTCAAACCTGCCTTATTTGGAGCAAACCGACATTAATGTCCAACAGCTCTTTTCTCTTCAGATCAGGCACGACATCAGTACCTATCAAGCACCCAGGAATATCCCAAGGAAGCTCTCTTATCCTCTCAAACCGTCCAGGTTCAAGAAGAATCAAGTTTCTCACTTTGAGCCAAAATCCCATAAAAGGCTCCAACGGCTAGTTTCCGATTTTGTTAGTTTGCTTGATTTGTTTCCTTTCTTTTCTTCTTATGAACGTTAGACTTAGTTTCCAGAGCATTATATAAGCTCTTAGATAGTCATTGTAAAGAACACCCACAGTCACCAAGTTAATAAAAAGTTTATTCAGTTTTTTATCAAAGATTATTCTTTGTATAAAATATCGGTCTTTAGGATTCAAAGAGAGATTCTTTGCTGTTCTATTGATTTCGTGAGTCTAGTTTAATTGTACAAATCAAATAAGCTCAGTACACAGATTGAGAGAGTCAATCACATCGCCCCATCATTCCATCAGAATGAGAGATTCAATCAAACTCTCATCCGCAAATCCACTTCAATCCATCATCTGATCAAGCTGAGAGTGATACACATATCCAGCAGCTTGATTCCGCCAATTCTATCCTTTCTTTCAGCTTATTATTCTTGTTTTATTCATATCATAATCCTTATCTCATTCATTCTTCATTTGGTTTCAGGTTATCAAGTCAGATTCTATACATATCGACCAATAGATCACATCTTTGGTTGATCCGATTTGAACCTCCAACAACCATTTTGGCTACCCAGCTTCCAGCCTGTAACATTTGGTATCAGAGCCGAAAGGTTCTTGAGTCAGGTCCATTCTATCCTTGCATCATTCATCTTCCTTGCATTTGTTTCATCAGTAAATCAAAAAGCCATAAAAATAGTTTTTGCATTGTTATTGTTCTTAAGAAAAGAAAAAAAACAAAAGAGAAAAAGTTTCTTGCATTTGATTCACAAAAATTTGAAAAAGAAATCTCATATTGTGTTTGCATTCATTCCCCAGTTCCACTTGCCATTTTTAGATTTTGTGCATTCATTTAAAAAAAAATCTGCATTCCATATTTGTTTCTTGTTTGACTCTTGCATAAAAATAAAAAGGCCTAGCATTTTATTTTCGTGCATACCATATTTGTTTCATAAGTTTGTTATTTGCATTAAAAAAAAAACATTCATATTGCTTGCATTTGTTTTTCCATCTTATAAACCGAAAACCCATAAAAAACTGTATTTTGTTTCAAGTATTGTTTCTGCGTTTGTTCTTGTGTTCTTGCGGTTCATACTTTTCAAAAGCCACGAACAAGAAAAGAAAAAGTTGTGTTTGATTCATTAAAAAAAATCGAAAATCTCAAAAGAAAAGTGTTTGTTTCCTTTTTGTTTTGTTTCCATAATCGAAAATCCCATAAAAATTGTCATTTTGAATTTGTTTCCTTTGTTTGCATATCCTTCAAAAAAAAATAATAATCCTAGTTATTTTATTAGACCATTTTTAGTTGAAGTAATTTTTGCATATCATATTGCTGCATTTAAAAAAAAAAAATCATTCATCATAAGTTTGAATCATTTGTTTCATATTGTTAGGTTTATTGCATTTCTTAAACTAAAAACTCAAAAAAAAATATCCTTGTTAGTTTGTTTCCATATTTTCTTTCCATTTATTTTTCATAGCATCCCATACTGATTTATTTGGTGCTTGCATCAAGAAAATTAAAAAAAATGATATAGAGCATAGTTCATATCATTTGTATCTTGTTAGTTTAATTGTTGCATCTTAAGAAAATTCAAAAAAAATATCAGTATTAGTTTGCTTTCCATATTTTATTTCCATTTGTATTTATTATCATCTCATATTGTTTTATTTCGAGATTTCATTGAGAAAACTAAAAGAAAAATCATTTTTTTAGTATAGCTATTTCATTTCGGTCATAGTTTTTTGTCTTCATGGCATGACGTGTACAGAGACCCTTAAGTCTCTCAAGTGCATCCTCGATCATATAAGCTTCTGGGAGTTAGCATCGAATCCCATATCAAGATTCTTGTTTCTTGGTTTTCTTTTGCTTTACCTGGTTAGAAACACAAGGTTTTCGTCTCTGGCGAGTATCACGCAGAAATCAACGTCTTCGTTGATGTTCTACACCAATGACAACTCCAGTTTTGTCAACGGTAAGTGAAACTCTTAATATGGGTGTATTAAATATTCATCTTTCGAGTACTCGTGAATTACAAATAAGTACTTCGGAATATTTAAGAACTATTTATCGAATAATAATTTACTATAAGTTACAAAAAAAAAATTTTTACTATAAATGAACAAGAGGATTTATTTTGTTTACTCTGCTAAGAACATATGAGTTAATATAAACGAAATATTTGTGAATATTATAAAAAAAAGAATGAATAAGAACATGAATCTCTCGATATAGCAAATATTATTTATTTTTCACAACAACATTTTTTTTTGTCTCTGAGCAGATAACGGATAATTATTTCATACTTGTTATTTATTTTGCATTTGCAAGTATTTAAATTCTATAGATTGATGCCCAATTTGACAACTACTAGTACTCGAAAAATTGGGTAAAAAGCGAATAATAACGAGTAAACAATTGTGGCCCTAGACACTGGATCCTTGATGCTATTTGAAAAGTTTACAACAGTTTTTATTTGGTTTGAAATTTAGATTAGATAATAAAACAGAAGGGAATGGGAAAGGCATTGAAATATGACAAGAACATCCCCCTGGCACATTGTACGTACATTGGGGGCGTGTACAATCCATGTAATATCCACTATACCGACACTATCACTCATTTTCAACGCTTGAAGGTGACTCAGTTTCTGTATCTGTTTTCTTGGTATGGCGTGTACAGAAACCCTTGAGTCTCTCAAGTGCATCCTCAAGCATATGAGCTTCCACTCCGATAGTTATCCTCATCCAGTTCTTCACCCCCAGAGCCTCTCCTGCAAACGAAATCTATTATTAGTATCAAATCCCATATCGAGATTCATGTTATTTTGCTTTACCTGGAAGAAACACGAGGTTTTCCTCTCTGGCCAGCTTCACGCAAAAATCAATGTCATCCTTGATGCCATCCAACAATGACAGCTCAAGCTTTGTCTGCAGTAAGTAAAACTGTTAATATCGAGAATGCTTATCTGTTAATCAGGTTCTAAAGCCGTACCAATAGATAAGTGCAAGACTCGGGTTTCTTGGGACAGACGACGCAGCGAATATCCTTGAGCCTATCACACACCAAATCGACATTATGCCGGAGGGGAGGACGTTGGGCCTCGATACAGGTGCGGAAGCAAGGATAGACGGAAGGATCTTCATGGCCGAGGGGCAAGATAGTCTTTTTAACGTCCTTCCTGCAGTTGTCGAAGAGCATGTAAATAACGCCTCTCAGCGTTACGGTCGAGGCTTTCGCGGCCTGAAAGTTTATGTCATCTGATTTTCAAGCGTGTGATGAAGACTCTAAATGGTTTAGAGGTGTAGACTCAAGCTTAGTAAACATGTGAGAGGCACGTGTGGATATTACTTCTCTCAGCCAATCAGAAGAGAGTTCTTCTTTACATTGTATCTTCTTCGTGAGAGAGAGTTCGAGAATCTACTAGAGTTGTAACAGAAAGAAGAGAGAGGTGGAGAGAGATACGATTGAGAGAGAGAGAAAGCTTGAGAGAGTTAGGTGATTGTAAAGACTTTTATTCATCACACATATCTAGTGAATTTCCGGGAATCTCCGGTCCGGTGAGTATAGCGGCTTCTCTGAGTGCGGTGAACACCGGGTAAACAATCTTGTGTGTCTCTTTCGTTTTACTTTCGTTCTTGATTGATTGTGCTTAGATCGATCTCCAAATCCGAGTAGATTCTTGATAGGAATCGCACACGGCCTTATCAGCTCCACCGAACCGCCAAACAGTACCGTGGCCATTCTGCGTTTGCGTTTTGGGCACAAAATCATGCAAATTATACACATTTAATTATATCTTATCAACGACTAAATAGATTGTCAGTGATACCAATAATACATGAAGCAGTTAAAATATTTACTTATTCAAAATTGATGAATAATTTTGTTGAACAAAAGAAAAAAAAATTAATGACATTTCGTATTATTCTGACTGTATACTTAAATATACATAATAATTATATTTAATAGGAGTAGTTTTTTGATGCGTTTTAGACACCAGTTTCAATCTAGACCTACATTGCATGGAAGCCTGTTCTCAGTCATGGGTCCTGGTTCCGAAGCGAAAACGGAGTTGAAAGCGCACGAAACCGGTCAGAATCGCAATTCCAAAAAAAAAAACAAGTTTTAGAAGCATGATGGAACCTGTGATTTATATTTGTAAGTGTTAGAATCCAAATTTGGAATCGTAAATAAACAATAGAGAGGAAACATTAAAACTTCTCGTTTTATTTCATTAACCGATCACTACTTAAAAAATGGAGCCGAAGAGACACGATGATAAATGGTTGCTATTTTATTATTGGGTTCAGTCCTAGGTTTACCAACCAATAGAATTAGGTTTACTAACTAATAGAATTTTATTATTTCAAATTCGATATCTTTTAAAAAAGAAACAAAATATTGACAAATTATATTATGTTTTTTCAAAAAAAAAGTAAAAAAAAAAATAGTTACACAAAAAAAGAATTAAAAAAAAAAAGTTAACGTCGTGAGCAAAACAATATACTCTAAATCATAATCCCTAAGCCCTAAATCCTAAACCCTAAACCTTTGGGTAAACTCTAAACCCTTGGATAAACCTTAAACCCTTGGGTAAACCCTAAACCCTTGGATAAATCCTAAACTCTAAATAAAAACACTAAACCCTATAACTCTAAACCCTAAATCCTAAACCCTTGAGTGTTTTAGTGTTTAGTGATTTTGATTTAGAGTTTAAGATTTATCTTAGAGTTTAGGGTTTACCCAAGAGTTTAGGGTTAAGGATTTATGGTTGAATGTTTTGCTGACGACGTTAAATTTTTTTTTTTTGTAATTACTAATATTTTTATTTATTTGTTTTTACTTTTTAATTTTAAAAATATAATATAATTTGTCAATATTTTGTTTTCTTTTTTTAAAAGATATCGAATATGAAATAACACAATCTTATTGGTTAGTGAACCTAAAGGTTCACCCTAGGGTGTGAAGCCAATAATAAGTCTTCTTCCTACTGGGACCTGAAGATCTAACAAAGTAATTTCTCTTTAATTTTTATTTCTTTGTTCTATTTTTGTCTTTTACAAAACATGAACCTTTTTCTTTTTTATATGGTTCAATGATTGAACGGTTGGTGTAAATTTAATTTGGATCATGAAACTTAAGTTAATGTCTCTTGTAAATATTAGTTCAATTACTTATTATCAAGACTTTGTATTTTGATTTGTGTGTGGTTTACTTAAGACACTCTTACTTTTTCAGAAGTTTATTTTGTTTGATGATTTACATTATATATATATATATATATATGAATATATACACAAATATATATATGCCTCCAACACATACCTATTTCCTTTTTTTTTTTGAAAAAATCGCTTCTACGCTTCCGCTTCCACGTATCCGCTTTTGATTCCATGTAATATTATATCTAGACTAGCGTTGTATAATAATCACAATAACCATTAATTATTTAAATAATAAAAATTAGTAAGAAAACATTTTTTTTTAATATTCATGGGTAATCGCATCAATACTGTAAAATCATATCAAATTATGAACATGGAAGGAAATGAATAGAGAAAAACCATTTAATGTTGTTGAAAGACCAAACGCAGAGTTTAGTAAAATCTTCCCAAACTAAAAATATGCATATGAAAGTACAGTAGAACCTCTATAAATTAATAATATTGGAACTTTAAAATTTTATTAATTTATAGAGATATTAATTTACAAAAGTTTCATTTTTTAGTTTTTTTTTGTATTTTTAAATATTTTTATTAATAAAATAAGAAAATATTTGATTTTACCGTATATAAATTATTTAAATTTTAGAAAATTGACTTCATATTATTTTATTATCTTATTTGGTGTATATTGTTATGTTTCATAGAATTGTTATGTGGTTTTCGATATAATTTTACTAAATATTTTTTAAAAATATATTAAAATATTAAGAAAAAAAATATTTTGATTGTGAATATAAAACTAACAATCTAATTTTTAGTTAATATATATAAAGATATATTTTTAATTTATGATTTTAATGGGACTATATATTTACATGGGAGTTTTAAAAATATTATTATCTTATTATTTTATCGATTTGTGTCATATTTTACACTGATCCAAGTTGGAACCGATAAAATTTATTAATTTTTAGAGATTATTAATTTATCGAGTATTAATTTATAAATATTTTACTGTATTATAAATAGACGTCGATTTCCTCAAAAATTATAAAACAATCATAAGAGAAAATAGAAAAGATAGGACACAGTTTGATTTTGTAGCCTTGTAGGATCTAAAGAATGGCAAAATGAAATGCGCTAGTATTATTGATGATGATTGTGGTGAATGTTATGGTGGTCATCGTATGCCAAAGCAAACAAGTATTGGATTCAATGTTTCCGAAAATGTTCTAAACATTGTGCAGTCACGATGGTAATTGTTTTGAACGTTGCAAAGTCAAATGTGGTGGCTCAAACCCTCCTCATGGTCCAGGAGGACCCTCCCCCTAGTTTTACACGGTACAAATTTTTCTATTCCTTTGGTCTATAATTCTAGTTTTATTTTGTTGTTGTTTCACATTGGCTGGCATCTGTGTAAGTTCACAGAAAGAATTAATGATAATAAAAGATTTGACTGAAGATTTGTGATCATTTATAGCATTTTAACCTTCTTTTAAAATTAAATAAAAATACTAATAAAATAAATATTTGTAATCTCTGTTTATACATGTGTTATAAGTCCCAAAGGTTTTAAAATATATTAAAATTCAGGAAATGAAACAATAATACAAAACTAGTAATTTATACTATGTAAATAATCCTAGTAAAGATGACACCTTAAAAATAAGATGAGTTGGCAAATGTTGGTTGATCTGATCCAACATGTAGATATGGTCTTTCATAAAAGCAAGGAAATAAATCCATTTTATTGTTGAACATTTAATACTGTAAAAGCATATCAAAAATTGAACGCATAAGGAATTGAATAAAGAAAAAAAATTAATGTTGTGGAAAGACCAAAAAAACCTCGACAAAAATCTACTCAAACTTAGAATGATGCATGCAGAAGTATTATAAATAGAGGTTAATTTCTTGAGAATTTATATGACAATCAAAACATAAAAATAAGAGAGAGAAAATAGAACAAAGTTTATATTTAGGATCTAAAAATGGCAAAATGGAGTGCGGTGGTAGTAGTGATAATGATGTTGGTGACTGTTATGGTGGTCACCGTAGAATCAAACAAAGCAACCGGTTGGATGCGTTGTTTCCGCAGATGTTCTGTACCTTGTGAAGATCAGGATGGTAACTGTTTTGAATGTTGTAAAATCAAATGTGGTGGTCCAAACCCTCCTCATGGTCCAGGAGGACCGCCTTCTCATAGTTTCCGACGGTAAAGATCTTTCTATTCGTTTCATATACAATTCTAAATTTATGTATTATTGTTTCACACAGTAAATTCTAACTTATATATGGTTTGTTTGCACAAATAGAACTTCATATGGGATGGCATATGTGGACGTTTGCAAAAAGAAAGAATGATAAGGGATGTTTTCCGGAAGAATTGTGATCATTTTATTATTTTTTACTATAATATAAAAAAATTAATTAGGAGAATTCTACTTTATCTCATATTTGATACTCATTTTCAAATTTAATTTTAAATGATAGCAACTTTTATAAATATCTTAAGTTTATTATAAAAAAAAAAGACAAAACTGAATCATTTATAAAATTTTAAAAATATTTATATAAGTTTATAAATTCAGTCCCACCCCTTAAATATTAAACCTAAACAATAATCACTAAACCATAAACCCAGATGTTAAAATATTTTTTATTGAGTGTATTTTTGAAAACTGGTTTCAACTTAGTGTATTTCAAACAGTTTATCTTTCAAAAATATGTTCTTTTAATCTGTTTTACGCTTGATAAATTTATTATTTGATGTTATTAGTTTAATTAATCATGATATATATATATATATATTATCTCAATAAAAAAGTAAATTAATATTTATTTATAATAATATTTAATATCAATTACGTAATAATTCAAATTTAAAAGTTTATAAAAAACTATTACATTAAAAGTATATATTTATATTTAAAAGGATATTAGCTTTTATTGAAATGCAACTTTAGAAAATATATAAGAGTATCTTTTAGTTATTTTGTGACCAAATTTAAAATAATGGAAATAACCTTAACGAGATTCCATGCATATTATAAAATATCAGTTGCATTTTATAATATATCACGTATTCTTAAGATTATTTTCAAAATTGTGCTTATGTTTTAGTGGTATAAATGTCTATATTCAACATTATTATCATTTCTCAGTTAGTCATAGCCCATCATTTTACTTGGATCCAAAAACTTGAACCGGAACTAATCCGAAACCAAATCGAAAATTTACAAGTACCTAGTTAGGTCCACGATACCTTTACCCGAAAAAACCGGAACCGCAAAAACCGACATGGATAGAACCAACTCAAATAGACCCGATTTGAATATACCTGATTTATACCTGACCATAAAACATGATATCCAATACTATGACTCTTTGTGTTCTATTTTATATATTTTAATTTATGATTTGGTTGTAATATTTTTTATTTGCAATATTTATTATTATTTTGTAACATTTTTAGGTAATATAAAATTTTAAATTTCAAACATAGATTTTAAAAATGTAATTTCAATTATTAATAATTTATTGTGGTTATTTTAAAAAAATTAGATGAATATGATGGATTTCAACTAAATTTTGATAAATTTTGAGTATTTTGAGTCTTTTTGGTATTAAATATATGAACCTGATCCGTTATGGACCCAAAATTATAGGTATTTTACATGTATTAATTATAAACTCGAACTGATCTGAACCCGAACCGAAAATTTCTAAATAGTTAGTTGAGTCCTAATGTCTATGATCTGAAAGATCCAAACCCGAAAGAAACCAATCCAAATGCGATTCAAAGACCTGGATACCCATGCCTAGTTAGTCAGTTTATGTATCTGTCTTCGTGGGATGTCAGAAAAAAAAGTTTGTCTTCATGGCATGACGTTGTTAGAATTCTTACCGGTTTATAACTATTTATAAATCAACCTATGAATTTATATGCCTAAAATCTAATGTCAATACTGAAATAAACTTAGATCTTAGAGTTTCGAATATACCTGGTTATTCTGCAGCGGAAAAATGAATAAACCAAATCGAGATGTCTAGCACTCTAAACGTCGTGCCTCTACCGGTATCCACACACACACAAACTGGATCATAACGGAATGCTAGTGCCATCGAGATCAAAATCTCAGACAAACCTTTTGTCTCTTAGTTTTTAGGGTTTCACGTGAGATCGCTTCTCAAAACAATAGTCACGTCCTCTCTTTTTTTTTTTTTTATAATCATCATTATAAACATAATTAGGTTAATATGGGCTAAGTGTAGCATCCCCATCCCGCAGTCTGAACTGGATCAGTCCAAGGTCGGACTGATCAGACGGGACCGACATGTTGGACATGTCATCTGGATAGTACTGGTCAGGTTAAGACGATACGGTATGTCCGAACATTGCAGTTGAGCTTGTCGGACTAAGCTGGACGGATTCAGACAAGGCAGCTGGACTTGTCATCCGAGATCAGTGGTTAATGTGTGGACTGACGGGAACATATACTGAGCTGAACATGAACTGATTACCCAAGAAAAATTGCGGGAACAGTTATCTGACGGTTACTGAATTTATAAACTGCTTGGCGGTTACCGAGAGCAGTTACCAAGTGGTTACCGAGAGCAGTTACCGAGTGGTTACCGAGAGCAGTTACCGAGTGGTTACCGAGAGCAGTTACCGAGTGGTTACCGAACAGTTTGGCGGGGTGGTTATTAAGCCGGTCACTGAACTGATGGAGGAGTTGGGGGAGAGCAGTTACGGAATTTATTAACTGAACCGAGAGCGGTTACTGGTTTCTGAGTAATAAGTAACTGTCCGGATAGACAGTTGAAAGGGGAAAAGGAGCGCGGGGATGGTTAGGGCGGTTGGGGGGGGGCGGTTATGTGCGTCTGAGTAACCGCCCAGCCTCTTTTAATGGGATTTCCGCGGAAAGAAAAGGGGATCTCTACGCTACACAGTGGGAGAGACAGAACAGAAGAGAGGGAGAGAGGAGAAAACTGATGGAGAGAGTCGGAGATCGCCGGAAAGGATCGTTCGGATTCTGATCCGACTATTCTAGAGCCGAGCGATGGTGTGTTCGGGGTGGTCTGAGTCGTGTCAGACGGACTGTAGATGGAACGATGGTTCGCGATATACTTACTGCAGTATACGGTGGTTACAGTCCATGAGACGGTGCGCAAGCCGCGGGAAAGGGACCGCCGGCTTAATCTGTACTGTAGATGGAACGATGGTTCGCGATATATACTGCAGTATACGGTGGTTACAGTCCATGAGACGGTGGATCTGTACGGACATTGCCGTTCACTGATGGATCGCGACGCATACTAGAGCCTGCGGTGGTTAAGATCGAGATGCAGTGGTCACGGGCCTGGAGACAGCGTATCTGTTGGGTTCGATGTTCTGATCGGATCAATCCCGATCGGTTACTGAGTACGGATTCGGGAGTTCCGAGCCTAGGAGTGATCCGATCCTGAAGAGATCCGATTGACCGAGGAGGCGATCGGTACTGGTGACGTACTGAAGAAGATCAACTGGAATCGGGATCGAGTCTCAGCGTCTGTACCGACTAAGGTATAGAGCCGAGTGTTGATGGATCGGTCATGACTGGACCGAGACTTGTACTGGATGGAGGCTTGGTGTTACTGACTGGTTATGGGGCTGTGGAGCCGAGTATGTACTGACTGATATGGATGTGATCAGGGACTTGTTCCGGGGCGCTAAGCATGGCTAACGTACTGTCTGTTCTGGATGGCTGGTTGGAGACCAAGCCGTGTCTCTTTGTTTACTTGGGTCACGTGTGGATGGTTGGCTGAGTGACTAAGTAACAAGGGGATTCGGTTAAGTATCTGATCGAGCTGGCTGGATAAGGAACGAATGGGAAAGGATGAAGACAACAAGGATGAAGCATATGGATGGACTGGCGGACAACTAGCACCGAGGCAGTGAGGTACATGTTTATTATATTGTCAGTCTTAGTAATTGCTAGGATGCTGGATAGATTTAATGAACTTGGAGAACTGAACTGAACCTCATAGAGGAAAACTGGTTAAAAATCCTAAGTTAAGAGAATAATTCGGATAGGGCCAGTCTGGTCGAGGGAAGCGAACTGAGGACGAACCGGCGGTAAGGGAAACCGGGTCGGGGCCTTTCACTAAGCCCATATCCTTATTATTAAGAGGAGTGCACACACGTTCATTAACGTGTACGTATATCATATATTTATATTATATACATTATATAATATAACATATAAAACCCAAATATATTTATAGTTACGATCTAGTTTGTTTAGGTGTGTGACTTTGTAGGATCATATAATATTAGTAATGAATTCTCAATTCATAAATTATTAGCGGTTTTTAGCAAAACATTATAACCACCTAATATTATATGATTGTCAATCTTGACACTACGACTTGAACAAGAGTAAGCACAAATGATTTTACGACATTCCCAACAATCTCCCACTTGTACTAGAATCATCTATTCTCATAATCCTTTTGTCTCTATATCTCGATCTCAGCATAAGGCAAGAACTAGTGTCATCCTTATTAAGCTAGATCACGTTTATCGAACTCTGATTTATACTGATAAAACAAACGACTGACAATCACCTCGTTTGGGCACGGCCATGCATTTTTCAGTATCAAATCTTCGATAGGCCCAGAGATATTTATCTCCCGTTATATGGGAGGGACAAATCCCATCTTCTTCCATCCCTGATCTTTAACAAACTTCATAGAGCACCTAATCAATGCCTTTATAATCACCAGTTACGGCTGTCGTTTGACAAGGTCAAAGTGAACTAATCCATAAATAAAGAATCATGATGAACTCAGTTCTAAGGACTATACTCTATAGCCGTAATGAGAAACTCTCATGACACTCATATAACAATCTTGTAGAGTTCTCATAGCAGGCCAGTCTGTTCATGTGTTCTCTGATACATATCCATGTGATTGACTTCAATACCACATATTGAATGACTCCATGAATCTTAGTCATCAATCACCTCACATACTAGCCATTCATGATCATTAATGTCCCAGTTTAACAACATTGACTAGGGACCTCAGTAATTTATAGCATCTTTCACTTATAAGGTTTCATGATCAAGTCACGTACTTGATGACCTATAAGAATGATATAAATCATTTTAGGACTTTTATTTAATTATCCAATAATAAAATAAATCTGAAACAATTTCTTTAATTTTAAAACATAACCAAATGTGTAAGACCCGATCCCGGCCGACTAGGCCGCGGTCGATGCCTTACGTCGCTCAGTGCATACCCGGACCGAACCTCTAAAAATTTTGCCCTTTATTTAAAATATCGCCCATTGGCGAGGGCTAACTCAGATCCTAGCTCAAGACTACCTTAGTCATTCCCTAGCTAGATCCTTTCAACTTATGCACAGCGGAATAGTATCTACTTAACCATTGGTCTATAACCAATATAATACTTGTCTGGTCGAATCACCTCGGCTACTGGTCAGTAAACACAACTGCCAGCTAGCTCCAAGGTCGATCCTGAACCTAGACCAAGTCATACAATCAGAGGTTCCATTCCCCTAACTATTCTATCTAGATCTATGCAACATTGCTAGATCATACCTTTGCCACATCCACGGAGCTTGTTAGCTCATCGGCCCAGCTATTCTAGCTGAATGAACTCATAAACCAGCTGATCGAGCTGTCACACTCGAACTGAGCTAGGACCGAGCTATGGCCAGCTGCCATATACTGCGTCCAGCTCCTTTACACCTGCATAAACTCTTCCCTTGGGTACTTAGTCATTCAGCCAACCATCCCCACAGACATAAGTAACCCTTGAGAAGTCTTCAAACAGCTAAGGACATGCATCTGGCCCTTACCGGCTCATGCACTGTCCCACATCCTTTTTGCCTTATCAACTTATGATACCAAGTCCAGTTCATGGACTAAAAATGCCCATCAGATCCTAAGTCAATCAACCAACCACCCCACATGACCCAGAACTGATGAGTCTTCACACATACCTAACCGGCCATGGAACCATGCCCCAACGAAGCCGATCAGTCCTGCTCTTACAACCGGTGCATCTTTTGATCAATCAGATCAGACACCTTGATTCATCATCTATGGATCAGGTCGTCCATCCTTACCCATGATCAGATCACACACGGCCTTCCTTGAATAATAACACCAAGCGTACTTATGGTCCACGCCACCAAGTACAAGCTAGAATCTTCCTTATGGCTCATAGCCAATGCTTTGCACATAGCTTACCAACCCAAGGTTGATAACTAACATTCCTTATGATCAATAATCATAAGTGACAAACATTTCACAATACACAAGCATATGATCCGGCAACCTAACACAAGGATCTATCATTGCATGGCTGGTTCCATAACTAATCGATCATTTTCTCATTAAACCCAAATCTGGCCGATTTCAAATGTGATCCAAAAACTAAATAAAATTCATGTAAATTCATGATAATTCCCAACTAAGAGAATGCCATAATTAGAATTTACAGAACCGGCCTCGATCCTAGAGATCTCGGCCACGAACAGCCAAACCGGCCAAACTGACCATCTCTAAATCAATTCGATAAAACTAAATAAAATCATGATAATTCATGATAAATCCCAACTAAGAGATTACCATAATCAGATTCCAAAGAATCAAACCAGACCATATAGATCTTGATCAAGAACAGCCCGGCCAAGGCCATGGGCACCATTCCTGAACCGGCCAAATCCATGGTTTAATGTCATCAAGTCTGATCCAACAGACTACACCATAATCATTCATAATATATATATTCCTCAAGGACGTGCCATACTTGGCCATGATCAATTCCACAGTCAACAGAATTATAATTCAAAAGGTAATCATAAAACCGGTTACCTTATACATGATCTGATTAGATCATGTGCATTCCCTTATCATGGACGGCCATGCTCCTCCAGGGCACGCCTCCATCATTGTCCTATCACATACCTCCAGTATTGATAAGATCTATTCAAGGGTCGCACCAACTTCCCATCCATGGAACTTCCATGAAACCAGTTTCTACACTGCATCCGCCTTCAAGGCTGTCTTGGCCTGTAAGAGTGGAGTCTGGCCTTCTCCCTTCTCTCCTGGTTATCTGCGTGTGTTCCCAAGACACAGAGGAAGCCCAGGATGTGATCATCCATGATCAAACATCATCACAGGGTCGTTCATCACTTCCCCCTTCAGTGCCCATGAAACTGCCTTTCTACACACATCTGCCCTTAAGGCTGTTTTGGCCTTTGGGAATGAGTTTCGGTCATCTACCTTCTTTCCTCACCATTTGCGTGTGTTCTCAGGCCCTGGAGGATGCTTTAGGTGGTAACATCACGGATCAAAGCCACCAGAAAGTCGTTCATAACTTCCCCCCTTGATCTCTCCCAAAACCGCCTCTTTATGGCCTTCACACAACCATGGGTATTGGATTGGGAATCCGACCAACTCTCTGTCTTTTCTATGTGTTTTCTTTGTGTTTCAGGGTGTAGGAGGAAGCCCTGGAGTGCCTGCAAAGGAACGGACTTGCCTGCCTTTTATAGAAGAAGGGGTGGTTACTTTTTAACCATTGCATCCCTTCGGTTTCAATCCTGGCCATTGATTTAATCAATGGTCCAGATCACACCCTTTCGCCTCTGGCAGTTACCAGACGTCCTGGAACTGTGAAACCACTCCTGTAAATGTCCAAAACAAGCCTACAAGGATTGCCCATGCTCCTGGCTCAATCCCAAGAGCCCACCAGCCCATCGGCACACACGGGTCACCCATATGGCCCGGCCACTGTCCAGACCCAGCCCAACTGCCCGAGACCTGAACACTCAGTCCAGCTGAGTTGAGCTGATCCCCAGCTGACCCAGCTGAGTGAGCTAGACAATCCAGATCAGGGAGCTGACCTACACTTCAGTGAGTTACACCGAGCTGCACTACACTTCACCTAGCTGGTCGAGCTTGCTTACTGCATCGCCCAGCTGTTATACACTACGTCTAGCTTGCTTCCTTTATATTCTTCAATCCTTATAAGTCCATTGGTCTATTTCCAGACCTAGACTTAGTTTTCCCATGATCCATTTTGATCATTCACTTCATCGAGTTTTACCCGGACCTCGTCCAGCTACCGGCTTGCTTGTCCAGCTCCTTTGAGCTTGCCTCTGCCTTATTTTGGTTAAGTTCCAGCTATCTGATTCCCTTAACCACGTTTTGGACCATGACACACTTGTCTTTAGGTCGTATGACCTAGCTGGTGCGTCTCCTCGCACCATGGTCCATCCAGACGATCCTATCCAGGATCGGGGATGCTACAAAATGTATGTAAACCTGAACATCATATCATAAAAGAAAAATCTCCCACTAGAATGAAGATCACATCTTAAGAAACTTTATGCCTATAACAGTAGTATGAATCTCATGCTTAGGTCGTGGAAGAGGTTTAGTCAATGGATCAGCAACATTTGCATCCGTTGAGACTCTGCTAATCTTCACATCTCCTCTATCGACGATATCACGAATGAGATGATATCTCCTTTGAATGTGTTTGGATTTTTGGTGGGATCTAGGTTCCTTCGCCTGTGCGATGGCTCCATTGTTGTCACAATAGAGATCCAATGGGTTAGAAATACTCGGAACCACACCCAGTTCAGCAATGAACTTTCGAATCCAAACAACTTCCTTTCCTGCTTCAGAAGCAGCGATGTATTCAGCTTCATTTGTTGAGTCTGCTACGGTGCTTTGTTTGGAACTCTTCCAACTCACTGCTCCTCCATTAAGACAAAAGATGAAACCAGATTGTGATCGGAAATCATCTTTTTCCGTCTGAAAGCTGGCATCAGTGTAACCACTCACAACAAGTTCATCACTTCCTCCATATACCAAGAACTTATCCTTAGTATTTCTCAAATACTTGAGGATAGTCTTGACTGCTGTCCAGTGACTTTCACCTGGATCAGATTGGTATCGACTCGTCATGCTCAAAGCACATGCAACATCTGGACGAGTACAGAGCATGGCATACATGATAGATCCTAGAGCAGAAGAATGTGGGATTCTACTCATGCGCTCTCGCTCCTCATGTGTCGACGGACACTAAGTCTTGCTGAGAGTTATGCCATGGGATATCGGCAAGAAGCCTATCTTGGAATCATGCATCTTGAATCTATGCAAAACCTTATCGATATAAGTATCTTGACATAATCCAATAGTCTTATTTAATCTATCTCTATAGATTATTATTCCAAGAATATATGCAGTTTCTCCCATGTCTTTCATTGAGAAACGACCTCCAAGCCAGGTCTTTACAGAATTAAGCATAGAAACGTCATTTCCAATGAGAAGTACGTCATCTACATACAACACTAAGAAAACAACTGCGCTCCCACTAGTCTTCTTGGAAACGCAAGGTTCTTCTTCATTTCTAATGAAATCAAACTCTTTGATAACCTCATCAAAACGAAGATTCCAGCTCCGAGATGCTTGCTTCAAACCATAAATGGAACGTTGAAGCTTGCATACTTTCCTAACACTTCCAGGGACTGTGAAACCTTCAGGTTGTGTCATATACACATCCTCTTCGAGATTTCCATTAAGAAAAGCTGTTTTCACATCCATTTTCCAAATCTCATAGTCATAATGAGCGGAAATTTCTAGGAGAATCCGAATGGACTTAAGCATTGCAACTGGTGAATAGGTTTCATCATTGTCAATACCATGAATTTGTTCGTAACCTTTAGCCACCAATCTAGCTTTGTATATCCGTATATTACCATCCATGTCAGTTTTCTTCTTGAAAATCCATTTTCACTCAATGGTTTTAACACCATCAGGTAAATCAACCAAAGTCCACACTTTGTTTACTGACATGGAGTCCATTTCGGATTCTGCGGCTTCTCACCATTTATCGGAGTCTGGGCCCATCATAGCTTCCTCAAAGGACGTAGGTTCATCACTCTCTATTATCAATAGATCATGATGATCTATCACTCAAACTCCATATCTAACAGGTTCGTGACGTGTCCTTTCAGACCTATGTACCTCAGGTTCCACAGGTGCAGATTTTACGACTCTTCGTAAATCTAATTGATCATCTTCCAGAGAGGATGAAACATTTTCCTGTGTTTCTCAAACTTCTTCGAGTTGTACTTTACTCCCACTGTTCTTCTTAGAAAGAAACTCTCTCTCAAGAAAAACGCCACTACGAGCAACAAACACTTTGTTCTCAGTGGAATTGTAAAAGTAATAACCTTTGGTTTCTTTGGGACAACCAATGAAGAAGCATTTATCATATTTTGGTATATCTGTAAACATACGTTTGACATAAGCATTAGAACCCCAAATTTTCAGAAAAGACAAATTTGGAACTTTTCCAGTCTAAATCTCATATGGAATCTTTTCAACTTATTTTGATGGACATCTATTCAGCGTAAACGCAGACGTTTCTAGAGTGTATCCCCAAAAACATGGTGGAAGATCTGCATGACTCATCATAGATCGAACCATATCTAATAAAGTTCAATTTCTCCTTTCGGACACACCATTCCATTGTGGTGTTCCTGGAGGAGTGAGTTGTGAAACAATTCCACATTCTCTCAGATGATCGTTAAACGCTTGACTCAAATATTCTCCACCTCGATCAGATCGAAGAGCTTTCATTTTCTTGTCAAGCTGATTTTGCACTTCATTCTGAAATTCTTCAAACTTTTCAAAAGTTTCAGACTTTTGTTTCATTAGATAAAGATAACCATATCTACTGAAGTCGTCAGTAAATGTAATGAAGTACTGATAGTTTCCTCTAGCATGTATACTCATTGGTCCACATACATCAGTATGTATAAGTTCCAACAAATCTTTGGCTCTTTCACCGTGTCCAGTAAAAGGAGCCTTAGCCATTTTACCCAATAAACAAGATTCACATTTTTCATATGATTCATAATCAAATGAGCTAAAAAGTCCATCACTATGAAGCTTTTGAATGAGTTTCTCATTTATGTGGCCCAAACGACAATGCCAAAGAAAATTTTGATTCATGTCGTTAGACTTGAATCTTATGGTACTGATATTATAGACATGCACGCTTTGGTCTAGAATATAAAGTTCATTCTCTAATGGACCGCTACCATAAAAGATATCATTATGATCAAAGGAACAACACTTATTTTTGATCGAAAACTGAAATCCTTCCAAATCCAAACAAGGAATGGAAATAATATTCCTACTTATAGCAGGTACATAGTAGCAATTCTTAAGTTCTAAAACCAAGCCTGAAGGTAAAGACAAGTAAAATGTTCCCACGACTAATGCAGTAACTCTTGCTCCATTTCCCACTCGTAGATCCACTTGACATTTCTCCAAAATTCTACTGTTGCTTAGGCCATTCATATTCGTACAATATGAGCACCACAGCCGGTAGAAATACCCATGAAGTAGAACCAGAAGCAGTAACATTTACTTATATAACATAAATACCCCTAGACGATGTTTCAAAAGTCTTTTTCTTTTCCAGATCTTCCAAGTAGGGTTTAAACTCTTGTTTGAGAACAACTCTCGGGTTTCGATACCATTGGAGGAAATTTGATCCATTCAATTTGTCCTTCTTAAGGGCATATTGGAATGAAAATGAGTTGTGAAGAGTTAACATTGCTGGAATAGAAGAATAGCGAATATTAATATGATGTTCAGGAATTAGAGAAATCTCAACAATTAAGAAAACTCATATTATATTTAAACAATTTCCTCAAATGAATATAATAATCCAAGATCCATATTTCACTAAAATTCGAGTGAGCTTTGGCTCATCACCCGAATGTTTAGCTATTTAGGTAAACAACACTTTGCTAATTATATATCAAATATAATTCTTGGTTGTCAGACGACATCTTATGTCTGATCCAACCTATGTCTCTAAGCCCAAAACTGTTTTGATAGCCTAGTCAAATAAACCAATCTTATATTCATATGGTAACCGTTATCATTTACCTCATTTATGTAATTGCAGACACCTTGCTTTGTCAAGTTCATCTTACAACAAAACAAGCCTTGATAGTTGATAAGATTTGGTAAACATCAAAAGTACTTGAAATTAATTGAGAAACAAATTTTAATTCAATTTTAACTTATATTTAAAATTTATATCTAATATAAATATAAATATAACTAATACATATCTTATATGTATTTTAAATGAATTAAATAATTTAATTAATTTAATCTAATTAAAATAATTAATTATTTATATATTTGATTTAAGAATTTAATCTAATTAAAATCTTATCAAACGACCAAAGCAATTGGACCAAACCAATTGTATTAAACAACCTAAACCAATTGTTGGTTCAATTGGTATATACACATCTCATATGTGTT
The DNA here is from genome assembly GCF_020379485.1 of Brassica napus. Classification (NCBI taxonomy): domain Eukaryota; kingdom Viridiplantae; phylum Streptophyta; class Magnoliopsida; order Brassicales; family Brassicaceae; genus Brassica; species Brassica napus. Next base: position 382,174 of record NC_063450.1, on the reverse strand, counting down.
TTAGGTTAATTTAGAAACACGCATTCAAGCATTACAATAATATGATTGCCTCTTGAAATTATATGTATACAACATGCAACTTCTATACAACATGAACAAGATCATCACATGACAACGCGTATATCTAGATATTCTTAATCGGTTAATTATAATAATTGGATTGATCACATCAAACAAAACTATTATGAATTAACAAATAACCATGCATCTTTCAATAAAGAGAAGCACTAGCGCTTAATGGTTGTTTTAACAACATATTGTTCTTACGCACGAATCAGATTACGCTTCTCCGAAATTGATAACTACGCCAGTTTAATTATCGTTGAAGCTATAAGATTATTTATCTATACCAAATTATAGACTAAATAAAATCTGATTTCAGTATTAAACAAGTAGGCTCTGATACCACTGTACTCATCCAATTTCTAGCCTCTCCTTCGAAACATCCTCCTCCCGCCTGGTTAATGTGGGCTAAGCCCATATCCTTGTTATTAAGAGGAGTGCACACAAGTTCATTAACGTGTACCTATATCATATATTTATATTATATACATTATATAATATAACATATAAAACCCAAATATATTTATAGTTACGATCCAGTTTGTTTAGGTGTATGACCTTGTAGGATCATATAATATTAGTAATGAATTCTCAATTCATAAATTATAAGCGGTTTCTAGTAAAACATTATAACCACCTAATATTATACGATTGTTAATCTCGACACTACGACTTGAACAAGAGTAAGCATAAATGATTTTAGGACTATAGATACCCTTAAGTCTGTTCAGGTGCATACTCGATCATATGAGCTTCCGCTCCGATAGTTATCCAGTTTCTAGCCTCTCCTTCGTAGAAACACAAGGTTTTCGTGATTTCGTCTCTGGCGAGTATCACGCAGAAATCAACGTCTTCATTGATGTTCTACACCAATGACAACTCCAGTTTTGTCAACGGTAAGTGAAACTGTTAATATGGGTGTATTAAATATTCATCTTTCGAGTACTCGTGAATTACAAATAAGTACTTCGGAATATTTAAGAACTATTTATCGAATAATAATTTACTATAAGTTACAAAAATTTTTTTTTTTACTATAAATGAACATGAGGATTTATTTTGTTTACTCTGCTAAGAACACATGAGTTAATATAAACGAAATATTTGTGAATATTATAAAAAAAAGAATGAATAAGAACATGAATCTCTGGATATAGCAAATATTATTTATTTTTCACAACAACATTTTTTTTTTGTCTCTGAGCAGATAACGGATAATTATTTCATACTTGTTATTTATTTTGCATTTGCAAGTATTTAAATTCTATAGATTGATGCCCAATTTGAACACTACTAGTACTTGAAAAATTGGGTAAAAAGCGAATAATAACGAGTAAACAATTGTGGCCCTAGACACTGGATCCTTGATGCTATTTGAAAAGTTTACAACAGTTTTTATTTGGTTTGAAATTTAGATCTCTTATATATTAATTGAGGAACATTTGAAAAATTGTAACCTCAATTTTGTATTAATTAAAAAAATAGTCCATCTTAGATGTCAATCAATTAGGATGTTAATTAAGGTGACGTGTCAGCTGCATAATCAATTGAGAAATTGGTGAGTCCATGATTAAATGCTAGAGAATATGACCATATCCATCGATATTTAAAAAAAAAAGGCTCATGTAATATAACGAAAGAAACACATAATTTAAAAACGATCAAACACTGTATAAACGAAGCGTTTCATCCCTAATAAAAAAAAATTCATACAGTAAAGTTGATACTGTCTCGTGGCCACGTCTATAGAAAGTAATCCGTATGGTTCTGAAGCTTTTATTACTCAGAATAGTTTGCTAAGAAGACGTCATGAACAATAATTAGCGTAGACCATGGAACTGTCGATAGTTGGTTGCCATGGCGTCATGTATCGTGTCTAAGTCAGACGTTGGGATTAAGTTCTCATGTATCTGGTTCTAATTAAAAATACACAATCAAATGAACAAGTTGGAAAGAAACCATAGAAGTTATGTCAATAGTGTTTTGTAAATAACAGAGTTTTGATAGCTGGTGGCCGGTTTATAATTTTAATTAGAACCGAACCATATGTGAAATAAAACAGTCGGTATGAGTATCATTTGAATTCTCGCAAACCGGGATTTTGACATGGTTTATCGTCGAAAGTTGAATAAATTTGGCATGCACACTTCTGAATTATAAGGATATGGAAAAATAAATTGAATATGGTAAAACTTAATCCCCAAGGCTTGATTAAATATAGATTGGAGCACTTACGGAAAACTAAATATGTAATAATAATGGTATGATTTTTATGGCTTTTTTACAAAAAAAATAATAATAATAATGGTATGCTTTTTACTAGAAAAGATATTTTTACTTGCTAGAGGGTTCTAAAAAAATCTATGACGGCAAGTCCCTAAGTAAAATGGAAAACTTTCTCACCAAGGTAAAACATTCCAATTTTTTTAAGGGAATTTAGTTAATGTGTATTAAGGGGGCGACTGGTTTTCCCGCTACCAGCCGCAAACGCAGCTTTTGCGGTTGGTAGCGGTTGTCGGCGGTTTGCAACAATCACTTAAATCGCTTTAAACCGCCTCAAACCGCTCCGAATCTCATAAATTCAAAAGCTGGCTCCAGCTAACGTTTGCGGTTGCGGACGGTTGCGGGAGGGTAAAATTTTTTTTTTTTTTTAAAACAATATATATGTATACAAAAGTAAAAATATTTAATAAAAAAATTAAATTGAAATTATGAAAATATTAAAATATATCTATTATATTTTAATTAATATTATAAAATTTTATAATAAAAACAATTTCAATAAATTTTCAAAAATTAAAATTATAACTTTCTAAATAGAAATTTTATATTTATTATAATTTTATGATTTTTGATATTTTTATAATTATATTAAATTTAAATATTGTTAATTTATTATTTGACTATTACCGCATTTGGTAGTTAACCAGTCATAAGTCACCCGCAAACACACCAATTTTTAACCGCAGTACCAGTCGTACAAATCTCTTAAAACCGCTAGAAACCGCAACCGTCCGCATCCACAAACTCCCGCAACCGCAACCGCAACCGCAACCGCAACCGCTACGTTTGAACCCTTCAAACCCTAAGTGCAATATTAGATTTTTTCTTAATCATCGACTCATTTAACCTAAAATATATTAATATAAAAAAAGATCGGTTTTCACCATTGGTTGAGCACATCATATTGCAACACTGCCAATAAAAACAAACAATCGATTCACAAAATATGTCATCTGTTACTTCTATTGTCGATTTGAAACCGTTCAAAACCAGCTGGACGATCAAGGTGAAGGTTATTGGATTGTGGAAACAAACAACTGGTGGTGGTGGTGAGACCATTGATATGGTTCTGTGCGATGTTAAGGTTTGGATGTTTTTTTTTTAAAACATTTCCCATATACGGTTTCTTTGGATGTTCAAAATATTGAATCATGTCCAGTTTAAAAAATCTTAACTTCATTGCCTAACCCCGCGCAAGGCGCAGATCTTATCCTAGTTAGATAATAAAACAGAAGGGAATGGGAAAGGCATGATATATGACAAGAACATCCCCCTGGCACATTGTACGTACATTGGGGGCGTGTACAATTCATGTAATATCCACTATCCCGACACTATCACTCATTTTCAACGCTTGAAGGTGACTCAGTTTCTGTATCTGTCTTCTTGGTATGGCGTGTACAGAAACCCTTGAGTCTCTCAAGTGCATCCTCAAGCATATGAGCTTCCACTCCGATAGTTATCCTCATCCAGTTCTTCACCCCCAGAGCCTCTCCTGCAAACGAAATCTATTATTAGTATCAAATCCCATATCGAGATTCATGTTATTTTGCTTTACCTGGAAGAAACACGAGGTTTTCCTCTCTGGCCAGCTTCACGCAAAAATCAATGTCATCCTTGATGCCATCCAACAATGACAGCTCAAGCTTTGTCTGCAGTAAGTAAAACTGTTAATATCGAGAATGCTTATCTGTTAATCAGGTTCTAAAGCCGTACCAATAGATAAGTGCAAGACTCGGGTTTCTTGGGACAGACGACGCAGCGAATATCCTTGAGCCTATCACACACCAAATCGACATTATGCCGGAGGGGAGGACGTTGGGCCTCGATACAGGTGCGGAAGCAAGGATAGACGGAAGGATCTTCATGGCCGAGGGGCAAGATAGTCTTTTTAACGTCCTTCCTGCAGTTGTCGAAGAGCATGTAAATAACGCCTCTCAGCGTTACGGTCGAGGCTTTCGCGGCCTGAAGGTTTATGTCATCTGATTTTCAATCGTGTGATGAAGACTCTAAATTGTTTAGAGGTTTTAGATTTTTTTCTATTTTTAAATATTTTTATTAATAAAATAAGAAAATATTTGATTTTACCGTATATAAATTATTTAAATTTTAGAAAATTGACTTTCATATTATTTCATTATCTTATTTGGTGTATATTGTTATGTTTCATAGAATTGTTATGTGCTTTTCGATATAATTTTACTAAATATTATTAAAAATATATTAAAATATTAAGGAAAAAAAAATATTTTCATTGTGATTATAAAACTAACAATATAATTTTTAATTTGTACTTATATAAAATATATATAGAGATATATTATTAATTTATGATTTTAATGGGACTATATATTTACATGGGAATTTTAAAAATATTATTATCTTATTATTTTATCGATTTGTGTCATATTTTACACCAACCCAAGTTAGAACCGGCAAAATTTATTAATTTATAGAAATTATTAATTTATCGAGTATTAATTTATAGAAGTTTTATAGACGTTGATTTCTTCAAAAATTATAAAACAATCATAAGAGAAAAGAGAAGAGAGAAAAGATAGGACACAGTTTGATTTTGTAGCCTCGTAGGATCTAAAGAATGGCAAAATAAAATGCGCTAGTATTATTGATGATGATGGTGGTGAATGTTATTGTAATGACCCTAAATGTAATGACCCCAAAAATTTGACCCAAACTATCCCCAAAGGCCATTTTGCCTTTCTTTAAAAGAGAGAGAGAGAGAGAGAGAGAGAGAGAGAGAGAGAGAGAGAGAGAGAAGAAGAGGAAGGGAGAAAGCTCACCTGAGCTCGTCGCCGGAGCAACCGTGTGCCGTGACCACGTTGAGCTCGTCACCACCGTTCGCTGCAGCTTAGAATCGCCGGAAACCGCCATGCAGTTAAGCTTAGTTTCGTCTGTTTAGTAATTCGCCGATAACTCTCTAACCGTTGCGAATCTCGTGCATCCAACACCATCATCGTGTTCCTCTCGTCAAGACGAAGCCGTAGACACCAACCACGCCTCAATTGGAGCCCGGACGAAGCCGCACGCGCCTCCCGAAGATTCGCCTTGGCGCGCGTGAAACACACGCGCCGCCGCCGTCCGCCGCAACTCCGCCGCCGGACCACCGTCCTCCGCCGCAGCTCTGCCGTCGCCGCCGGCCAACTTTCCGGTAAGCCACCGCCGGATTTCCGCCGTTGCCGCCGGTGACCGCCACCGGTGACTCGCCAACTCGGCCGAGTCGACCCGGTGAGTCAACTCGGTTGACTCGGTTAACCGGTTGGTTAGCCGGTTTAAATTGATTTCAATTCGGTTAGGTTAAACCGGTTGGTTAAAATCAATTGGAAATCGGTTAGGATAAACCGGATTAATTAATTAATTAATTAATTAAATAATTAATTAAATAATTAATTAAATAATTGATCTTTGACCAGCGGGTTGACTTTTCCGTAAATACCCGTTTTAAACCGTTCGAAAGGCGTTCTGACTCGAAATTTCGATCTGATTTCAGATTTGGAGTCCATTTGAGCAGCTGGAGTTCATATATACCACTTCTCTTCATTGCTAAGGTGAGGGCTACTCCGTTAAATCCCGAGCTAGTTTAGTACTACCATTATGGAAAGTTTAGTTTCGAAACATGGATCCGTCTCTTTGAATCGAGTCTGTTTGAGAGTCTTGGTTGTTCGTTATTGATATTGATTGTTAAACCAGAAATAGGATAATAGAGGATTCAACGGTTGATTGAAATGATTGCTGCTAAAAACTGTTAATTATATATATGTATATATGTTAGTCCATGTGTTGAGATTGCGGGGTGCATAGGTATCTGCACTAGGCCGCGGAATTTGCGGGGTACAGAGACGTTTGTACTAGGCCGTGTGATTGCGGGGGCACATGACATCTGTGCTAGCTACGCCTTGTTTGAGAGATCGCGGGGTACGGAGATATCTGTACTAGGCCGTGTGTTTAGCGGGGTACAGAGACGTATGTACTAGGCCGCTTGTTTGTGGAGATTGCGGGGGTACAGAGTGGACTACTGTACTTACGACGCTGTAGAGTTATATATATACATATTTATATCCTTATGAGGAAATGCGGTATGTTATTATCGCATTGGTTGTAGCGTGTCTAGTCCACTAGACATATGTGATTGTTCTGTGTGGTGTAATAGACACCGTGTTTGCTTCACGCTAGAGCTAGGCCTACATAGTTGTAGTGCTATGAACTGAGTCAGTGGTTTGCGGTTTAGCATTCCATACCTTACTGAGCGATTCCCCTGTCGCTCACCCCTCCTTCTTTCCCCCTTTCAGGTGAGACCGACGAGCAGGAGTGATTATACCGGACCGGTGCTTTTGGGCTTTTACTACTATTGGGCTTTTGGGCTTCTATCGTTTTATCGCTTTTATCGTTATCGGGCCTCTAGGCCTTTGGGCTTTTATCGTTTATGTTATTTCGTATTTCGGACTCTCGGTTTATGTCGTACTTTATGTTTCAGATTTTATTTTATATTATGGAATTCAAGCGTAGATGTTGACTTTCAAATATTTATATATGGATATTTCAGATATTTGTACTTATCGAATTATTTTTACTATTTCGAAAGTGACGGGTGTCACATTTTGGTATCAGAGCGGGTCCCGTCCCGGCTCCGACCCGGGATGGCGATTTTGGAGACCTTGGTTTATTCGGTTTAAACGATTTTAGACGATTTCAAAATATTTTCGGGGATTTGGGAACTTTGAAAATAAAAATAAATGGCACCTTCCGGTTCAGTAACTTCTAATCAAATTTTCTTTTTATTGACGATGAGTTACTCATCGTCATCCGTTCTCTAGCTAACATGATTTCTGCCAGATGTTCGACATATGAATGATGATGTCACAGTTGAACGGATTGCTCAGGTGTGTATCAGTTTTCGTCAGCCGTATTCGGAGATTGTTCGCATGTGGATGTGTGACGTTGTTGCCACCACCCAAACTTCAAGTCATCGCTCAACGAGTTTTGTTACTGGAGATTATGTGGTATGAGTTGCGAGCCATGAGTTGGCATGTGTTATTCGTGTGTATGATATATAGACTGCCTTGGAGGCATGGTTAGTTTGTAAACTCGTGGGGATCACTTTTAGATTTGGCGGCAGCTTGCGTTGTGTGATCGTGGAGTTATGCTTGGTATGTTTGCCAGTTTTTGACATTGTTGATCGTTTCAGAGATGTGTCAGTTCGGACAGCTGACATAGGATGTTGAGAGCTATTTATATTCAATGCGGCGTACCAGTTATTCTTGGAGGAGTCGAGTTATTCGGATATTCATCAGAGATGGAGCTACGTTTTTACGATGTTATCCTTGGGATGGATTGACTGTCACGGCATCAAGTAGTGTTGGATTGCCTGAGGGCAAGAGTTCCGATTGCTGGAGCAGATGGAAGTTGTTAGTGCATGCATGCTACATACTGAGGAGTTATGGGGTACAAGGATATAGAGATTTTTGACTACCATCTCGATGGTTAAGGATGATGGACAACATGAGCTGCAGGATCTTCCGGTTATTGCAGAGTATGAGGATATATTTGTGACCTTTGGAAAGGCCACCACAAGACACATGAGACGCTCTTGCAATTTTATTTTATTTTGGAGCAAACAGTACTGGTTTCGCGAGTTTCTTATCGTCTATCACCAGCATGGATGACTGAGTTGAGAAAGCGATTGGAGGAACTCTTTGATAAGGGATTTATCAGATCGAGTTCTTCCCCATGGGGAGCATCATTGTTGTTGTAAATAAGAAAGGTGGGAGTTTCAGATTTTGTATCGACTACATAGACTTGAACATGGTAACCATCGTATTGACGAGTTGTTAGAAGAGCTTAATGGAGGTTCTTCGTTCTCGAAGTTTGTCTTGGCATCAAGATACCATCAGATTTCTATAGCTGAGGAGTATGTACGGAATGCAGATTTCCGTTATGGACATTACGAGTTCGTAGTGATACCATTTGGGTCGACAAAGGCACTGTTGCATTCATGAAGATATGAATGACGTTTTCGTGAACATTTGGATAGGTGTGCGATTGTATTCACCAACGGCATCCTGATTATTTTGGAATAGAAAGGAGATTTGTGAGCATTTAGCGGATTGCGTTGGATAAGCCTGGAGAGCATCAGTTGTTCGTTAAGTTAAGGAAGTGTAGCTTCTGGCAGAGGAATGTTGTATTTTTGGGTAACATGGTTTTGGAAGCAGAATTTTGATGGATCCAAAGAAGATTAATACCGTTTCGGGAAGGTCGGAACCTAAAAGCGCTACAAAGATCTGCCGTTCTTTTTGGGTTAATAGTGTACTACTGGAAGTTCATCAAGGGTTTCACCGGTATAGTAATGTTAAAGACGCGGTCTACATGTAAAGACGTTAAGTGTGGTTGGATAGATTTTTGTTCGAGGAGTTTCACTGAATTGAAGCACAACTAATGAAGACACCAGTTTTGGGTTCTACTGAGGCTGAGGCTTACTATGATGTGTCAGATACTGGATTGGATTTAAATTAAGGTATGAGGATTAAGTCATTCATATGCATCACGCCAGAGAGGCTGTAGTGGTATTTGCGTTATCGTTTTGGAGATCGTAATTGTACGGGAAGGAAGTTCAGACTCTCTGGGATTATTAGAATGTGAAATTTATCTTCATTTATTAAAAACTTGTACTTGGACAGTGCAGTTGGATTGAGTTTGTAGCAGGCTATAGTCTGGATATCGCATACTATCTGGTAAGGACAACCAGGTGATAAATGCCTTGGGTAGGCGTATGAGCTGTATCTCAGGAACCAAGAAGGTTCATGAGTTGGAGATTTGCTAGTCTCAGGTTGGGTGCCATTACTATCAATGGAGAGACAGATGTCCTTGGGACTTTGGAGCAAGCAGTTTTGCTATGGAGGATACACAAGCACAAGTTAGCATTATGGATTTGGTTGAACAGATCGAGATTGGGAGTATTGGATATCATACAGCTTCGAATGGGATGTTCATGTATCGGAACCGGGTTTGTGTGCCTAATGATGAGTTGTTAAAAAAGGAAATCTTGCAGCAGGCACACCACTCGCGTTTCTCTATTCATCCAGGAAACACCAAGATGTACAAGGATCTCAAGCGTTATTATCATTGGCCTGGCATGAAGAGGGATGTTGCTTCATTTATATCGCAGTGTCAGACGTGTCAGATGGTCAAGGCCGAGCATCAGGTGCCTAGCGGGTTATTGCAGAACCTGCCAATGCCAGAGTGGAAATGGGACATGGTAACTATGGATTTTGTGACGGGGTTGCCAACCACCTTAGGTGGAAAGAATGCCATTTGGGTAATCGTGGATAGACTTACCAAGTCAGCCCATTTTCTAGCTATTAAGAAGACGGACAGAGCTGATCAGTTAACACAGACTTACATCAGCGAGATTGTGAGATTGCATGGAGTTCCTGTCAGCATTGTATCAGATCGAGATACAAAGTTTACGTCCGAATTTTAGAGAGCCTTTCAGAAGGCGCTTGGGACGAAAGTGCATATGAGTATGGCTTATCACCCGCAGACAGACGGTCAGTCAGAGAGGACGATTCAGACTTTGGAGGATATGCTTAGAGCTTGTGTTTTGGATTGGGAAGGGAGTTGGGCAAAGTACCTACCCCTAGCGGAGTTTGCCTACAATAATAGTTATCACTCGAGCATTAAGATGGCGCCATATGAGGCCCTTTATGGTAGGCCTTGTCGCACACCGCTTTGTTGGACCGAAGTGGGGGAGCGACGTGAGATAGAACCTGCAATGGTTCAAGAGACAGTTGAGAAGGTTGAGATGCTTAAGATACGGCTTAGGGAAGCCCATGACCGTCAGAAGAGTTATGCAGATAAGCGGCGTAAATATTTGGAGTTCCAGGTTGGCGACCTGGTATACCTGAAAATGAGGACATTTCAGGGAGGATCTAAGACTCGAAAGCTGAAGAAGCTTAAACCGAGATATATGGGACCATATCCCATTTTGGAGCGAATTGGAGCAGTTGCTTACCGATTGGATTTATCCGAAGAGTTATCAGATTTCCATGACGTGTTTCATGTTTCTGTTTTGAGGAAAGTCGTGAGAGAACCGGAGCTCATTTTGCAGTAGCCGCGCAGTGACCTTGGTAGGAATTTGCGTGCGCCGTGTCAGCCAGTAGAGCTATTGGATCGCCAAGTGAGAGCAGATGATGGTATGATGACTATGCTGGTCAAAGTTCGTTGGGAGAGAGATGGTATTCAGGAGGAGACTTGGGAGTGCAAGCCCCAGATGAGGATTGATTATCCGGAGCTTTTCCGGGTTGACATTGGGCATGACAGCTTATGAATTGAATTCGGGGACGAATTCCTTGTAAGTAGGGGAGAATTGTAATGACCCTAAATGTAATGACCCCAAAAATTTGACCCAAACTATCCCCAAAGGCCATTTTGCCTTTCTTTAGAGAGAGAGAGAGAGAGAGAGAGAGAGAGAGAGAGAGAGAGAGAGAGAGAGAGAGAGAGAGAGAGAGAGAGAGAGAGAGAGAGAGAGAGAGAGAAGGGAGAAAGCTCACCTGAGCTCGTCGCCGGAGCAACCGTGTGCCGTGACTACGTTGAGCTCGTCACCACCGTTCGCTGCAGCTTAGAATCGCCGGAAACCGCCATGCAGTTAAGCTTAGTTTCGTCCATTTAGTAATTCGCCGATAACTCTCTAACCGTTGCGAATCTCGTGCATCCAACATCATCATCGTGTTCCTCTCGTCAAGACGAAGCCGTAGACACCAACCACGCCTCAATTGGAGCCCGGACGAAGCCGCACGCGCCTCCCGAAGATTCGCCTCGGCGCGCGCGTGAAACACACGCGCCGCCGCCGTCCGCCGCAACTCCGCCGCCTGACCACCGTTCTCCGCCGCAACTCCGCCGCCGGACCACCGTCCTCCGCCGCAGCTCCGCCGTCGCCGCCGGCCAACTTTCCGGTAAGCCACCGCCGGATCTCCGCCGTTGCCGCCTGTGACCGCCACCGGTGACTCGCCGGAGACTCGCCAACTCGGCCGAGTCGACCCGGTGAGTCAACTCGGTTGACTCGGTTAACCGGTTGGTTAGCCGGTTTAAATTGATTTCAATTCGGTTAGGTTAAACCGGTCGGTTAAAATCAATTGGAAATCGGTTAGGATAAACCGGATTAATTAATTAATTAATTAATTAAATAATTAATTAAATAATTAATTAAATAATTGATCTTTGACCAGCGGGTTGACTTTTCCGTAAATACCCGTTTTAAACCGTTCGAAAGGCGTTCTGACTCGAAATTTCGATCTGATTTCAGATTTGGAGTCCATTTGAGCAGCTGGAGTTCATATATACCACTTCTCTTCATTGCTAAGGTGAGGGCTACTCCGTTAAATCCCGAGCTAGTTTAGTACTACCATTATGGAAAGTTTAGTTTCGAAACATGGATCCGTCTCTTTGAATCGAGTCTGTTTGAGAGTCTTGGTTGTTCGTTATTGATATTGATTGTTAAACCGGAAATAGGATAATAGAGGATTCAACGGTTGATTGAAATGATTGCTGCTAAAAACTGTTAATTATATATATGTATATATGTTAGTCCATGTGTTGAGATTGCGGGGTGCATAGGTATCTGCACTAGGCCGCGGAATTTGCGGGGTACAGAGACGTTTGTACTAGGCCGTGTGATTGCGGGGGCACATGACGTCTGTGCTAGCTACGCCTTGTTTGAGAGATCGCGGGGTACGGAGATATCTGTACTAGGCCGTGTGTTTAGCGGGGTACAGAGACGTATGTACTAGGCCACTTGTTTGTGGAGATTGCGGGGGTACAGAGTGGACTACTGTACTTACGACGCTGTAGAGTTATATATATACATATTTATATCCTTATGAGGAAATGCGGTATGTTATTATCGCATTGGTTGTAGCGTGTCTAGTCCACTAGACATATGTGATTGTTCTGTGTGGTGTAATAGACACCGTGTTTGCTTCATGCTAGAGCTAGGCCTACATAGTTGTAGTGCTATGAACTGAGTCAGTGGTTTGCTGTTTAGCATTCCATACCTCACTGAGCGATTCCCCTGTCGCTCACCCCTCCTTCTTTCCCCCTTTCAGGTGAGACCGACGAGCAGGAGTGATTATACCGGACCGGTGCTTTTGGGCTTTTACTACTATTGGGCTTTTGGGCTTCTATCGTTTTATCGCTTTTATCGTTATCGGGCCTCTAGGCCTTTGGGCTTTTATCGTTTATGTTATTTCGTATTTCGGACTCTCGGTTTATGTCGTACTTTATGTTTCAGATTTTATTTTATATTATGGAATTCAAGCGTAGATGTTGACTTTCAAATATTTATATATGGATATTTCAGATATTTGTACTTATCGAATTATTTTTACTATTTCGAAAGTGACGGGTGTCACAGTTATGGTGGTCATCGTATAGCCAAAGCAAACAAGTAATGGATTCAATGTTTCCGAAAATGTTCTAAACATTGTGCAGTCACGATGGTAATTGTTTTGAACGTTGCAAAGTCAAATGTGGTGGCTCAAACCCTCCTCCCCTAGTTTTACACGGTACAAATTTTTCTGTTCCTTTGGTCTATAATTCTAGTTTTATTTTGTTGTTGTTTCACATTGGCTGGCATCTGTGTAAGTTCACAGAAAGAATTAATGATAGTAAAAGATTTGACTGAAGATTTGTGATCATTTATAGCATTTTAACCTTATTTTAAAATTAAATAAAAATACTAATAAAATAAATATTTGTAATCTCTGTTTATACATGTATTATAAGTCCCAAAGGTTTTAAAATATATTAAAATTCAGGAAATGAAACAATAATACAAAACTAGTGATTTATACTATGTAAATAATCCTAGTAAAGATGATACCTTAAAAATAAGATGAGTTGGCAAATGTTGGTTGACCTGACCCAACATGTAAATATGGTCTTTCATAAAAGCAATGAAATAAATCCTTTTTATTGTTGAACATTTAATACTGTAAAATCATATCAAAAATTGAACGCATAAGGAATTGAATAAAGAAAAAAAATTAATGTTGTGGAAAGACCAAAAAAAATCTCGGCAAAAATCTACTCAAAATTAGAATGATGCATGCAGAAGTATTATAATAGAGGTTAATTTCTTGAGAATTTATATAACAATCAAAAGATAAAAATAAGAGATAAAAAATTGGACAAAGTTTATATTTAGGATCTAAAAATGGAAAATGGAGTGCGGTGGTAGTAGTGATAATGATGTTGGTGATTGTTATGGTGGTCACCGTTGAATCAAACAAAGCAACTGGTTGGATGCGTTGTTTCCGCAAATGTTCTGTACCTTGTGAAGATCAGGATGGTAACTGTTTTGAATGTTGTAAAATCAAATGTGGTGGTCCAAACCCTCCTCATGGTCCAGGAGGACCGCCTTCTCATAGTTTCCGACGGTAAAGATCTTTCTATTCCTTTCATATAGAATTCTAAATTTATGTATTATTGTTTCACACGGTAAATTCTATCTTATATATGGTTTGTTTGCACAAATAGACCTTCATATGGGATGGCATATGTGGACGTTTGCAAAAAGAAAGAATGATAAGGGATGTTTTCCGGAAGAATTGTGATCATTTTATTATTATTACTATAATATAAAAAAAAATTAATTAGGAGAATTCTACTTTATCTCATATTTGATACGCATTATCAAATTTAATTTTAAATGATAGCAACTTTTATAAATATCTTAAGTTTATTATAAAAAAAGACAAAACTAACCCTTCTGAATCATTTATAAATTTTTAAAAATATTTATATAAGTTTATAAATTCAATCCCACCCCTTAAATACTAAACCTAAACAATAATCACTAAACCATAAACCCAAATGTTAAAATATTTTTTATTGAGTGTATTTTTGAAAACTGGTATTCAACTTAGTGTATTTCAAACAGTTTATCTTTAATTAATATGTTCTTTTAATCTGTTTTACACTTGATAAATTTATTATTTGATGTTAGTAGTTTAATTAATCATGATATATATATATATATATATATATATATATATATATAAAATAGTAAAATTAATATTTATTTATAATAATATTTAATATCAATTACGTAATAATTCAAATTTAAAAGTTTATAAAAACCTATTACATTAAAAGTATATATTTATATTTAAAAGGATATTAGCTTTTATTGAAATGCAACTTTAGAAAATATATAAGAGTATCTTTTAGTTATTTTCTGACCAAATTTAAAATAATGGAAATAACCTTAATGAGATTCTATGCATATTATAAAATTTCAGTTGCATATTATAATATATCACGTATTATTAAGATTATTTTCAAAATTGTGCTTATGTTTTAGTGGTATAAATGTCTATATCCAACATTATTATCATTTCTCAGTTAGTCATAGGCCCAACATTTTACATGGATCCAAAAACTTGAACCGGGACTAATCCGAAACCAAATAGAAAATTTGCAAGTACCTAGTTAGGTACACAATACCTTTACCTGAAAGAACCAGAACCGCAAAAACCGACATGGATAGAACCAAATCAAATAGACCCGATTTGAATATACCTGATTTCACTACAAGAAAACACATGCTTAACGACGAAAATTAACGAGGAAAAACAATCCACGTAAATTTGCGTCGAGTTTACGACGAATTTACGTGAAAAACTAAAGTCATCGTTATTTCCTCGTAACGTAACGACAAAACTGTTTCGTCGTAAAGTGGATGTAACTTTACGAGTATTTTACGAGGAAAAACTATTTCCTCGTAAATACGACGTAAACTTTGCGTGGTATTTACGAGGGAATAGTTTACGTGTATTTAGCGAGGAAATTTTTGAATCCACCAACTTTATAGGTGTTACACGTTTTTTTTGCCCACCTAATTAATTTTCGTCGTAAATTCATAGCAAAATTACAACTACCAGATTCGAATTTTCCTATAAATATGGATGTTTAAACATCATTTTAAACACACCAACAACAAAAAACGTGAAAGAAAAAAAAATGGCTGGCTCCGGGAATATTTACGAGTTGCGGAAGTGGATGTATATGCATAGAGATGCTAACGGGAGAGTGACGAAAGAATACCTTGCGGGTCTGGAGACATTTATGCATCAAGCAGATTCAACACCGCTCGCCCAAGAAAGTGGTAAGATGTTCTGTCCTTGTCGGAAATGCAACAATTCGAAACTGGCAAACCGTGAAAATGTTTGGAAGCATTTAATAAATAGAGGTTTCACGGCAAATTACTATATCTGGTTTCAACATGGAGAAGGTTTTAATTATGATCAGAATGAAGCTAGTAGTAGTAATAGCAATTTTCAGGAAAAAGAACCGGTTGATCATCATTTGCATAATGAACATAGTTACCAGCAGGAGGAGATGGTAGATTATGATAGGGTTCATGATATGGTAGCTGATGCATTCGTAGCTCATGATGGAGATGAAGAACCTAATATAGATGCAAAAAAGTTTTACGAAATGTTAAGCGCGGCGAATCAACCACTTTACAGTGGTTGTAGAGAAGGTCTCTCTAAATTGTCGTTAGCTGCTAGAATGATGAATATTAAAACTGATCACAATCTACCTGAAAGTTGCATGAACGAATGGGCGGACTTGTTTAAAGAGTATTTGCCGGAAGACAATGTGTCTGCTGATTCTTATTATGAGATTCAGAAACTGGTTTATAGTCTTGGGTTGCCTTCGGAGATGATAGATGTTTGCATCGACAACTGCATGATCTATTGGGGAGATGATGAGAAGCTAGAAGAATGTCGATTCTGCAAGAAGCCACGATTCAAGCCGCAAGGACGGGGACGTAATAGGGTACCGTACCAAAGGATGTGGTACCTACCAATTACAGACAGATTGAAAAGATTGTATCAATCAGAGCAGACTGCTGGAAAGATGAGATGGCATGCCGAGCATACTCAGACGGATGGTGAGATGACTCATCCATCAGATGCAAGAGCCTGGAAACATTTCAACAAAGTACATCCAGATTTCGCTAGCAATATCCGGAATGTGTATCTCGGATTATGCACAGATGGATTTAGTCCGTTCGGAATGTCAGGGAGACAATATTCATTGTGGCCAGTCTTTCTTACTCCATACAACCTGCCACCGGAGATGTGCATGCAACGGGAGTTACTATTCTTGACCATATTAATACCTGGTCCGAACCATCCAAAAAGGTCCCTGGATGTTTTCCTACAACCACTGATAAAAGAGTTGAAGGATTTGTGGTCAACAGGGGTGAGGACGTATGACTGTTCAACGAAGACGAATTTTACGATGCGAGCGATGCTTTTGTGGACCATAAGTGATTTCCCTGCCTATGGGATGTTGTCTGGATGGACTACACATGGGAGATTAGCTTGTCCATATTGTAATGGAACGACAGATGCGTTTCAACTGAAGAATGGTAGGAAGACAAGTTGGTTTGATTGTCACCGTCGATTTCTTCCCATTGGCCATCCTTACCGAAGAAACAAGAATTTGTTTAGGCACAAAAGGGTTGTGAGAGACACTCCTCCTCCATATCTAACTGGAGAACAAATTGAAGCGCAAATCGACTACTACGGAGCTAACGAAACAGTTCGTTGGGGTGGTAATTGGCATGTCCCTCGTAATATGCCAGATTCTTACGGTGTTCATCACAACTGGCACAAGAAGAGTATATTTTGGGAGTTGCCATATTGGAAGGATCTTCTTCTGCGCCACAACCTCGATGTGATGCATATAGAGAAGAATTTCTTTGAGAACATCATGAATACAATATTGAATGTCCCAGGGAAGACAAAAGACAACATAAAATCGAGGTTGGACTTGCCGGATATTTGCTCAAGAAGCGAGTTACATATTAAAAGCAATGGACAAGTTCCCGTTCCGATATTCAGATTATCTTCAGAAAAAAAGTCGGTGTTGTTCAACTGGGTGGCATCAGAAGTGAAGTTCCCCGATGGGTATGTTTCGAATCTCTCTAGATGTGTTGAAAAGGGTCAAAAGTTCTCCGGGATGAAGAGTCATGATTGTCATGTATTTATGCAACGACTACTGCCCTTTGCATTTGCGGAGCTACTTCCAACAAACGTACATGAAGCACTTGCAGGTACGTAGTGTATTATATCACAATAATTTACAAAATAATATATGACTAACAATGTGTTTAATTTTTTTTTGAATATAAAAGGCATTGGAGCATTTTTCAGGGATCTGAGCACACGCACTCTTAAAGAAGAAGTTGTGGAACAGCTTCAGGAGAACATTCCCATCTTATTGTGCAACTTGGAGAAGATATTTCCTCCCGGATTTTTTGACGTCATGGAGCATCTAGCTGTCCACCTCCCATATGAGGCATTGCTTCGTGGACCTGTACATTACGGATGGATGTATCAGTATGAGCGAGCCATGAAATATTTGAAGGGAAAAGCAAAGAACCTCGCCAAAGTTGAAGGTTCTATAATTGCTGGAAGTTTGACGGAAGAAGTTTCTCACTTCACATCGTACTACTTTGCGTCAAAAGTACGTACACGGAGAAGAGCTCCAAGAAGATATGATGATGGTGGTGTTGCGCCAACATATGCAGTTGCTGGTGTTCCAGACATCTTTAGCCAGATTGGGCGACTCGGTGGGAAGTGTAAAGAGGTTTGGTGGTCGAGTGAAGAAGACGCTCATAGTGCACACACCTATATTCTACTCAATTGCGAAGATCCATTGATGCGTTATTTTGAAAGGTAACATATATTGACACTTCGAAACACATATAACTATAATTAATTGTATAATTGCGAGAGATTCATTCCTATAAAATGTGATTTTACAGCCTATTTGTTTCTCAAGTCGAAGAAACATTTCCTGGTATATCCACAAGTGACGTAGACAAAAGGAAAGATCAACACTTCATTAAGTGGTTGCGGAATCAGGTATTAACTAAAACTTTTTTTTCATACATTATCTGTATTTCATTAACATTCTCTTTATTTTTGCAGGTTGATTATGACGACGACGATGCAGATTATCCTAAGTGGTTACACGAAGTAATTCAATCTCCACTTGTAAAGGTCACCACATCACAGATGTATTTCACACGAGGCTATACTTTTCATACATATGACTATGGTAGACAGCGGGCGACCAGTAACTATGGAATATGTGTGAAAGGGGAAACAGATTTCTACGGGATCTTGACGGAGATTATTGAAGTCGAATTTCCAGGGATACTGAAGCTGAAATGCGTCCTCTTCAAATGTGAATGGTTCGACCCCGTCGTCAACAGAGGTGTTCGGTCTAACAAATTCGGTGTAGTTGATGTCAACGGTGGACGAAGGTACAACAAATTCGAGCCTTTCATCTTAGCTTCACAAGCAGACCAAGTTAGCTTCCTTCCATACCCTCGGATGAGAGATTCAGGTATAAATTGGTTAGCAGTGATCAAAGTTACACCTCGAGGACGAATCATCAGTGGAGAAGAACCACCATTGCAAGAAGAACAGATAAATGAAGTCGAGGAACCTGAACAAGAAATTGATGACATCCTTCTCATTGATCCGCATAATCACGAGTACGAAGATCTTACCGATGATGCCACAGACGAAGCTGTTGAAGACGAGTTTAATGAAAATGATGATGTTTCTAGTGATGACGAGAATGTCGATGTATCCGATTGATGTATTTGTTTTATGAATAAGATGAGGGAGTTTGTTTTATGAATAAGATAATGTGGGGTTTGTTTTATGAATAAGGTAATGCTGGGAGTTTGTTTTATGAATAAGCAAATGTGGGATATTGTGGTTTGGAATGGAAATAAAGATGGAGTTTGGAATATATGAAGTAGAAAATAAGGAATATGGGGTTTCGGGTTTTTGGTTTCGGGTTTCGGGTTTTGGGTTTTGGGTTTCGGGTTTGGGCTTTCGGGTTTCGGGGTTTGGGGTTCTAGGGATATATGAAGTAGAAAATTAAAGATGGGGGTTTGGAATATATGAAGTAGAAAATTAAAGATGGGGGTTTGGGTTTCGGGTTTCGGGTTTCGGGTTTGGGGTTTCGGGTTTGGGGTTTCGGGTTTCGGGTTTGGGGTTTCGGGTTTAGGGTATGGGGTTTGGGGGTTGGGGTTTCGGGTTTCGGGTTTCTGATTCTAGGGATTTAAACATAACACTCGTTAATTCCACGTAAGCACAAATCGTCGTAAAGTCCACGCAGGATGAAATCGTCGTAAAGTCCACGCAGGATGAAATCGTCGTAAAGTCCACGTAGGATGAAATCGTCGTAAAGTCCACGCATGATGAAATCGTCGTAAAGTCCACGTAGGATGAAATCATCGTAAAGTCCACGCAGGATGAAATCGTCGTAAAGTCCACGTAGGATGAAATCGTCGTAAAGTCCACGCATGATGAAATCGTCGTAAAGTCCACGTAGGATGAAATCGTCGTAAAGTCCACGCAGGATGAAATCGTCGTAAAAACCACGTAAGACAACGAGGAAATAACGACGAAACCTAAAATTAAATATGAGGTTTGGAATATATGAAGTAGAAAATTAAAGATGGGGGTTTGGAATATATGAAGTAGAAAATAAGGAATATGGGGTTTGGGGTTTCGGGTTTCGGGTTTCGGGTTTCAGGTTTCGGGTTTGGGGTTTCGGGTTTCAGGTTTCGGGTTTGGGGTTCTAGGGATATATGAAGTAGAAAATTAAAGATGGGGGTTTGGAATATATGAAGTAGAAAATTAAAGATGGGGGTTTGGGTTTCGGGTTTCGGGTTTGGGGTTTCGGGTTTGGGGTTTTGGGTTTCGGGTTTGAGGTTTCGGGTTTCGGGGTTGGGGTTTCGGGTTTGGGGTTTCGAGTTTCGGGTTTCGGGTTTGGGGTTTGGGGTTTTGGGTTTCGGGTTTCGGGGTTGGGGTTTCGGGATTTGGGTTTGGGGTTTCGGGTTTCGGGTTTGGGGTTTGGAATATATGAAGTAGAAAATTAAAGATGGGGGTTTGGAATATATGAAGTAGAAAATAAGGAATATGGGGTTTGGGGTTTCAGGTTTCGGGTTTGGGGTTTGGGGTTTCGGGTTTGGGGTTTGGAATATACGAAGTAGAAAATTAAAGATGGGGGTTTGGAATATATGAAGTAGAAAATAAGGAATATAGGGTTTGGGGTTTCGGGTTTGGGGTTTTGGGTTTCGGGTTTGGGTTTCGGGTTTGGGGTTTCGGGTTTCGGGTTTCGGGTTTCGGGGTTGGGGTTTCGGGTTTCGGGTTTCGGGTTTGGGGTTTGGGGTTTGGGGTTTGGGGTTTGGGGTTTGGGGTTTGGGGTTTGGGGTTTGGGGTTTCGGGTTTCGGGTTTCGGGTTCTAGGGATTTAAACATAAGACTCGTTAATTCCACGTAGGATGAAATCGTCGTAAAGACCACGTAAAAAGATTTAAACATAAATCACGTTAATTCCACGTAAGCAAAATCGTCGTAAAGTCCGCGTAAAGAAAAACACGGGCCTTTGTGATTCCTCGCCATTTCCTCGTAAAAAAAAACACCGGCCTTTGTAACTGCTCGCTATTTCGTCGTAAATTTACGACGAATTTGCGACGATATGTAATCTTATATATACACCCGACCGCTCACTCTTTCTTTCCTCTCTACTTCCTCTCTACTTCCTCTCCATTTCGTAGCAATGGTAAGCCTGATTCCTCTCTAATTTGGTTAGTTTAGGATAGATTAGGTGGTTAGTATAGGGAATTTAGATAGGTTTGGATTTTATGTTATTTAGTGTTGATTAGGTGGATAATGTTGGAAAATATATTGTTGATGTTAATTTTAAAAATTTCATTTTTTTTCCAGGTTCGAAAAGGAAGACTTACTGCCCATTACAGAGAGATCTTCGGTGAGCCGGGTAGTCGTTTAGACCCGGCCTCTTCTTCCGCTCCCAGTTCTTCGGGCCAGGAGACTGTCCCCGAGACTCAGTACACTCAGAGAGTCTCTGGGTCTACTTCTTCTAGTGCACCATCGGCTCCTCATGTGCCTCCTCCGATGCCTCCTCCTGTGCCTCCTCCGATGGCACCTCCGATGGTCGCTGATATTCATCCTGATCTGATGGTGCCTCCGAGTGCTCCTTACTCGCAGTACACGGTAGAGGACATTCTCAGTCTGCCAGGCAGAGAAGGTTTACCAGTCATCGACCCAGACCGACCGGACGGAACGTTGTGGTATGTTGCATTAATTTTTTTAATTCGTTTAAATATCTTTTATAACATTAAAAAATAATTTATATTTTAAATTTGTATTTTCCAGGTGGGGGGTTGACGGATGTCTTGCATCGGACGTAACCGACACGATCAAGGGTTACTTCTCCATGGCACATCCAAACTGGAGTAAGACGCCTCACTACGTCAGAAAGACGTGGTTCAAAATTTACGCTGTAAGTTTCTATTAATTAATTATATATATTTTAATTTTTTCATGATTTATATATATACTTTCTAAAAAACTAATTGTTAATTTATTTTTTCCAACAGCAAAAATATAATTGGGCTTTGGGGATCACTGAGAGGGTGAGGAAGAAGTTTAACGCGAAAGCGAAAGTTCGCTTGTTGGACACGGTCTCCAACTGGAAGGGTGACTGGATCGTGAAGGGGTATGAGCGTGGCAAACCCGCTGAGCTCACCACGGACGTGTGGGATGGCCTCATCCGTTATTGGCGCCTTCCTGATTCGATTAGAATCGCCCAGGCTTGCTCTAACTCCCGTAACACGGTCGATGAGCACGGGAACGGGCCGATGCTTCACACTACGGGCCAAAAACCCCACGCCGGTGTCCGTTTGGAAATGGTAATTAAATATTTTATTAAATAATTTTTTTAATAATTATATTAATTTATTCTAACTTTCTTAACTGTTTTTTAGGCCAAAGAGACGGGACATCTCCCGTCTCTTATGGAACTTTACGAGAGGACCCACAAGAACAAGGCGGGCGTATTTGTAGATGGCAAGTCCGAGCAAATCTACAACGACGTAGTTGCTCGGGTTGAAGACCGCCAGACTCAGCTGACCCAGCAGTCTACCGACGGATTACCCGTCACCTTATCCACACTTGAAGTGGATAAGATTTACGAGGAGGTAAATTTTCAAAAAAATTAATTTTTAATTATTCATTTAATTTAACTTTAAATATTTACTTACAATATTTATTTTTTGTTTTTAAGGTTGTCCCTAAAAAAAAGGGACGGACGTTGGGTATTGGTTCCGTCAACGATGTTCCGAGAGCGACATCGTCTTATGGTCAGCGACGGGATGATGAAGTCACGGAGCTGCGTAGAGAGTCCGCTCAGCTGCGTAACGAGTTGACCGCGACAAAATCTCGTATGGGTGGAGTCGAGGGCTTCTTGGACGTTATTGCGGCCACAAATCCGGAATGGGAGTCCATGTTGAGGAACATGCGACAACAACATCCCATTCATGGCGAGTCATCCGACGACGTACATAACGAGGCGGATGTTACGAGGAGGAGTGATGAATTCTACCGGGCGATGAACGACCCTTAGTTTTTTTTTGTTGTTGTATTATATAAATTCAAAACTTATTTATTTATAAAATATTTTCATATGAATTTATTTTTATTTTGAATTTTAATTTATTATTAAATTAAATAATTTTAATTATTTTTCAATTATATTTTAAAATTCTGTAAAATAATAAAAACGAAGTAAATTCGTAGCTAAAGTACGACCTCTTTACGTGGAAATCTTACGAGGAAATGACGAGAAACAGTTTACGAGTATTTTACGAGGAATTATTTACGAGGAAATAACGAGAAAATGTTTACGACCATTTTACGAGGAAATCATTTCGTGGTTGTTACGTGTATTTTGCGAGGAAAATCTTTCAAGGTATTTACGTGTAGATTACGAGGAACTGTTTTCGAGTTATTTACGAGGAATTGTAGCGACGTCCTTACGAGGAATTGTAGCGACGTCTTTACGACGAATCGTTCTACTTCGTCTTTACGACGAAATATATTCCTCGCTAAGTTACGACGAATTAGCGAGGAAATATGTGTTACGACGGACGTGTAACGAGCAAACGCGTTTCCTCGCTAATTCGTCGTAAAGCCTCTTTTACGACGAAATAACGAGGAAAACCGCCCTCGTTAAGATTATGTTTTCTTGTAGTGTTTATACCCGACCATAAAACATGATATCCAATACTATGACTCTTTGTGTTCTATTTTTTATATATTTTAATTTATGATTTGGTTGTAATATTTTTTGTTTGAAATATTTATTATTATTTTGTAACATTTTTAGGTAATACAAAATTTTAAATTTTAAACATAGAGTTTAAAAATGTTTAATTTCAATTATTAATAATTTATTGTGGTCATTTTAAAAAAAATTAGATGAATATGATGGATTTCAACTAAATTTTGATAAATTTTGAGTATTTTGAGTCTTTTTGGTATTAAATATATGAACCTGACCCGTTATGGACCCAAAATTATAGGTATTTTACAGGTATTGATTATAAACTTGAACCGATCTAAACCCGAACCGAAAATTTCTAAATATTTAGTTGGGTCCTAATGTCTATGATCCGAAAGATCTAAACCCGAAAGAAACCAATCCGAATGCGATCCAAAGACCTGGATACCCATGCCTAGTTAGTCAGTTTATGTATCTGTCTTCGTGGGATGTCAGAAAAGAAAGTTTTTCTTCATGGCATGACGTGTACAGACTACAGATACCCTTAAGTCTGTCTGGTGCATCCTCGTTCATATGAGCTTCCACTCCGATAGTTATCCTCGTCCAGTTTCTAGCCTCTCCTTCAAAACATCCTCCCCCCACCCCCCCAAAAAATGAAATCCATTGAATCGCATAGAAACACAAGGTTCTTGTTTCTTGGTTTTCTTTTGCTTCACCTGGTAGAAACACAAGGTTTTCGTCTCTGGCGAGTATCACACAGAAATCAATGCCTTCACTGATGTTCTCCACCAATGACAGCTCCAGTTTTGTTAACAGAATGTGAAACTGTTAATATGGGTGTATTAACTATTCATATTTCGAGTACTTGTGAATTACATATAAGTACTTCCGGATATTTAAGAACTATTTATTAAATAATATTTTACTAGAAAAGAACATGAGAGTTTATTTTGTTTACTCTACTAAGAACACAAGAGTTAAGATAAACGAAATATTTGTGCATATTATATAAAAAAAGAACGAATGAAAAGATGAATCTCTCGATATAGCGATATTATTTCTTTTTCACAACAACAAATTTTTTTTTTGTCTCTGAGCAAATAACGCATAATATAAAACCGAGTAGCTAATTATTTTTCATACTTGTTATTTATTTTGTACTAGAGTGACACGTTTCCATCCATCAAACCGTTGTGTTTCATTAATAGAAATAAAATATAAAGTAATTCTAAAACCAATTAAATTAATTATAATATTGTTTTTCTGTAAGAGAAATCTTTGTAATGATTAAGGTTTACGTTGTTAAACTATTTTAAATCTCACAGATCTTCTAAAAATATATACTGAAATTTTTGATTATCCAACCATTTGAAACTAAAATTAAAATTTTAATTATTATTCAAAAATTATAACAATGTAAACATAATATATATTTTTTCATATAATATAATTACCCGCAAAATTGCGGACAAACACCTAGTATAATTTTAAGTGAGTTACCATATAATAATTTTAATTCATATGCCTATATTAATATAGATGAATTAAATAACATTTCTTGATTAATATAATTTTAAATGACTCATCATATATTTTCTATGTTATAAAATATAAAAATATTTTAATCATTTCTAAAAGTGATAACTTATCTATGATATGACATTGTCATTGGAAAATGATGAAAATTTTAAAATTATAGATTTGACTGTTTTGCATTCATTTGAAACATTTTAGAATATATATAGAGTGAATGAGTGAGTTTAATTAATATTATTGGGTTTACATTAATTAGTTTTCTGGAATCTATATGATTTATTACATTCACTAATAATATAAATATATCAAAAACCGTTTTTATAATTGTTTATGTAGTATCATATGTATTTAAATGTATATTATCAATTTATATAATGTAATCTATGATATTTAATTGTTTCTATAAATAAATTATATTAATTCATCTATATTTAAGATGTTTAATTGTATGTTTGGAAACATTTATTAGATTAGGTAATTCTAGGGTTGGTTTCCTTTTAAAAACTTTAATTAAATAAATAAAAAATAAAAAACTAACGACCAATCAAATTATAACAATTAATTGGAAAGCTCTCTTATGAGCAACACATCTGCACAAATCACTTAAATGACTTCTCAATTAATATACAGTAAAACTTTTATAAATTAATACTCGATAAATTAATAATCTCTATAAATTAATAAATTTCGCGAGTCTCAACTTGGGCCGGTTCAAAATTTGACACAAATCGATAAAATAATAAGATAATATTTTTTAGAAAATTCTTTGTCAATATATGGTCACATTAAAATTATAAATTAATAATCTATATGTATACATAGTTTATATAAGTAAAAATATATTTTTATATTATTTGTTTTATATTCACAATGAAATTATCTTTATATTTTCTTAACACTTAATATATTTTGGATGAGATTTAGTAATATTATATCTAAAACCACATTTAAATTCTAAGGAATATATATTATATACACTAAACAATATAATAAAATTAATATAAATGTCAAATTAAAAAAAAAATAACAATTAATGTCTATAAACTAAAATTAAATATTTTTCTTATCTTATAATAAATATATCTTAAAATAAAAAATATAAATAAAGAAATTTTTGTAAACTAATCTCTATAAATTAATAAAATTTTAAAATCCCAACAATATTAATTTTTATACAGGTTTTACTGTATAGGAGGATTTGGAAGTATTTAAATTCTATAGATTGATGCCCAATTTGACAACTACTAGTACTTGAAAAATTGGGTAAAGAGCGAATAATAACGAGTAAACAATTGTGGCCCTAGACACTGGATCCTTGATGCTATTTGAAAAGTTTACAACAGTTTTTATTTGGTTTGAAATTTAGATTAGATAATAAAACAGAAGGGAATGGGAAAGGCATTGAAATATGACAAGAACATCCCCCTGGCACATTGTACGTACATTGGGGGCGTGTACAATCCATGTAATATCCACTATACCGACACTATCACTCATTTTCAACGCTTGAAGGTGACTCAGTTTCTGTATCTGTTTTCTTGGTATGGCGTGTACAGAAACCCTTGAGTCTCTCAAGTGCATCCTCAAGCATATGAGCTTCCACTCCGATAGTTATCCTCATCCAGTTCTTCACCCCCAGAGCCTCTCCTGCAAACGAAATCTATTATTAGTATCAAATCCCATATCGAGATTCATGTTATTTTGCTTTACCTGGAAGAAACACGAGGTTTTCCTCTCTGGCCAGCTTCACGCAAAAATCAATGTCATCCTTGATGCCATCCAACAATGACAGCTCAAGCTTTGTCTGCAGTAAGTAAAACTGTTAATATCGAGAATGCTTATCTGTTAATCAGGTTCTAAAGCCGTACCAATAGATAAGTGCAAGACTCGGGTTTCTTGGGACAGACGACGCAGGGAATATCCTTGAGCCTATCACACACCAAATCGACATTATGTTTGAGTATCTTGTTCTTCTTTGCAAAGAAGTTTTTATCCACTTTCTCCAGGATCTCAGGAAGTGCAGCCTGTCAAAAAGAAAAACATATTCATGAATTCAAGGACGACTAGTTAACTTAACAACCAAGCCAAGCCAAGCCATCCCATTATTATTCTATAGTAGCAAGACACAAACCTGAATGATAGTGGAAGGGTCAGGTGTTATGTCTAGACTCTGCTTGATGGATTGAACCACCTGTCAGAAGAATAACTATACATACTAAGATTACTTGGTTACAAAGCAGCAAAGAGAAGAAAGAAGTAAAGAGAGACCTTGGTGGACTCGAAAACGCCCTCGGGATCATTCAAGGCGATCCAGCCAATCTTCCATCCAGGGACAACCCAACCTTTGGATATGCCTCCCAGCGTCAACACAGGGACGATCGATGCGAACTTGGCCATCGGAACGAAAGGGTTGTCTCCGAATATAGTCTGGTCGTACACTTCGTCTGTGATCACCATTATCCCCAGCTTCCGAGCCGTCTCTGCCACCTATAAATAAAATGTTCGAGCTTTTAGCTGCGTTACGAATCGGAAAGGACTCAAAGATTCAAGCTTTACCTTGTGGAGATGGTCGTGAGAGTAGACGTTTCCACATGGGTTGTTTGGGTTGATCACAACAATGGCCACAGTGTTCTCGTCTGCAACGGCTTCGACGCCTTCGAGATCGATCTCCCATTCTCTGTCGGGAAGAAGATCGAACTTGCGGATCTCTAGACCACTGTAAACAGCACGAGCGTCGTAGTGAGGGAAACCGGGACGTGGGAGCAATATGTTTGCGTTTGGTCGAGCCAACGATTCGAACACCAGCTCTATCCCTTGGTTGCATCCAGCGGTCAGGAAGATGTCGTCCGGCGTTAGTTTGTTCGGAAGATCTCGGTTCAGATAATCGGCGACGGCTCTGTTCCCAAAAAAAAATATAGTCCACTAAATGAGGATCGATCTAATGCAAAGCTATGGGGTCTATTTATAAGAAAACTAAAACTATATAGGGTCTGAAAAGTCAATTTCAAAATTATACACGACAGTGTTGTTGTTGTTGTTGTGTTCTGTCTGAGTGATAGTACAGTAGATAACCTGAAGCTCGAATCGGATCAAAATTGATTCAAAAGACTGCGATTACTTCGCATGCATATAAAAAAAAATCACTGATTAAAATGGAAGATCGAGAATAATAATATAATTAAATACCTTCTGGCCGGGAGAATTCCAGCTCCGGGACAGTAAGAATTGCTTTTGCCGGAGCGGAGGACGTTGACGACGGCGTCTTCGGCCTCGATACAGGTGCGGAAGCAAGGATAGACGGAAGGATCTCCATGGCCGAGGGGCAAGATAGTCTTTTTAACGTCCTTGCTGCAGTTGTCGAAGAGCATGTAAATAACGCCTCTCAGCGTTACGGTCGAGGCTTTCGCGGCCTTATCAGCTCCACCGAACCGCCAAACTGTACCGTGGCCATTCTGCGTTTGCGTTTTGGGCACTTTCTCAGTTCGAAACGCGGGAACCGCAAGGTTGGCGTGAGCTTGTTCTTCGCTCATCTTCTCTCCTTTGTGCTTGCGTTTGGTTGGTTTGTGCCTCTATAAGAAGACCCAAAAATAAAATAAAATAAAATATGTGGAAGAAAAACTGTCACTGATGAAATTTCAAAGGGCTGGGAATGTTGAATAAGGACTTATATCAAAGGTTGAACTGTGGAACGTGTTTATAAAATCTTGGTGAGACCTAACAGCCTAACCCAAACAAAAAACCACGTGCCTAAAGGCTAAAACTAATAAATCAATCGGCAATCGATATTCTAGAGTTTGTATTTGGGCCTGGCCTTGTTGGTAAGTTAAACCAAACCGAGTAATGAACCGGGAATTTGACGGGTTCAGTTCATTTTCAAATGCGTTTTGACACCAATTTGGAACCAAAATTTCCACGAGTTAGGGTTCAACAACTGACTTTAAAATGTGTTTTGATATCATAAGAGAAAAAAAATATGACGCTCAAGCCTCAAGATGAAGCTAATTATCTATTCATGTTGAAATACTAAACTGTATTCTGTTTTGGCAACTAAAAATCCTAAAATATGATTCCATCAGATGTTTATAACTGCAATTTGTGTTGTCTAAGGTCATCTCCAATTCAACTCTAAAACATTATTTTAGTGTGATTTTCACACTATTTTGTTAGTGTAAAGATGACACTGCAATAAGGTAATGCAGAAGATAAACCAAGATGTTATGACGGATGTGAGAAGATAGAGATTAACAGATGGATAAATAATAAATAAATACACAGAGATTTAACGTGGTTCACCCCTAACAGCTACGTCCACGGGCAAAGAGAGATTTTATTGATGGAGGAATTACAGAGATCTGTCTACAAGAAGATCAGATCTAGTTTCTATACAGCTGCTAACTAGGTTTAGAGGAGGCACAAAATATATATAGTTATGTCCCTGAAAACCCTAGCACTAGTGGGCCTCAAAAGACTAAGGCCCAAAAGATTCAAGGCATTATTCAACAAATCTCCACCTTGACTTGAATCCTGCATAATCAGATGTACCAGAATGCACTTCTTCGTGCTCAGAATACAGATGTACCAGACTCTCTCTTTGCTCAGATGTTCCGTCGAACTCAGATTTCAGATGTCCCGTCGGACCAGGTGCTCATCAGAGCCAGATGCCCTCACTTGGGCCAGATGCTCTCTTCGAGCCAGATGCCCCTCAGGGCCAAACGCCCATCAGGGCTAGATTTAACAGCTTGAGATGTTTAGCAAATCAAGACAATGCTTGAACTTGCTATGAGGAACCGACTTAGTGAACATATCCGCAGGATTATCAGCTGTTCCTACCTTCTTCACTTCAATCCTCTTCTCATCTCTCAGAAAATGGTATCTTACATCGATATGCTTGGTTCTCTCATGATGAACCTGATCCTTGGCTAAGCAGATAGCACTTAAGCCATCACAGAACACATTTGCCTGATCATGATGAAGACAAAGATCACTGACCAATCCTCTCAACCATATTGCCTCCTTAGCAGCTTCTGTCAATGCCATATACTCTGCCTCAGTTGTAGACAAAGTCACTGTCGACTGCAAAGTCACTTTCCAGCTCACAACAGAACCACCCAAAGTAAATACGTAACCAGTCATAGATCTCCTGCTGTCCACATCTCCTGCATAATCCGAATCAGAATACCCAGTAACCAGTCTCGGATCCTTGTCTCCATAGACAAGACCAATATCAGATGTACCCTTAAGGTACCAGAAAATCCTCTTCACAGCGATCCAGTGCTCCTTTCGCGGCTGAACCATGAACCTACTCACAACACTGACTGCGTGTGCAAGATCTGGTCTTGTACAAACCATATCATACATCAAACTTCCTACAACACTAGCATAAGGAACACGTGACATATAATCGATTTCCCCTTCAGACATTTCATCACTCATGGTAGGATGAAAATTTGCAGCACATGGAGTATCGATAGGCTTAACATTAAGCATCCCGAATCTTGTCAAGACCTTTTCAATGTAGCCCTTTTGTGACAAGAACAACTTCTTCTTCGTCCTATCCCTGAGAATCTCCATTCCTAGAATCTTCCTCGCAACACCCAAATCTTTCATCTCAAACTCAGAACTCAGTAGTTCTTTCAGCTTCTAAACATAGCACTTCTTCTTGGCAGCTATCAGCATGTCGTCTACATACAGCACCAGGTAGATATACGACTCATCCTCCACCTTGCTCATGTAGACACAACAGTCATAAAGACTCCTGTCGTAGCCCAACTTGACCATATAGCTGTCAAACCTCTTATACCACTGTCTAGGAGATTGCTTAAGTCCATACATCGACTTCCTCAACTTGCACACATGATCTTCTTTACCAGGAAATAGAAAACCCTCAGGCTGAGTCATATAGATCTCCTCCTCAAGCTCTCCATGAAGAAAAGCAGTCTTCACATCAAGTTGCTCCAACTCCAGATCCTGATGTGCTACTATCGCCAATAGCACTCTGATAGAGGTGTGTCTGACCACGGGTGAGAATATCTCATTGTAGTCCACGCCTTCTCTTTGACTGAAACCTCTAGCAACAACTCGAGATTTATACTTGACTCCCTCTTCTGGTGACTGACCTTCTTTTAGCTTATAAATCCACTTGCAAGTCACAACTTTTCTCCCAGGTGGTAGTGTGACCAGATCCCATGTGTGATTCTTTTCATGAGATTCCATCTCATCTCCCATTGAAGCAAACCATTTCTCAGATGCATAACTTGAAATGGCTTCTCTGTAAGTAGACGGCTCGTAAGTGTCCACTTCCTCTGCAACCTGTAGTGCATAACCCACCATATCTTCAAACCGATATCTCTCTGGTGGCCTAACATCAACTCTCCTTGGTCTGTCTTTAGCAATACTGCGGTTTTCAGACCCAATACGTTGATTTCCAGAATTGGAAGATTGAGGCTGCTCATCAGACATCGATTGCTCGCTCTCTTCCTGAGGATCGATCGATCTCGTGTTGTCAGACATCGATCGGAGATCTCTGCCATCATCCAATCATGTGTCTAGCGTAGATCGATCGCTCCCTGACACTGGATCGGTTGATCCTGGGTAGTCTGACTGCACTTCCTGCAGCTCCACCTGCTTGTCAACATCCTCCTGCTCTGTTTCTGAAATGGACTCAGCTGAAACTTTGAACATATAACTCTCATCAAACACAATGTTCCTGCTCATAACAACCCGTTTCTCAGATGGAGACCAAACTCTGTATCCCTTTACACCATCTCCATAGCCCATAAACACTCCCTTCTTTGCTCTTGGTTCCAGCTTTCCTTCATTAACATGATAGTAAACCGTGCAACCAAAGACTCTCAGAATAGAATAATCAGCAGATCTGCCTGACCAAACCTCATTAGGTATTCGACACTCGATCCCTGTATGCGGTCCAAGATTGATCAAATAACAAGATGTGTTCACTGCCTCAACCCAAAACCTCTTCTCTAAACCAGCATTAGAAAGCATGCACCTCTCTCTCTCCAGCAATGTCTGGTTCATTCTCTCTGCTACACCATTCTGCTGTGGTGTATACCTAATTTTATGATGCCTAGCAATCCCTGCATCCTTACAAAACTGATTGAACTCTGTTGAACAGAATTCCAGACCATTATCAGTACGAAGCCTCTTAATCTTCTTCTCAGTTTGATTCTCCACCAGTATCTTCCACTCCTTCAAGATGTTGAAAGCTTCACTTTTGTGCTTCATGAATGTTATCCAAGTCTTCCTCGAATAGTCATCAATCATGGACACAAAATACATGTGACCCTTCAGCGACTCCACCTTGGAGGGACCCCAACAATCTGAATGGTTGTAATCCAGCGTGCTTTTTGTTTTATGAACAACCTTAGGAAACTTCTTTCTGTGCAGCTTCCCAAACACACAGTGCTCACAGAACTCAAGGCTCTTGGTCTTATGACCACAAAGAAGATCCTGCTTCGACAGAATCTGCATCCCACGCTCGCCCATATGTCCAAGGCTCATATGCCACAACTTGTCCATATCTTCCTTGCGAACCTCTAGAGATGCAACATTTGCTGAACTTGAAACCGTAGAACCTTCCAGCAAATACAAAGTACCATGAATGAAACCTCTGAGAATCACATCTGAACCTCTGTAGACACTCATAACTCCATCTCCACCTGAATACTTGAAACCTCTGCTATCCAAAAGACTAACTGAGATCAAGTTCTTGGACATAGATGGAACATGTCTAACTCCAGTCAACGTGCAGACTCTATCACCATGTGTCCTGAGCTTAATAGAACCGATTCCTGCAATATCGCAAGCAAAGTCATTCGCCATCTTGATCTTGCCATCAATCACTGCCTCATACTCTGAGAACCATTCTCTCCTTGGAGACATATGATAAGATGCGCCTGTGTCCAGGACCCACACATCTCTAGGA
This sequence comes from Brassica napus, assembly GCF_020379485.1. Lineage (NCBI taxonomy): Eukaryota > Viridiplantae > Streptophyta > Magnoliopsida > Brassicales > Brassicaceae > Brassica > Brassica napus. The sequence goes on along the minus strand of NC_063450.1, from coordinate 349,153 downwards.
TGTGTTTTTCCATGAGCATCCAGCGCAATATCTTTATCAGATTTAGCCTCATTCTCGGCTACCGCAGCGGAACCAGTCTGCTTCTTCTTCTTAGGACAATCAGATTTCAAATGTCCTTTCTCTTTGCAGTAATTGCAAATATCAGTTGGTTTAGGACCCTTTGAAAACGACCTTTTGTCTTTCGACTTCTTGCCGTTTCCAAAGTTCTTTTCACCACCTACAAACAACCCAGAAGCTTGGTCGTCTGTACCAGAACCAGATGCCTTATGTCGCAACTCCCTAATATGAAGTGCTGACCTGACTTCCTCCAAACTCAGTGTATCCTTACTCCCTATGAATGACTGAACAAAGTTCTCATAGGAGTTTGGTAGTGATACCAACAAAATCAGTGCCGCATCCTCATCTTCCACCTTAACATCAATATTCCTCAGATCCAACAAGATGGAATTTAGACTGTCAAGATGATCTTGGAGTTGTGTACCTTCTTGCATCCTCAGAGCGAAAAGACGTTGTTTTAGAAGTAGCTTCTTAGTCAGAGACTTCATCATGTACAGACTCTCTAACTTCAACCACAAATCAGCTGCAGCATCAACACCGGAAACTTCGATGATGATCTCATCTGCCAGACACAACAAAATTGTTGAATACGCCTTCTCTTCAGTAACCTCCATCTCAGTAGTAACAGGTTCAACCTTCTTCCCTGACAACGGTGCCCAAAGACCTTGTTGCTTCAGCAAAGCCTTCATCTTGATTTGCCAGAGACTGAAACTGTTCCTTCCAGTAAACTTGTCGATCTTCATATTCATCCCAGACATCTTCTCACCAGATTCAACCCGAAGCTCTGATACCAATTTGTTGTGACGGATGTGAGAAGATAGAGATTAACAGATGGATAAACAATAAAGAAAGACACAGAGATTTAACGTGGTTCACCCCTAACAGCTACGTCCACGGGCAAAGAGATATTTTATTGATGGAGGAATTACAGAGATCTGTCTACAAGAAGATCAGATCTAGTTTCTCTACGGCTGCTAACTAGGTTTAGAGGAGACACAAAATATATATAGTTGTGTCCCGAAAAACCCTAGCACTAGTAGGCCTCAAAAGACTAAGGCCCAAAAGATTCAAGGCATTATTCAACACAAGAGACAAAATACACAAGCAAACACCAATACTTTATTAGAATCTCCTTAAACAATCTATTACAAGATCTGCTTAATTCAGCTTTTACACGTCTAGTGTTATCACCCTAACACACGCTACTGAAAGATTCCTAAGCTACCCGCTTATGTCTGTCTACCGTCAAGTACTTCAGCCACTGCTTCAGTACGACGCAGAACACTTCCAAGAGCTTCTCTCTCTCTCTATAAGATCAGCCTCTGTGTCTCTGTCTCGATACAGACGACCTCGTAGCTATCTTATATTAATCTTCACATTCCCGAAACCCTATTCTCCAAGGAACCCACAATATGGACATCTTCCATAACAATAAGTGCAATTTTCCTTTTCTTGGAATGCACTTATTCCCCTTCCCTTAAGTCATAAACTTGCTCCTCAAGTTTATTCCTCTTTTATCTCCAAGATACTCCCTTGCTCTCCCAGTCTATATGAATCCAGCTCAGCATCTTGACTCCACATGGTCTTCACCACTCAACATGACGTCTGCTTCAGCAACTACGTCATTGACTACTTCAGGGCAGACATCTTACATATTCAATCCCCCCTTTTAGCTTTGTGTGCCGATCAAGCACAATATTCTTCTGGTTCAACAACCACGTTCCCTTTCTGGAAACTTCTACGCTAATTGTGCTTTTCTCCCCCGCGAGATGTGCACCAGACCATGCTTTTCTCCCCCATGAGATAAGCACCATCTACTTCAGGACGTCCATCACCATGCTCTTCTCCCCCATGAGATATGCACTCCTTGGACCAGAACGTCACCACTTCTCCCCCTGCTTGATTGCATACTAAGCTAAAACACAGATGCTTAAATGTCAAGCCTTACAGGCCCTACCTGTCTGCTTCTTCATGCGTAATCATGACACAGCCCCTGCTGCAGCAGAATTGATTACAAGTACTACATCACGATCTGACACACCTGTCGAGCTACCTCTCGACCCAGTTCTGTTGAGGACCTGGCTTCCTTCATGTGTCGTCTCCTTGACCATGAGCCCTTCCCCATCCACACCGAGTGCACTCTGCACTCGCTGCTACTGTCTTGGAGTGATTTCACTATCACCCTCCTGAAGATGATCTCGCATCACTTCTTGATGCACTTCGATCTCCTTCCCCTTTGTGCCACAAACAACCTCATGTCCTGGCTCCAGTCTTGATGCTTCTTGATCAACCTCAAGATCAATCCTGACCGAGCTGCATCCTTCTTCTAATGTCTTGATGCGGCCATCCAAATAAAGGTTCCCGTGGTTAGGCGTGGTCCGACTACCCGGAGTGGAGCCAGGGCCATAAGACTCGGTTTCTCTAAAGCTGTCCAACAAATCCTTGAAAGATGTTCAATCCGGCCAGGAAGAGTTACTGATTGAAGAGATGATCCAATTGAAGATTCAAGATCAAGCCGGCTCAATAGAGGTTCAAGATCAAACCGGTCCAATCCAATTCAGATCACTCGCCCAGAACCGAACCGGCCTAACCATCTCTACATGTGATCTCGGTTCAGACCCTGTCCCAATCCCAGCCGGTTCTGAGTAATCCGCCCCATTCCATTTAAGGTAAGCAGGTAAGATTTCATTTATGATTTCTAACCAGTTTATTGTTTTTGGTTTGTGTTGCTTATTTCTTTTAATTTCAATTGCATGAACTTATGGGCAAATTGTTTAAGTCCTTTTCTTTTTAGTTATTTGAGTCCAATAATTCAAGGCCACTTGTTTAGTCTTTGCTTTAGTTGTCCAAGAAGAGTCGGCCCATTCTTGTCTAGGCCTTGTCGATTTTTAGAGTCCAAGAGAGTCCATGTTGTTTTCCTTCAAAGTCCCCTAGAAGGGCATAGCTGCAGGGTATCTAATCCCCACTATAAGCAGCCTTGTATTTTTTTAGTTCATGAAATATATTAGTCAGTTTGCCCCAGCAAAGAAACCCTTTTCTCTCTAGACTTGTGTGTGAAGCTGGCTAGAAAGAACTCTTGAATCTTATCAAGTTTTCATCACCAAACTTGTGGCGATTCCTCACTCCATACCATCCACCGATCCAGCTTGAGAGAGACTTCAGTCCAGCAAGCCAGATCCCATCTTCACGCCATCTCCATCTCCTGTTCTTGTTGAGAGAGAAACACGTCCAGCAACTTGAATCCATCAGCCATCTCTATCCTTCTCTTGTTTTTATTTCATTGCATCTTTTGTTTCAGATCGGCCATTAAAATAAAAACCTATAAAAATTCATTTTTGTTTCTGTTCTTCATTTCTCAGTTACTTTACTTTCTGTTCTTCATTTTTAATCCATAAAAACTCATAAAAATCATTCTCTCTTGTTTCAGGTACAAACCGGCCGATCCTCTCTCCATCGCATCCGCCTAGCCGCTCCCTTGTCCATCCGTTCGTCCTGTCCAGCCCGATCTCTTGAACCTCAGTCTAGCCATTTGAGTAGTCTGGATCCCAGCCTGCAACATTTGGTATCAGAGCCTAAGGCTCCTAAATAATCGGTTGTTTCTTATCCTTAGATAACTTGCATCTCGCTTTTGTGTTCATCTCCTTGCATTAGAAAAAAAAAAATTGCTCTTGCTGTTCTTATTGTTCTTGATTGTTCATCTTAGTAGTTTCCTAGATCATTTTCGTGCATCCAAAGGAGGAGTCAATCTGTTTGTGAGATTGATCGACCAGCTTTCCTTAACCGGAGGTCGACTTTCCCAAACTGCATTAATTTTGAATTTTGATTGCTTGAACATCTAGATTAATTGCCTTGATTGATTTGCATTCATTTCTGAGTGTTAGATTGATTGGAGCCAGTGTTTTTAAAATAGGACCGGGAGCCAAACCGGAATTTTTTTGGATCACGGTTCAATATGGTTTGACCGGGTCAAACCTGGTTCAATAATCTGGTTTAATATACTTTTAATATATAAATTTAAAAGTAATGTTAGTAAATATGATACATAATTAAAATATAAATAACTTTTACGCATAAAACATTATAAATATAAAATAGTTTTATGTTCATATGGATGATTTATAGATTTTTGATAGTTTTAGTAGTTTGATAACTTTAAGATCCAATCCGGCTACGTGATCGGTTCATGGTTGAACGAATTATTAGACCCAACCCGGTTATATACCCAGTTCATGGTTGAACCCGGTCCAACCATCGGGTCGGTCCAGTTTTAAAAACACTGATTGGAGCATTTAAATTAGGATTGTCAATCATCATTTAGTTTTTATAAAAAAATAATAATAATAATAATAATAATATCCTTCAATTTAATCTTGATTTCCAATTGCATCTGATTTGGACTTTCCTTTTCTGTTTTCTTGATTGATTTGATTTTCTTTTCAAAACTTAAAAAAAAAAAAGATTTCACTTTCCATTTATAATTTAGAATCCAGTTTTAAATTTCATTAAAAAAAAAATCTTTCAATCTATTTTCAAACTTGAATTGCATTTGGTTTCTACTTTCCTTTTTTTATTTTCTTGATTGATCTGATTTTCAAATCCAAAGTTAAAAAAAAAAAAATTCAACTTTCCTTTTTTTAACTTTTCGAATTTCATTTCCATATTTAAAAAAAAAATCATTTGTATTTACTTGATTGATTGTTTCTTTTATTTGTCTAAGTCTTTTCATTCCTCTTTTTTTATCTCTTTCTATTTCCCTTTTGCACTTGATCTCTTTTCTTTCTTGTATAACAGGAGAGAGATGGGAGACGTCAATGCTAATGTTGTTCCAACCCAAGCTGACATCAATGCTCAGCTAATAGCCGGCCAAGCCCAACTTACGGCCACTATGAATGCAGTAACCGAGCAGCTGGCTCGACTGGAACGAGGGAACCGTCCCAATGGCCCGCGTCCTAGAAGAAGGAATCATCCTTATTTGGAGAATCCAAGGCTACATTCTGATGAGGACAGCTCTGATTCTGAACCACCCGATCGAGAAGAACCTCGACCTGACCAAGCTGAACGAGAGGGTCGGCGAGAACATAGAATCCAAGGAGATGGGAGTCCGATCAGGAGGAAGCGCCGAGAGGATGAAGTTCCTTGGCAAGGAGGCAAAGACCTCAAACTTAGCCCGCCCACATTTGCTGGAAAGGTTAACCCGGACGCTTATGTTGAATGGGAAAGGCGCATGGGGTACATCTTCGACTACTACAACTACTCCGAGGCCAGGAAGATAGCCCTAGCCGCAGCCCAACTGACTGACAATGCTCTCTCCTGGTGGGATAGAGAAGTGTCTGAGGCCGGAAGAAATGCGATCCAAGCTTCGCACAAGGTATGTTCCAGCTTATTATCAATGGGACTTACAAAAATGTTTTCGTAAATTGTCTCAGGGAACCAGGACAGTAGAGGAGTACTACGAGGAGTTTGAGTCCCTCAGGAACAAACTCAAGAGGCGTGAGACTCAGGAGACGCTGATGGCACAGTTCATGGACGGTCTGCAAGATTGCATCGCCCGAAAGGTGGAGCGCCAGCAGTATGAGACCTTCCACGACCTGCTCCACTATGCCATTCAAGCTGAGCAGCACATTAAGAGGAAGAATGCGTCTACGGCCAAGGGCAAGAGTACCTGGATGCAACCGGCTTCCAGAGGTGCTGACAAGGGAAAATCCATTGAAGTGGAAAACTGGTTCAAGAAGAACCAAGCCGAGCAGTCTAAGACCGGTCAAGCCGATCAAGGAAAGACCCAAGCTCAAAATCAACGGACCAGATCCCATCTTCACGCCATCTCCATCTCCTGTTCTTGTTGAGAGAGACACACGTCCAGCAACTTGAATCCATCAGCCATCTCTATCCTTCTCTTGTTTTTATTTCATTGCATCTTTTGTTTCAGATCGGCCATTAAAATAAAAACCTATAAAAATTCATATTTGTTTCTGTTCTTCATTTCTCAGTTACTTTACTTTCTGTTCTTCATTTTAAATCCATAAAAACTCATAAAAATCATTCTCTCTTGTTTCAGGTACAAACTGGCCGATCCTCTCTCCATCGCATCCGCCTAGCCGCTGCCTTGTCCATCCGTTCGTCCTGTCCAGTCCGAACTACCCCCGACTCCGGGCCAGCCAACAAAAGAACCAACACTTATTCGAGTGGTTGTTGGTCTTCTGGACTCAAGTGGAAAAGACATTATACTCTCCTCTGTTTATCATGATGGTACACAACAGGCTATTTCAAGCAGCAGCACAATACTTCGACTGACTAAGCTCAGTCAAGAATCCTTCTTTAAACCAATATGCAATTTGACCATTTTTGTATTGTGTGTTTACAAAATTTCTTTCATGATCTTATGTTTTGCTTACATAACGAAAGAAGAAAGAGTTTGTGTTCTCTGATATATCAGAAAATCATGTTCCGTCTCTATTTAGAGGATTCAGTGCCCCAGTTCGTGTCGAGACTGATCTCTCTGATGATGATTTGTTCTTCCTCCTAGCCCATGATTCAGATGAATTCAACCGGTATGTGCCTTTCCACAACATACTAATCCTCTGTGCTCTTCGTTCATTTTGATAATTCATTTTTATCCTCTGTATTTTTAGGTGGGAGGCAGGTCAAGTTCTGGCAAGGAAACTCATGCCCAACTTAGTTTCTGGTTTCGAACAAAACAAACCATTGGTTCTAAACCCAAAATTCATTCAAGGTCTCAGCAGCGTGCTTTCTGACACAAGCTTGGACAAGGTACGGCTCTGCATTCAAACATACCATATATTGTCAAATTTAAAAACAAAGCCTTTATTCAAATAGAAACTCTCCCGCCACACTCCTCACTTATGCCTTCCTAGCTCCCAGATCAAGCCTAAGGCTTTGAACTCCCTGGCCTAGCTGGACGTTCACCACCACCTCGTGCTCTTGAGGCAGGTTCTTCAGTTTCTCTGGTGGCAGCTTTCGGTTAGCGCATTGGGTGGGTTTGCAAGCACACAAGTCACTGTACAGCGTCTTGGTAGCCAAGCACTGGCACTTGAATGTCTTGCACTCGGACTTCCCAGTGCATGTGCACCCCACAATGTCTTACCTCTCTAGATTATTTCCTAGAGATTAAAAGGGCTAAAATAAACGAATATGTAATCAAATGAACGAGAACAAACATTTTCTCTTGTAACAAATATGATTTCCTAACTACGAAAAACTTTTTGATGAAAAAAAAAATAAAATATAGAAAAAAGTATTTACCCATTCAATTTTTCTTTAATTTTTGTTTGAAATCCATAGAGATAAACTCAATTCACATCATGATTCAAATCCCTAAATATTGCAACTTTCTAAATCACCTCTTGATTCGTCATTGGAGCGGACTAGTGAGAGAGGGAGAGAAATTTGCGGGCAAGATATCTGAGAGAGAGAGAGAGAAATTTGGAGCAAAACAAGAGGGTTTTGAAACCTTAATTAAAATTGCATATAAGTCCCATTGTTTTTTCTTTTGATGTTTTCCTACCCAAATAACTTAAAAGTTAAATCTAAGATTATACCTTTTAAATTTAACATATTATTGTGAACAAGAGATGAAATCGTGTTCTGTGTATATTATTTCTGAATCAAAGTGTTCCCTTATATAGGAGATACAAGGGGTAGAGAAAAGGAAAGTATCCAAATCATAATCCTAGAGTAAAAAGGAAAACATCTTAAAGATAAACATGGATAGATAAATGGAAACATCCTAATGCTAGAGGCGGCCGACTCTCTCTCCTCTTGGGCCGCCGACTCTCTCTCTATGGGCCACGGTTTTGGCCTTTGGCTTCTAGCAATCCACATTGTTCATAACACTCCCCCTTGGATGCTAGAACCATATGGGCTCGTATCATGCACGATGTTGCCTCGTTAAAACCTCTCTAGGAAAACCAAAAACCCAAGGTGGGAAAAATGGAAACCGTAGACAGGAAAAAGAGTACAACGCATGACACTCCCCCTGATGAAGGCATCACTGCAGATCCTTCAGGCGGCGCATCCCTATCTGATGAACCAGCTTCTTGAACGTTGAGGTTGGCAGAGACTTGGTGAAAAGGTCGGCTGAGTTGTCGCTGGATCGGACTTGAACCACTTGGACCTCCTTTGCCTTCTGCAGGTCGTGGGTGAAAAAGAACTTGGGCAGGATGTGTTTGGTCCTGTCTCCTTTGATGTATCCTTCCTTCAGCTGAGCAATGCACGCCGCATTGTCCTCGTAGATGATCATTGGTTCCTCCTTTTCTTGTCCCACGGACAAACCACTCTCTTTTAAGACATGGCTGGTCATGTTCCTCAACCAAACAAGCTCACGGCTTGCCTCATACATGGCTATGATCTCGGCGTGATTGGATGATGTAGCAACTAGAGATTGCTTTGTTGAACGCCAGCATATTGCGGCTCCACTATGTGTAAACACATATCCTGTCTGAGATCTAGCCTGGTGTGGGTCAGATAAGTACCCAGCGTCTGCATATCCGACCATGTTCTCTTTTGGTCGGTTGGTATAGAACAAACCAAGATCTTTTGTTCCTTGCAGATATCTGAACAGATGTTTCACTCCGTTCCAATGCCTTGAAGTCGGACATGACCCAAATCTGGATAGTAAACTCACGGCAAAGCTTATGTCCGGTCTAGTATGACTAGCTAAGTACATTAAGGCCCCAATGGCACTTAAGTAAGGCACTTCCGATCCGAGCGGTTCCTCGTCGGGTTTCTTTGGACCGAATGGATCCTTTTCAAGATCTAAGGACCTCACAACCATAGGACACGGTAAGGGGTGTGCCTGGTCCATACTGAATTGCTTGAGTATTTTCTCTGTATAAGTTTCCTGATGCACAAGGATGCCATTGGCTTTATACTCAAACTGTAATCCCAAACAGAACTTAGTTTTTCCTAAGTCTTTCATTTCGAATTCTTTCTTAAGACACTCGACGGTTTGGGAAATCTCTCCTGAGGTTCCTATTATGTTCAGGTCGTCCACATAGACAGACATTATAACAAAGCCCTTGCTGTCAAATTTCTTTATGAATATACATGGACTTATTGGATCGTTCTTATAACCTTCTTTGGTTAAGTACTCGGATAACCGATTGTACCACATCCGACCTGACTGTTTTAAGCCATATAAAGCTTTGTTCAGCTTAATGCAATGTTGTTCTCGAGAACCTTTCTTATCTTTGAGCTCAATACCTTCTGGAACTCTCATATGTATCTCATTGTCCAGTGGTCCGTATAGGTATGCGGTGACTACATCCATTAGGCGCAAATCCATGTTTTCTTTCACGGCCAGACTGATTAAGTATCTCAATGTAGTCGCATCCACCACAGGGGAATAAGTTTCCTCATAGTCTATTCCAGGTCTCTGTGAGAATCCTTGTGCTACAAGCCGTGCTTTGTATCTCACTACTTCTCCTTTCTCATTTCTTTTCCTTACAAAGACCCATTTGTATCCCACTGGTTTGACATCTCTGGGTGTCAAGATTATAGGGCCAAAAACGCCTCTCTTTCTCAATGATTCTAACTCCACGTTTATAGCTTGTTTCCATTTGATCCAATCTGATCTTAGCATGCATTCTTGTATGGACGTGGGTTCTAGATCCTCATCTTTATCCATGATTTCAAGTGCCACTTTGTATGTAAATAAATCATCAACGTTGATATCTTTTCTGTTCCATTGTTTTCCAGACATTACATGGTTTATAGAGATCTCTTGATTGTCCGGCTCTGGTGTCCCGTGAAGTGCAGCGTCCCGGACCTCATTTTGAGGAACGACCGGATCATCGGGTGTGGCCGGTACGCTTGGCTCGACTGTCATGGTCGGCTCGACCGGTCCAACTATGTCCTGGACGGTTTCCTTGATGCTCTCGGATCCAGCACCTTTCTTGGATTTCCGAGGCTGTTTGTCTTTGGAACCAATTGGTCTGCCACGTTTTAGACGTTGCTTAGACTCTGTAGCCACTTGACATTGTCCATCTTGGACGTCTAATCTTACAGGTGCATTACAAGTCGGGATATGTGATATTGTCACTCTATTTGGGTCAGCAAATGTATCTGGCAATCTATTAGCTAGCTCTTGTAGATGTATTATCTTTTGGACTTCTAAATCACAATCTTTAGTCCGAGGATCTTGCCAAGATGTTGATGGTCTGAACCATTCTAATTCTTTTGTTATCAACCGGCTGTTATCTCCCCCTAAGGACGGATATGTGGACTCGTCAAACTGTGAGTCTTCGTATCTGGCCTTAAACAAATCACCGGTTGTTGGCTCAAGATACTTTATAATGCTTGGGGATTCATATCCTACGTATATTCCCATCCTCCTCTGCGGTCCCATCTTAGTTTTCTGTGGTGGAGCAATTGGAACGTAGACGGCACATCCAAACGTTTTGATGTGGGACACGTCTGGCTCATGACCCTTAAGTAATTGGGATGGCGAATATCTATGCTCACTAGATGGCCTGATGCGAATTAGTTCTGTTGCATGTAAAACTGCATGTCCCCATGCTGATACCGGAAGTTTAGACTTCATAAGTAATGGACGGGCTATCAGCTGGATACGTTTAATGAATGATTCGGCCAAGCCGTTTTGTGTATGGACATGTGCCACGGAGTATTCTACTTTTACCCCCATGGCCATACAGTATTCATTAATCGCCTGGGACGTGAATTCACCAGCGTTGTCTAGACGTATAGTCTTAAGTGGAAAGTCTGGAAAATGTGCTCTCAGTCTTATCATCTGAGCAAGCAGCCGTGCAAAGGCTAGATTCTGAGTGGACAACAAGCATACATGTGACCATCTGGTCGATGCATCAATAAGGACCATGAAATATCTAAACGTCCCACATGGTGGGTGTATTGGTCTGCATATGTCCCCTTGGATCCTTTCCAGAAAGTTCAAGGTTTCTTTATTAACCTTGGCTGGTGATGGCCTGGTTATGAGTTTCCCTTGTGCACATGCTGCACATGTGAGATTTCGTGGGATCACTCCTTTGAACATGTGCCCTTGAGAATTCATCATCAATTTTCGCATCATTCCTGTTCCGGGATGGCCAAGCCGGTTATGCCATAAAGTGAATAGCTCTGAGGCATTTGCCTCGACCATACTGATCCGTGCATAGTAAAGACCAGTAGTCATTGCAGGCATGGTCTCTAGGATCTTTTTATTGCCTTTGGTGATCAAAGTTATGTTAAGGAATTCTTTGTTTCCTTCTTCCCATGTTTCAAGATGGAAATCGTTCAACCTTATGTCCTTGAAACTCAATAAGCTTCTTCTAGAGCTTGGGGAATACAAGGCGGTTTTGATCTCTAGGTGAGTGCCCTTTGGCATCATCACATAGGCCTGGCCGTGACCTTCAATCAGGCTGGCCTCGCCCGCAATGGTTTGTACCGTTGCACTTTGTAATGTGAGATTCATGAAGTACCTTTTGTCTCTTAGGATCGTGTGACTTGTGCCACTATCCACCACAAGTACACTCATCTCATCATTCATTTCTTAGTTTCGTAGGGGATTTAGAACCGGGCCTCCAAAGAATGGAAGAGACTTCGAGCTGAGATGATCGGATGGTCGCTGCCTCCTATCGGGTCGCGGATGAGGTCTATCGCGGCTGGAGGTGTCTCGGCTGCGCGCTGGACGGGTATCGGATTGTCTCGGACTGGTCGCGGGGTTCGGGTTCGATCACGAGCTGGACAGAAGTTCTACTCGGTCTGGAACGTGATCTGAGAGGCTGAGATTGATCTCCTGAGTTCTTGATGAGTTAAGAACAGGTTAGTGTTTTTAGGGTTTTTGGTTATGGATCGCCGGCTTAGACTTTTGGGGTTTCGGTTTTGGTCTCAGGGTTCAGAGGCTATCGTGCTGATAACGTGTTGTGAACAAGAGATGAAATCGTGTTCTGTGTATATTATTTCTGAATCAAAGTGTTCCCTTATATAGGGGATACAAGGGGTAGAGAAAATGAAAGTATCCAAATCATAATCCTAGAGTAAAAAGGAAAACATCTTAAAGATAAACATGGATAGATAAATGGAAACATCCTAATGCTAGAGGCGGCCGACTCTCTCTCCTCTTGGGCCGCCGACTCTCTCTCTATGGGCCACGGTTTTGGCCTTTGGCTTCTAGCAATCCACATTGTTCATAACACATATTGAGTTGTTTTTTAAAAAAAAAAAGATTCTCTCAGGCTTGACAATCGCTACGTTTTAGACTTTCTATTTGATCTTTCGTTGTGTGTTCGCTAATTCTCCAAGATCTCAATTTGGGTGCATGTTTAGATTTTTCTTAAGAGTTTAGGGGGTAAAAAGTGAAAAAAAGATGATCATGTTACACATTACAGTGATTACACATTTAATACAATCTGAACAAAAAATAAATAAAAAGAGTTTTCCTATGTTCTGATCAAGTGGCAAATTTTTAGTCGGAATCGTTCAAGAACATGATCATTGGAGAAATCTTGGCTTTTATCCAATCATAGCCCGTTTTCGTTCTCGTCTTTGAAGTAGTTATTGTTCTTTCCAAATAATGGATGCTGTGCTTCCTTATATTTTTTTTTGGTAAAAATGTTAAGTATATTTCCCATTTTTGAGTTTTTGACGAAACAACATAGAAATTAGGAACAGACATACTAATAGGAAATCTAAGAACAAAACAACAACAACGAATAACAGAAAGCAAAAACACAGGAAAGCCTCACCATGCCTTATATTTTGAGGACCAGTATTCAACTTTTCCATTTCCCTTTGTTGTTAATTCGTGGGTAAATCCACGGCAATTTGTTTCTTTTGTACTTTCTTCTATTTAAGTAGTGAAAAAAAAACAAAAGCAAAGGTAGTCAAAACTACCTATCAAAAAGCATCTGAGTTCTTGTGTTCTCTTGTTTACTAATTGTTGAATCCGAGTTTGGTTAAGTCGAACGAAATGAAACTAAAATCGATTTGTGGGTTCTTCAAAGACGTTTTATTGAACAGTTTGAGATAACGAAAGTGATTACAAGAAGTTTTAAGGAAAAGAGACAAGGTCGGAGCTTCGTTGAAAGCACCGACGAGAATACAAAGAGGCTCAATCGGTTGTAATACCCTAAACTTGCCGTCCGTATTTTAGTGTCTATTTCGGATCCCCTTCTCTTTCCCCTTGGACGTCCTTTTATAGCTCTTGTTCGTTTCTCCTTCTTTCTCCCTAAGACTCGTTCGCCCTAGAGGCAAAGGCATGGGCCTGCGCTCGATGGGCCTGCGCTCGATGGGCCTTTGGGTCGGAAGAAAGCCTGTCGTATTGCTATCAAGCCGATCGTTTGACCAGTTATGAAGTTCAACCGATCGAATGTCCGTTTGAGCCCATCGATCCGTCAGCCGAACTGATCTTCATTATACTTTCGGCGTTGATGGGCCGAATCCTGTTATTCGACGGGCCTTGTGGAGGAATGTTAAATTACTCTCCAACAGTAAGCCCCCCCCCCCCAAGTCCGTTCTCGTGAGACTTGGTGTTTCGAGAATGGAGTGTCAGCACTTGGCTCTGAGAATAATAGGTTTAGGCCATTGTTACCATGTTCGGTTGATCGATCGTTGCATCTCGCAATGCTAAGTAGACCTGGTGTTAGAAGCCGATCGACGAATCCTAAGATTTGGACCGTTGTTACTGAGCCTTGATGTGCGATCGATAATCGGGTAGAACCTCATCTTGCCGTTGAGCGAGTCTCGGTTGGCAGATGTAAGGTCTCCAGCGGTCTTGCTGGACAGTCGATCGACAGTCTCATTTTTGTGTGCGAAGTAAGTTTTGCGTGATCGATTGATTGACCATCGTAAGAGACTTTACCGGTCGATCGATCGTTACATCTCGGTGTACGGTCGAGCAACGCTTTACTAACTTTGTTTGTCGATGGATTGACTCGGCACACGAACGGTTTGCGATCGAACAACGCTTTACTGACTCGGCGTGCGATCGAACAACGCTTTACTGACTTGGTTTATCGATGGATCGACTCGGCACGCGAATGGTTTGCGCAATCGATTGATTGACCGTCGTAAGAGACTTGACTGATCGATCGATCGTTACATCTCGGTGTGCGATCGAGCAACGCTTTACTAACTTGGTTTGTCCATGGATTGACTCGGCACGCGAACGGTTTGCAAACAATACTGACTTGACGTGCGATCGATCATCGCTTTACTGACTTGGTTTATCGATGGATCGACTCGGCACGCGAACGGTTTACGTGATCGATTGATTGACCATCATAAGAGACTTGACCGGTCTGTAGCATCCCAGATCCTGGATAGGATCGTCTGGATGGACCATGGTGCGAGGAGACGCACAAGCCAGGTCATACGACCTGAAGACAAGCGTGTCATGGTCCAAAACATGGTTAAGGGAATCAGATAGCTGGAACTTAACCAAAATAAGGCAGAGGCAAGCTCAAAGGAGCTGGACAAGCGAGTCGGTAGCTGGACGAGGTCCGGGTGAAGCTCGATGAAGTGAATGATCAGAATGGATCATGGGAAAACTAAGTCTAGTTCTGGAAATAGACCAAGGGACTTTGAGGAATTAAAGAATATAAAGGAAGCAAGCTAGATGCAGTGTATAACAGCTTGGCGATGCGGTAAGCAAGCTCGACCAGCTAGGTGAAGTGTAGTGCAGCTCGGTGTAGCTCACTGAAGTGTAGGTCAGCTCCCTGAGCTGGATGGTCTAGCTCACTCAGCTGGGTCAGCTGAAGATCAGCTCAACTCATCTGGACTGAGGGTTCAAGTCTTGGGCAGTTGGGTCGGGTCCGGACAGTGGCCGGACCATGTTGGCGACCCGTGTGTGCCGATGGGCTGGTGGGGTCTTGGGATTGAGCCAGGGGCATGGGAAATCCATGTGGGCTTCAGTTTCACATGTCCAGGAGTGGTTTGACAGTTCCAGGGCGTTTGGTAACTGCCATAGGCAAATGGGTGTGATCTGGACCATTGATTAAATCAATGGCCAGAAATGATACCGAAAGGGTGCAACCTTTGGAAAGGTAACTACCCCTTCTTCTATATAAGGAGGGCAAGTCTGTGGGTTTGCAGGCACGCCAGGGATTCCTCCTACACCCTGAAACACAAAGAAAAATAGAGAAAAGACAGAGAGTTGGTCAGATTCAACATCCAAGACCAAGAGTGGTTTGAAGGCCATAAAGGGGCAGTTTTGGGAGAGATCAAAGGAGAAGTTATGAACGACCCTTTGATGGGTTTTGATTCATGTTGACATCACCCAAAGCATCTTACAGGGTCTGAGAACACACGCAATTATTCATGGAAGAAGTAGGATGGCCGGATTCCACTTCCTAAGGCCAAGATAGCCTTAAGGGGAGAGGTGCGTGGAAAGGCAGTTTCATGGGAGATGAGAACGACCCTGTGATGGTGTTTGATCATGGATGATCACGTCCTAGGCTTCCTATATGTCTTGGGAACACACGCAAATATCCAGGAGAGAAGGGAGAAGGCCGGATTCCACTCTCAATGGCATGGACAGCCTTGAAGGCGGATGTAGTACAGAAATCGGTTTCATGGGAGTTCAAGGGAAGAGATGAGCGACCCTTGCATGGATCTTATCATTACTGTAAGTATATGATAAGGGATTTATAAGACAGGATGTAGGCATGCTTTGTAGGATCATAGACATCCATGATAAGGGAAGGCACATGATCTAGTCAGATCATGTATAAGGTAACCGGTTTATGATTACTTTCCGGTTTATGTTTATATATCTTGTACAATTGGTACTGGCGAAGCATGGCACACCCTTGAAAACTACATATAATGTGATGTGATCTAAGAATCTAGTAGTTGAGGAAGGGGCCGGATCATGGTTGGTATAACCTGTCCTTATGGTGTGATGGGCGGATGCATTGCATCGGCCATTCCATAAGGAGCGGGATATGGAAACTTGGTTGGTATTGATCACGGACTGAACCATCAGAGTGTGATCTCTGGATGGATATGAATGGCCACGATCATGGGTCATTGGTGGAGAGTCGTGACCTTTCACCAAGGTGGTTTCATGACGGTTGCAACAGAGTGATCAGAACTGTTGTGAAGTAGAACTAATGGCCGCATGGCCTGTTAGGGATGATGATGGCTTATATCAACCATAGTCTGGACTGAGACTGATGGTATGATGAGTGTCTATCCAGGAGACACAAATTTATTGTGAGACTGATCGGCTCCGTTGGGACAAGGTTCCATGGCTGGTTAGGTAAATGTGAAGACTCATCAGTTCTGAGTCATGTGGGATGGTTGGTTGATTGACTTAGGATATGATGGGCATTACTAGTCCATGAGAGGACTTGGCTCCAGGGGAGCATACGTTTGAGACTTGATAGCACTGAACCATGGCCTTGGCCGGTTCAGGAATGATGTCCATGGCCTTGGCCGGACTGATCATGATCGGGATCCATACGATCTGGGTCGATTCATTGGATTCCGATATGGGAATCTCTTAGTTGGGATTTATCATGAGTTTTCATGAATTTTAATTAATTTTTGGAGCACTTTTGGAAGTGGCCAGAAATGCACCTAAGACTTCCCAAAGGTTACTTGGTCTGTGGGGATGGTTGGCTGAATGACTAAGTATCAAAGGGAAGAGTTTATGCAGGTATAAGAGAACTGTACGAGTAGACGGGGAGCTGGTCGTAGCTACCTCGCAGCTCTATCAGCTGGGAGAGAGTGATGGAACCTCAAGTGAAGTGGATCAGCTCAGCTAGCTGGATGAGCTAGCTAAACAGCTAAGTCAGCTGGGACAATGAGCTAACAAGATCCGTGGATGTGGCAAAGGTATGATCTAGCAATGTTGCATAGATCTAGATAGAAATGGTTAGGGGAATGGAACCTCAGATTTGTATGACTTGATTTGAGTTCAAGATCAACCTTGGAGCTAGCTGGTAGTTGAGTATACTAACCATTAGCTGAGGTGATTCAACCAGAAAAGTATTATATTGGTTTTAGACCAATGGTTAAGTAGAGAATATCCGATGCGTATGTGTTGCATTGATCTAAGCTAGGGAATGACTAAGGTAGTCTTAAGCTAAGATCTAAGTTAGCCCTCGCCTTTGGGCGACATTGTAATAAAGCGCGAAAAATTGTGAGGTTCGGCCAGTGTGTGGACCGAGCGACGTGAGGTATCGACCGCGGCTTAGGCAGCCGGGTCGGGGCCTTACAGATCGATCGATCGTTACATCTCGGTGTGCGATCGAGCAACGCTTTACTAACTTGGTTTGTCCATGGATTGACTCGGCACGCGAACGGTTTGCGAACAATAATGACTTGGCGTGCAATAGAACAGCGCTTTACTGACTTGGTTTGTTGATGGATTGACTCGGCACGCAAACGGTTTGCGCGATCGATCGATTGACCGTCGTAAGAGAGTAGACCAGTTTTGGTTTCGTTTTGGTTTGCGCTATCGATCGATCGATTGTTACATCTCGGTGTGCGATCGGGAAATGCTTTACTGACTTGGTTTTTCGTTGGATTGACTCGATACGCGAATGGTTTGCGCTATCGATCGATTGGTTGTCGTAAGAGCCTTGAGCGGTTTTGGTTTCCTTGTGGCTAAGCTGGGCCTGGGCCGGTTTGCATCGGGAGGAGTGGTTGTTTGTAGTAAACGAAGCAAGTACCTAGACCTTATAGGTCTAATTATCACACAGATCTTGAGCTCCGTGACCGACTTGACTGATTTGATTGGTACTTTTTCTCTTCTTTATTTTCTTTCTTATAAATAGGGGAGAGTTCTCCCAACTTTCCATTCTTCTCTCAGCCACAAGGTACTCTCTCTCTCTTCTTTTTTTTTGTTTTTCTCCGCCGGCTATCTCCTTCTTTGCTGTCTCTCTTTTCTTCCTTTTGGTTTCCGATCTGCGATTCACGAGCCGCCGGTTTCGATTCGTCGGTCAGTCAGATGGTTCCGTCGTCTCTGAAAAGGTATTCGGATTCCGAGAAGGGCAAGGGAGTGATGACAGATTCACGCCTTCTGAAGGACCAATCGCTCGCCCCCAAGCTTCTAGCGTCGGCGATGAGGGCTTGTCAGGATCCTCCGACCGACGTGGCACGTCCGATTCCAGATCAAACCGGATTGATTGATGAATCAGATAACGGGGTTGGTGATTGTGCAAAGAATGGTGGGGGGAAAACGTTGTAGACGAGTCGAGGCTTGAACCCATCGCCGTCAGAGGAGACGATGAGGGTCATCCCGAGGCATCTGGGTCCGTTGGGAGAAGAAGTCTGTGGTCGATTTCGTTCCGTGTTAGTAGTAGTGGATCGATCGAACAACTTCTGGATCTTCCTCCAGAGAGCTCCCGCCCTTCGGTCGTCATTGAACAGAATTGGGGGGACGTTTCATCTACGTGTTCCACCGTGAAGAGTGTGTCGTCGTTGTTGAGGAGATGTGAGGCTTATGGTGCGACCTTTATAATCCCTAGAGCCGATCAGCGTCCTTGGTCTACTCCGGTCGGCTTCCACTGTATTTACTAGTCTTTTTTTTGAAAAAGATTCGAAGTTGTGGTTTCCGATCCCTCGCTTGATTACTTCTTACTGTTTCCGCCGAGGTATCTCCCTAACTCAGCTGATGGTTGGGGCAGTCAGAATAGCTGTAGCGTTGATGGTGATGGCCGCAGAGATAGACGTTTCAATGTCCGTTCGCATCTTCAAAGAGCTGACTCAGACTCAGACCAAACCAAATGGTATTTATGCGGTTCAAATGCGATCAGGTCTTCATATCTTGTCGGGTCATCCTTCGCGGACCAAAAATTGGCAGCGTTCATACTTTTATATTCGGGCGGACAAAACCGTTTTTGAAGAACCACCGGGCGACAACTTTCGAGTTTTATGGGGACACCATATTGGTAGATAACCTACGTCGATTGGTTTCTTGTTATCATTGGTCTAATCCTTTCTCTTATGGTTTTGCAGTTGCTCATCCAAACACTGCCGAGTACCTGGAGGCTTTTTGGTATGACGTTCCCAAAATCGCGGCGTTGAGTGAACAAAAGTGGGAGGATTTTGATCAAATAAGGCTCGACCGCCAGAGAGGACGAATCGCGAAAGGTAACTGCGTGTTGGCTGTATTTTTATTCCTCCTTCGCGTTAGTTCGCTCGTTCGATCCCTCTTCCTTTCATACGCTGATTGTCCTGTTGCTGTTGCAGTCGATTGGGCATCAGACGTTCCTTGTGAAGAGACGACGGGGAAAAGGTTACTGCTTCCACTCATGGGTAGAACTCCGAGAGCATACCCCAACTACAGAAACATCCTCGGCGCCCAACTGGGCGGCAAAAGTTTTGTCTCCATGAGCGTGTCAGAGGAGAAGGACAGTGAAACCCAGAACCCGCCATCGAGGAAAAGGGGGCTTTGGTCGGTGACGCCGCAGCGGTAGGGTCGATTGATTATGCTGCCGATACCCGCTCTCCGAAAAAGAAGAAAAAAAAAGGACTAAGTCTTCTAAGGAAGCCAAGGTTTGTTTTGAAGGGAACGAAGAACTCGATCCCGAGGTTAATCGCGAGGAAGTAGGTCGCTCAACCGGTAAGATGGGAGAAGTGTTCAAGGTCAGATACAGAACCTAGAGAGTTTGACTGAAGGGATTCAAAAGGAAACTCCAGAGTTGAAAAGGAAGAGGATGCAAGAGGATCCTACTGGTCGCTCGACCGTGAGTGGTGAAGAGCTTGTCGCTTCTCCGCCGGCCGGTCGCCGATTGCTTTGAGGTGGATCGGATCCTCCGACTGGGAAGCTTCTGGTTGCAACATCTGAACGCGTGGAGTTTTTGTATGATCAGGGTGGACCACTTGTCAACGACCATGCTGCTTGCGGTGATTTGATGCGCCAGATCAGAGGGGGAACCAGAATGATGCCGGAGGTAACTGAGCTCGCGTTCCCGGATAAGTTTTCTGAGTCTGCTCATGCGGATACAGTGGTGAGACTTTTATCTGAATTTGTGCGACTGATTCTTGTCTTTTGATTGCAAGGCTAATCTTCTCTCTACCGCTAACTCTTAACTTTTGTTGATAGGCCGTTGCTCGCAAGAATATCCTAGTGTTGGAGTATGAATCGGCTTTGCGCATGATGGCGGTTGACCTTAACAAGGCCGAAACGGTGATCAAGATCAAAGATGCAGAGCTAGAGAAGACGAAAGGAGAGGCTCGTTATAAGGCTAAGGAGCTGATTACTCAGCGAAAGTGCTTCGATCGCGAGCGTGAGCAAGCGATCCAGACGGCCGAGGGTCTTGAGGATGAATTGGAGACCGCCCAAAGCAGGATAGCACAACTTGAAAGGGAGAAGATTGAGGAGGCCGAGAAGACGAAAAAAGAGATGGATCGTATGCAGTAGTCGCATATTCGAGAAGTTATATCCGAGAGGGGTCGTGTCAGGTCCGCGGCAGCTAGACGTTTTGAGAAGTTTCGGAACCGACCGAGACAAACTGGAAGATAAACTTTTCCTCCACAGCCAAGCTTCTGGGACTTTGCAGTCGATGGATACGTTGGAGAAGTGGGGTATGCAGGTTCCGAAAAAACTGAAAGACCTCTTGACTGCTAATGAGATAAAGTTCAAGAAAGAGGTGGAGGAGGTTGTCGTTGAGGTTATTACTGAGAAAGATCTCGTCTTGTCTCCTCATTCTGAGCCGCATCGAGGTTTTGACCAGTTCGGGTCAAACTTAGAGACAGTTGATCCGGCGACCGCTTCGTCTCTTCGATTCCCGCCATTTGGAAGCGATGATATCACCGCCATTGATCTATCAGAGGGAACCATTCCGGAGATCGCGTTGGAGAGGCCGTTTTAGCCAGCGCTTGATGCTCGGACCAAAAGGGTTCCCGTCGAAGAGCAGATGATTGCCACCGCGACTTCGAAGGCGTCTGAGTCTATCACTTGATCCACCTGTTGTTGTTGTTTTATTATATGTCTTCTTTTTGTTGGGAATCTTTGGTTGTGGTCTTAGAACTTTTTTTTTTCCTTTTTAAATTGTTTCTTATGTTGTAGACCTTTGCACCTTCTTCCCCATGTTCTACTTTCTTGGTTTCTGATAGGTTGATTATCTGATTTCCCAACATGTTTATTCATCTTATAACTCCACCTTTAACCGTTCGTCCAGCAAAGCTTTGGTTCACTTTCTCGACTGGGTTGTGTTTGGTCAGGCGCGAAATTTTGAGCGGCAAACTCTGCAGTTAGAGGTGTGTCATCATTCCTTTAAGTCTTGAGCAATCGACTTGGATCGCCTTCACGGACTTAATTCCTTGACCGATCGGTGGAAGTTGACTTTATAGCGTAGGAAGCATGAGGCTCTCATTCGCCTTGCACATCGCACAGCCTGAAATGTTACGTTTATACTTAGGCTGTAAGTGATACGTTTCGTGTGTAGCCTTTTCGTGTGTAGCCCTCGAAAGTATGCACTTCAAGTATACTCATGCCGTGCGATGTGCAATCATTCAAGTCGAGTGAAAGTGATGTGCAAGCGTTCGCTTGTTGCCTTTCGAGAGTATGCTCTTCATATGATTTTGGTGATATATATATATATTATTGTTATAGTTGGACCTGACGACAGGCTGCCTATGTACCCTGAAAGGGGATCAAGCCATCCGTAGTTCGGTTTGACCGAGCAGCGCACAGTAATTCGTTCGTTGTAGATCGAAAGTGACGCGCTGGTTGCTTGCTCGGCGTTTGTGCGAAAGTGACTTGTCTGTCATTCGGTTTTGAGCCAAACGAAATTGACGTGGTGTCATTCGTTCGGTGTTGAGTGAAAGTGATGGTCAATCACTCGCTCTCTTTGTTTTTTTTTTTTGTTGTTGGCGACGGTCGTTGGTTAAGTATAATACTTCCTAAGGTTGAAGACGTTCCACGCCCTTGGTATTGGTTCGCCGGTCGAAGTCTCCAATCGATAGACATCAGGTTTGATGATCTCGACTATCTTATAAGGACCTTCCCAATTGGTTCCAAGTTTCCCTGCTTTCCACTCTTTTGTGTTTTCAAACACTTTGCGTAGGACTAAGTCATTTAGTTCCATCGTTATTGCCTGGACCTTCTTGTTGTAGTAGGACTCGGCGAGGTGCTGATAGTTTTCGATTCGGAGGAGCGCATGGTCTCTTCGTTCTTCGATTGTATCCAAGGCATCGAGCAACATTTCCCCGTTGAGTTCTGCATTCTGCGGCATCTTCGATCGACGCAGACTCGTAACATTGACTTCTGCTGGGGCCATTACCTCGACTCCGTATGCCAGAGAGAAGGGCGTTCTGCCTATCACGCTTCGTGGAGTCGTTCGGTGTGACCAAAGTACTCCGTCCAATTCGTCGGCCCAGTGGCCCTTCTTATGGTCGAGACGTTTCCTTATCCCCCTTCGTATGGTCAAGACGTTTCTTTATCCCGTCGAGGATCGTCTTATTGGTGGCTTTGGCCTGTCCATTGCATTGCGGGTATCGGAGCGTCGCGGTGTTAAGGCGAATCGCCCATCTTGCGCAGAAACCGTGAAAATTATTCGAAATAAATTGAGACCCATTGTCGGTGACGATTTCGTAGGGAAGACCGTGTCGGCAAATGATGATCTTCCAAACGAAGTTCTGTACTTCCTTATCAGTTACTTGGACTAGTGCTTTGGCCTCCACCCACTTGGTGAAGTAGTCTGTCATGATCAGAACATATTTCCTTTGTCTCGAGCTTGTCATTGGCCCGACGATGTCCATCGCCCAGCGCATGAACGGGTATGGAGCCGTTGTTGTTTGCAAGAATTTAGTCGGGCAATGTATGTTCGGTGTGTGGCGCTGACACTTATCGCAACGTCGAGCATACGTTTCGTAATTAGCCACCATGGTTGGCCAGTAAAAGCCAAGGCTTTTTACGTTGAGAGATAAAGCTCGGCCTCCGGAATGGTTCCCCGCTGCTCCTTCTTGAGTTTCCTCCATAAGTAAAGCTGCTTCCTCCGAGCCAAGGCACGTCAGGAGGACCTTGGCAGAGGTCCAACGATGTAGTCGTCCATCGATGAGGACGTAGTTTGAACTCTTGGCTTTTAGTCGACGAGCTTCCCACTTGTCTTCCGGTAAGGAGCCGTTGGAAAAGTATTGGATAAGCGGAACTCACCAGTCGGTCGATATTTCAGCAGGTATTTCGGTTGAATTACTTGCATCCATTGCATCCTCTGTGTCGATAACTGCGATGTGTTCGCTTTCTTCTTGGGGTAGAGTAATGCTTGGCTTGTCTATATATTGGACCGGGATGGTCCGTTTGACTTGATCGCCTGGATTGCTTCCGAGTGCTGCTAGGGCGTCTGCGCAAATGTGTTCACCGCGAGGGATTCTTGTAAGTTGGAAGGAATCAAACTCCTTAGCGAGATCATGCACTACCTTCAGATAGGCATCCATTCGCTCATTTTTCGCATCATAATCACCGCTGAACTGATTGGCGACCAATTGAGAGTCACAATAGGCGTGAATACGTTTCACTTGGATGGCCTGGGCTAGGCGTAGTCCGGCGATGAGGGCTTCGTATTCAGCTTCGTTATTAGATGCCTTGAAACCAAGTCGGAAAGACTGCTGAAGAAGTTCACCGGTTGGGGATTGAAGATGGACGCCGATTCCGGATCCTCTGGCGGAGGATGAGCCGTCGATATGCAGAATCCAATTATCGCTCGGCAGCCTTAGGTAATGCTCGAGATCTGATGTTAGTTCGATCAGGAACTCGGCCAGCACCTACGATCTTGCAGCTGGTCTGTTCTGATACGTGACATCATACTCGCTGAGTTCGATGGCCCACTTTGAAAGCCTTCCTGAGTGATTGGCGTTTTGCATGATGATTCGTAGTGGTAGATTGGTAAGGATGACGATCGAATGAGACTGGAAGTATGGCCTGAGCTTTCTTGCCGAAGTTATAACTGCAAGTGCCATTTTTTCGAGCGTTGAGTAACGTGTTTCTGCCTCGGTCATGCATTTGCTGATATAGAATACATGCCGTTGTTCGCCTCGATCTTCTTTGACAAGGACAATGCTCACAGCTGTATTAGAGACTGCGATGTAAAGGTACAATGTATCGCCTTTATCGGGTTTAGCTAATACGGGCGGCGTCGTGAGGTAGCGTTTGAGTTGTTCAAAGGCTTCTTCGCAGCGCTCGTCCCAGATGAACGTCTTGTTGCCGCGCAACAAGTTGTAAAAGGGAAGGCACTTATCGGTTGAGAGTGAGATGAATGGATTGAGAGCAGCGATCCGACCGGTCAATCTTTGTACTTCGCGGCTGTTCTTCGGGCTGGGTAGGTCCAGGATTGCAGAGATTTGCTTTGGATTTGCCTCTATTCCTCTTTGTGTAATGATGAAGCCCAAAAACTCGCCGGACATAACTCCAAATGTGCATTTTGTTGGGTTGAGTTTCATGTCGTACTCATTCAAGATGAGGAAACAATCCTTGAGATGGTTGAGATTGTAAGACCCGATCCCGGCCTACTAGGCCGCGGTCGATGCCTCACGTCGCTCAGTCCATAACCGGACCGAACCTCTAAAAATTTTTGCCCTTTATTTAAAACATCGCCCATAGGCGAGGGCTAACTCAGATCTTAGCTCAAGACTACCATAGTCTTTCCTAGCTTAGATCAATACAACACATACGCAGCGGAATAGTATCTACTTAACCATTAAACTAAATCCAATCTAACACTTGTCTGGTCAGATCTCCTCAGCTACTGGTCAGTAAACGCAACTGCCAGCTAGCTCCAAGGTCGATCCTGAACCTAGACCAAGTCATACAATCAGAGGTTCCGTTCCCCTAAGCCATTCTATCTAGATCTATGCAACATTGACAGATCATACCCTTGCCACATTCCCAGAGCTTGTTAGCTCATTGTCCCAGCTGACTTAGCTGTCTTAGCTAGCTCACCCAGCTAGTTGAGCTGAACCACTTCACTTGAGGTTTGCTGCTCCGTTCCAGCTGATCGAGCTGCGAGGTAGCTTTGCCCAGCTCCCCATCCACTCGTCCAACTCCCTTATACCTGCATAAACTCTTCCCTTGGGTACTTAGTCATTCAGCCAACCATCCCCACAGACATAAGTAACCCTTGAGAAGTCTTCAAACAGCTAAGGACATGCATCTGGCCCTTACCGGCTCATGCACTGTCCCACATCCTTTTTGCCTTATCAACTTATGATACCAAGTCCAGCTCATGGACTACCAATGCCCATCAGATCCTGAGTCAATCAACCAACCACCCCACATGACTCAGAACTGATGAGTCTCCATACTTCCTAATCAGTCATGGAACCATATCCCACTGAACCTGATTAGTGTTTCTCTTACCACCGGTGCATCCTTTGATCAATCAGATCAGACACCTTGATCCATCATCCAAGGATCAGGTCATCCATCCTTGCCCATGATCAGGTCACACACGGCATGCCTTACCAACGCCAAGGTTGATAACCAGCAATTCCTTATGATCAATATCATAAGTGACAATATGTTCCAGCACACAAACATATGATCAGATATCTTAACACAAGGATCTGACCCCAATATGCCCTCAGGTGCAATTTCGACCGCAAGCAAACCTGCTCCAAAAATCAATTAAAATTCATGACAATTCATGATAAATCATAACTAAGAGAATGGTCCAATCAGATTTCCCAGAACCGGCCTCCATCCCATAGATCTCGGCCAAGATCAGCCAAACCGGCCCAAGGGACCATCTCTAAATCAATCCCTAAAAACTCATTAGGATTCATGATAATTCATGATAAATCTTAACTAAGAGAATGGTCAAGTCAGAATTCCAAGAACCGATCTCGATCCTATGGATCTCGACCTAGAACAGCCCCACCGGCCACCTTGACCATCTCGAAATCAATCAGATAAAAATCCCCAAATACCATGATAATTCATGATAATTCACCACTAAGAGGATTCCAAAGTCAGATCGCCATAAATCCATCAGGAAGTAGGAGATCCGGACTTAGCTGCCAAACCAAGGCCATAGAGTGTTTTTCTGAACCGGCCAAGCTATGGTTCAGTGCTACTATGTCTAATCATCAATCTCAATCATAAGAAGAAGAAATAATATGATTAATAATCATAAAACAGAGTAAGGTGTAACTGCAGGACCAGATCAGCCCATAGTGTACCAGACTATGTCCAATGGTCTGCAGTCCCCACCTGTTACCTCATCAGGGGCGTCCATGCTCCTCCTAGCACGCCTTCATCAAACCCTTATCACATACTTCCAGTATTGATAAGATCTAACCATGGTTCGTGCCCATCACTCCTTCCATGGAACTTCCATGAATCCAGTTTCTCTACTGCATCCATCTTCAAGGCTGTTCATGCCTTTGAGAGTGGAGTCAAGCCTTCCCCCTTCTCTCCTAACCAATTGCGTGCGTTCCCAAGACACAGAGGAAGCCTTAGACATGATCATCCATGATCAATCACCATCCAAAGGTCGTGCATCACTTCCCTCTTTGTTCCCCATGAAACTGCTTTCCACACCAATCTCCCTTTAAGGCTGCATTGGCCCTTGGGAATGGATTCCGGCCAACTCCCTCCTTTCCTCACCATTTACGTGTGTTCACAGGCTCCAGATAAGGCTTTGGGTGTTGTCAACAATGATCAAAACCGTTCAGAGGGTCGTTCTCAACTTCCCCCTTGATCTGCCCCAAAACTGTCTCTTTATGGCCTTCATACCACCATGGGTCTTGGATTGGGAATCCGACCAACTCTCTGTATTTTTCTCTGGATTCTTTGTGTTTCAGGGTGTAGAAGGAAGCCCTGGCGTGCCTAGTATCCATCCTCTTGATCTCAGAAACAAACTCCATCGGAAACAACCAGGAACCACCACGGATTAGATCGTCCAACCGTCGGTTTGCCTCTCTTTTCTCTCTGGAAGTTTGTCTGAGTTTTCTATCTTCTCTGTAATGATATTTTCGACCAGAGACCAGAAAAATGAAGAAGAATTCGGTCATAACCTCCCCCTAACTGCCTGGACGAGCAGTTACCAAAAAGGTACCAAAAGGGGCAGTTTTTCCCATAACCGCCACCAAGTAACTGCCAATGGCGGTTATTCTTCTTTTTTAAATTCACGTCCTGGGCCTTCCAAACCACCCCTGGACATGTCTAAAACAAGCCAAAAGTGATTGCCCACGCCCATGGTTCAACCACAAGAGCCCACCGGCCCATCGGTACCCATGGGTCGTCCACAAGGCCCAGTCACTGTCTAACACTTGAACACTCAGTACAGCTTCTTCTCTTCATCTTATTCAATCTTACTAAGTCCCTTGGTCTATTTCCAGACCTAGAGAATTAGGTTTCTCATGATCCATCCTGATCATTTACTTCATTACAGCTTGTTCACGATCAATTCCCATGATCTGAACCAAAGCAGTTCCGTTTCTGTTGAAACGTATAGACCCTATGTCAAGTTCCAGGAACGGGGACATGACAAGTCTCCCCCACCTGTGATGGATTCGTCCTCGAATCCAGTGGTGTTAACGTCTTGTCTCATTGACAAAATGTTCCAACCGAACTCTTTGCATCCAGAACATGGCACATGCTCGTTTGGTTCTTCCTAACCAATTTATTGCATCTCCCTCCTTGTTCCTTCTGAATGATCACGTCTTGATCATCATATATAAAAGTGTCCCCCACTTGATAGAGATTTAACCCAAAATCTTATCAAGGGGTCCATCTGGTTTTGCTTATGGCACCCTTACTTGGCTACTTCGACCACAGTCGAGGGTCCGTAGAGCACTCATACAAAGACATGACTTGTGTCACTGACCCAACTCTCCAGGTTGCGGTTTTAGTAGACACCAAGTCCGTGTCTTTCTTTAGAATGTCGTCTACTCTAGACTTGATTCTTTTTCAGATCTTAGTCCATGACTCGATCAAATTCAGTCCCTAGGAACATACTGCGTACTCAAGTCTTAGTAGATTTAACCAATCTCCAAGCCACTCGATGCACCAGCCAAGTCCTAGCGAACATGTCCCAATCTTTAGGCTGCTCACTCTACCATGAGTCCTAACAGATTGTTCTGTTTCCTTAAGTCCTTCCCGGACACTAAGGTTTATGATTCCAGCCAGAAATTATTGGATCATTCCTTAACCAGCCACAACCTTTTCCAGCTTGGCCATATTGCTATCTTAGTCTCCAGAAGACTAACCCGCCTTAACTTTACTTTGTCCATCACTGGACTTTGTCATATTTCGATCCTGGTCCATTTAGGACGTGATCATATTCCGGTCCTGGTCCACTCAAGGACTCGACCGTGCATTCTGACCATAGGTCCATCTCCGAGTAGGTCGTGTCCTGATCCTCATCCCTTACCGGACTTGATCATATTACGGTTCTGGTCCACTCAGGGACTCAACCGTCTCAATCAATACACAGCCTGAAGCTACCATCTTTCTGTTTCACAAAAAGAACTGGTGCTCCCCAAGGCAATACACTAGGGCGTATGAACCCTTTCTCAAGCAACTCCTCGAGTTGCTTCTTCAGCTCTGCCATCTGAGCTGGTGCCATTCTATATGGACTTTTAGATAATGGGGCCGTTCCAGGTTCCAATTCAATGATGAATGGGTCAGCCCTATCAGGGGGAATGCCCTGTAGTGCCCCAAACACATCCTGAAATTCCCGAACCAACGGTATACCCTCTGGGTCACAGGCCCCTACAACCTCATCAGTGTAAATGGTAGCCAAAAAGGCCTCACAACCATTTCCAAGCATCCGTTCTACTTGGACTGCTGAAACCACCAAACTACAAGAGGTTGGCTTGATTCCTTGGTACTTAATCGGGGGTCCAAACTCGTTCTCAAGTTGCACCCTTCCCCGGTGACAATCTAGAGTTGCCCGATACTTTCCCAACCAGTCCATGCCCAAGATCACTTCATGATGCTTGAGGGGGACCACAATCAGATCTATAGGCATCGGCCTATCCAAGATCACCACAGGGATGTCCTTAACCAGACCGAGTGAGTTCATAACTTGCCCTCCGGCCGCACTCACTCGTTCAGGACCATCCCATGTTCCATACTGGAACAAACCTTTTCCAATCATACTTGGACTCACAAAACTATGTGTAGCTCCAGTATCAAATAATGTGTTTCCACACCACCGATCATTAAGTACTTAGATGAGTAGGATCTCGGTTTGATCACACATTTGGAAAATGTCCCATACCATTCTCCAAAGCATCACACATCTGTGAACGTCCCATACCATTCACAAAAGTGTTTATAGTATACCTCAATCCTCATCATACTAAGATACTTAACATCGTGTTTCCAATTCCTCTTGGAATTGATCCATTCCATTCACTCAATCTTAAGGAATCCTACCTTGACTTACACTGAGTCCAAGCTGATCCATCTGATCACAAGCCCACTCATGTACTAGCCATGTAGCGTCTCCCTTAGACTAACATGAACATTGCATATGCTCACTTGTTTTGAACGGCAACCAAGTGATAACATTTACCTCCAAGAGAGTGCTGCACGTTTCTTTCAACCTAAGCCACTCTCTGGTCCATGTTACTTTCCTTGTCCAGGTCGTCCATACAAAGATCTTGCATTGCGTCCATCATCCAATCCGTCTATTATTCCCAAATAACTAGATAAACTAACCTTTATGTTTTCAGGGTCTTGCCGTGGAAGAGTGTATCTTGGCTAAGCCGGCTCATCTTGGAACTTCCCCGTTCACAAGCATGAAACCCAAACTTACCTCAACTCTCACTTGGCTCACCACAACTAAGGTTCCAAGTCATCTCAGTTTTCATAAATAATTTCGGTTTTGAACTCAGCATCTTTGAGCACTGTCCGTAACAGGATCAAGCATGCTCTGATACCAACTTGTAAGACCCGATCCCGGCCTACTAGGCCGCGGTCGATGCCTCACGTCGCTCAGTCCATAACCGGACCAAACCTCTAAAAACTTTTATTTAAAACATCGCCCATAGGCGAGGGCTAACTCAGATCTTAGCTCAAGACTACCATAGTCTTTCCTAGCTTAGATCAATACAACACATACGCAGCGGAATAGTATCTACTTAACCATTGGACTAAATCCAATCTAACACTTGTCTGGTCAGATCTCCTCAGCTACTGGTCAGTAAACGCAACTGCCAGCTAGCTCCAAGGTCGATCCTGAACCTAGACCAAGTCATACAATCAGAGGTTCCGTTCCCCTAAGCCATTCTATCGAGATCTATGCAACATTGACAGATCATACCCTTGCCACATTCCCCGAGCTTGTTAGCTCATTGTCCCAGCTGACTTAGCTGTCTTAGCTAGCTCACCCAGCTAGTTGAGCTGAACCACTTCACTTGAGGTTTGCTGCTCCGTTCCAGCTGATCGAGCTGCGAGGTAGCTTTGCCCAGCTCCCCATCCACTCGTCCAACTCCCTTATACCTGCATAAACTCTTCCCTTGGGTACTTAGTCATTCAGCCAACCATCCCCACAGACATAAGTAACCCTTGAGAAGTCTTCAAACAGCTAAGGACATGCATCTGGCCCTTACCGGCTCATGCACTGTCCCACATCCTTTTTGCCTTATCAACTTATGATACCAAGTCCAGCTCATGGACTAACAATGCCCATCAGATCCTGAGTCAATTAACCAACCACCCCACATGACTCAGAACTGATGAGTCTCCATACTTCCTAATCAGTCATGGAACCATGTCCCACTGAACCTGATTAGTGTTGCTCTTACCACCGGTGCATCCTTTGATCAATCAGATCAGACACCTTGATCCATCATCCAAGGATCAGGTCATCCATCCTTGCCCATGATCAGGTCACACACGGCCTGCCTTACCAACGCCAAGGTTGATAACCAGCAATTCCTTATGATCAATATCATAAGTGACAATATGTTCCAGCACACAAACATATGATCAGATATCCTAACACAAGGATCTGACCCCAATATGCCCTCAGGTGCAATTTCGACCGCAAGCAAACCTGCTCCAAAAATCAATTAAAATTCATGACAATTCATGATAAATCATAACTAAGAGAATGGTCCAATCAGATTTCCCAGAACCGGCCTCCATCCCATAGATCTCGGCCAAGATCAGCCAAACCGGCCCAAGGGACCATCTCTAAATCAATCCCTAAAAACTCATTAGGATTCATGATAATTCATGATAAATCTTAACTAAGAGAATGGTCAAGTCAGAATTCCAAGAACCGATCTCGATCCTATGGATCTCGACCTAGAACAGCCCCACCGGCCACCTTGACCATCTCGAAATCAATCAGATAAAAATCCCCAAATACCATGATAATTCATGATAATTCACCACTAAGAGGATTCCAAAGTCAGATCGCCATAAATCCATCAGGAAGTAGGAGATCCGGACTTAGCTGCCAAACCAAGGCCATAGAGTGTTTTTCTGAACCGGCCAAGCTATGGTTCAGTGCTACTATGTCTAATCATCAATCTCAATCATAAGAAGAAGAAATAATATGATTAATAATCATAAAACAGAGTAAGGTGTAACTGCAGGACCAGATCAGCCCATAGTGTACCAGACTATGTCCAATGGTCTGCAGTCCCCACCTGTTACCTCATCAGGGGCGTCCATGCTCCTCCTAGCACGCCTTCATCAAACCTTTATCACATACTTCCAGTATTGATAAGATCTAACCATGGTTCGTGCCCATCACACCTTCCATGGAACTTCCATGAAACTAGTTTCTATACTGCATCCATCTTCAAGGCTGTTCAAGCCTTCCCCCTTCTCTCCTAACCAATTGCGTGTGTTCCCAAGACACAGAGGAAGCCTTAGACATAATTATCCATGATCAATCACCATCCAAAGGTTGTGCATCACTTCCCTCTTTGTTCCCCATGAAACTGCTTTCCACACCAATCTCCCTTTAAGGCTGCATTGGCCCTTGGGAATGGATTCCGGCCAACTCCCTCCTTTCCTAACCATTTGCGTGTGTTCACAGGCTCCAGATAAGTCTTTGGGTGTTGTCAACAATGATCAAAACCGTTCAGAGGGTCGTTCTCAACTTCCCCATTGATCTGCCCCAAAACTGTCTCTTTATGGCCTTCACACCACCATGGGTCTTGGATTGGGAATCCGACCAACTCTCTGTATTTTTCTCTGGATTATTTGTGTTTCAGGGTGTAGAAGGAAGCCCTGGCGTGCCTAGTATCCATCCTCTTGATCTCACAAACAAACTCCACCGGAAACGACCAGGAACCACCACGGATCAGATCGTCCAACCGTCGGTTTGCCTCTCTTTTCTCTCTGGAAGTTTGTCTGAGTTTTCTATCTTCTCTGTAATGATATTTTCGACCAGAGACCAAAAAAAATGAAGAAAAATTCGGTCATAACCTCCCCCTAACTGCCTGGACGAGCAGTTACCAAAAAGGTACCAAAAGGGGCAGTTTTTCCCATAACCGCCACCAAGTAACTGCCCATGGCGGTTATTCTTCTTTTTTAAATTCACATCCTGGGCCTTCCAAATCACCCCTGGACATGTCTAAAACAGGCCCAAAGTGATTGCCCATGCCCATGGTTCAACCACAAGAGCCCACCGGCCCATCGGTACCCATGGGTCGTCCACAAGGCCCAGTCACTGTCTAACACTTGAACACTCAGTACAGCTTCTTCTCTTCATCTTATTCAATCTTACTAAGTCCCTTGGTCTATTTCCAGACCTAGACTTAGGTTTCTCATGATCCATCCTGATCATTTACTTCATTACAGCTTGTTCACGATCAATTCCCATGATCTGAACCAAAGCAGTTCCGTTTCTGTTGAAACGTATAGACCCTATGTCAAGTTCCAGGAACGGGGACATGACAGAGATGGTCGGCGGACACGCGGGGTTTTACCAACATGTCGTCTATGTAGACTTCCATGGTGTCTCCCAGGCGTTCGGAGAACATCTTGTTGCCCAGACATTGATAGGTCGCACCCGCGTTCTTGAGGCCGAACGGCATGACTTTATAGCAGTACGTTCCTCTATCGGGTGATGAATGTTGTTTTCTCTCGATCGTCGGTATGCATCATTATCTGATTGTAGCCTTCGAAGGCGTCCATGAAAGTTAGCAGCTCGTTTCCGGCCGTGGATTCGACTAGTCGGTCGATGTGAGGAAGAGGATAACCGTCTTTGGAACAAGCTTTGTTGAGGTCATAAAAGTAGACGCACACTCTCCATTTCCCGTTATTCTACTTGACAACAACTGGGTTTGCTAACCATTCAGGGTACTTTACTTCGGTGATTGACCCAGCGCTGAGAAATAGATCGACCTCTTCGTTTACGGCCTTCGATCATTTGGGACCAAGCTTGCGCCTCTTTTGCCTTACCGGTTTGAAGGTTGGGTCAACATTGAGTTCATGAGTCGTGATGTTGGGGTCGATTCCTTTCATGTCGTTGGTCGACCATGCGAATGTAGAGATGTTCTCCTTCATAAATGCGATGATCTGATCTTTGGTCTCGTCTGACAAGTAGGTACCGACTCTAACTGTCTTGGATGGATCGTGCTCGTCGATAATAATTTCAAAAATCTCTTCCTTTAGGGTATAGCTTTTTGGATTGGTTTTACCACCAAATTGACGTGAGAGGTAGTCTTTTGACGTTTAACCTCGGCGATTAGAAGGTCACCGGCCGCAGCTTGGTCTCCACGAAGGGTAATGACTCGACCGTCATTGCCAAGGAGCTTAGCACACTGATGATAGGTCGACGGAATTGCTTTCATCGCGTGGATCCACGGAGTACCCAGAATAGCGTTATATGGTGTTCGAACGTCGACGACAGAGAATTTGATGGTTTTTGTGACACCCTGGGCGTGCACGCGCAAGAGGATCGTTCCGAGCACCATCTCAGATGATCCGTTGAAGCCTGTTAGCGATCGTGCCAAAGGCTTCATGTCGCTGAGGCTGATTTGCATCTTTTCGAGCGTATTTTTGAATATGAGGTCGACAGAATTGCCAGTGTCCACGAGAACTTTTGTCACTTCACAATTGCCGATGCTGATTTCAACGAGAAGACAATCGTTTTGTGGCATATGAATGCCTATGGTATCCTTAGGAGAGAAAGTGATTTGGGGGGGCTGTTGTTTTGGGCTCTTGGGCCAGTTCTTGGCAGTTACTGCTCGCGGATGAGATTCTTTAATGGACCGGACGGAATCATCGCAAGGAGGGGATCCTTCTGTTAGGGGATTTTTTTGCACAAGCGATCCGTGCTCAGCTCTACGGAATGATAGGAGGAAGGAGACGCGTCGTTGAGTGTATTCTCCTACTTCGATAGTTGATAAACCAGGAGATCCTGCTCTTAGGATACTGCCATATGGGTATGGGCCAGTATATGTCGTCGGTGCCTTAGTAGCAGCAGAGGAGATTGGTCGCTAGGTGGGGGCCGCCTACCGATAGTGAAGATCCCAGGGTCTTCTTAATCTATGATCGATGGTTCCGACTACCATGGTCGGTCCTTGGGTGCCTCCTAATCTGTAGTTGATGGTTCCGGCCGTTAAGCCTGGTCCTTGGGCGTCTAAGTGTGGAACCGTGGAAGGTGTTTGGGTTTATAGCTGCATCTTTCAGTGGGGATTGCCTACGTACCCTTCAATGAGGGATCAAGCCGTTCGTAGTTCATGTATATGGAGGCACGGAGCCTAGATGGGCGCAGAGCCTGATGGAGGCACATGGCCTAATGGAGGCATGTGGCCTGTGGAGCACGGGGCTCTAGTGGGTACATGGCCTAGTGGGCACGTAGCCTTGGGAGCACGTGGCTCTAGTGGGCACATGGCCTAGTGGGCACGTAGCCTTGGGAGCACGTAGCTCTAGTGGGCACATGGCCTAATGGGCACGTAGCCTTGGGAGCTCACAGCTCTGTAGGTGATAGGAGTCATTGTTGGGGTCAAAATCGGTCACGACGGAATCGATGTCCGAAAGTCCTTAGAAAAACTGAATCTCGGTCAAAACTTCAAAAGCCGAGGAAACAAACAGCCGAAACGGATCGCCCGGTGAGCTCGGCCGCGACACGAGCCAGCTCGCCCAGCGAGCACCGCCGTGTTGCAGGTTGAGTCGCCGGTGAGCTTGGCCGCGACACGGGCCAGCTCGCCCGGCGAGCACGGCCGTGTAGCCGGTCGACTCGCCGGCGAGCTCGGCCGCGACACAAGCCAGCTCGCCCGCCGAGCACTGCCGTGTTGCCGGTCGACTCGCCGGCGAGCTCGGCCATGACACGGGCCAGCTCACCCAGCGAGCACGACCGTGTTGCCGGTCGGCTCGCCGGCGAGCTCGATCGTGCCATGGATCGACTCGCCGGCGAGCTCGGCCATGACACGGGCCAGCTCACCCAGCGAGCACGACCGTGTTGCCGGTCGGCTCGCCGGCGAGCTCGATCGTGCCATGGATCGGCTCGCCCGGCGAGCGCGGCCAATTCTCCATGGACCATTCCGAACCCAGTCCCATCCCATAA
The DNA here is from genome assembly GCF_020379485.1 of Brassica napus. NCBI lineage: Eukaryota > Viridiplantae > Streptophyta > Magnoliopsida > Brassicales > Brassicaceae > Brassica > Brassica napus. The sequence continues at coordinate 313,691 of NC_063450.1, read as the reverse complement.
CCACGCATCTTCGTCCGAAGTTTCCGTAACTCAGTCCGTGGATACGACAGCAATGTTCCGTCTAAAAAACATCATCGAAAGTATTCGGGAAGTTAGGAAGGTTATGTCTCTCGAACAGTTTCCTATTCTTCGTAGTAGAGCAGGTTACGGTTAACTTAACACCAACTTCCTCGGCTATGCGAAGAAAAAGGGTTCCATTGGAAGAACCATGCCTATACCAACGGCTACTTCGCGAGTAAAATTGTAAAAACGCTTAAGTCTCGATACGGCCCAAAGAGGGTCCAAATTGCGGACAACGGCCCATCTTTGGTCCCAAAAAACTTGAACCCAAAAACTGGTATGACGGTTTATCGCATCCGCGGGAAGAGATAAATGTCAAATTTCCTAAGATAATCACAAAGAAGAAGGAAATATGGAAAAGCCCGCTTCGCGACAAATCTGGCCCGAGAAGAGGTAAACCGACCTAACGAGGACCATATAAGGAGGACCTAGGACGAAGAGAAGGGGGGAGCATTCTAAGAGCAAACTTAATACTTAGAGCAATTTAGGCATTTTTCCGTTTTTACTATCGAGCTCCGACTCGACTGGGTTAGAACTTAGGTGGCTAGACTAGCGAACATACCGACAGCTCTCGTGGCTTAGGATCTTACATGTTGTTCACGCTCAAACACGAATTCGGAAATAAGACCTCTTTGTTCTCTTTTCGCTCTTTTACGATGTATTACTTTTGAATCTTTCATATTGATTGTGTTGTGCGTGGCCCAGCAGATAATCGGGACCTTCAGGGAAGGCTAGGTTAACTTGGCTTTCCTCCGATTATCAAAACTCGACGGTGTGAATTTCGGTTCTCACAGTTTGGCGCTAGAAGGAGGGGAGGGTACGGATCTATCTCTCTCGCAACCACACATGCTCAGTCCGATATGACGACCAACGCTAACAAAGACCCACAAACGCACGACGGGACTCCCGTCGATGCCAACGCTGATAAAACTCCAGCTGGAAACGTGTCAACGGTCACTACCGACACCGCGATACTAGACCAAATGAAGGAAATGTTCGCCTCCACTCAGAAAAAGACGGACGAACAAGGAAAACTCGTGGCCTCTCTCGCAAAACAGGTGGAAACCTTAACGGCGAAGGCCAGGAGCAAAGCCCCGCACGAAACCACAAGAGCCCGCAGCGGTAGAAGACTTGATTTCGAAACTCCGGGCAATCAAGTTGCACACGCGGACAAGGCTTCCTCAGGCCAAAACCCTGATGAAACGCTCCAGCCAACTGCGGAGAACCTTCCACCTCCTACCGGGAGCAACGAAGGAGAAGAAATCGAACGCATCGACCTGGATATAAGCGACCAGTCCGATCACTCGGACGACGGTGCTGACATCCACCCAAGAAGAACGCGAGGCCAGTCCGCTCGGCAGGACTCGTCCTTCGAAAAACCCATGACCGAGGAAGAAGAAAACCTCTATTGGGTAGAACAGGAGGAGCTGGCCGAGAAACAGGCCAGGATCCACCGCGGCCAACACAGACAAGCTCGCAAGGCTGCCAGAAATCCTGATGAGATCCACGATCTCCGCGAGTACATCGCGAAAACCGCAGCGGAGGTGAAAGCGGTGAAATTACAAATCCACCACGCGACGAGCGCTGCGCCCGAGATCGACAGACTTCTCGAGAAAGCACGCAAAACCCCGTTCACTGCCTGAATTACTGAGACCAACGTCTTGGACCCGGGGAAGATCAAAATTCCCATCTACGATGGCACCACCGACCCGAAAGCGCACCTGCAGCCTTTCCAGATCGCGATGGGGAGGTGCAAACTCAAGGTACGCAAACGAGACGCTGGCTACTGCCTCCTCTTCGTCGAAAACCTCAAAAGAGCCGCGCTCGAATGGTTTTCTCGCCTAAAACGAAATTCCAACAGAAGTTTCCGCCAACTTGCTTCAGAGTTTCTAAAGCAGTATTCCATGTTCATGGACAGAGAAACCTCGGACGTCGATCTCTGGAGCCTATCTCAAAGAGAAGACGCGCCACTTCGCGAGTTCAGGAACAGATTCAAGCTAGTAATAGCAAGAGTCACCGGGATCAGCGACAAAGTGGCGATCGATGCTCTGAAGAAAACTCTCTGGTACCGGTCGAAATTCCAGCAATGGGTGTCCCTCGAAAAACCGAGAACGATTCAGGATGCTCTTCATAAGGCAACGGACTTCATCGTAATGGAAGAGGAGATGAAAATCCTCTCCCAGAAGTACAACCCGCAGAAGACGCCCACGAAAAAGAAAAGCTCTCGAAACGACAAGTATGTCCACCACGAGGGAGAAGACATCCAGGGCGAGCACAACTACACTATCAATTCCGAACAAGGGAAGACCTCCGGAAACACCTGGTCAAGGAACCAGTATAAGGATAACTCCTACTGCGAGTTCCACCAGACCAAAGGTCATTCCACTACGAACTGCAAAGTTCTCGGCGCAAGGCTAGCCGCAAAACTCCTCGCTGGCGACCTCTCGAAGGTCACTAGCATTAAAGACCTCATCCTGGATTCCGACCGCCCTCCCAGGACTGATAAAGAGTCTCCCGAGAGGGACGCACGCGCAAATCAGTCTGGCGAAAAACGCGAAAGAAGGCAGGATGACCTTGGAGACAATAGTACCCGCCGGAGGAATAACATGATCATTGGAGAATCGCAATTCTACCGCGACTCTGTTTTGTCCATCAAGGCCTACGGAAGAAAGGCAGAAACAAGTTCTAACTGGACGACTCGGTCCCTGACAGACAGCGCTCCAAACGATATGATTGTTTTCGAGGAGGAGGAAACCTTCGGACTCGATAAACCTCACTGCAACCCGCTGGTCATCGACTTGGTGATTCGAGGCCTCGAAGTGGGAAGAATCCTCATCGACACAGGCAGCACGGTCAACGTCATTTTTCGCGACACTCTCCGGAGAATGAACATCGAACTCGGGGAAATCATCATGGAACCAAAACCACTGACCGGTTTTTCGGGCACAACATCAATGACCCTCGGATCGATCAAACTTCCGGTCATGGCAAGGGAAGTCACGAAAATCATTTACTTCGCCGTAGTCGATAACCCAGCCATCTATAATGTTATCATGGGAACCCCATGGATCAACGCAATGAAGGCGGTACCGTCGACTTACCACCTTAGCATCAAGTTCCCAACACCAAACGGAACAGCAGTAATCTGATTTTTGGCCGAGCATAAGCTACGACAAACTCGGAACACCCCTGCGGTTAGCCCGAAGAGAGTCAAGAAAACTCAAAGTACTCCCGAAGGTTCCAAAAAGAGCGATTCAGAATCACTCGCCCAGGCAACGGCTCCGGACAGCGACGCGATCCCGGAGTCCATCGTCCTACCAGCGGAAAACCCGACTCACAAAACGGCCGCCGATTTAACTAAAGCCTCAACGGCCGAAATAACAGAAACGGCCCTATCCAACGAGTAGGAACGCCCGCAACAACAAAGCAGAACTACGAGATGGCTTGATCCTCGAAAGAGGTACGTAGGCAGCTTGTCCTATTGACAAGTTCAGCTTTCCCCCTCTCCAAAAAGGGGGGGAGTGGGTACGTATACTCGTATACTCCCACAAAGTTCGGAATATCCACACATGTACTCGATATTTTCGAAACTTTTCCAATAAAACTCATTTTATTACGGTCTCCCGATTCATTTACAATAAGCCACAACAATCGGAGATTAACCTGAGAAACACCCAAGACAAGGGTCTCCAAACACGCATACCTTTCAAGCAGTCCTTGGATGGGAACTAACTTAAACAACAATCACTGCGTATCAATGGTCAAGCAAGACCAAATACATCTTCTCTAAAAACGAAGATCGTAACTTTCTCACTACAAAGGATATACCTTTTGGAAAAAGCGAGACGTCGTAAATATTTTCGAGAGATATTATCCAAACACACGGCCAGTCCGTGACTCTAAAAATTGCTTGTCGATTGGCCCCGACTGACAAACCCAAAACGTTCTCAAAAAAAGAACTCGTAGTCTAACTTTTCGTAAAAGTAAAGGTTCTCTTACATCCGACGAGGATACCATAGCGCGCTATACAAGAAATCAAAAAATTTGGTCAGCACTCCAGACGGTCTCTGGAGTGTGCTCGGTTTGTTCCATAAAAGTCATATTAGCCGGCGCCAAGTCGCGGACTTTAAATCGGAAAGAACCAGGTGGAAATCGCCCACATACAAAACGAGAGCCGATCAGTCGCACAGCCTTAGAACCGAAAGTAAACCTAGGTCTTGCCCTAAACCCAGTCCTAATGGTCCACTAACATCTCAAGACATGATACGAGATCTTAAAAACATGTTCCATCGTCTATATCTAATACGCTCACGAAACTTCGCGAAGCTCCTAAACGGTTCCGAACGCCCTCGTTCAGTAAGAGCAAACGAACAAGAAGATAAACTAGGAGTTAAGATACGAAGTGACTACTCGTATCTTTCCCTCACACTTGGCAGAAGTATAAACTAAAACGCACAGAATGTCAATCATTCATCATATATATAGAAGCCGCAAAAAACGGCTAGGACCCAAAGCCACCAAACGGCCGGTCTCAAACACATAGTTCACATAGCCTCGCAAGGCCATAACACACATAAATCAAATACGGCCACACTCGGCCTAGATACATCAAACCTCGAAATAAAACTAAGGGAAATAATCCCAACAATCCTCAAAGCTCGAAGTCGAGGAACCCGAACGTGGAGATCCCGAACGAGCTCACGGGCTGATCCACCTCTCCGTCCGTAACTCTGGCATCTTCATCACCGACACCGGTTCCTGCTTCCGCCGTGTCCTCCGAGACCTCGATGGAGTCCCAAAGCTGTCGGACCCTTCCCTCGATCGGAGGAACCAAGGATTCGGCATGGGCACACCCGTTCATAAGACCCGACATCTCGGCGACCTCGGCAGGAAAAGAGAAGTCCTCTTTCTGCGACTCGTAGAGGGTAGCAACCGAGCCACGACACTCGCGAAAATTGCCCACAAAATTTTGAGCATCGTTAAAGCTCTCGAATTCGGTGGCAAACAAAGCAGCCCTCCGCTTCATTTCAGCGACAATCGCTCTCTTTCCTCTCCTCTCCGCACGGACAAGGGCCCGAGAATGGAGCTCAGCCTGTCTCCGGCTCTGTTCTTCGACCACCTTCCGAAACCGAAAGAGTTCCCTTTCAGCCTCCTCGGCTTTGATGTGAGAGATACGCGACTCCCGGAAACTTCCGTCGAGTGCCGCATTAAACACCCTCATCCCCTGCACGAACTTAAGATCGGAAAGGGAAACAAAAAAAATATATAATTCAGATCAAAGTTCAAAGGATAAACCTCGTTGATTAAGCTGGAGCCTTCGGCGACTACTTCCCTCCTCGACTCTTCGTCCAGCGACTTATGAGTAGTAAAACCGGGAGGAAGGTCGGCAAAAAAGTCACTGGGAAGGGAAACCTAGCTGGTTCCACTCCTTTCCCCTGGGGAGAAACCAGGGTTCCATTCTGGCAGCGGAAGGTTTACCAAGACGTTCTCGGAGGCAACTCCCTTGCCTTTCCGAGACCTGATTCTTTGCCTCTGAGCAGGCAAGACATCAATGACCGGTTCTACGCCATACGGAACGTCCAGAGGCTGAGAGACGGCCCAAGATCGATGGAGCTCCACCGCGCTTTGAATCCGTTCGACGGTAAAGGAATTCCAGAAGAACGGCCTGCTGCGGAGAAGATCTCGCTTGGCAAAAAGATCGGCAGGAGTCAAAAAAATCGTCTTCGCATGTTTTCAAGGTATCAAAACGAAAAATATAGCTATTCGTATTACCATGGGTGAAGTTCCACTCCCGACGGAATAGGTGGAGGTAGCTCTCCTCAACAAAATCCCCATCTATCTGGACAAAGAAAAAGTGCTCGAACCATGCCTTAGGATGTGAAGTGTGCGCCTGAATTATAGCCATACCCTTCTTTGGCGCCATGCGGTATGAGCCATCGATCCTCGTTCCTCTCGTAAACCAAAATCTCTCGAAGTCGCCAGGGTTAAAGTCCATTCCTAGCTCGTAACTCAAGATCAACACGCCGAGCCAATGCTGCAAGGCCGGAACGCTTAGCTCGCTGATCGAAAGCCCAAAGTGGCGAAGCGCGCGAACGATGGTACCAGGGATCGGAAACCACATACGGCAATTCACCAGGAAGGCCTCATAGCAAGTAAAGAAACCTTCCAGAGGGTTCTTCGCACTCTCGTTGCCACTCGGGATCCGAAATACGACTCCACTTGGGATCTGGTAAAAGTACCTGAGAGTCGTGAGGTAGTCGGGAGAGACCATGCTCGGCCTAAGGGGCGCGTTTGGCGACCTCACGGGCCTCTTGGGAATCGGAATGTCTTGCGAAGGCGGAGGCGAGCCGGAAAGAGCTTTGTAGTACGGCATCCTTTGCTTCTTCCTCAACTTCAAACTCTTCTTTTGGGGCGATCACCTGATTGGCAGAAGAGTCACCTGAAGATGAGTGTGAGGAAGAATTCCTCTTTGAAGATCCTTTTCTTGAAGACATTTTCTTTGAGCAAAGAGAGATCTTGGAGAAATCTTTTCTTAAGGGAAGAAGTGAGTAAAGAATTTGAAAAACTTGCTTCCCTTACTTATACAATTTTTTCTTTTTTACTATTCACCTTCGATCTTTCGACAAACGGTTACGTCTAAATTCCACCTAGAACAGACCATCCCGCAAGCTAGTACCTAAGACCCAGGTCCACGGATCCTAGCTAGCTGGGGGGCTAATTGTTGGGGTCAAAATTGGTCACGACGGAATCGATGTCCGAAAGTCCTTAGAAAAACCGAATCTCGGTCAAAACTTCAAAAGCCGAGGAAACTAACAGCCGAAACGGATCGCCCGGCGAGCTCGGCCGCGACACGAGCCACCTCGCCCGGCGAGCACGGCCGTGTTGCCGGTCGAGTCGCCGGCGAGCTCGGCTGTGACACGGGCCAGCTTGCCTGGCGAGCACAGCCGTGTTGCCGGTCGACTCGCCGGCGAGCTCGGCCATGACACGGGCCAGCTCGCTCGGCGAGCACGACCGTGTTGCCGGTCGGCTCGCCGGCGAGCTCGATCGTGCCACGGATCAACTCGCCCGGCGAGCGCGGCCAATTCTCCATGGACCATTCCGAACCCGGTCCCATCCCATAACCATGCATCTTCGTCCGAAGTTTCCGTAACTCAGTCCTCGGGTCCGTGGATGCGACACCAATGTTCCGTCTAAAAAACATCGTCGAAAGTATTCGGGAAGTTGTGAAGGTTATGTCTCTCGAACAGTTTCCTCATCTTCGTAGTAGAGCAGGTTACGGTTAACTTAACACCAACTGCCTCGGCTATGCGAGGAAAAAGGGTTCCGTTGGAAGAACCATGCCTATACCAACAGCTACTTCGTGAGTAAAATTGTAAAAACGCTTAAGTCTCGAAACGGCCCAAAGAGGGTCCGAATTGCGGACAACGGCCCATCTTTGGTCCCAAAAAACTTGAACCCAAAAACTGGTATGACGGTTTATCGCATCCGCGGGAAGAGATAAATGTCAAATTTTCGAAGATAATCACAAAGAATAATGAAATATGGAAAAGCCCGCTTCGCGACAAATCTGGCCCGAGAAGAGGTAAACCGACCTAAGGAGGAGTATATAAGGAGGACCTAGGACGAAGAGAAGGGGGGAGTATTCTAAGAGAAAACTTAATACTTAGAGCAATTTAGGCATTTTTCCGCTTTTACTATCGAGCTGCGACTCGACGAGGTTAGAACTTAGGTGGCTAGACTAGCGAACATACCGACGGCTCTCGTGGCCTAGGATCTTACATGTTGTTCACGCTCAAACGCGAATTCGGAAATAAGACCTCTTTGTTCTCTTTTCGCTCTTTTACGATTTATTACTTTCGAATCTTTCATATTGATTGTGTTGTGCGTGGCCCAGCAGATAACCGGGACCTTCAGGGAAGGCTAGGTTAACTTGGCTTTCCTCCGATTAACAAAACTCGACGGTGTGAATTTCGGTTCTCACAGTCATCTGTTCTAGAGGGCACATGACCAAAACAGATGGTAGACCTACCGATATGCTGCAGTGAGCATGATGTGTCGATGTGCTTCAGTGAGCATGGAGGGACCCCGCTGATGAGCTGGAGATCGTGGCCTGAGCCATAAAATAGAGTTGTAGACGTGCTGCAGTGAGCATATCTCTTCATCTGGTTGATAGTAATCGCAGGGATTCATCAGTTGTGAGCTTGTTGATGAAGATGGTCCTCTAGGTGTGAAACCTTGCCTTGGCGGCTGTAGAGTTGATGAGCTCTGGTCATGGACGTCGTGGACCTCCTTCTTTAGGTTTAGAAACCTATATTTATAGTGGAGGTCGTGACTCTCTCTTTGGATTTGGAAATATTCATTATATCCTTAGATACTAGAATATTTCCCATTTTCTTAAGGGAGGTCATATGTATTGGAATACTTCCGCTTTTCCTCTTGTCCAAGCTGGTTATCTTATTAAAGGAAGATTTCCATTTATCGTAAGGCAGGATAAATCACTCGGCCTGGAAGCCGGAGGCTGGAGGCAGGGACCAAGACCCGGGGGTAGGAACCCGGAACCTGGGGGCAGGAACCCGGAATGCCTCACGTCGCTCGGTCCACTCTGGGACTTAACCGTATCACCCCAACCATAGGTCAATCTTTGACCTGGTTGTGCTACGATCCTCATCCCTCACCGGAAATGATCGTCTTTATTCCAACCATAGGTCAATCTCTGACTTGGTTGTGCTGCGATCCTCATCCCTCACTGGACTGGATCGACTTCAGCTTGGCCATCTCGACAGGAACCATACAATAGGGACTTTTATACATTGGGGCCGTCCCTGGTTCTAGTTCTGCTATGAACGGGTCAGCCCTATCAGGGGGAATGCCCTGTAGCACCCGAAACACATCCTCGAACTCACTGACCAGCAGAATCCAGTCCGGGTTACCACCCCCCCCCCCCCACGACCTCCCCAGTGGTACTGGTAGCCAAGTAGGCCTCTCAACCATTTGCAAGCATCCGTTCCGCACGGACTGCTGAAACCACAGAGGTCGAACAAATTCCTTGGAAGCTAATCGGGGCTTCACAACCCATCTCAAACTGCACCCGTACACGATGACAGTCAAGGGTGGCCCTATGCTTTCCAAGCCAGTCCATACCTAAAATCACTTCATGATTCTCAAGGCGGACAACAATCAGATCTGCAGGCATTACCATGTCTGTGATCAACAATCAGATCCGCAGGCATCACCCTGTTTGTGATCAACAATCAGATCCGCAGGCATTAACCTGTCTGTGATCAATACTGGGATGCCCTTTATCAGCCCTAGTGCATGCATCACTTTCCCTCCGGCCGCATTCACTATGCAAGGATCATCCCCAGTTCATGTCCGGAACAAACCTTTTCCAATCATTCTTGGGCTCACAAAGCTATGTGTAGCTCCAGTGTCAAACAATACGTGTGTTTCCACACCACCAATACTCAAGGTCGCTTCACAAGGTCCTTTCAAAGTATCTAATTCCATTTGGACTCGTTCGAGTAAGCCAACCCTGGTCCTTCTCCGGACTCGATTGCATACCGAACCTGTTCCACTCTCCTGGTCACTTGCCATACTGGTCAAGCCCCAACCGATCCATATGGATCAACGAGGAGTAATGCTTATCTCTATTGAGTCCTGGTAAAATCATGCAATCCCTAAGTTACTCTTCCTTAGCGGATTTGCCATGTTCCCAAGGCTGCTCATTCCATAAGCATTGCCTACCTCACACTGATTCACAACATCTCATTGTAATCATTCAATATGATTCTCTTGGAATCATCTCAGGTCATGACCATACCATAAGGAACGTCCGTAACATCCCTCATGACATTGCCAATCACTAAATACCTCCACAACATTAGGTATCTAGTTGAGTCCCATTTGGTTTGATAACACATTTGGAAAAAGTCCCATACCATTCTCCAAAGTGTCACACTTCCATGAATTTCCCATACCATTCACGAGAATGTTTATAATATACCTCAATCCCCATCATACTAAGATACATAGCATCATGTTTCCAATTCCTCTTGGAATTGATTCATTCCATTACCTCAATCTTAAGGAATCCTACCTTGACTTACACTGAGTCCAAGCTGATCCATCTGATCCCAAGCCCACTCATGTACTAGCCATGTAGTGTCTCCCTTAGACAAACATGAACATCGCATATGCTCACTTGTTTTGAACGGCCAGCAAGGGATAACACGAACCTCCAAGAGAGTGCTGCACACTTCTTTCAACCTAAGCCACTCTCTGGTTGACGTTACTTCCTTTGTCCAGGTCGTCCATACAAACATCTTGCATTGCGTTCATCGTCCAATCCGTCTATTACTCCCAAATAACTAGATAAACTAACCTTTCTGTTTTCAGGGTCTTGCCTTGGAGAGTGCATCTTGGCTAAGCCGGCTCATCTTGGAACTTCTCCGTTCACAAGCATGAAACCCAATCTTACCTCAACTCTCACTTGGTTCACCACAGCTAAGGTTCCAAGTCATCTTAGTTTTCAGAATTAATTTCGGTTTGGAACTCAACATCTTTGAGCACTGTCCTTAACAGGATCAAGCATGCTCTGATACCAACTTGTAAGACCCGACCCGGCCGACTAGGCCGCGGTCGATGCCTCACGTCGCTCAGTCCATACCCTGACCGAACCTCTCAAATTTTTTGCCCTTTATTTAAAACATCGCCCATAGGCGAGGGCTAACTCAGATCTTAGCTCAAGACTACCATAGTCTTTCCTAGCTTAGATCAATACAACACATACGCAGCAGAATAACATCTATCATCCATTGGTCTATAACCAATCTAATACTCGTCCAGTCGAATCACCTCAGCTAATGGTTAGTACTCTCAACTCGAATCAAGTCATACGAATCTGAGGTTCCATTCCCCTAGTCCATTATATCTAGAACTAAGCAAGAGTTACTAGATCATACCTTAGCCACATCCACGGCCCAAACTGCTCTAGCTGAATGAACTCGTAAACCAGCTGATCGAGTTGTCACACTCGTACTGATCTAAGACCGAGCTATAGCCAGCTGCCATATACTGCATCCAGCTCTTTTACACATTAAACAACTCCCCTAGGTACTTAGTCATTCAGCCAACCATCCCCACTGACTTAAGTAACCCTTGAGAAGTCTTCAAACAGCTAAGGACATGCATTTTGCCCTTCCCGGCTCATGCTTCATTCAACATCCTTTAGCTTATCAGCTTATGATACCAAGTCCAGCTCATGGACTAACAATGTCAAGTCCTCTCATGGACTAGTAATGCCCATCAGATCCTAAGTCAATCAACCAACCACCCCACATGACTCAGAACTGATGAGTCTTCACACTTACTCAACCGGCCATGGAACCTTGTCCCAAAGGAGCCGATCAGTCTTGCTCTAACATCCGGTGCATCCTTTGATCAATCAGAGCTGACACCATAATCCATCACGAATGGATCAGGTCGTCCATCCTTGCCCAAGATCAGATAACACACGGCTCAGTACTTATGGTCCACACCATCAAGTATGAGCTATACTCTTCTTTATGGCTCTTAGCCAATGCTTTGCACATAGCTTACCAACACCAAGGTTGATAACTAACATTTCCTTATGCTCAATGATCATAAGTGACAAACATATCACAGCACACAAGCATATGATCAGATAACCTAACACAAGGATCTGACACCAATATACCCTCAGGTGCAATTTCGACCTCAAGCAAACCTGCTCCGAAAATTAATTAAAATTCATGAAAACTCCTGATAAATCTCCCAAGTAGGTTTCCCATCAACAGAATCCGACCCAGAGGTCCGGATCATGTGGAAACCGACTTTGGTAAGTCTCAGGCCAGAAATTGACCCCATCAAATAAATTCCGAAAAACTAATTAAAATTCACGATAATTCATGATAAATCCCAACTAAGAGAATCCCATAATCATAATTTATCAAATCGGTCTCGATCATATAGACCTCGACCATGATCAGTCCGGCCGATGGGCAAGGACTCTTACTTCCTGAACCGGCCAAGGCCATGGTTCAGTGCCTCCATGTCTCATCATCAATCTCAATCATATACAGAAGAAATAAGATGAAGAATAATCATTAAACTGAGTAAGGTGTAACTGTAGGAACAGATCGGCCCATATGCACCAGGCTATGTTCGATTGTCAGCAGTCCACACCTGTTACCTTATCAGGGGCGACCATGCTCCTCCAAAGCACGCCTCCATAAAGCCCTTGTCACATACTTCCAGTATTGATAAGACCCAATCATGGGTCGTGCCCATCATCCCTTCCATGGAACCAGTTTATGCACTGCATCCGCCTTCAAGGTTGTTCATGCCTTTGAGAGTGGAGTCCGGCCTTCTCCCTTCCCTCCTGACCATTTGCGCGTGTTCCCAGGACACATAGGAAGCCTAGGACGTGATCATCCATGATCAATCACCATCAAAGGGTCGTTCTCAACTCCCCTTGTGATTGCCCACAAAACTGCCTCTTTGCTACCTTAACACCACTCTTGATATTGGATGGAGCAATCCGACTCTCTCTCTCTCTCTTTTTTTCTCTGGTTTTCTTTGTGTTTCAGGGTGTAGAAGGCATGGACTTGCCTTCCTTATATTGGAGAAGGGGTGGTTACTTTTTAACCATTGCATCCCTTCGGTATCATTTGTGGCCATTGATTTAATCAATGGACCAGATCACACCCCTTCGCCTATGGCAGTTACCAGACGTCCTGGAACTTTCAAACCACTCCTGTACATGTCCAAAACAATCCCACACGGATTGCCCATGCCCATGGCCTGACCAGAAGAGCCCACCAGCCCATAGCCATCCTTGGCCAACCAACCGGCCCGGTAACCGCCCAGAACTGTCACACTGGTCCGAGTTTCCAACACTCCATCCAGCTGAGTTGAGCTGACTCCCAGCTGAGTGAGCTAGTAGTCCAGCTATCTGAGCTGGCTGAACTTGATGTGAGCTACACTGAGCTTGTCAGAGCTTCGCCCAGCTGACCGAGCTTCATTCTCGCATCGTCCAGCTGTCTCATCACTCGTCCAGCTTGCTGTCTTCATCTTATTCAATCCTACTAAGTCCCTTGGTCTATTTCCAGACCTAGAATTGGTTTTCTCATGATCCATCCTGATCATTCACTTCATTACAGCCTGTTCACGATCAATTCCCATGATCTGAACCAAAGCAGTCTCGTTTCTGTTGAAACGTCTATGTCCCATGTCAAGTTCCAGGAATGTGGACATGACACGGAAGCTGGAGTAATCTCTTCATGGAATATTTTTCCCCAACACCTCCCATGATAACATTCAAGTGAAGAGGTCGCTCCAGACGTTCCTCGTCAGACCGGGTCGATCGCTCGGCTTTAATGTGGTTGATCTTGTTGCGTAAATCTAGAGTCTGTCGTTGATACGGGACGGCCTGTTCTGATGGCGCATCAGGATGGTTGGCCTTATGCCGTTTGAGTTTTTCGCGAAGATCTGGGACCTTGGCGTTGAGTTTAATGTGCAGATCAGTCGCTTCGACCCCATCAGGCCCATCGCTGTGAGAGTTCTTTCGCTTGGCTTCCAACATGTGTCGATCGTCTGAGGCGTTGAGCGTCCGGGTTTCTTTGTCGTCGGTCATCGCCCGCGGAAATTCGGGGAACGTGGGGCTACCGGTCGTTTTCATCGTTTTATGGTTGAGTGATTCCCGTAAATCCTCCTTTGGAGGTCCTGTTACGGCCGTGACAGGAGAAGATGCCGTTCTGATCGTAAAAATCTTTCGCCGAGACTTTGGTTTTTCTTCATCAGAGGTCGAATCATCGTCTTGGCGATCGGTGTTGTCTTCTTCGTGAGAATCCACAGTTCTCTTTATTTGAGATTTTTTCTTCTTGTCTTTGCTCTTGCTCCAACTCTTGTTGTTTTTGGTTGATTTTTGCTTTGGTGGTTCGACTGTCACTTGGCCGCTGCTGTAGGATGCTAACCAGGCTCCAAAGAGCTGCTTACACTCTTTGGTTACACTCTTTAGTAAACAAAATTGTCAAATAACTAAAAGAATCAGTTTATTATAAAAATAAATGTTTGGAAGATCAACATAAAATTAAGTAACAAAAATAATCTTAAAAATATAAGGATTTCAAATAATAAAGACAATATAAATCTAAATCACTTTTTCATTACATATGAATCTAAATAACATATGATTTCAAAATTGAGGATATATATTATTTAAGTGTTCACATAGAATTTATTAATATCATTATAATAATATAAAAATCAGCATTTTAATTTGATAAAATAAATAAAAAGATTATTTTATTAAAAATACTTAATTTGATATATGAAATAAGTATATATTTGAAATTAAACAAAAATTAACAAAAATAAAAATATTCAAAAATAAATAAAGTTTTAAAAAAATATTTATAAATAATCACGTATGTAAAAATAAATAAAAATCAGCACAAAACTATAAAAAGATAAATTAAAATTTGTAAAAATTATCTTTAAAGTTAGATTGATATTTATAAATAATTATTGAAAACTTAATATAATAAGAGATTGACGAGAAAAAATCTAATTATGCATGTAACCTTTAATACGATATGGACTATATACTCTAAGAATCAGAAATATTTGAAAATACTAATAAAAATATTTAAAGTCAGCATCTTAAGTTAATATTCTTATAAATCTTAAATTTTCTATAAAAAAAAAAAAACGAAACGAAAATTAAAAAAAATGCTTACTTGATATATACTCCCTCCGTTGTTTTACAAAATAAGTGTCGTTTTCGATTTTCAATGCAAAATTTACTAATTTTATGAAAAATTTATTTTTCTATTGGTTGAAATATGGTTAGGTGTATAGGTAATAGTATTTTTTATAGGAAATGTACAAAATTAATTGTTTTCTTAATCCGTGTGTCGAAACCTAAAATGACACTTATAATGAAACAGAGGGGGTATATGCTAACTCTTCATTAATTAAAGTCAGAAATTATAAAATTATGTCTTAAAATATGTCAAAACATATAAATAGCTTATAAATCAAAATAAAATAAATAATTGATATCATAATACTTAATATGATCAAATAAATATAAAGGTAAACTGAAATTTAGTATTTGTTTTTTATTTATATTGGTCTCAGCTATAAAATATTATAAATTTATAATATGTTATATGAGTTTCTTAGAAAAATAATGGTTAATTGTGATCTCACACGAGTTCTATCAATGAAATATATTTAAAACAGAATGTTATTAATATATATGATAACATAAAAAAAAATCAAAGAGGCTAAAAATTAAAATAAATTAGTTGAAAATTCAAATAATATTTACAAATAATATTGACATTAGAATATAGTCTCAGGCTCTCGACAACAGAAAATAAAGATATGAAAAATATGCATTATACATTCGTCAATTGAAAAATATGTTATCTAAGTTTATGAGATATGATGTGAACTAATAAAACATCGTAATCACGCCGTTAATTAATACATTTTTCGGGTAACAGAGAAGAGAAAGTCAAACCCTTTCCGGGTGGGTTTCTCAAGACAAATGCTGGGCGGAGAAAGGTGAATCTCCCACTGATAAACCAGCAATCTTATTATCAGCTGATTGATAGGGTTTAAGCGAAACACCAGAGGAAACTCCAAGGGGAAGATAAGAAACAGTGAGGTGACGATAAATTACACTGACGAAAAAATTTCAAACAAACAACTTTCCATCTTGTTGACCGAAAAAATTATAATATATAACCATGTGGCTGAGTTAAGCGGAATGCTAAAAAATCAAAAAAAGAAAGAAGCTTAAAGCTTGTTTGTTTCAAAAGGTAAAAAGAGCCAGCCAATGTCATCATCTCACTTTTACTGCCTCTACTTCATAGATAAGCCACGAATTCTTAGGCACATCTTCCTTGTTCAATCCTTCCTCTGTGTATCTGTTTATATCACATCAAGAAGCAAGAGAAACAGAAACATATTATTATGCTGAAAATGAATCATCAATAATCAACTGACATACCCAAGAGATGGTGGAATTATGAGTCTTCTCTTATCACCAGCTCGCATCCCTGACAGAATGAATCATCAATAATTAACATTTTTATGAATTTTCAGTTGAAATAACCTTACTGGTTAAAAACATGATACAATACCTTCAACACCTTACTGAGACCTTTTATGACCTCTTCTCCACCTGCAAACAAACATTATACTTATTGTTACAAAAAAAAAAAAAAAAGTAAAACAGAGCTTATTGTTTATTGCGTTGTGTGTTTGGGATGGGAGAAACAACATTGTGTTAGAAATATGAGAGAAGTGTTGTTGTGAAAGTTGTGTATTTCTCATTAGCTCTCACTATCAATATATAGTGGAGGTTCATAAGGGTTTACACAAAGGAGAGAATCTACACATTTAATACATTTGACTACAAATATCTAGACTTGGTCAAAGCTCATAAATGCTCCGGTTGAATGAGTCTTCATCTTGACTAGTCTTGGACGGATGAGACGAACCGGAGACGGGTGTAGACGGACTGGATAGCCTGGACGGATGTAAACCTCCTTGATGGTTAATGGCAATCCACATATCCATATCATGGATTTATAACACTCCCCCTTGGATGCCATAACCATATCGGGCTTGTAATGTGCTAACGTTGCCTCATTAAAACCTCTCCCGGAAAACCCAAAACCCAATGTGGTAAAAAGGGAAACCAAGGACAGGAAAAAGAGTACAACACACATTACTCCCCCTGATTTGGACATCACTGAAGGTCCTTGAGTCTTCGCATGCCAATCTGCTGCGTAAGCTTCCTGAATGTGCTGGTGGGAAGTGACTTGGTGAAGAGGTCGGCTGAGTTCTCACTTGACCGGATTTGAGTGACGCTGACCTCCTTGGCTTTCTGCAACTCATGTGTGAAGAAGAACTTGGGTAGTATATGTTTGGTTCGGTCACCTTTGATATACCCATCTTTGAGTTGAGCAATGCAGGCTGCATTATCCTCATATATGATGGTCGGACCATTGTCCTCGACCATTCCACTATCTGATCGGATGTGTTGAGTCATAGACCTCAACCATACACACTCACGACTTGCCTCATGCATGGCTAAGATTTCTGAGTGATTTGATGATGTGGCTGCTATAGTTTGTTTCATGGAACGCCATGATATTGCAGTACCACCATGAGTGAACACATATCCGGTTTGGGACCGAGCATGGTGTGGATCAGATAAGTAGCCTGCATCAGCAAAGCCTACTAAACCATCTTTGGTTTCATTGGTATAAAATAGACCCAAATCCTTAGTTCCTTGAAGGTAACGTAGGATATGTTTAATTCCATTCCAGTGCCTTTGGGTCGGACATGAACTAAAACGGGCTAGGAGACTCACGGCAAAACATATATCTGGTCTAGTGTGGCTAGCCAAATACAGTAACGCTCCTATGGCACTGAGGTAAGGCACTTCTGGACCCAGGACATTCTCATTCTCGTCCTTAGGACGAAATGGGTCAGTGTCCACTCCAAGGGACCTCACGACCATTGGGCTGGTCAATGGGTGAGCCTGGTCCATGTTAAATCTCTTGAGTACTTTTTCTGTATATGCCTTTTGATGCACAAGGATTCCTCCTTTTATGTACTCAAGTTGTAACCCCAAACAGACTTTAGTTTTACCTAGGTCTTTCATTTCAAACTCTTTCTTGAGATATTCAACTGTTTGGGCGATTTCCCCAGGGGTTCCAATGATGTTCAAATCATCAACATACACTGCTATGATAACAAATCCTTTGTTTGCAAACTTCTTTATAAAGATACATGGACTGATAGGGTCGTTCTTATAGCCAACTTTGGCAAGGTATTCGCTTAAGCGATTATACCACATTCGACCACTTTGCTTAAGTCCATATAAGGATTTGTTCAGCCTTATGCAGTGTTCTTCTCGAGAACCTTTATTAGCTTTGAGCTCAACACCCTCTGGTAATCTCATATATATTTCGTTATCCAGTGGACCATAAAGGTATGCGGTTACAACATCCATTAACCGCATATCCAAATTTTCTTTGATGGCCAGACTTATTAAAAATCGAAATGTAGTTGCATCCACCACAGGGGAGTATGTCTCCTCATAATCGATGCCTGGTATTTGTGAGAATCCTTGTGCAACAAGCCGTGCTTTGTATCTTACAATTTCACCATATTCATTTCTCTTCCTCACAAATACCCACTTATATCCCACTGGTTTAACATTATAAGGTGTCCGGATAATCGATCCAAAGACATTCCTTTTCTTAAATGATTCTAACTCCACGTTTATGGCTTCTTTCCATTTGAGCCAATCTGATCTTTGAGTGCACTCTAGTATAGACGTGGGTTCATGATCCTCATCTAAGTCCATAACATCAAGGGCTACTTGGTATGCAAATATATCATTGATGTCGACATCTTTCCGGTTCCATCTTGTCCCAGACATTAAATAATTAATTGAGATCTCATCATTAGCACCTTCAGTACCATGAGGCTCGGCGTCCCGAGTCTCATTGGTTGGTACCTTAGGCATGGCCATTTCGGCCTTGTCTGGACAATCTATGACCTCGGTTTCTTTTGCACCTTTCTTTAGTTTCCGAGGTCTTTTATCTTTGGAACCAATTGGTCTACCACGCTTAAGACGTGCTTTAGACTCTGTAGCCACTTGATTGTGTCCATCTTGGACATCAATACTTATTGGTGCATTACAAGCTGGTATATAGGACTTAGTCACTCTTTTCGGGTCAGCAAAGGAATCAGGCAATTGATTAGCTAGCTTTTGCATATGAATTATTTTCTGGACCTCTAAATCACATGATTGAGTCCGAGGATCTTGCCATGATAAGGATGTTTGATTCCATACAATTTCTTTTCCCAGCTTGTTATTTTCTCCCCCTAATGTTGGGTACTCTGATTCATCAAAATGACAATCAGCATATCTGGCCTTAAATAAATCTCCAGTAGTAGGCTCAAGATATTTAATAATGGTTGGAGAATCAAAACCAACATATATTCCCATCCTCCTTTGAGGTCCCATTTTTGTTCTCTGTGGTGGTGCAATAGGGATGTACACAGAACATCCAAATATTTTGATATGGGATACGTCTGGCTCATGACCCGAGAGTAATTGGGATGGAGAATATTTATGTTCACTGGATGGCCTTATGCGTATTAATTCAGCAGCATGTAATACCGCATGTCCCCAAGCTGATACTGGTAGCTTCGACCTCATGAGTAATGGTCGAGCAATCAACTGGATTCTTTTAATGAAGGATTCGGCCAATCCATTCTGTGTATGTACATGTGCCACGGAGTGTTCCACACTTACCCCCATGGACATACAGTAATCATTAAAAGCTTGGGAACTGAATTCACTTGCATTGTCAAGACGTATAGTCTTTAGTGGAAAATCTGGAAAATGGGCTCGCAGTCTTATGATCTGTGCCAATAGTCTTGCCAATGCTAAGTTTCTAGATGATAATAGACAAACATGCGACCATCTGGTCGATGCGTCAATGAGGACCATAAAATATCGAAATGTCCCACAAGGTGGGTGTATTGGTCCACATATATCACCATGTATTCTTTCCAGAAAGTTTAATGTTTCCTTACTCACCTTTCCAGGTGATGGCCTTATTATTAATTTTCCTTGTGAGCATGGAATACATGTAATGCTCATAGGGATAGTTATCCTATCTTTCAAGGAATGGCCAGTTGAGCTCGAGATTATTTTGCGCATCATGGATCTGCCAGGATGGCCAAGCCTTTCATGCCATTGTTTAAAGGCTTCTCTGAACTCATTAGGAATTGAAGTGTTAGCCTCACTCGATTTTATATTGGCACAATAGAGGCCTATTGATATAGCAGGGATAGTCTCTAGGACTTTCTTATGGCCTTGGGCATTTTCATAAATCAAGAGGAATTCTTTCTTTCCCTCGCCCCTAGTTTCAACATGTAGATCATTCATGCGAATGTCTTTGAAACTTAACAGATTTCTCTTTGATTTTGGAGAATATAATGCATTAGAAATTTCTAAATGCGTGCCTTTAGGCATCACTAAGTGAGCCGGGCCATGGCCTTCAATAAGGCTGGCCGTGCCTGCTATAGTATTGCTATAATATGATATCGAAATCTTCATATTCAGCCACTTGTAAGGAGGTCTGAAGTCTCAAAATCCTCATGACCATCTCTGCCATGGGCTTGATCATCCTCATGGTCCAGATCATTCTCATTATCATAATGGACGAAATTTGCCTCAGAGTTCTTGCCCTTTATGCTCTCCTGGTAGAGCTTAACAAGGTGTTGGGGAGTTTTGCATTTATTAGCCCAATGATTGGTCATCCCACAACGATAGCAAGCAGATTTGGTCGAGCTCGAGCCAATGATTGGCTGCGACCAAGATGGTCTCGTGGTTGAAATCCACGGCCACGTGGTTGAAATCCACGGTTACGACCTTGCCATCTACCACGGCCTCTCATGCGACCATGGTATGACTCTCTTGGAGTCTCATCCTTTGGCTCTACGGCCGCATGTGCCTCAGGCAATGCTTTAGCACCAGGAGGCCTTAGCTCACTGTTCATCATGAGCAACTCATTGTTTTGCTCAACTAGCAACAAACAAGAGATTAAGGCAGCATAAGTGGAGAAACCCTTCTCTCGTTACTGTTGCTGAAGCACAACATTGCTGGTGTGGAATGTGGAGAATGTTTTCTCCAACATATCAGCATCAGTAATAGTCTCACCACAAAGTTTCAACTTTGAGACTATTTTGAACAAAGCCGAGTTATACTCTTCCACAGACTTATAGTCTTGGATTCTCAGGTTTCTCCAATCATAAAGGGCTTTTGGCAATATCACAGTTTTCTGATGATTAAATCTGGTTTTCAACTCTGTCCAAAGTCCCAGAGGATTCTCAATTGTGAGATACTGGTCCTTGAGACTTTCAGCAAGGTGATGGCGAATGACAACAAGTGCCTTGTAATTATCCTTGTCTGATGGCTCAGTGCCTTCAGTGATAGTATCACCAAGGTTTCTGGACCTTAAGAGGATTTTGGTATCAAGCTCCCATTGGAGGTAATTATCTCCGGAGAGATTGAGGGAAGCATATTCAAGGTTGTTGATTTTCGACATCTGAATCAAATATCCATAAAGGAGTAAGGATTCATAATATAATTCAGGACTTGAATTTATATGCCAAGGAGATTGATGATTTATAATAATGATGGTTTATTATGCATTTTATTTTCAGAAAATATTTTATATGTATTAAGATAAAAAATTTGTCAATCAATGTGGATGGACTTAAAAAATGCATCATGGACAAGACAAATAACTTTTATAATGTTCAAGATATTTGTAAACCAAAGTAGATTTTCAAAATCGGTTAAAACTTGGTTTATAAATTTTGAATAAAGCAAATGTACTAAATTTTAAATGGAAACCGATTTTGTCTAACTATATGCAAATAGTGTGAATCATTTAGATGCAAACAACATGAACCACTTCAGACGCACTAGTATCATCATTGCTAAAGCTATGCGAACATGTATGTTTGGTTTCAATTATGTGATACTTATGTCCAGTTTTAACAATATGATAGTTGGATGCATGCAAAGGTCAGTTCATGGATGATTCAAGTTCGATCTAATGATTTACTAAATGATGCTATCAGGTATGCAAATGATCAGTACATAATTTAATCATAGAATCAAGTTCAAGGATGAAACTAGATCAAGTTTTATTTTAACTAGCAAACTATGTGATCAAAATTCAGTATGATATGAAATCGGTTCATGGTTGGTTTAATTAACAATATGATCAAATGATTTCAACCAGATTTTATTCTACCTTGTGACATATAAAGACTATGGCTTATAAAACTTTAGAAATAATTTTCAGTCAAAGATATGCTTTTAATAAAATCAAACAAGCATTTATAAAATCGATTATGCATTTATAAAATCATAAAAGGTTTTTAAAACTTTGATAGTTACAAAATAAATATTAATAGTCAAGGATATGCAATGAATGATTTTAATTTCGATTTTATTGATGGGTTGACTGATTTTAGGAGTTCTGGCCGAAAATGGCACAACAAGGGATTGATGGAATTTTGTTTTGGCCAGATTATACACTTATGTTTATCACATCTGGTAAAATGGCCAAACAAAAGGATTGAATCAAAAAGGTTTAAGCTTTCTCTAATAATTTTATGATTCATAAGTTTTTATAAACAAGATTCATGTAGATCTTTAGGTATTTTGATAAGTTTATAAGTTTTTTTTAGAGAAACATAGAACCTTTAGAGAATTTTAAGTTTTATGGATTCAAGATACTTTTAGAATCAAGTTTCATATGGATCATATGGATCATAGAAACAAGATCAATATTTTAAATCCATAGATTGTTTATAAGTTATGGATTCATATAGATCCTAGATTTGTTTCAGACATAATGGTGTTCTATAGATTTCAAGGTTTTGATTTGTTTACCTTTTTCACCACAAGAATCTGAGAGGACCACCGTGAGAGTTGGCCGGAATTTGAGAGAGAGAGGAGTTTTCCGGCGGAGAGAGAGAGGTGGCCTGGTGGAGAGGAGGCTGAGCGCCGGTGGAGCAAAGGCTGAGCACCGGAGGAGCTGGCCGGAAAGAGGATCGCCGGCTGAGAGAGATTTCTCAGGTGGAGAGCACAATCGTGCTGATAACGTGTTAGAAATATGAGAGAAGTGTTGTTGTGAAAGTTGTGTATTTCTCATTAGCTCTCACTATCAATATATAGTGGAGGTTCATAAGGGTTTACACAAAGGAGAGAATCTACACATTTAATACATTTGACTACAAATATCTAGACTTGGTCAAAGCTCATAAATGCTCCGGTTGAATGAGTCTTCATCTTGACTAGTCTTGGACGGATGAGACGAACCGGAGACGGGTGTAGACGGACTGGATAGTCTGGACGGATGTAAACCTCCTTGATGGTTAATGGCAATCCACATATCCATATCATGGATTTATAACACATTGACAATTATCAAAGATATTTTTAATTAAGCGAAATCTTAGTGGACCTTCTTCCAAGTTTGATTCAAACACTTTCCCACTGTCTTTTAACTTCCCAGTATAGAGTATGCTCACCTGAAACAGCCAAACCAGACTTGAGACATCATCCATATTGCATATGATATAGATGTTAAAAAATACTCACCTTTTTCCCTTGTACAGCTACTTTACCATCTAACTTTCCTTTTTCAATCTCTTCAGTTGCCACCTTATTTGGAGAAATCTCTGATTCTGGTAGTTTCTTAACACTAGCTTCTTTCTTTATGTTCCTATGCATCATAGAAATAAAATATCTTATTGGACAAATCTATTAAACAAAGAGACAACTTTTTTAGCAGAAGCTTGTCTCAGGATCACCACCATATATATATATATATATTCAACTGAAATTTCTACCTAAATACTACTACTATATGTAAGATATGGCTCACTTTTCGGTAGCTTGTTTCTTCCTCCCTGTAGTCTCCTCTCTCCTCTCTTTCTTTCTCTTTTTCTTTGATAGAGTTACATCAGTTGATGATTCTATTGCTCTGTCATGTGCGAATGTTGATTTAATCATGAATATGAAGAAAGTAACATAATCAAATCAGCTGTATTTTACAACACTTACTTGTCAGTCCCTGGCATATCTTTTTCTTCTGCTTCGTCTGTGTTAATAACAACTGATTCCTTGTTTCTCTTCTTCTTCTTCTTCGGAAGCACTTCAGAGCCTTTCTTAAGGGGAGAAAGTTCATCAACGTCACCAGATAGTTTATCCTCCCTGACACAGATTAGGTAACAAATGGTTTCAAAGCTTCAAAGGATGATACATTGATACTAACTAATAAATAACACCGGTCTGTAGTGCGTGAAGCTTCCTTACTTCTTCTCCATTGCTTCTGATGTATTCTCCAAAGTCGAACATGTAACCTTTGAAGGAAAAGGAACCTCTGAAGAAAGGACCTTTGGGATCTTGTGATCATTATCGTTGCTAAGTATTTCTACGGAGTCCTCATTGGCATCAGAATCTGAATCAGAGACTGGAAACTTCTTCCTCAGTCTTTTACTTTTCTTCTTAGCCTTTGTTTTAGCTACCCTCTCCTTAACAAACACTGAAAAAAGGATCAATACCCTAAAACTAATTTCAGATAAACACAAGTATTATATATGTACCATGAAAAGACGCCGGTAGAGAGAATCAAGCTTAACTAAATTTGCAATTAACTTACAAAGACCAATGATACTAGAGGCAAAGAAAAAGAACATTTCAAGCACAATAAGTAATCTCAAGTGTACAAGTAGTAACTCTGATGATTACAGCCAACAGTTCAAGTTTAGTGAAAAACATACACTCATCATCGTCAGAAGCGCGGGCAGATTGATCATCATCATCATCATCATCATCATTAATGAAACTATCACTATAGTCATAATCATCACTGCTACCTTTCTCCACGTCTGTGTCAACAATGTCTTCTCCAAATGACTCCCTTGTTTTCCAACTCAAGTCAAGATGATACAAATACACAAATAACAATAATAACTCCATAATAATAATCTAAGAGAAAGGATACGAATCTTCATCATTTAGACTTAAACCGCCGGTGCCATTCCTTGCGAGGAAGTAGCCAGTGAGGTGAACACTCCTCGGACCGATTACAGAGAAGATAACATCCTCAGCTTCTTGAAACTCGATATTGAGTTGGCAAGTGTCAACCTTTTCAGGAGACAGGACACATAAGAAGAGTGGACTTTTGTTCCCAGCGTTACACTGAAGAATGCTTCTGCTTGTTGTTCCACTATTACTCGTCATCCCCAATGTGGCCCGGAAGATTTTAACCAAACAGATGAAATAAAAGGGGACATAAATTGCGAAATCAGAAAGTAAAAAGACCTGGGAAAGGTGAAGTCTTTTTGAATCATTAGTATTAGCCTTGAGAGTGAAAGGCTTTCCTGGCTTCACTTCAACTCCTGCAAACACACACACGAATCATCGATTATTTGTTGATAATATTTGTTTTTGAGAAATAAAAATTATAGAAACGATTGAACCAACCCCAGAAAGGCATTGAATTTGATGAAAAGAGAATCGCAAAGGTCGACACTTTGGGTTCTTCTCCCTCC
This sequence comes from Brassica napus, assembly GCF_020379485.1. Taxonomy (NCBI): domain Eukaryota; kingdom Viridiplantae; phylum Streptophyta; class Magnoliopsida; order Brassicales; family Brassicaceae; genus Brassica; species Brassica napus. The sequence goes on along the minus strand of NC_063450.1, from coordinate 288,428 downwards.
CGTGGCGCGGATTTTTATACTGGTGAGGGTTCTTTTTTTTTTGCCGCCCTAATTTATTTGGGTTTTTAACTTTTTATTATTATTAGTGCATTTATTATTAGTAATGCAAGTAGTTGAAAAACGCTTCGATTGTACAAAATCTATTTAAACTGTTGTTATTAAAAAAAAAATTCTATTTAAATTTTAAACTGAGAGTAGTAGTGAGGGCTGACATATAACTTTTCATACTAATGCTCCACCGTTTGAAAGTTTTATATCAGTCTTTATGCACAAGTTTAAAGTTCAAAAACTATATCTCCATGAAATAAAAATTGAAAACCAAAACACACACAAATCTATACAATATAAAATGGCTTATTTTGAAGGCCATAATTGAAATATGCTACATCAGCAATTTTATTCACACCAATCAGATTTCTGATTTTGTTCACATCAGTCATTAGCTTATTATGCGTTTATATTTTTTTGGTTACGAACTACATATAAAATAAAGTTGAACTTTCCGATTTCTAAAATATCGATGTCTCTTCACACATGAAAAAAACATTTGTTTCCAATTTCTTATCTTTACTCTACTTCAATGGTGATATTAATAGTGACCACTACCCTCATATTGATTACCTACCTCTCTTTAGGAAGTTTATAAAATCTATACTATATGAACATTGAAGCTATAAGTAATTGAGAGAGTACACGTAGGATGTTAAACCGTCAATCAAAATATCACAAATCAACATTTTAATTTGCTATTTCTAAAAGAATTTAAATTACATTTTAGTTTGCTATTTTGACAAATCAACATTATGCCAAATCATCATTTAAAAAAATATGTTAATATTTCCAAAATTACATATTTAATAAAAACGAAATTAGTATGTACATATGTAATATAAATTAAACTAACAAAATAAATATTAAAATTGACAACTTACTTAACAAATGGCAACTACTATAGTAGAATGGAAAATCAAAAAATATTAATATTAACAAACAACTTACATTTTTTTAATGTACAATAAATCTAAAAATATTTTATACCAAAATTGAATAGTAAATTAATGTTAAAACAGTTAAAAGTAACAAAAAAAAACAAAACATGAAACTTTCTTATACAAACAACCAATCTTTTTTTGTGTCACGATACAAACAACCAATCAAAATATAATATTTCTAAAAATATGTTAATATTATAAAAAAAATCTATAATAATTGCATATACAATATAAATTAAACTAATAGAAGAAATATTAACATTTGACAAATGAAACTACTATAGTAAAATGAAAAATCAAAAGCAAAATAGTGATATTAACAAAAAAAACTTAATGTCTTATTATGTATAAAGTACATTTTATACTATATAAATTAAACTAACAAAATAAATATTAAATTGGACAACTTACATAAAAAATGGCAACTACTATAGAACGGAAAATCAAATGAAAAATAGTAATATTAAAAAAAAATTTCATATTTTTATTTACAATAAATCTCAAATATATTTAATACGAAAATAGAATGGTAAATAAATGTTAAATAGTTAAAATTAACAAAAATAAAATAAAACTTTCTTATACAAACAACCAATCAAAATATGACAATTTACCATTTTTAAAAATATGTTAATATTTTCAAAAAAAAATATCTTTATTACGAAATTAGTATTGCATATACAATATAAATTAAACTAACAGAATACATATTTACATTTGAGAACTTATTTAACAAATGGAAACTACTAGAGTAAAATGAAAAATCAAAAGCAAAATAGTAAAAAAAAATGTCTTCTTAGGTATAATAAATCTAAAGTATATTTTATACCAAAATAAAATGGTAAGTTAATGTTAAAATAGTTAAAGTAACAAAAACAAAAACATGAAACTTTCTTATAAATAAAGAATTTATCTGATTATAAATAATTGTCTAAACTTTCGGTTTGTTTGTTTTGTAATTGATGTTGGGACTCTACCATATATAACATTCTGACAATTCATTTGATTATTCATGTTTCTCATTTAAACTTAAAAGGTAAATCATTATTTAAGTTTACTATTTTTAAAAATGTTAATATTACCAAAAAATTGTTTATTTCAAACTAAAATATAAATCAATATCAAATAAAGTAAATTTACAAAAATATAAATATTATATTAAGTTAACATAATGTTTAATATTTTTCGAAAATTAACAAATAAATAACGAAAAGAATAATTAATTTAAAAATACAAGACTTTCAAACAAGTATAACAATATAAATCTAAATTTAAACTCATGATTTTCAAAGTTTAAGTTATATACTATTGAAAATATTCAAAATAACATATACTATATATGAGTCTGTAAAATGTTGAATAAAATATATATATATATATATATATATATATATATATATATATATATATATATATATAAGTTGATGTTATAAATCATTGAGAATGTTCACATATTATTTTAAAGCACCAAAAATATATCAAATCATTTTTTTAATTTGGTATTTCTAAAAATGTTAATATTACGAAATTTTTTATTTCAAAATAAAATATAAATAATTATCAAATAAGTTAAACTTATAAAATTAAAAACATCATGTACAAATCTATACTATATAAAAGAAAGTTTCGAAATTAACATAAAAATAACAATCAAATATAATAGTTAATTTAAATATGCAATACTTTCAAACAATTATAAGTATATAAATCTAAAACACATGATTTACAAAATTTAGGTTATACACTGCTGAAAATATTCAACAAAAATATGTATTATATGTAATTTGATGCAATAAATCATTGAGAATATCCACATATTATTTTAAAGCACCAAAATATGTCAAATTACCATTTTAATTATTATTTTAAAAATTTCAAGATTTTCAAAAAAAAATTATTTCAAAATAAAAAGGAAACTACTATTCAATTTAGTGAAAAGGCAAAATTAATAAAGGAATCAATTTGATATATAAAGTAAACCTTGGAAAGACCAACATAAAATTAACTAAAAATAAAAATCTTAAAGAATACAAGAATTTCAAATAATAAAAACAATATGAATCTAAAACACTTTTCATTACATATGAATCAAACAAAATATGATTTCAAAATGGAAGCTATTTCTTTCAAAAAAATATCAATAATAAATTTAGTAAACAAAATTGTCAAATAACTAAAAGAATCAGTTTATTATAAAAAATAAATGTTTGGAAGATCAACATAAAATTAAGTACAAAAATAATCTTAAAAATATAAAGATTTCAAATAATAAAGGCAAAATAAATGTAAATCACTTTTTCATTACATATGAATCTAAATAACATATGATTTCAAAATTGAGAATATATATTATTTAAGTGTTCACATAGAATTTATAAATATCATTATAATAATATAAAAATCAGCATTTCAATTTGATAAAATAAATAAAAAGATTATTTTATTAAAAATAATTAATTTGATATATAAAATAAGTATATATTTGAAATTAAACAAACATTATATTATTAAATAAAATAAAAATAAAATAAAAATAAATAAAATAAATAAAAATTTTAAATTTTTTTTATAAATAATCACGTATGTAACAATAAATAAAAATCAACACAAAACTATAAAAAGATAAATTAAAATTTGTAAAAAGTATCTTTAAGGATAGATTGATATTTATAGCTAATTAATATAATAAGAGATTGACGAGAAAAAAATCTAATTATGCATGCAACCTTTAATACGATATGGACTATATACTTTAAAAATCAGAAATAACTGAAAATACTAATAAAAATATTTAAAGTCAGCATCTTAAGTTAATATTCTTATAAATCTTAAATTTTCTAAAAAAAAAACAAAACAAAACGAAAATTAAAAAAAATGCGTACTTGATATATACTCCCTCCGTTTCATATTAAGTGTCGTTTTAGAGAATTTTTTCATTACAAAATAAGTGTCGTTTTCGATTTTCAATGCAAAATTTATTAATTTTATGCAAAATTTATTTTTCTATTGGTTGAAATATGTTTAGGTGTATAGGTAATAGTGTTTTTTTATAGGAAATGTACAAAATTAATTGTTTTCTTAATCCGTGTGCCGAAACCTAAAACGACACTTATAATGAAACAAAGGGAGTATATGCTAACTCTTCATTAATTAAAGTCAGAAATTATCAAATTATGTCTTAAAATATGTCAAAACATACATATAGCTTATAAATCAAAATAAAATAAATAATTAATATCATAATACTTAATATGATCAAATAAATATAAAGGTAAACAGAAATTTAGTATTTGTTTTTTATTTATATTGGTCTCAGCTATAAAATATTATAAATTTATAATATGTTATATGAGTTTCCTAAAAAAATAATGGTTAATTGTGATTCTTTTTTTACCGAGCCAATTTATTATTTAGTTTACAATAAGTTACAAAGCTCTGTTAGAAATAAGTGATGGTAACAATAATTTAATTATGTAAGAAATATATTGTAAAACATGTCGTTTATCTATATTTTTTTCAAATCATTTATTTATTTGTTCTCAAGCTGTTTTTATCAATAAATGAATAAACATAGTTATTTAGTAACCAACAATTAAAATTTAATAAATTTTGACATATATGTTTTTAAAAAAATCATTATAAAAATATTCATTAAACTTATCAAATATGTTTTTAAGAAAAAACTCTAAATATTCTATAATAAATAAGTTTTTTTTTAAAATATGGTTATTAAAAATTATGCAAACTATATGGTGACTTTTCATAAGTATTTAGTGTAATTCACCGATAAAATTTATAGGACATATAGTTATGAAACTTTATTAAAGCAATTAACATAACATATAAAACTAAAAATGATCTCACACGAGTTCTATCAATGAAAGATATTTGAAACATAATGTTATTAATATATATGACAACATAAAAAAAATCAAAAAGGCTAAAAATTAAAATAAAGATCTCACACGAGTTCTATCAAATGAAAAATATTTGAAACAGAATGTTATTAATATATATGACAACATAAAAAAAATCAAAAAGGCTAAAAATTAAAATAAATTAGTTGAAAATTCAAATAATATTTACAAATAATTTTGACATTAGAGTATAGTCTCAGGCTCTCGACAACAGAAAATAAAGATATGAAAAATATGCATTATACATTCGTCAATTGGAAAATATGTTATCTAAGTTTATGAGATATGATGTGAACTAATAAAACATCGTAATCACGCCATTAATTAATACATAATTATAATATATAACCATGTGGCTGAGTTAAGCGGAATGCTAACAAATCAAAAAAAGAAAGAAGCTTAAAGCTTGTTTGTTTCAAAAGGTAAAAAATTATTTAACATTAGTTTAAAGTTGTATATATTTATTTCTCTTTTTCTTATATCTAAAATAAAATTACTATTTAAATTTCATAAAAATATTTATAATGATTGAACTATAAATAAAATACTAACACATATGCATTTAAGCGACTTCAGTATGAGTATTTCAAATACATATATTCACAAAAATATATAATACTCTTACTTTCATTGTAAAAAAATGGTAAATACAACGTAAAGCTAGATATTGTGCATATGCATTAATTTTCTTATGTTTTTTCAAATAGAAGTAAAGTTAGATATTGTGCATATGAATTAATTTTCTTATGTTTTTTCAAATAGAAAGATAGATAAAAAAATTATAATAAAAATAATTATAAAGTGTACTATTTTTTATTATTAATAGAATGATCAATAATTTTTTTTTAATTAGATTAATAAATAATATAAACACGATTATAAATACACTTACACAAGAGTATAATTGTATAAAAAACTAAATAGAAAAAAAATAATAAAGCATACTTTGAATAAAACTTCATATAAAAATGTATATAAACCAATTATACTTAATTATCTTAAAATTAATATAAAATGATACAAATTATTAAAATAGCTAGGTCTTTATTTCTCGTTCCTTCCTCTCACCTCCGTGTGTGAATATATAACAGGGTATATTGATCTCTATTTTCAAAGGCATGATGAGAAAGCTGTGACCTGTGAAGAAGACTTCTTTGCTGCTATGCGTGATGCTAACAATGCGGATTTTGCTAATTTCTTGCAATACTTTTTTTTTTTTTTTTTTTTTGCTAACAAAATTTCTTGCAGTACTTCTATTGGTGTAATGTCTTGTGAAGGTTCTTGTTTTCATACTACTAAGGATCTACAATGTTAATATTTTTGATACTCTCAAGCTTGAACGCCAGTCGTCAAAATGGTATCCTCCTACGATGCTGAAGCTCGTACCTTCTTTTTGAAATTTAGGTTCTGTTCTTATCATGTCTAGTCTACACCAACTTGAATGCCCTGCCATTGAAATTGACACATTGGCTTGCTTTGTAATGCATACCTTTTCCAGTCAGGAGATACCCCCGACTCCGGGCCAGCCAACAAAAGAACCAACACTTATTCCAGTGGTTGTTGGTCTTCTGGACTCAAGTGGAAAAGACATTACACTCTCCTCTGTTTATCATGATGGTATACAGCAGACCATTTCAAGCAGCAGCACAATACTTCGAGTGACTAAGGTCAGTCAAGAATCCTTCTTTAAACCAAAATGCGGAATGTGACCTTTTGTATTGTGTGTTTTCAAAATTTCTTTTCTGGTCTTATGTTTTTTGTTTACATACAGAAAGATGAAAAAGAGTTTGTGTTATCTTATATATCAGAAAAATCATGTTCCATCTCTGATATTAGCATTCTTAGCAAAAAACATACTGGATTACATATTTAAATCAAGGTCACTCAGTATATTAAAAAGCTTATTTTCAATAGAGTAATCACAAGCATGCTCTGTTCACTCCCTAGCAGCTCCGAGAGGAACCCTAAGGGTTTGAACTGCTGCGCCTACTTGAACGTTAACCACCACCTCGTCGTGCTCCTTTAGTGTCTTTGGCAGCTTTCGGTTCGCGCAATGTGGGGCCTTGCAACCACATGAGTCGCCGCACCGGACCTTGGCCTAGAGGCAGTGACACTTGGACGTCATGCACTTCGACTTCCGAGTGCATGTGCACCCCGCAGTGTCCTCGAAGTTGTCTCCATAATACACACCCACCAGCTTTTGCAGCTCATGCTTCTTTACCTCTCCATCGAGCTGAGAACAAATACAAAGAGTGTGGTTCAAGCTCATAATGTTCACAAAAATCTTAATTAAAACACACGTCAAAATAAATTTTGACTGATTTTTATGAAATTGCTAAACATTGTAAATTTTGACTTATTTTATACGCATTTACTAAATTTTATTGCTAATCTGAGTTCTACCTAAATTTGGAAAATTGCTAAACATTGTAAATTTTGACTGATTTTTATAAGCATATACTAAATTTAATTGACCAGAAATTGTACCGATCATTTCTTACCTCTCTAGCTAGATTATTTCATAGAAACTAAAAGGTCTAAAAATAAACGAATTTGTAATCAAATGAACGAGAACAAATATTTTCTCTCCAAATAAGATTTTTCCTAACTATGAAAAATTTCTTACAAGAAAAAAAAATAACATGTAGAAAAAAGTGTTTACCCATTCAATTTTTCTTTAATTTTTGTTTGAAATCCATAGAGATCAACTCAATTCACATCAGATTAATTATTCTTAGGAGGGTTTGGATGATTGAATTTAAAAAGTTAGAAGTTTTAAAGTATTTTATGAGATTCAATGAATTACATCAAAATAACAACTAAAAACTTCAAACTTTGGAATTTACATTTTTCGTCTGAATTCTATTAAATTCCATCGAAATTCCAATATTATAAAAGCCATTGTAAGATTGAATAATATTGGAGTTTAGTGGAATTTTGAAATCTGTAAATTAAATACTACTGAAATTAATAGAAGTTATAGAATTCACAATAGAATAATAGTGGGGATTGTATTGAATTCTCTATTTTTTCAAATTATATTAAAGTCTTCAATTGAATTATCCTTCTTTAGTTGGAATTTTTAATTCTCTTTTGTTATTTTCTTTTTCTTTTGTTGATTTTGAAAGATAATGCACAAAATTACATGGTTGTTTCGAAACTTGAATACACAAAACTATATTGACAAAAAAAACAAGGGAAAATTGCCAAAAGAGAACAAGAAAACAACATAGTTGTCCCTATGGTATAAATCCATCATTAAATTGTCCCTTTAGTATAAAATTTTCCAAAATTCCAAAACTAACCTTGAATTAATCTAATTAAACATAATTTAATTGTGTTTGTTTCATGTGCTAAGTAATTTTTTTTTTTTAAAAAACGTGTTACAAAGATATATTAAAAAAGTTAAAACAAAAAGGGAACAAAACACGTAACCCTAATTTCTTGTTGGTTTCTCCGCCTCTCTCTCAAGAAAAACAATCGAGACTTTGAAAATGGCGATCCTGTGTAATAACCGGTGAATTCAACGGCGAAATCAAGCTTCTCCGCCTCTCTGCTGCTCGCTGCTTCTCTCTGTTTGCCTCCACCTCTGAACTAATTTCGTTTTTGTTTCACCGCCTCTCTCTGATGGCCAAAAAATTGAGACTTTGAAGATGGCGATCTTGTGGACGAACCAGTGAAATCAAAGGCAAAATCGAGCTTATCCGCCTCTCTGCCTCTCCGCTTCTCGGCGCTTCTCTCTGATTCTCTTCACCTCTCCGCTACTCTCCGCCTCTCTGCTTCTCGTCGCTTCTCTCCATTTCTCTCCACCTTTCGGCTTCTCTCCCCTTCTCCGCCTCTCTCATCCGGCTATCTGGTCTCAATTTGTGAACGGTTTGTTTCTTTGATTTGTCTTAGTCTTTGTTTCATTATTAAGTTTGTTACTTTGACTTGGATCAATATTTGTTTGCTTGTCTGAATTGACTTTTTGATTATGTGAACCGATTTTGGTGAACAATGTTAGTGTTTGTGTTTGTCTTTATGAGTGTTACGATACTGATTTCGCTGAACAAAGTTTGTGTGTATTTGACTGTTAATTGTCTTAATTTGCTGATTTGATTGCGAGATGGAGATTGACTTGTCTTATTTGATTAATCGATCTACTGTGTTTCTAAATTTAAATTTGATTAGACAATGGTGTTTTGCTTTTGATTATTATCTTGTGTTTGGCTCAGTTTCACTCTGGCTCAGTTTCACTCTTACGCTTGTTTCGGACGTTTGCATGTTTATGATATTGCTGTTAACAACCATGTGTTTTATTATCTTTTGTAGATATGGAGCTGGAGCTACCTAAACGATTATATGCAGAGGGTTCAGAACCTCGGGTTAAGAAGATCAACAACAGTTGCCGCATGGAACTTATCAGAGATCTGAAGAAAGCTATGTGTGCAGAGTACGATGATGTGAAGAGAGATCCTGTTTTCACACATATCATGGCTATTGCCGAAAATGATCTCAAGTTCTCTGGGAAACTAGTGGATAGCTTCATATGTAGACAGCTGATTACCTCAAAGCTGCATGAGAAGTGGTTTGTTTTTGCGAGGACGCCTCTCCGGTTTTCGCTTCAGGAGTACCATGCTGTGACAGGCCTCAAGATTACACGGGAAACTAACAGTGACGTAGTGAAATGGAAAAACGACGGGGGTTTTTGGAGTAACCTACTGCACACAGGTGGTAAGATCACCTTGCAGTCGATCAGAAAGGTTCATCTACAAGAAGTTCACACTTGGACGCGGCTTGATAGGATGAGGTTGATCTACTTGTGTGTAATAGTGGGTGTGGTGATGGGGAGAGATGAGAAGGTGTCCATCCCTCATATGTACATCAAGTTGGTGATGGATTTTGACAAGGTTCGGAAGTTCCATTGGGGTCTTCACTCGTATGATTTCCTGTTGAGTTCGATTGAGAAGGCAATGAAGAAGTTGGGTAAGAAGGAGAGCTACATTTTCGAGGGTTTCTCCTATGCTCTCCAGATTTGGATTATGGAGGCAATTCCTGATTTTGGAGAAATATTAGGCAGAAGAGTCTCAGACAGCTTCAAAGGTCCAAGGTGTGGCAATTGGAAAGGAGTTGCAAAAGTTTCTTATGAAGACATCATTGAGCTCGAGGACTCCTTAACTAAGAAGGTAACATTCTCTCTGTTTTTTTCTTTTATATGGTTGTTGTATATATTTTGTTTGGATTTTCATGTTTTAACTGTTTGCAGGATAACTTCTTCTCGGTCATATCAGTGACTGGTAATGGTGATGTGTTTCTAGATGCTCAGTACACAAGGGAGGGTGAGATGGAAGATGAACGAGTGGACCTTGTTTTGGGGAGGATCAGGAACAAGTATGATTGGAGCAACACAGACTGGCCAGTTTTAGACCCTGAAGAGTCTAAAATGGAGGAACCCGACAGCCATGATAGAGGGTCAGAAGCTGATAAGATCGTGGATCATACGGATGTTGTAGCAGACGAGGAGAACTCTTCGGTTAAGGTCGCAGGAAAAGGCAAGAGAAAGTTTCTTGATGAAGGAGCAGAGACAAGAAAGAAGAAGGTGCTGTGTAAGCGATCAGCAGAAAAGTTTCTGACTTTTGGTCCTGAAACTATGAGTTTCATTGAGGGTCTTATCCGCACATCTGTCACTTCATTGGGAGATGTGCTCAGTATGCAAATGGCGAATATGGAGAGGGTGTTTACAGAGAGGATGGGAAAGATGGAGATTGAGGTTTCACAGCTCAAGGACGCAATCAGTTTGACTGGTGAAGGAAGCTATCCTAGTAAGAAAGAAACTGAAGAAGCTCCACTAAACAGCAAAGCCAAGGAAGCTCCACCTAAGAGCAAAGGCGCTCAAGCTCCACCTAAGAGCAAAGGCGCTCAAGCTCAACCTAAGCGCAAAGGCGATCAACCTACTCCAACAAAAAAGGTACTACCTAAGAGAAAGTGTAGAACTTGATGAACCTGGAACTAGGATGCTTGAGTTAGGGTGCTGGAGCTAGGCTTATGGAACTTTATATTGACTGTGTAATATTATGTAATATGGAATGTGAAACTTTGTGTAATAGGTTTCTAAAGTGTAATATGTTTGAATGTTTGTGTATTAAACTCTATGAATGTAATGCTTTGTTTGTGTTATGAATAAATGGCTTCTTCTTATATGCAATGTTTTAAATTTTAATGAATAGGACGGGAAAAAGATTGCTACAGAAACTAATGATTTTGATTTTGGATTGAGTACACAAGACTTGCGGGACCTGTCCCAAGCTACATTTGTTGACGGTTTTGATCTGTCTCAAGTGAAAGTTGAGACGTTAAGTAAATCGAAACCGTTTAACATGGCTCCACTGCAGTGGAATGATGAGGAAATGGATCGAACCAAAGAAGACTCGCCAGATGCCGCGTTGGTGTTTTTCCGTGAAGAGGATTGGGAAAAAGTTAGAACTTGGTCAACTTCCTCCACGTAAGTACTCTATTCTCATTCATCTGACATGTATTAATACATTTAAAATAAACTAATGAATGTTTTACAATTTTATCATTGTATTTGGTTTCAGACCTATACGGATTGGACCTGCCACTTTAGATTTTGAGATTGCTAATCGTCTTATGGATAAATCTGAGTGGTTAAATAGCTTGGTAAACCTTAGAGACTATTTGCTTCCATATGTGTCTTTTAAATACATTGTGTGTGCTAAGATTTTCAAAATATGCAGGAGATTGACGCTGCAATGTACGTATTCCGGGAGAGAACATCTTTGAAACGATGGAGACCTCATCGTGTCGCCTTCATGACTGTCGTCTTCAGCAATATGATTAAAAAAGAGTATGGTCATTTAGAAGCTCAGGGTAGAAAGAGCTACATGCTTCATAATTTGCTACTGCAGTTCGGTAAAGGAGTCCTTCCACCACATGGCAGGACACATGAGATATGGAATATAGATGTGGATCGCCTGTATGTCCCTGTTCATGTCAGTGGGAATCATTGGATCGCCTTGTGCATCAGTTTCGTGACGAGGAGCATTGAAGTGTTCGACTGCTCGGGTAAGAAAAGGTACAAGGAGGTGGATGGGTTCGCAAACCTTATTCCGCGTATTGTCAAGGCAGTTCAGCCTATGAGACACCAGAAGGATTTCGCAGTCGGTGCATATACTGTTTCCTATGTCCCCGTTGGGAATCTGAATAAAAGTGCATGCGACTGTGGCGTCTATGCAGTGAAGTTCATTGAGTGTCATGCGCTTGGATTGGAGTTGTCGTTGTTGCATGATGGTAACATTATCGAAGCTCGCCACAGGATTCTATGGGATCTTTGGGAAGCAGCTAATGATCCGGAATTGATTGATAGGATGTCAAAGTATCAATCCCCGGAGTGTCTCTCTTCGACTGTAGAAGAGATTTTGTGAGACTGCTTGGTTTCAAGTTCTAATGTAATGAACAAGATTGCTTAATCTGATGTATAACTTCTAGATTTTATTATCATTTTTAGGAACAAGACTGCTTAGTTTATTGTATAACTTCTAGTGTTTAATTATGATTTTTAGGATTGACTCTTGTAATCAAATGTACATCTTGTGGTTTTGTTATTAAGAGTTTTTAGCTGAAGAATGCTAGAATTTAACACTGTTTTAAATTAGAACCTTAAGCTAAACCCTAAACATGCCCTAACCGAAACACAAAACCCGGAACAAGACCACAGTCAAACCTAACCTAAACCCTAAACATACCCTAAACGAAACAAAAACCCATAACAAGACCACAGTCAAACCTAACCTAAACCCTAAACATACCCTAAACGAAACAAAAACCCATAACAAGACCACAGTCAAACCTAACCTAAACCCTAAACATACCCTAAACGAAACAAAAACCCGGAACAAGACCACAAGAACATTTAGAATAATTGTTTTACTAGATCATCCCGTAGGAGTAAATAAATCGAATCAAATGTAATACACTTAACTTGGCTTCTTGCAAACCAGACTTTTGATCCAACTCAACAATCAAACCCGACCAGAACTAGATCCACAATAAACCTAAAACCCGACATATATAACACCAACTCAGCAACCAAACCCGACTTTTCCCATTTTTTTCTGTTCTTCTTTTTCGTCAATCTCCTTTTTCTCTCTGAAGCAGTTTCTCACACACATGAATACTTCAAGGCGACATTCATACGGGGTGCCATCTAGGTGCTGGTGCGGGAAAGGGGTTGTGATATTCTACTCGAGAACTGATGACAATCCTTACCGACGGTTCTATAGATGTGAAATAGGGGCACAGGTTCATAGTCTTGATTTGTTTTTCGATTCAATTACCGATTTGTTATGTTCCTTTTTTGTCTGATTCGATTTTCGATTGTGTAGGATAAACAGCATGTTTTTTCATTCCATTTTACTTCTCCTAATTTGATTTTCGTTTCTATGTAGCGAAAGAAGGAAAATCATTTATTTAAGTGGGTTGATGACGCCTTGCTTGATGAGATTCGAAGGGTAGAGGCTGAGCAAGGGAGAATTGTAGAAGAGATTGAAGATCTGAAAAGTAGTATCACACAGAGAATAGAAGAAGAAGTTAGGAAGCAGAAAAATTCACTCGAATTAGGTTGCTTAGGAAGCATTCTATGGCTTTTTGGAAGATTAAGAAGCCAAGAATGAGTGAAATCAGTCTACTGGTTCTAAGTATCTTCTTGTTAGTGTGTTTTTTTCATTTTTACCAGTCATTTGGTTCTTAGTATTGGCTTCAATAAGTGTTTTGTTGCAACAATATTTGTGTCGACTTTACCAGTCAAATGGTTCTTATATTTTGTGCTCAGTGATCTGTTCTTACAATCCACCTTTTTTGTTGAAAAATCAGACATCAGCTATTGTCAAACAAACTTAAACTCGAACTCAAAAGCATAGCTGAACATAACTAAACAAACAGAGAGATAGAGAAGTGAAGTGAAAATAATACCAATGTATAACAATGAAACTGATAAAATAACCATACAAGAATTATCCAAAGTATCCAAAGTTAAACAAAGTTGATTGTTTTTAGAAGAAAAAACCATACGAGACAAGGCAATACTGCACTTTCAAACACCACAACTTGCATACTTGAACAGACCAACCTGTAACAGAAACATAAATACCTGAAACACAATTAAATCGAGATTGAAAAACATATAAACGAACTGGCTATATAAGCTGACCCTTACCATATGTGACTGACTATATTGGTATTTTACAAGTTGCTCTGTTGTGCCCACTAATACCACATCTACTACACTTGCGAGGCTGCCTCTTTTGTGATGTTTGCGATGACCGAAGTTTATCTTCAACAGTTTCATATCTCCGTTTTCTATTCCTTCCAACTGATTTTCTTGACTCTGGTGGTAGCACATTGTCCACGACAACATCTTCTGGCATGGACCAAGCATCCTCAGGAACAGCAATAGGATTGATGCTTTCATGATAAGCTTCTCGCCAAGCTTCTGTAGTGTAAAATAAATCAGTTAATGTGTGTGGCTGTCTGCCAACATGAAACCCAGCTTTAATTGCGTGCCGACAAGGTATCTTCATCAGGTTGTACTTCCCACATGAGCAAGTACGTCTATCCAAATCAACTAAGCAGTCGATTTTATCACCTCTAACAAGCAAGCGACCATCGCTGACAGGGTAAACTGCAAATCTTTTGCCTTTCTCGGTTCTCCTTTCAATCTTTTTCTCCACATCTTCGGTAAGAGGATGATTATGCTTTGAAATCTTTTTCTTACGGTTATAAAACCACCGAGTCAGCATTTCTCTGATACTGTCCAACAAGGGAATGATTGGATACTCTCTCGGCGAACGCAAAGCAGAGTTGATGGATTCGGCAGGGTTTGTTGTCCTTATGTCATATCTATATCCAGAGAATTGACATCTTGCCCACTTTTGGACTTCAGCATCCCTTAGGTATTTTCCAATTGCCGGACTGATATTACACACATTAGCAAATATCTTTTCAAACTCAGCAACTCTATAAACCTTGGACGCCTTTGCAACCAACCCAACAAGTCCTTTCCCATGGTAATATGTTACCACATTATTCAACAAATGATGAATGCAAATACCATGTTTAGCTGTTGGATACACAGTCTCAAGCGCCTTAGCAATGGCCGCATGTCTATCCGAAATGAAAGCCAAATGATGATCATCAGCAATGACACTATTTAGTTGTCTCATAAACCATTCCCAAGAATTTTCATTCTCTGAGTCGACTACTCCGAATGCAAGAGGATACAAATTAGAATTTCCGTCTACAGCAGTTGCAACCAATAGAACTCCTTTGTATTTGTTCTTCAGAAAAGTGCCATCAACCACAATAACCCTCCTTATGACTCTGTTAAATCCTCGTAGCGATTGCCCAAATGCAATAAACAGGTACCGAAATCTCCCTTTGCTGTCAATCTCATACGATGAATGTGTTCCCGGATTAGCCTCTCTGAGCATGTGCAAGTATTTCGGTATTTTTCCATAACTTCTCTCTGGTATACCTCTAACAGCATTAACCGCATATTCACGAGCATCCCATGCTAAAGATTTCGTGATCTCACAGCCATGATCCATAAGCATAATCTGTATTATATCATTGCATTTCGGCCCTTCCTTAACCCCTTCATACCTATGCATAATCAGACTGCCTATAGTTTTGGCCGAAGCAGTCCTACCCGGTTTGGTTTTGTTTGAAGGTGCACATGTATGTTCACCGACATACTTTTTGATAATGAAATATTCAGAATCCTGCAAACACTCTGCTCGAACACACCAATTGCATGCATTATCCTCACATCTAACGTACCAAAGTTGTCTATCCGTTTTGATAACCTCATAGTGAAAGTTATGCTTCATTGCACATATCTCAAAAGTCGCCTTCAGCAAAGTTTTGTTCTCAAACAATTGTCCCTTCTTAACAACATTGAGCACAGAAAACTTTGACATCTTATGTACGTCCTCTTTGGCCGAGATCATGGTATCGGCATGATAGGCATCCTCATCAACTTCGACTCTTCTAATCTTTTCTTTCTTTTCCTCGCACTGCCTCTCAACAAACACAGGAGCTGGTTCATTCCCCCTATCAACCGAGTTTCCCTCCTCTTGAGCAGTAGTTGAATCAGCTGGCGACTTGTTAAGATCAAAGTCTGGTTCATTCAGATTCTCAACTTTGGCTTTAGATGTTACACACAATCGAGTAGAAACACACTTTTGAACAAAACAAACAAAATTCTGAAGCTGTCGATCATTTGCAATGATCACAGGCGGACAAGTTGATGTATTGATCAACTCATTAGGTAGATAACTCAACTCCAAATCGGGTAAGCTATCTTCTTCCATATCAAAATCTTCCAAAACCATTCTTTTAAAATCCTCTAAGGTAGAAGTTGATTCCAATAACAGTAGCCTAGCCCCTCTCTCATCAGCCGTAAAAACCCATCCCGTGGTTGCTCCAAACTCCCAAACACCACATGTTGTATAGATATGCATCATAGAACAAGAGTTTGTAAAAATCACAAGACAAACTATAGAGAAATCATTGGAAAATCATAGATTGGTGAAGAAGAACATTCAAAATCGATTTTTTTTTTAATTTTTCACGAACCAAATCAATGAAAACACGTTTTAGGAAGTTAGAATATTTTGAGAATATTTTAAAAACTGCAACTTCCTTAATTTTCGAAAATTCAGTTTTTTTATCCGTAGAAGGCACCTTCTACACTGTGTAGAACATAACAAAATTCCAGAATGTAATTTCTACACTATGTGGACGTTCGTATATGTTTTAGATTTTGCATTCCTGATAACTTAGAATACTCAATAAAAGTAGAAACAGTTTTCTGAATAAAAGTAGCGATCATTACAAATAGTAGAATACGTATTCCCCATATTTAGAATTATAGTAAAAAGTAGTTTGTACGTTCTAAAACAAGTAGATGGATGTGTTCATTCTAGAATTCATTTTCTACTTACCCGTTTTGTGTAGAAACAGAATTCTACTTTTAGTAGAACGTAATTTAAAAATATTATTTATTATGTTTTTCAACCCAAAAAAAATATGTGTTTGTGTAAATGGGTGTTTTATTAATTGTTTATATTTTTAATAATTTTTCTGATTCATATAACTATTTATTTCATTAATTTTAACATATGGAAAGGGTAAAACGGAGAAAAAATGGACAAAAAAAGATTTATACCATAGGGACAACTATGCTGTTTTCTTGTTCTCTTTTAGCAATTTTCCCAAAAAACAATAACATTTAGAAATTAAATTTTAATTTTTAGCAATGACATGAAATTCTTTAAAACTTTTGGTAACTACATCACAATTTTGGATTAATAGTGTTTGTATTATTTTCTAATTTTTAGTCAGTGGTTCAAAATATAGTCCAAGAAAATTAGTCATGTTTAAAAAATCAACATAGATAATTTTGCTGGGCTATATTTTGAACTACTAACTTAAAAATAAATTAGCCAAAATTCATATACATATTGCAGAAATAATTTTCTTGGACTATATTTCGAACCAAACTATATTCTGCTTTGGCCATTTAAAAACCTAAATGCTTTTATTAGACGTTTATAACTGCAATTAGTGTTGCCTAAGCCACTTTCATCCAATATGGTTCTCCAAACAAAAGTTGAATGAACCTTCCTCTCGAGAGAGGCTAAGACTAATCTTGGCGTGTTGGTAGAAATAATATAAACCTTAGACCATCATTATCAGTAGCTTTTTAGGTGGGTTCTTAATTTAATTAGAATTAAAAATAAATGAAAAATACAAATTACTTTAAGCAACGTATCTTAAACAAGCTACATAAGAAACGCCTCTTATTGTATACGTGTCACCTCTCTGCCCTTTCATCTCTTTCACAACTCTCTTCTCTTTTTTTTTCCAATTCCCGTCGGTTGAAATCAAACAAAAAAAGAGGAAAAAGGTTGAAGAAGAATCAATCAATCGTCGTTTTCGTCTCGATTATACCTTAACCCCACCCCCCCCCCCCCCCCCCCCCCATGGAAATCGAGGTCTCGAGCTCGACTCATGATACCGTCGATTTGGATAGTATTCGTGTCAAGCGGAAGACGTTGCAGAATCTGCTCGACGATTGCCATAGAGCTCCCGAGCTGCTTAATCTCGCCGATACTGCTCCCAGTGGAGATAGAACCGAAACAGGTGGTTCCGGAAAGGATTACAGCAACCCCGTTGGCTCATCGGAGTCTCCTTAGCCGATGAGTATTTTAGCAGTCGTCGCTCTGCTTTTTTTTCTTCTGGTTTCTGCAAGTCCGATCGAGACATACATTTACTAATTACCGAGTTTGCTTGTTTCCTGGTTACAGGGGACATGTTTCAAACAGAGCTTGAACTTGCCTAACCTGTAGCTATGGATCACTGGATCACTTCTAAACCAAGGTTTTGAATTCGTCAAATCATTCACTTGATTTTGTATAACTACCAGGGGTCTAAAGTTAATTTTATGGATGTTGTTTATGCTTTGAAGAGGCAAGGTCACACTCTCTATGGCGTCAGACGAGGCTGCTTCTTGAGCTTGACGCTGCTCCTAGCTTGAAGAGGCAAGGTCGCACTGTAATCACATTGCTTGTATTGAAAACTTGCAGATTATAGTCTATTCTTCTGCAAAAGCCTTTAGAGGAAGCAAAAAGGACAGAAGCATTGCAGAATGACGATGCCTGGGTTGGATCATTTCAGAGCTTCATGAGTGATTGATAGCTCGTGGTGGTTTAGTAATGTTGATGTCACTGGGATCACTCGTAGGAAAGGTTTTCAGGTGAAAACTGATTTTAAAACTATGATCTTTTCTTTGTCTTAGATAGAACATAAGTGTTAGAATAGTCAAGTAACAATGTGCTTTAGTGTCTAGAGTTAATTGATGTGTTGTTGATGTAATTTTCTTGGATAACAAGGTTTCAATGCATAGAATGAAAAAAATTAAGAACCCCAAAATAGGAAACTACCATTGGAGACCTAAAATTAAAGCATCACTTAACTAAGGTTCTTAATTAGTTTTAATTACTAAAATAATGAATAAGAAACCCAAATGGGGTTATGGGTTAATCATGCTCTAAGATGTTAAGAGGTAAATGATTGTTTGTATATATTGAAGAATCTAAGAACTTTTCTTAAAGAATGACCAAAAGAGCCAAATGAATATTGCACTACAGAGATTGGACTGGAGATTATTACACAATTCATTCTTACAAAATACGTCTTCTACAGATTCTATCCCTGTTTTGTGTTCTTCTAATCTCTTCCCAAAGCCTGAAACCAAAGAAGCACCCCAAATGCATCTTTCAGTTTCCAGAGACATCATCCAAAAATACATGGAACAAAAAAAACCAGATTAGTCAATCCACAGAACCAATAGCTCTGAGATTTCAACTGTTACCTGCAATTAATGTGGTGAAGTTAATAGATGACTCCCTAGGGAAACCGAAGCAGAGATGATCCTCTTAAGTCTTAAGCTGGAGGAAGTGTGCGACGACATGTTGGGCACTCCATCTTTATGTCCATCCATCTCTGTAAGCATCCCGAGTGGAATAAATGCTCGCACGGCGTTACCATGCAATCATTAGTGCGCCTCCTGAGATCAATTGTGGCCATGCAGATTACGCAGTCCCTGCTTCTGTTTACATCATGATCCAATCGTCTGTAGTAGTTGTATTTCTCAGGTAGCATCTGCCAAGCAAAACACAAATGAGTTCTTGATTTATTGAAAAAAAAACTCGAAGAAACTTACTATTGATCCAAAAAAAGATATCGGAACCACCAACACACCTTCCGAGGAACAAAGCAACGCGACCCGAAATAATGCTGAAGAAGAAGAACAGCAGCTTGAAACCCGATGAACGCGCACAGGCCTATACACCAGGCCTTGCTGGCCTCTACACGCATGAAGTTCTTGGGGCATCCAAATACATACAGCGGTATGGCAAGCCGTGTAACCGTCATCCCCAAGATATAATAAGGGTGCAGAGGCTTTCTAGAATCACGAACAACGTTTGCAACTATCTGCGGAATCCAAAATGAGTACATGACAAGGAGGATCCACCGCATGTAGTTGTGGAGCTCATACATTATCAATATGCCTCCAAGTAGGATTCCATCTGTTACAATGAGAGAAACATCAAACATTCTGTGAGAATCCGAAGCATTTACTTGATGAACAAAAATGAAAGACAATAAATTAAAATACTTACAGAAACGGCTGTAGAGAAAGGAGAGCTCACGCCTCATTGTCTCCCAGCCCTCACCGCTGTTTGAAGGCCGGGTTGCTTTCCATATGGCCAGAAGATATCTCATCTCAAATATCGAGAACACTACGAATTTGAAGAACGCTGCTGTTGCAAACGCGTTAAATAATGATTCTGCATACGAAGAAGTGAAGTCTTTATCTTACAGGATGACTAAGAAAAGCATGAAAAGGTTTCATTGATATATATATATATACACGTACGTACCAACTAATATCCCGGCTGTAAGATGTAAAAGGCATAGATAAGAATCCATGATGGCTTGCTGCCCGATCATTACAATGGAGACCTTTGCAGCACCCTTGTATTCAAGAAGAGTTATATCCCAGCGTGTGTTAGGCATCATTATCTTCCTTTAAAATGGATCAGATCAAATTAACAAAATATGAGAATCTTACAGATTGTGTGTTACTGTGCTCCATTTGCCGTATCAACAAAAGAACCTGGAGGAAGGAGACCTAAGGACGATAACAAGTCAAGGAACCCACTAAAACTGCTACGGTGTTGGTCATTCTGTGATGGATTGGACAAAAGGATACAAAAGTGACCATCAGTGTATAGTTGACAGCTTTGTTGTAGTAGACTTCAACGTTAATGGAGGTTGCATTGAGCAACAAGGGGGAGAAGCAATCTCCGTCGTCATCTACTGCAGGACTTTCCATCAATCCTTCAATGTGAAAATAATCTTTGTCTCCACCTAACCAAAATTAAGTAAACTTCTCTCAAAGTCGGTCCAGAGTTAACTAAGAAGTCAGTAGCAGAAGAGAGGGCATACATACTGTTTTGAGTAGAAGAGGCTCGGGATATCTGAGCTGCTATTTCGATATTACAATGCTTCTCCATCTCATGTATTGGAGCTGGAAAAAACACAATGACAATTCGAAGGTGAGAGATGTAGCAGGAAAGCACATATGAGATGGAAACACAGTTGGTTCCTCCTACTCACAAGCCTTTTGTTTCGACATTATTCTGTCTCTTGGAGATTCTTGAAGTACTTGAGAGGAAAAAATGCCGAGCTGTACGACAACACAACTAGTAAGCTCGCCAGAGATTTGAAGGCATAAGAATTAAAGATAAACAAAGGAATCAGGTGGGAAAGTGGATGATTAATTTACCAGATGATAGGGGTTGGAGAGAAGATAATCGTCTTCGAGGCCTGAATCACCATTCTTTCCGCTGAAATGTACAAAACCTTATTGATACAGAATCTTAAAAAAAAAATCGCAATTAGAGTAATCAAATACAGATGTTATAGGAAGAGACCTGTTAGCAACAAGACGGAGCTGACGGAAGGGCCAGATATAAACACCTTCGACTTTAATTTGGGCACCGCGAACATTGTGTTCATTGTCAAAAACGTCATGGAAAACAACAGCACCCTGTCCCCGCTCAAAGTTAATAACAATACCATTTGTGATATATATATATATATATATATATAAAAAAAAGAAGAAAGAAGAAGTAATGACCTGAACATAGTGGACACCAGTAATCTTAGTAGGACTAGTGACTAACTCGATGACAGAGTTGCCATTTTGATTACGGAAGTCAGGGAACTTGGAAGAGCTATTTACAGTATCTTGAAACTTCCAGGTGCCTGCAAGAGACATACATATGAGAGATTGGTGATTACAAAATACGAAGAAGAAGAAGAAGAGATGATGTGTTGTGGGAAAGCAGAAAGCAAAACCTCTGTAAGTTCCTGTTATATTCCAAGGGGAAAATGGTCCGCTGCTTACTTCTTTTTTACCAAAGAGCCACTTGCAACATATATCATTACCAAACACAAATCAGAAAATATGTAGGTAGCTCAACAACAAGGAAGGGGTATGTGATGAAATCATATATGAGGATCGGGATTCAAGTCAAGCAACTCATAAGACTATAAGCTTTTATACAAAAAAAAAAAAAAAAAAAAAAGAAAAGGAGAAACCTGATCGCCCCAGGATGATCGAGAGGTGTCTCTGATGGGTCTGAGTCCATTGGCTTGTTGCGTAACCAGAATCGATAATAAGCACAAGAAAAACCCTAATCCCAAATTCGACTTCTTCATATGGCAATGATGATATTTTTAAAAAAAATTACAATGCGGTCTTCTTCTGACAATCAAAAATGCATATCATAAAAAGAAGAAGAGAGAGAGAGAGAAAGGAAGGTTGCTTCAAGTGAAGTCAAACCAACCGAAATCGGAACGAAAGAGAGAAAGTGAGAGCCCAACAAACTGATATTTTGAGAGACGAAAGAAGAAGAAGAAGAAGAACCAAATTGATTTTGATGCTTTCTTCTAACCACAACAAACAAATTAGAGATTAAAATTATTTATTTGTTGTTCGTCTCCACACCAAACCTAGCAGCAACTAGACACATAAACAACACTTATTTAGGACTTCTGCTCAGATTCCAACTCCCCATTTCGTATGATCGAGATCAATCATACATACAGCTTCAATTTGACTTTTGACATATTCAACCAATTAATTAAAAACAATGAGAGATTCCCAGCCAGGTGTGGTGAGAAGGTGAGGTCGTTCGAGATTCTCTCTATCCGACTCTCTGATTCCACCCTCCTTCCTTCCTTCCTTCTCACGATAGTTTAATTTCTTTTTTTTTATATAACAAAGGAAAATGGGAAGAAGGTCAGCCAACAGAACTAGAAACTTGGAAACAGGAGTTACTTTCACTCTCACTCCAAGAAAACATTAAGGATTCTGAGGGAAAAAATCGTCGGAAATTTCGTCGAAATATCGTTATTCCGACGAAACACGTCGTCGGAAATAATTCCTCGGAATTTCTTTTTTTCTCGGAAATCCCTCGGAATTTTCAGACGGAATTCCGAGGAAACTAGTTTCTCGGAAATGTCCTCGGAATATACCGAGGGAGAACTTCGTCGGTATAATTTCCCTCGGTATATTCCGAGGGACCAGTTCCTCGGAATTTTCCGAGGGAACAGTTCCTCGGAATATACCGAGGAACATGTCCCTCGGTATTTCCCGTACGTTTTTAAAAAAACGCATCGATCGATGCGTTTATGAACAAAAATGCATCGATCGATGAAGTGAAAAATATAATTAATTTCCTCTGAATGTAAAAAATATTAATTTTTTTAAAAAAATAATATTTCTGAAATTTTAATTCGAAAATATGAAATTAAAAGTAAAATTGAAATCATATTAATTAATATTCAAAGTTTGTCAAATAAAAATAAAACATTCCGAGTTTGTGGAAAAAAAAAACTACGGGTCTGGCACGTCCGGGAACACCTCGTTCGGGTACATCCTCTGCATCATCTCCATCATTTGCTGGTTCAGCCTCCTCTGTGCCTCAAAGCCCGCCTGTTGAGCCGCCATCTGGGTCTCCAACAAAGATATACGATCATCTTTGTCCTTCAACTGAGCCGTAAGTACTTCTGGATCAACAAAGGGCGGTGGTGCAGAAGAAGGGGGAACCGACCGGGTGCGACGACCCAAACCGACCAAACGTCCCTTCTTCTTTGGAACCGACTGAATAGAAAAAAGCCAAATTTAGAAATTTAAACCAAGAAATAAATGAATTGAACTTTAAAAAAAAGAACTTACGGATTCAACGATTTCGTTGATTCGAAACCGGGACAAGTTGGTCGAAGCCGTCGAAGCGTCATCCTCGGTTTGAAGCTGAGACACTTCGTCTACCACCTGAGTTTGGACCAGGTCGATCACGTCCCTCACAAGACCGTCATCAATCTGGCCGGTCTTCTTGTTGGTATACGCCCTCCTCATTAGGGCGAGATCATCAACCGGCTCGCCATCATTTTCTTCCGCCTTGAAAAAAAACATAAATTAAAAAAACATTAGAAATTAGAAGAAATGCACAATAAATTTAAATTCTGAAACTCAAATAATTGAAGAAAAAGCGGTTGAACTTACCATGCGATCTCCGAGAGTGGCAATAGATTGAGCACCCAAGTTATGCTTGTAGATGCCCTTCCCTTTACGGTCGCTCCTGCGGTTGGTGGAGTTGGTGGAAGAAGTTTCTTTCGTCTCTTCCTTATCCCAATGCATACACAACTCCTTCCAAACCGTGTCGTTCATCGACTTTGGGACCTTTTAATAAAAAAAAAGGTTTAATAAATTAAAAAATAGTTTAATAAATTAAAAAAATGGTTTAATAAATTAAATCGAACCTTATTGATTTCCCACTTTTTCTTCCACTCGTGGATCTGCTTCCCATAGTTGTCCATTACTTTATGGACGAAGTGGTGATAGATAAAGAGCATCTCATCGGAATTCCAGTTGAACTCTTGCTGAAAAAAAAACACAATTAGTAGAAAATTTATATTAAAGATTAAAAATATAAGTGAAAAAATAGAATACTTACCGCAAACTGACGAAACCACAGAACCTGCTTTTCGGTTGGGAAGTGAGTGAAAGTCGGATGTCCACTGTCGTGGGCCGAGGACATCATACGGTTGATCCATACCCTGATCCCGTTCCCGGATCGGTTGAACCTTATTAAAAGAACAAACGGTTAATAATGAATCCAAATTTAAAAAAAAAATGTTTAATTACCATGTTTGACCCCGTCCATGTGGATACGGAGTGAGATACGGAAGATGGTCACGACCGGGCTGTTGAACCAACTCCGGGCATCACTCCCGGAGGACCCGGAGGAACAGGAGCGGATGCAGCAGCGGGAGCGAGAGGAGCAGGAGCGGGTGCAGCAGAGGGAGATGTATGGTTGGAGCTGTGGGGCGAAGGGGAATCCTGAAAATGGCCGGAATCCCGAGACTGGCTCCCCGTACCACCACGACCACGACGCTGTCGAGGGCGGGTCTGATCATCATGAGACCTGTAAATTAAAAAAATATATTTAATAAATACAGAAATATAGAAATTAAATTTTAAAAAAAAAAATCCCAAATAATTTAATCATAAAAAAAAGATTTATATATATTTAAAATTTTTAATAAATATATAAAAATAGTTCTAATAAACAAAAAATAGTTGTAATAAATTAAAATTGTTTAATAATAACAAAAAAATAGTTTTAATAATATATATATATATATTTAAATATATATATATTTAAAATATTTTTAAATCCCAAATAATAGTTTTTAATCACAAAAAAGTTTAATAGATATTTAAAATGTTGTGTAAAATCCAAAAAATCTAATTTATATAGAAATTTTTTTTTGTAAAATCCAAAAAATCAAATTTATATAGAAAAATCGTTTTGTAAAATACCAAAATCGATTTTATATAGAAAAATCGATTTTATAAATACAAAAAATTAAAAAATTATAAAAAAATTCTAAATCAATTCAACAAAACAAATCATTCAACCAAATCACAATTCTAAACCTATTATACAACCAAATCACAATCCTAACCAATCACCCTAACAAAAATCTACCAAAACTACACAAAAAATTAAAAAATTATAAAAAAATTCTAAATCAATTCAACAAAACAAATCATTCAACCAAATCACAATTCTAAACCTATTATACAACCAAATCACAATCCTAACCAATCACCCTAACAAAAATCTATCAAAACTACACAAAAACCTAACAAATAGAACCTAAGAGAGTGGGATAGGGTCCTTACATGATTTGTGTAAGAGAAGAGGGAGATCGCCGGAGATATCGTCGGATTTCAGGGGGAAATCACCGGAGAGAAGAGAGGATTTGCGCAGAGGAAGAAGAGAGAAATGGGGAAGAAGAAGGGGCTCGTGGTTATAAAACCTAGGGTCCGACGGACATTTTCCGTCGGAATTCTAATTTCAATTTTCGCGAAATATTTGCCCGGTAAAATGAAAAAATTCCAAGGAAATTCCGACGGATAGTAAAATATCCGTCGGAATTTCCTCGGAATATTCCGAGGAAATACCGAGGAACTAGTGTTTGGGGTTTCAAAACATCAATTTTTTTTTGCCGTATTTCATTTCTTATACAATTGTAATGCATACCATTGAGGATTCTTTGTATAGATGAGCATAAACCATGAAATAACAAATTTCAAAACTAATTGAAAGTATTTCCTTTACCGTTCATTAAAACGTATAAGTGTTTGTCTTATGTTGCGAGATTTCGTTCATACAATCGGAAAAGTGTTAATTATACGGAAAGGAACAAATTTTTGACTTCATAATGAACGTAAGACACTTAATAAGGGTTATATAGGTGTTATTCAAACGGCAAAACGTTGTTTTCGGTTTTAAAAACCCTATTTCCTCGGAATTTCGTCGGATTATTCCGAGGGAACTCCGAGGAAACCCTCTTCTTCCTCGGAATTTCCTCGGAATATTCCGAGGAAATTCCGAGGAACCAGTGTTTGGGGTTTGAAAACGTAAACTTTTTTAAATAAACGCATCGATCGATGCGTTATAGAACAAAAACGCATCGATCGATTACTAATATGGCCAGGGCCGTAAGATTGTGATCGATCGATGCGAGTATCCCATCGATCGATCGAGAATCTCAATTGTTCCTCGGAATGTCCTCGGAAAATCTTGTATGTTTTTTTTAAAAACGCATCGATCGATGCGTTATAGAACAAAAACGCATCGATCGATTACTAAGATGGCCAGGGCCGTAAGATTGTGATCGATCGATGCGAGGATGCCATCGATCGATCGAGAATCTCAATTTTTCCTCGGAATGTCCTCGGAAAATCTTGTATGTTTTTTTAAAAACGCATCGATCGATGCGTTATAGAACAAAAACGCATCGATCGATTACTAAGATGGCCAGGGCCGTAAGATTGTGATCGATCGATGCGTTATAGAACAAAAACGCATCGATCGATGCGTGTTCGGAAAACAGAATTATAAGGCAAAACCCTACCTTTTCTAGATCTAAACCTTAGAACTCTCATCCCCTCTGATTTCCCCTATAATTCGCCCCCCTTTTCTCTCTCTATAATCATCCGATTTGAACAATTTTGGGCTCTATTCCACTTGATTTTTCGAGCTCTACCTGATTCCTACACTCGTGTTCACACTAAGACAGGTATACTCCGCGAATCTCCACATTCTGAAATCGTGTTCTTGAGCAATTTTTTGGGTTTTGTGAATTTCGTATTTCCGTTTTGATTCCTTGATCAAATATGCATGAAACAGATGTTTAAACATGAAATAGAACACAATTGTTTTTGATCAACGAGTTCTTAATTGATTATAATCATGTTGAGAGCATTGATTCTATTTTGTAGAGAATGAAGCGCACGAAAATGTCAGGAAAGAAGAACACACAAGAAGAGGGTTCGTCTCAGCTGGAGAAGCAAAGGCCAAAGAAGTGGGATAAGTCTGATACCACCCACTACAACAACATGAAGAAGGTAGCCATTCCGGCTACACAACTAGCATGTCCTGAGACGATGACAATATTGGGAATCCAGGCAGACATTGAAGGACTGTTCCAGAACATGGGTCTAGGCCAACTATGCAACCTCAACGAACCCACTTATCCGGAGTTGGTACGCCAGTTCATAGCATCCGCATACGTCACTCGTCCCGATGATAGCCATCAGGAAGGTTTTCTGGCATTCGTAGTGCAGAAAGTATACTATGAGGTATCTTTCACAGACCTCTGCGGACTATTTGGATTGAGTGCAGGGGAGAGGACATCTGGTCTTTATTGGACTTCAGAGCTGTTGAACTTCTGGGAAACGATTGGCACAGGGGTTTATAGATGTTCTCAGGCAAAGGAGTCACTTATCCGGAGCCCAGTACTGAGATATGCCACACGCCTCATTGGCTCATTGCTATACGGGACAACCACAGCCGCATCAGTCACGCAATGGGAGTTGTGCCTCCTGTACCAAGGTGTGAGGCATTTGCTACCGGCATTTGGAAACTCTACATTCCCACCTGCTACTGCCTTCAACATGGGAGCGGTGCTGGCCGCAAACTTAGCAGGATACAAGGGGAAAGTAACCAAATCCAAGAGCAATGCATGTGGATTTGGTGCAGTGATTACTCGGATCCTTAGACATGTGGGTGTAGACTGCGAGAACCAGCAGGTAGCACTGGACAGATCGAACAACATTGCTTGGAACTACCTGGATGTCATTTCTCTAGTAAGTAAGGAGTTCATAGCTGGTCCCCACTCGAGGATCCATCGGGATGGTCCTTACGTCTACGTATTCCAGGACCGAGCGAAGAAAACACTCTACTGCCACCTGCCTCAGATCGGCCTGACTGCTCTACTTTCAGAGGCTGCAGTTGAGTTCCTACCCCCTGCTACCGCACTAGTAGACAAGCCATCCTTCTTCACGCCAAAATATCAGACCAAAGGCAAGGGCGTGGTTGATGAAGAAGGAGAAGATGAGGCTGCACAAGCCATTCCAGATGATTCACAACCCCATCAGCTACTCCCATCAGACTCCAGCCAGTACAAGCTGCAAGAGCTTCCACCGAACGCCACTTCGCGCCAGCAACAACATTGGAGAGATCAGAGCATAAAGACAAACAACGACATGCTACACAAGATCTGGGCTGCCATTTCACGTATCAGGCCGTGTCGTTGCCAAAAGGATGATGTAGTTCATCGGGACAACTCTCCATCCAGCTCTGGTTCGGGTTCGAGTGGTACACACAGGGTAAGAAAGAGGTCCAAGAGACCCAACGATGCAGGAACATCTGGAGCAGGAGACGAGGAGTAGGAGCTATCACCGGCTATTTTATTTTCTTTTCTATTCTAACGTTTTATGGTCTTATTTTCTGTTAATTTTGAACTGAGTTTTTTGGGTTTCTTAATTATGAGTTCGTATTTCTTTTACATGGTTTCTTCGTTTTATTTGGTTGTGTTCTGAGTAGTTTTTAATTCGTATTCAGCTTTGCCTTGCTAGATAAACCAAATAACTATTATCCGAGGAAAGAGGTTATATCAAGTGTTCCTCGGAATTTCCTCGGTATTTCTTAAAAAAAAAAAAAATAAGTTCAATGGTAGTCTGTTTCCGAGTCATCATCACCAGATGAATCTGAATCTGGATCTTGGTGAAACTCTCCAATCACTGGTTCATCCTCTACGTGAACGACGGCTTCCTCTCCAAAGTCGGTTAAATCGACTACAAGGCCAACTCCAGCTAAATCTTCTGCTGCACTTAAGTTGCCGGATGTGCTTGGTTGTAGTGGGTCTTCCAGCTCAGAACTTCCCTGAACTCGGCCTCTCGGGTTGAGTCTTGTAACAGTAACCCATGGATCATCTCTGTTCCTTACCCGGGGGTACTTGATATAACAAACCTGTAACATTTAGAAAAATTATAAATTAATACACATGATGATGAATCATTCTGAATAATTAACATTTAATTACCTGATCGGCCTGAGAAGCAAGAATGAAAGGATCATAATATTGCAGCTTTCGCCTCGAATTTACTGATGTAACACCAAATGCATCTGTTCTCACACCTCGATCTGGGGTGTTGTCGTGCCAATCACAATAGAAAACAGTACAGCGCAATCCAACCATGCCCAAATACTTGATTTCCAAAATCTCATGTATGTGTCCGTAGTATACATCATCTCCTGATGCAGAACAAACGCCAGCATCATAAGTCGTACTCGAACGTCTCCTCTTCTGAGTTGTGAATGCATATCCTCGAGTACAAAATCTCGGATATGACTTCACAACAAAGTTTGGTCCAACGACCATCTCACGTATCCAATCGTCAAATGTTTCACCTCTGGCCAAACCAGCAGACACCTATTAATAGCACATATATATATATTATATCAATAAATGTGAATTAGTATAAATATGTGATAAAATATATTTTAATTTGTTTAAAGCACTCACATAAGTAAACATCCATCCACTAAATTCTCTCTGCTTCATTTCTTCTAGTTCGTCCTCTGTGGCGTATCTATACTCGAACCGCTTTTCTGCCATGAAAATCCTGTATATGATGACAATAATGTAATTAATTAAGATTTAAATTTCAACTTGTTAAAATAAAAATTTGTAAGCTCATTTATTTACCTCTCATATTGAAGAACGTCTTCGCAGTTGGTGAGCAAATATGTTTGCAAATGACTGCGCTCCTGCTCAGTAAGTCGACGGTCCTTTGGTTTTCCGCTAAGTCGTCCAACGTCTGTGAAAATGTCTGGAACCGTAACATGATATGTTGCCCGTTCGCCTCTATCATCATGCCGAGCAGGTCTTCTG
This sequence comes from Brassica napus, assembly GCF_020379485.1. Lineage (NCBI taxonomy): Eukaryota > Viridiplantae > Streptophyta > Magnoliopsida > Brassicales > Brassicaceae > Brassica > Brassica napus. Next base: position 258,073 of record NC_063450.1, on the reverse strand, counting down.
TTTTTGGTCTGAACTTCTGCTGGAAAGTAGTACTCGGCAAAGTTTGAAGTTTCTTCATTGATCATCTGTGCGACTATAGAACCTTCCACCCTACTTAAATTTTTCACCATCTTCTTCAAATGGAACATATACCGCTCATACAGATACATCCATCTATACTGCACAGGACCACCAAGTTCCAATTCTCTTGCCAGGTGAATAACAAGATGCTCCATAACATCAAAAAATGAGGGAGGAAATATCTTCTCAAGGTTGCACTGAATCACGGCTATGTTAGTCTTCAAATTTTCAATACCTTCAAGAGTCACTGATCTCGTGCATAAATCGCGGAAGAAACCACTTATCCCTGCAATTGCTTCATGAACATTTCGTGGTAATAGTTCCTTGAAGGCGAACGGAAGGAGGCGCTGCATCATTACATGGCAATCGTGGCTTTTCAAGCCAGTAAACTTTCCTTCCTTTCTGTCGATACAGTTACGCAAATTTGATGCGTAACCGTCTGGAAATTCCACATCGTTTGAAATCCAATCAAAGAACGCATCTTTTCCCGCTGCATCAAGTCGGTATATGGGAAAAGGAGCCCTACCATTCTCATCAACATGAAGTTCTGAACGAGCACATATATCGACTAAATCCAGTCTTGACTTCAAATTATCCTTTGTTTTACCTTGAACATTAAGGATCGTGTTCATGAGATTGTCAAAAAAGTTCTTCTCAATATGCATGACATCTAAATTATGCCTTAGCAGATGATCCTCCCAGTATGGCAGATCCCAGAAAATACTTTTTTTGTGCCAGTTATGTAGTTCTCCAACAGCATCTACCGGAAAACGCTCATGTCCACCGACGTCTGGCGTCCTTTCTGCACCAAAATCTCTTAGTTGTATCTTCAAATCTTTCCCACAAATTTCCGGAGGTGGACTGTCAAACACCCTCTTGTTCTTCGTAAACAAATTCCTACTCCTACGATATGGATGATCAGGTGGTAGGAATCTCCTGTGACAGTCAAACCAACACGTTTTCCTTCCGTGTTTTAGTTGGAAAGCATCAGTGTTATCTTGACAATATGGACATGATAGCCTTCCATGCGTTGTCCATCCAGACAACATACCATATGCTGGAAAATCACTTATTGTCCACATTAGTACTGCCCGCATTTGAAAGTTTTCTTTACACGAAACATCGTATGTTTCAGCACCTTGAGCCCATAGTTGTTGCAACTCATATATTAGTGGCTGAAGAAACACATCAAGTGATCTCTTAGGATGCTCTGGTCCGGGAACGAGAATCGAGAGAAACAAAAACTCTCGTCGCAAGCACAAGTTTGGGGGTAGGTTGTATGGTGTAAGAATGACGGGCCATAGAGAATACTGTCTTCCACTCTTGCCAAACGGACTGAAACCATCAGTACATAATCCAAGGTAGACATTTCTTCTCTCATACGCAAAGTCGGGATACTTTGATTGGAAATGCTTCCACGCTTTTGCATCTGAAGGATGTCTGATCTCACCATCTGTTGAGTGCTCCGCATGCCATCTCATTGGTTGCGCTGTGCGTTCAGACAGATACAACCTCTGCAACCTTTCCGTCAAAGGTAAATACCACATCCTTTTATATGGCACTGGAACTCTTCCACTCGTATCTTTATAACGAGGCTTTCCACAAAATTTGCATGTAACCCGCTGTTCATCCGCCCTCCAATAAATCATGCAGTTGTCGCTGCATACATCTATTACCTGATACGATAAACCAAGACCAGCTACGAGTTTCTGAACCTCGTAGTATGAACCAGGAGCTACATTATCCTCGGGTAGAATACCTTTTACAAAATCAGCAATCGCATCCACACAGTCTTCAGCCAAATTATAATCTGTTTTAATGCCCATCAATCTTGTAGCAGATGATAAAGCTGAATGACCATCTCTGCAACCTTCGTACAATGGTTGCTTTCCAGCATCCAACATATCATAAAATCTCCTAGCTTCTGCATTGGGTAAATCTTCCCCTCTAAAATGATCATTTACCATCTGCTCAGTACCTACACCATAATCTACATCCGTTCTAATTGGTTCTTCTAATCTAACCGCTGGCTGAGGTTCGCTAGTACTACCATGTTCATAATCAGTTTCCCCATGATGATACCAAATTTTGTAACTTCGTGTAAACCCACTCAAATATAGATGAGTCCAAACATCCCACTCTTTAATAACCTTTCTATTTTTACAATTAGAGCAAGGACATCTTAACATACCTATTTTTTCTTCCGGTTGTCGGTGAACTAACCCCATGAATTCGGTTATACCTCGTTGGTATTCTTCCGTAAGCAATCTCGTGTTCGGATCCAAATGAGGTCGATCGATCCAAGAACGAAAATAATTTGAAGAAGACATATTTTTTATGAATCAAATTCGTGTGTAAATAGAGTAAGAGGGAGGATGAAGATATGGAGTGAATGAGGAGGAAGAGGAGTGCTTGTATTTATAGTTTAAATCCTGCCGACAAACCGAGGAAATTCCGACAGAAAAGGCTAGTTCGTCGGAATTTCCTCGGAATTTTGTAAAATCCCCCAACGGCTCTCCAACGGCTATAATATTTCCTCGGAATTCATCGGTTTTTTCCGAGGAACCCGTTTTTCCTTGGAATTTCCACGGAATATTCCGACGGACTGAGTTTTCCTCGGAATTCCGTCGGTATATTCCGAGGAAATTCCGAGGAACCCCAATTTTGTGTTTCCTCGAAATTTCCTCGGAATTTCCTCGGTATATTCCGAGGATTTCATTTTCCGTCAGAATACCGCTGTTTTCTTGTAGTGTCTCTTTCTCTTCTCTTCTCTTCTCTTCTCTTCTCTTCTCTCTTTTTCTTTCTTTTTAAATCTTATATCTTCTTGTTCCAATGTAGAGGATGGATTTGACCACCCCACAAGGTCCGAAGAATAGAAAGGCCTGGCCCGGACTAGGTAGAGCGACGGCTCGATCGGTCGGCTCAAGAGTCAGGTCTCTCGGCTTGACTCTTGAGTACTTTTAGTCGATCATCGTCGACTGAAGTATATTCGGCTCAGCGGCTGCTCGGACGCCTACGGGCTTTTCGGCCCAGCAGAGGAGGCCCACCAAGATGGCGTAAATTAGGTCAAGGACGAAACATCAGGACGACTATATAAGGTAAAGAGGAAACAACGAGAGAAGGATCCGAAATCATTGACTAACATTTGGCGGCTAGATTAGGGTTTTCACCTTTGCTTCATCTCGCCGTTAGTTGTACTTTTCCGGTAGCTCATCGAGCCACCGGCTTCCTCTTTGTCGCATTCTCTTCATTTCTCTTGTAACCGACTGAACGTTTTCTCCGACCATAAATAAGACGTCTTTGTTAAACCCACATCTTCTTAATTACCTTTTTCCGATCAAACAGTTGGCGCCCTCCGTGGGGCAACTAGCAAAGTAACGTCAGCACTATGGTCTTTAGCAACGACAGTTCTTCGTCAGGCGAGGAGCGCGAAGCTCTCGAGGTGACGCCGGCTCCAGAGGTGACACCCACGCCTACACCAATAACTCCACTCCCCCCTCCTACGTCTATGGAAACTATCCTGGCACGCCTCGCCCTACAAGAAGCGGCGCAGAAGACGGCAGTTGACCAAATCACGGCGATAGCAAAGATCCTTGCTCCTATCGCTGCAAACGCCGAAGCTTCAACGGCGCAGTATCGTCGACACCTGTTCGCCACAGAACGAACCACCAACGTAGCACCTACGCGGGACAACAATAACCAAAGCGCCGGTAACGACATCAACGCGCACACCGCAAGCGAACTAGCCGCGTTGAAACAGTCGGTCCTCGACATTAATTCGAAGATCCACCAGGTGATGACGTCCGCGTCCCAAATCGAGCATGTACTCGCGGAATCTCTTCGTACACCCTTCACGCAAAAGGTTACCGGCATGCGGCTCCAGAAGATGGAGAAAGTCCGTCTTCCAACCTTCAAAGGTCTCTCTGACCCTTCTACTCACGTCACGTCTTTCAACATAGCGATGCGACGCGCAAACTTGACCGACGAAGACAAAGACGCCGGCATTTGCCAACTCTTCGTCGAAACCCTAGAAGGACCGGCCCTTACTTGGTTCATCGGCCTCAGAGAGAACTCCGTCGACTGTTTCCACGACCTCTCAACGGCTTTCCTTAAGAATTATATCATGTTCACCAACCAGGAAGCGACCGTGTCAGATTTGTGGAACCTCACTCACGCCAGCGGCCAAAGCCTCCGCGACTTCATGGAGAAGTTCAAAGCTATTGTCTCGAAGATTGATATTCCCGACCATATCGCCGTCGAATCTTTGATGAACACCTTGCACGTCGACTCCACATTCCGTCAGGATCTCTACCGATACCCGACAAAATCTGTCTCCGACGCCATCGCTCGCTCGCACAACTTTATCCGCATGGAAGAAGACACAAGAGCAAAGTTCGCAAAAGAAGCAGCAGCGAAACAGCGACCCGCCCGAACAAACGACACCCGCCCCGAGCCCTGCCAGCACTCCTCCGGTGGAAATACCACTCAGAAGCGAGGCTACGTTAGCTCGGTCAGTGATGAGGAATCTCCAAAATCAGCAGCCATCACGCGAGAGAAAGGCTGGAACCACTGGGATCGAGACTCCGCTCCGAAGCAGTCAAGCTCATCCGAACCAGCGAGTTCAAACTCCGAGGAGCCAAAAAAATCGTGCATCTACCACAAAAGGGATTCCCATGATACGAAGGAATGCAAGGTCCTCATCGGGCAGTTTTTCGACGGGATCACTAATGGGACAATCCAAATGCCCACCTCTCCTACGACACCGAAAAACACCAAAAGCTGGAGTAAGAACAAGGAGAAGAAGGCACAGAAGTCTCAAAAGAACACAGCCCCGAGCGAGGAAAGAGCAAGCCCTGAGCGCACTCCCGTCAACAACGTCGGCCCCGCCAACGATTCGTCAGAAGACGAACACCCGCGTCGCCGGCGACGAGTGGAAGTCATACTCTCTCGCCCTTGTGACTCCTCTGATGATGACGTCCCGACAGTGCAACCAGATCTGCGCGATAAATTGGACAGCAAGGACAAGCAGTCTCTCGCTCCTTCGACAACAGATAAAGACCTGCGCATTCTATTGAAGCGAAAGAGCGCCACGAACGAAAACACAGGAACCGCCGACCTCCGTGCGACCATCTCAAAATGCAACGCCCGGAGAGTCGGTCAAATTGGCGACCTTCGTGACCAGCTCAATTCGAAGGCCGGCGACCTACGAATCCAACTCAACCGTTTGAAAGGGTCCGATCTGCGACGACGTCTCGAATCAAAAAAGAAACAGCCTGCAGAAACTCCTAAATTCGAGAACACAACTGACGTTTTGAGAAAGCAACTCGAATCAATGCGAGCTACCCGAGCCCCGCACATTAGCGTCATAATGGGCGGATCACCACCTTGCGGTGACTCGGTTCGAGCCGTCAAAGATTACAAACGCCAAGCAACCACCTCTAAGAAGTGGCCTTCTCCAGTCGAAAATGATCACCATATCACTTTTTCGGCACTAGACACCAAGGGCGTCCACATGCCACATAACGATCCTCTCCTCGTCGACCTTGACATTGGTGAATGCCTAGTCGCAAAAGTCCTTATTGATACCGATAGCTCAGTCGATCTCATCTTTCGCGACACACTCGACAAAATGGGAGTTGATTTAAGGGATATGAAGCCTTCCTCTCGCACGCTCACCGGCTTCAACGGAGCCTCGGAGCAAATGATCGGGACAATTCATCTTCCAGTATACGCAGGTGGTATAACCCGCACCGTCAAGTTCTCCGTCATCCGCGCCAAAGCACCCTTTAATGCCATACTCGGAACACCATGGATGCATTCCATGAAAGCTGTTCCTTCGACTTATCATCAATGCGTCAAGTTTCCCAGAAAAGACGGCAAAACACAGACGATTCGGGGAGATCAACAAGCCGCGAGAGAACTACTGATCGCAACTGTAAAGATGCAGCAACAAGCTTCCCTTGTCAACACCGTCAGTAAACCACTCCACAAGATATACCCCCAGAAGGAGGAAGTTCGCGAAATCGCAATTGATGAGTCCGACCCGACGAAAATCATCCGAGTTGGCGTCTACCTGTCCGACGACATATGTTCAAGGATCATCTCTTTCATCAAAGACAACGCCTCGACGTTCGCCTGGAAGACTTCCGACATGAAGGGGATCGACCCTGCAGTTACCTCCCATGAACTGCACGTCGACCCGACGTTCAAACCCATCCGACAGAAGCGACGAAAACTCGGTCCAGAACGATCTAAAGCCGTAAACGAAGAAGTCGAAAGGCTCCTCGACGCGGGTTTCATTACCGAAGTCCGATAACCCGAATGGTTGGCTAACCCGATTGTCGTCAAAAAGAAAAACGGCAAATGGCGCATATGCGTCAACTTCACGGACCTCAACAAGGCGTGCCCAAAGGACAGTTACCCACTCCCTCATATCGATCATCTCGTCGAATCAACTGCTGGTAACGAACTCCTAACCTTCATGGACGCTTTCTCGAGATACAACCAGATCTTGATGCATCCCGACGATCGCGAGAAGACAGCATTCATCACCGACAGAGGGACCTACTGCTACAAGGTGATGCCCTTCGGGCTAAAGAACGCCGGCGCGACTTATCAGCGACTCGTCAACCGAATGTTCGCTGATCAGCTTGGCAACACCATGGAAGTGTACATCGATGATATGTTAGTCAAATCGCTCAAGGCCGACAATCACCTAAACAACTTACGCGATTGCTTCAAGATCTTGAACGACTACGGGATGAAGCTCAACCCGGCCAAGTGTACCTTCGGTGTCACTTCGGGAGAATTCCTCGGCTACATTGTCACTCAACGAGGAATCGAGGCTAACCCCAAGCAGATCTCGGCGATCCTCGACCTTCCAAGCCCAAAGAACAGCCGCGAAGTACAGCGACTAACCGGACGCATAGCAGCTCTCAACAGGTTCATCTCGCGATCAACCGATAAGTGTCTTCCCTTCGACGAGCTACTAAGGGGCAATAAGAGGTTCGTTTGGGACGAAAAGTGCGAGGAGGCGTTCAATCAACTCAAGCATTACCTCACAACCCCCCCCCCCAGTACTATCGAAGCCAGAAGCCGGCGACACATTGTCTCTCTACATAGCCGTCACATCCTCTGCCGTCAGCAGCGTGCTCATTTGAGAAGATCGGGGAGAACAGAAACCAATCTTTTACACCAGTAAAAGAATGACCGAGTCGGAGACGAGATATCCAACACTCGAAAAGATGGCCTTAGCTGTCGTCACCTCGGCCAGGAAACTACGACCCTACTTTCAGTCGCACACGATTGAAGTACTGTCCAACCAACCACTCCGAACGGTTATGCAATATACTAACCAGTCAGGACGGTTGACTAAATGGGCGATGGAGCTGAGCGAACATGACATCGTGTACAAGAATCGCACAGCAGCAAAGTCACAGGTCCTTGCCGACTTCTTGATCGAGTTAACACCAGAGCTGGAGCAAGACCTCATCCTACCAAGTGTAAACTGGATCCTACACGTCGACGGTTCATCCACGAGTAAAGGGTCGGGAGCAGGAGTGCAACTGCAATCACCAACAGGAGAACTCATCCGGCAGTCATTCAGTTTTGGTTTTGCGGCGTCAAACAACGAAGCTGAGTACGAATCCCTCATCGCAGGGCTCCGTCTCGCCAAGGCAGTGAAAGCCAAAAGAATCAGCGCTTACTGCGACTCTCAACTTGTCGTAAGCCAGTACCTCGGCGATTACGACGTCCGCAACGAAAGGATGGACGCCTACCTCAAACTCGTCCAAGACCTCACGCGAGACTTTGAGTTCTTCGAACTCACGAAGGTTCCTCGCGGAGAAAATGTCTGTGCCGACGCCCTCGCTGCTCTAGGAAGCAAGCTACACGATCAAGTCAAGATGACAATCCCAATCCATAAAATCGAGAAACCGAGCATCGACACGAAGGCAGAGCAGACTGCGATTGCAGCAGCGATTAGCGAAGCGATGGACATCAGATTGGCGCAAGGAACTCATCGATTACCTCGCTGAAGGTTTATTGCCCACCGAGAAATGGGACGCGCGGCGGCTGAAGCGACGTAGCGCACACTACATTGTCATGGACGGGGAACTACACCGATGGACCGCGACGAAGGTGCTACTCAAATGTATCTCCGGCGAAGAAACGAGACTAGTCATGGCCGAAACACATGAAGGAGCAGCAGGCAATCACTCGGGCGGACGAGCTCTCGGATTCTACTGGCCAACCATGAACGCTGACTGCGAGACATACGTGCGCAAGTGCGACAAATGCCAGCGTCACGCTTCCACCATACACAGCCCAACAGAGTTCCTTCATACCCTAACTGCTCCATACCCATTCATGCGATGGGGAATGGACATCATCGGTCCGATGCCGGCATCTCGCCAAAAGAAGTTCATCCTGGTCCTCACAGATTACTTCACCAAGTGGGTTGAAGCCGAAGCCTATGCCAGCATCACCGACAAGGAGGTGCAAAACTTCGTCTGGAAGAACATAATCTGCCGACACGGGCTCCCATACGAGATCATCACAGACAACGGTTCACAATTCATCTTGCATCATTTCAAGGGATTCTGCGACAGATGGCGAATTCGACTCAACATGTCAACCCCGAGAAACCCGCAAAGTAACGACCAAGCCGAGTCGACGAACAAGACCATCATCGACGGTCTGAAAAAATTACTCGACTTAAAGAAAGGTAGCTGAGCAGATAAACTAGACGGTGTCCTGTGGTCCCACAGAACAACTCCTCGCGGAGCGACGAAGATTACACCCTTCTCGATGGCCTACGGCGTCGAGGCAATGGCTCCCGCAGAAGTGAACGTGACGAGTCTGCGCCGATCGCGAATGCCACAAAACGTCGAACTCAACCGCGACATGCTGCTCGACGTACTCGACGACATCGAGGAAAAGCGCGACCAAGCATTACTCCGTATCCAGAATTACCAGCATCAAATAGAGAGATACTACAATAAAAAGGTCAAATCACGTCCTCTCGAAATGGGCAACCTTGTCTTAAGAAAGGTCTTCAAAAACACTAAGGAGTGGAAAGCCAGCAAGCTCGGAGCCAACTGGGAAGGACCATACAAGATAGTCAAAGTCATCAAACCAGGAGTATACCGCCTCGAGACTTCAACAGGCGAAGCAGTACCGAGAGCTTGGAACTCCAAACATCTCCGCCTCTTCCATCCTTAGTTGAGGCGAATGCCTTACCGAGTAAATGCGCCACAAAGGCCACTTTTACCCGCTCTCTTAAAAAGGCGGAAGAACGACCAACGGTCACGTTCTCTCGCCTCAAAAAAAAAAAAACCGAGTAAATGCGCCTCTAAGGCCACTTTTACTCACAATCTAAGAACTACGAATGGCTTGATTCCCGTAAAGGGATACGTAGGCAGCCCAAAGAAAAGGGTCCAGCCGAAATATATAAAAAAAAAACAAACCCCCTCGTTGATCAATTTATCGCGCAGATCTGGTTATGTCTGATCAGGACATATTCCACGTTGGATATGTCCTGATCAGACACGTATTCACGGGAGTCGACCGTGTTGCGATTTAAACCAACACGGCCGAGACGATGACTCTAACTCACCCTACAATTTACTTAAGTAAGGTCTGGCCCACCAAACGCTTAGAAATTACGTTGGGGTCGACTTGGAACCGTCAACGTCAAAGATTCACAATAAGGATTAAGCTTGAATGACAAATGATTGCGAGTCAAAGAGATCGACCGAGACAAAGTCATGACGAGCTTAACACTACAACGATTCGATATCTCGAATAACATTTATACTAAATAAACAAAGTCACTTCGAATCTTGAGAAATCATGCATTTGATAGACAAGTACAATAAAAGATAAACAGTTAATACGATTCGAAGAGTTGGAAATAACAGAAGAAAAAACAACAAAGTAGAAGCCTCAAAAGGCAAAAGTCTAAAAAGCAACAACACGAGTCCTTCGGGACTCAAAAGAAACAACAAACAAAGAAGATTAAGCTTCCCGATCACTCTCGCGATCATTAAGGGCGGAAAGCTCCAAAGCCCTGACGCTCGATTCGAGGGCAATCGGAGAGACTTGCACCGCATCATCCTCCGACACCTCGCCAGCGTTTTCCTCGCCGCCCCGACGGGACTCTTCTGGAGGCGGCGAATCGCGACCCTCGACTGAAGTGTCCGAAAGCACGAGGACAGGACCGTTATCTCCATCGACTCGAGCTCCTCGACCAGGCACTCCTTCCTCAAGAACTGTCGAAGGGTTTTCAATAGGAAGCGTCGGATCCTCGCACCTTTCTCCGATCGGATGAGTAGGCGAGACATGCAGATTCACCGCGGTCTCTGGGTCAATTAAGCCAGCATTGGAACCATACGGGTCGAGACCCGCCAGAATCCGAGCATCCACGAACTGAGACTCTAACACGAGAGGAGAAAGTCTGAGATCGCCTTCGGGAATTTCAACAACCCTAAGCTTCTCAGCCTCTTGTTCGTACTTTCTCTCGTGCTCGACGAACATATCAATAGAAGCTTGCGGTATGTCGTTCCCAGCTCCTTTCAAGGCCTCGAGGCACTTCCTAGTCCCAAAGGCTTGGCTGTGGAGTAACCGAGCCTCGTCGTAAGGACCCCGACGATCCTCTCGAGAACGAATCTTGGCGAAGCAACGATTAGCCTTGGCGGTCATTTCCGCCTCAACTCTCCCCCTTTCTCTCGTCACCTCCAAAATTCTGGAGTCCCTCAGACGTCTCATCTCTCGCTCGTGCGTGGCAGCGAGCGAAGCCCTCTCGCTCTCGAGATCAGCATTCTTCTGTTCAAGCTCGCGGATGACTCTTCGAGATGATTCCAGCGCGGCTTTAAACTCATCGCGTCGAGTAACGGTGCGGGTCATCATCCCGTTGAGCTTCTGCAGATTGGCCCTTGACTCGTTCAGTTGACGAGCGGAAACCTCCTCCTTCTCAGCAAACTCTTTCTTGGCCAGCTCGAGCTCGTCCAAGGCTCCTTTAAGGGCCGTGTCGTATTTATCAATCACGACATTCATCGTGCTATCACCCTGAACACGCGACACAATGGAAATCGTGAGAAGTTAGGAGTCAAGGAATTTTAAAAATAAGAGGACCAAGCCGTTTACCAGCAGTTTGGCCCTCGCAGCTTCTTCGTATTCACTCCTGAAGATAAGGTCTTTCACAGCGGGAAGAGTTTCGCCCTCCCTCTTAATTGACAGAGAATCTCTCCACATTTCTCTGGAACGTACACTAAGGGAGCCGGTCCCTCGTAGTGGAAGTTGACCTTGTCGGGAAAGCTGAATCCAGATGCCCTACTTAGGATAGCGGCGCTGCGGGAAGAAGTACCGGTCTGGAAGGCCCCTCCCCCGACGGGAACTGGAGTTCTCTCGCGAGGAGACATCAGAACAGGAGACCGCCTCTCGTCATTGTCTTCGTCATTTCCCCTCCTTATCAGGAGTGGCGACCCTTCGCTATCTTCCTCAGAACCACCCGAGCGGGCGGCATTAAGAGAAGTCTCAAGGTCCTCCCCTTCACTTACTCCCTCCTCATCATTCCCGTCCCCCCGAGACTTTAGCCTCAGAAGCCCCTCTTCGGGCTGAAGTTCTTCTTCTCGAGCATCCTCCTCCTCTTGCTCGATCGGCTTGTCAGCATTCTCCGACTACTCGCCGGCGGACTTCTTCTTTGTCCTTCTCTTCTTTTTCTTCTTCTGGGGTTCACCAGAAGGTGGGACGTCACTCGTCTCCTAAGTACTCCTCTCGACTCCCGAGCCGTCGCCTCTTTTCCTTTTCTTGCCCTTCCCCGCACTTCTGGCATCGGAAGGGAAAACCTCGCCAGCACGAGGAACCGTCATCGAGGGTCCTTCCCCGCTAGTCAGCCCCAGCTGGGCCGCTATTATCGCGCTCAAATCAGGAAGAGTACCCATCCTCTTTGCCTCGGAAACTTGTTTCTGGGTGTCTCTCGGGAAGATGTCTAGTCGCTTAGTGCGAATAGGAAGAACGGTCGGAAGATCGGATCTCCACTCTCCTGAAAACATAAGGCAGAAGGGTCACGACGCGACAAATAAACCTTGCGACTAAAAGAACACAGTCTAGAGCTGCGAGAGAATGTACTTCGAGCGATTCGATCTTTAAGCTCACGGATCTTCACAACGGAGATCTTCGGGATAAACTGGAGAGGTAGGATGGCCGAATGCATACAAAGCAAAAAAAATGCATGGTTAGAATCGACAAATCGCTTACGGTTCGCGACAGGATATTCTACCGCAAGAACGGTTCCAAAGAACTCGATAATCATCTTGGAGAGGCTCCTCGAAGGCCGAGCTATCAGACTTAAGGAAGAAGTAGGAACGCTGCCAGTTATGCGTCTTATTCGGATGACCGGCACACACATTGCAGTTTGGTCGCATCTTCACCGAGTAAGTGCCATCCTTCATATCGGTTATCGAGATCATCTCCTCGAACGACCTAACGCTCATCGGCATATCGATCTGCTCCGCTAAAACCGACAAAATGACCGCTAGTCGCAGCGAGCCATTCAGCAGCTGACTGATTGCGAGATCTCGATGTCTGGCGTATGCTGTGATCAGTCGCGGGATGGGGAACCAGCAACGAGTGTCTTCCTGAAAATAGGATTTGTACACCGTCTGGTACCCCATCGGAGTAGACCAGGGTCTATGCGCTTCCGTAGGCACAAGGAAGGTCACGCCTACGGCACCCGCAGCCCGAAGAACCCACTTCACACTTCCCGGAGTCGACTTCGTCTTCTCTACGCCCTCCCAGTCCTGACCGGCCAAGAAGGCAGGACGCAATAAGTCGGGATGAAGTTGAGGAAGCTCTTCGAAAATTCCTTCGGGGTAAAAGGTAGTCGGGAATAACTCGGCCTCAGAATCATCATCCTCCGAGGGACCGCCCTCCGCAGGTCGAGCTCTCAGGGTGACAGAGTCAACAGGCATCGCCCCGCTCTGCCCCGTCTCTCGAACATTCCATTGCATCTCTCGCAACGACGTTCTCACTTCCTTCTCTCGCGAGTCTCGTAGCATCCGCGACCAGAAGCCTCTGAGAACGAGATAGATTCGCCGTGTCCATCATCGCCGCGCAATGAATCGCCTCCGGATCTCCGACACGATCCCCGTCGGGATTTCTCATCGGATTCGACGCCGCTGCGACTGCCTTCCCCTTCTGCTGCCTCGATAGCCTCTGACCCGACGACATCGCGGAACGGAACGGTGAAGAATGCTTCGAATGAATCTAACAATGCTTAGAGAGATAAAGGAAAGAGAGAGAAAGTACATTTGATCGCGGAGAAAAACTTGAAGAAATGAGAGAGGGTCCGCGTATTTATAAGGAAAAGAGAGGGGGGGAACTCGAGGCGCTATCATTAGGTCTATTCGGGCCTAAACGGGCCTCGAAATCCACCCAAGAAACCCAGCGGACCCTCGCGACCATTCCGCTTCTCGACATGTTATGAAAGGAAGAGAAAGGGGGAAACTCGAGGCATCATCATTAAATTCAAACGGGCCCATTTGGGCCTCGAAACTCTCCCAAATGTCCAGCGAACCCTCACGATGGTTCAGCTTCTCGTCTAAATCGGACGTCGGTCATCTTAAAATCAGAATAAACCAACGGTTAATCTAGACATGTCAGTCGGGACCTGAATATCCGCGACTAATCGGCCTCAAGTGGAAATATTCCAGAACCTTCCCTGCGACACAACGACCAAAAGGAGCGATAAAGCCTCTACTGCTCGCCTCCGAGAGAACGACGCTGTGCGACTCATCGACCAACCGCTCCAACCTTCCGACAGGCCTTCTATTCCCTCAAACCTTCAAACCTTAGAATCCATCACGAGCCAGAAAGCACTTCGCTCACTAATGGACTGGGGGGACTTACTGTAGAGGATGGATTTGACCACCCCACAAGGTCCGAAGAATAGAAAGGCCTGGCCCGGACTAGGTAGAGCGATGGCTCGATCGGTCGGCTCAAGAGTCAGGTCTCTCGGCTTGACTCTTGAGTACTTTTAGTCGATCATCGTCGACTGAAGTATATTCGGCTCAGCGGCTGCTCGGACGCCTACGGGCTTTTCGGCCCAGCAGAGGAGGCCCACCAAGATGGCGTAAATTAGGTCAAGGACGAAACATCAGGACGACTATATAAGGGAAAGAGGAAACAACGAGAGAAGGATCCGAAATCATTGACTAACACTTGGTGGCTAGATTAGGGTTTTCACCTTTGCTTCATCTCGCCGTTAGTTATACTTTTCCGGTAGCTCATCGAGCCACCGGCTTCCTCTTTGTCGCATTCTCTTCATTTCTCTTGTAACCGACTGAACGTTTTCTCCGACCATAAATAAGACGTTTTTGTTAAACCCACATTATTACCGTTTTCCGATCAAACATCCAAGAAAATATATAATCAGTTGTTAATTAAACCGAGATCTATGCATAATGCATATGATAGCACATTCAAATCTATGTCAACTTTATAACATTCATACGTTGACCAAAAATATATATATAACCAACTTTTTTACTTCTCTCTTACATTTACGAAAAACATCAAGTAATGGTGATGGTAATACCACATAAATTTCAATCTAATTTGCCAAATTAATTACAAATTCATGAATCTCATCAGTTTCGTTTAATACTGGATTTTCAAAACTGATGATGACATATCTATATATATATAAAGATGTTGGTGATCCTCCTATGATGCCACGTGGAAAATCGTGCATCCTAGAAGCGACACCTGTCCCCTTTCACAAAAACGATGCGTTTCATTTATTTTTGTTTGTGTTCCGTCTGGGTTTTCGTTTTTTTTGTTGTCATTATTTTAGTTTATAAAGTCCAGTCCACTAAGAATTAACTCCAAATTTATATTCGAGACTTATACATATTGGGCTACTTTGTTAAATTGGGCCAAATTCTAATCTTAACAAAATAATAAAGTAGAAAATATAAACCAATTTTAAATCATTAAAATATTACAGACGAAAATAAACAGAAATTATAATAAATCTAAATATAGAATACTTATGTCGGTAGAAGAAGATATGACAATAATGGCGATGGTGGAAGAAATGACAACGGTGGTGGCCGGAACAATTGACAGTGCTCAGTTGCAAATATGGTAAATGTAAACAGTGTCGGTGGTGATGTGTAAATGGTTCTCCACGTTCTTCTCCAAGAAGTCAGATCTGAAACATGCAAATGAAAAGGAAAAAATAAGTCAAGGATAGAAAAAAGGCGAAGACGAGAAAATGAGTGTGTTGGGAAGAAAAAAAGTCAAAGATCCCAGAAGTTAATGCAACTATTGGATTTAAAAGCAAAGGATGTATGATCAATGAAAGAAAAGAAACAATATATTAAAAGAAATTAAAGTAAACGTCAAAGCATAAAGAAAAATCTGAATTTTTTCAAAAAAAAAAAAAATATATGAAGAAGTTAAGAAAAGATCTGAAGAAATTGAAAAAAGAAAATTGCAGAAGTCGAAAAGAAAGCGAAGAAGAAAATAAAAACAAATTAAGGAAGAAGAACGATTTGATGAATAAATCTATATTTTTTCCTATTCTTTTTTGGTAACTGGAATAAATCTATCATACAATAAAACCACTTTATAACAAATATTTTATAAAACTAATAATATTTTATAAGAAAATATTAAATCGAGTATTTTATGAAACGAACTACGTGTTATCTTTCATAGGTCTTGTATGTCGAGGGATTGGTGAACAAATATCGTCTCAGTGAATATTGTCTCAGTGGCCCAAAAAAAAGTCTCTAACTAATACACACAAATAGTAATCTTTGCTAAGAGAATAATATTAACTTTTAAAATGAATTAGTAGTATAACACATAATATATCTTATAACCGTTATAAATTTTTATATAGCAGTAAAACATAAGATCTATAAATTTATAAATGTTTTCATTATGATTTTATCACATCTAAATAATGAAATGTAATAATATAATCTATACTAATACCAAATATTTTGAAAACCAATTCATTTTATTTTAGTTTGTAGGAAACTCACCATTCGCTAAAGTATGTGGCATACCGAAATCTAACGAGTTATTAAAAACACAAAAGGAATAAAAAGTACTTTAACAAAAAAAAAATGTAAGCAGGAAGAAATTTGTTGTGCTATTTAATATATACGTATAATACAAAGTTTGCATGTATACTATATGTTTATATGACAAAAAATATATTATAGATTAAATGGTTTGTTTAAAGTTTAGCACATTGGGATTGGTTAGTTTTGAATCAATATGTTTAAAAGAAAATCTATACGAGAAACTAAAAATCTCAATTCATTCAAAAACAAAAGAAAAGACGTAATAGAGTAACAAAGTAGTCAATGTAGTCTAACTTTCATTATAGATATAATAAACTAAACATTTTAAATGTAATTTACGAATTAATTTATTTTTAACAGTTTTTTATTTGGTTACCCAAGGCTTTTGCTTCGGATACCAGTTTTATAGGATATATGAGCAACATGACACTGATTAGTGAGTTAAGTTATATTTTTAACTGAGATTTCAAGATTCATCATCTTTAGTGTTTTGTCATCATCTTGTGTAACTTCTAACTCAATGGAATCAGAGCTTAAATACACTTTAGCATTTGATGGGACTTTGGAGAGGAGATAGGCGTTCACCTCATGAACAGTATTATTTGTAGGTGTCAAGACAACTCTCTCTTTTAAGTACTACTTGCTTCGATAGTTCTGGAGGAAGTTAGGATATGCAGCATCTGCTAATGCTTCATGCGAAGTTTCAGAGTTAGATATCAGTCATAAATTCACTAAATATCATTCTGATTTCGTTTACAGAAACTAACCACACCATTGCTCTGCACTGCTGACTTAGAACACCTCATGACTCACAGTGACAGCAACCAGTGTATATACAGGGCCGCGGAGACACATAGGGTTAGTATCAATTTGGATACGTTCTTCTGCTATCTCTGGTCCGATTTAAAAAAAAAATACATTGACCAAATCACTTTCATCGCAGGAACAACAACCAATCTGATGTCCAGCCCTTCTGAGCTTTATACGAAGACATCGTTTTCAGAAATACAAATACTAATAGTTTGAGACCCTTTACTCTGTTATTTAATAATTGGTTTCAAATACAGAGTCTCTAATATGTATTTAGTGTGTTAATTAGATGTTAATATTTATGTTTAACTAATATTTCAGCTTTTTTTATAATTTTTAACAATTTTCTCTCAAATTATTTAGATAAATTAAATAATGGAAAAATTCAAATAATTTATAAAAAAACGAAAATACATATAATCTTTTGGATTAAAAGATGACAAATTATGAAACTATAACAATTTAAATCAAATTATATTTCATATTGGCCATCTATCGGTTCAATCGATTTAGTTTCGGGTTTTCGTGATTTTTTAAATATGGATATTTTTAATAACCTAAATTGAATTATCGAACCACCGGATTAATCGGTTTGACTGTGGGTTCGGATCAAATTTAAAAACACTGATTTAAATGCAAAAATATTTTAAATACAAAAATTCTTAAAAATTAATAAAATATTTATTAAGATGTAGAATTTGTCATCATAAAATATTCAGCGCTTGCAAAACGCGGATCAAAATCTGGCTTACATTATTTTCAAATTATCATCCCGCCCGTAGGGCGGGCCGGCCCTAGTATATATATATACTAGTGGTCTAGCGTCGGGTTCGTATATTTTATTTTTAAATGAATTTACTATTTATTTTATGGTCTTAATAAAGAAAATATGTTCAAATATAGGAGAGTAACTCAATATGCCCTTATTAGAAAAAAAATCATTCTCCTTGTCCCTCCTCTTTTCTCACTACCCTTCTCTCCTTGTAATCTCCAAAATAGCCTTCTATTTTTATATAATAAATATATCACCTCATTAACCATGAATTAAATTTATATTAATATATCAAAAATCAACTAGGTCATACAGCAAATTTTAACCAATGAAAACTCTTCCATTTCTTTTTTTTGTTTTGTTACCTCTTTTTTCTCTATTAAAATAACTGAAACTTCATAAAACATATAATATATGTCATTTTTATGAAATTTATTGTAAAATAGCTTTAAAATTCTACGTATATTAAAATAATGTAAAAAATAAAATATTTGCTAAGAATTTGAGAGATCGAAAACAAGTTTAAAACTGTTTTTGGGTTTTAGATTTATTATATCTATTTTAAGAAAATATTATCTAGAATATCATTAAAATGTACTGTATATCTTGGGTAATGTAAATAATGGAGACTTACTGTGAATTTCGGAAGATTGAAAATGAGTTTTAAAACTATTTTTATGGATGATTTATTATATCCGTTTAAAAAAATATCTAGAATATCATTAAATGAACTGTACATCTTGGGTAATGTAAATAATGCAAGATTTATTGAGAATTTTGGAAGACTGAAAACAACTTTTAAAACTGTTTTTCTCTCGGTTTTAGATTTATTATGTCCGTTTTAAAAAAAAATCTAGAATATCATTAAAATGAACTGTACATTTTGGGTAATGTAAATAATGTAAGATTTGCTGAGAATTTTGGAAAATTTAAAACGAGTTTTAAACTTTTTTTTGGGTTTTAGATTTATTATATCCGTTTAAAAAAATATCTATAATATCATTAAATGAACTGTACATCTTGGGTGATGTAAATAATGTAACATTTATTGATAATTTCAGAAGATTGAAAAACACTTTTAAAAAAAAAAATTCTGGGTTTTAGATTTTTTATATCCATTTAAAAAAAATCTAAAATATCATTAAACTGAATTGTATATCTTGGGTAATGTAAATAATGTAAGATTTGCTGAGAATTTTGGAAAATTTAAAACGAGTTTTAAAACTGTTTTTCTGGGTTTTAATTTTTTTTTATATCCGTTTAAAAAAAATATCTAGAATATCATTAAATGAACTGAACATCTTGGGTGATGTAAATAATATAAGATTTACTGAGAATTTCAGAAGATTGAATACGATTTTTAAAAATGTTTTTTCTTGGTTTAGATTTATTATATCCATTTTTTTTCAAAACAAATACTAGAATATCATTAAAATGAACTGTACATCTTGGGTAATGTAAATAATGTAAGATTTATTAAGAATTTCGAAAGATTGGAAACGAGTTTTAAAGATGTTTTTCTGGGTTTTATATTTATTATATCCGTTTTAAAAAAAAGAACTATCATGAATATCATTAAAATGAGCTGTAAATCTTGGGTAATGTAAATAATGTAAGATTTATTGAGAAATTCGGAAGATTTAAAATGAGTTTTAAAATTGTGTTTACTGGGGTATAGGTTTATTATGTTCTTTTTTGCAGAACTTTTAATATGGTCGTTGAATATGATAGGTCGTATTGTGTGTACTCGGACTGCTAGAATTATTGGGTTTAAGTGTGTAATCGGACTACTGGGAATACTAGGTTTATTGTGTGTAATTCGGACTACTAGGATTATAGAGTTTATTATGTGTGATTCGGACTACTAGGATTACTTGGTTTTATTACTTGGTTTTATTATATATTGCAAGTAGTACGTATATTTTTAACATATATAACTCATATATTATCTATTAGTAGACTATATATATAGTAAATAAGACTATTAAAATTATTTAGATGATTATTTTCTATAGTTTTAAGAATACTTATCATTTTCCCAAAATAATTTCTTAACTTTCATGGTTGTTGTGTGAATCGTAAGACTATAGTAAAACAAATCTATAAAAATACTTATTTTTCGTAAATTGTTTATGTAATATTCTTCGTTAATGATATTAATTGTATAAAATCATTTGTTTTACTACAAAATATTTCATTTAGACATGGTTTTACTAATAAAATCTAAAATTTTCCAAAATATTACTATGTGTAAGCTAGTATTACTACTACCTTGAAAATTACCAAGAATTACTAAGTGTAATCATCATATTAAATCTATGTATATAACGGCTGCACAATTTACATAAATATTTTTAAAATTATTATTTTAACATGTGATATGCGCACTTTTTACATGTGTTATGCATTTTACCTGAGTACGTTTTTTATTATTTTTTGTCAAATGTTTTTTTAGACAGTAATACTTTGGCTGACCAATGAAGAACGTACTTTTGAATTTTTTGTAAAGTAGACTCCCTGTGTCTTTGATTAACATTTCAGTTGATACACTGTTCCTCACTGAAATGCTATGCCTACTATTCGTATTTCACTTGTCTAAATCTGGAAACCACTTTTGTATCTAAAACTAAGGTGACTGGAGTAATAGATGGTTCTTTTGTTTTCAACCTGTTCGATTAAGAATTAAACGGATTCATAGTGTTGTTAGGACTTTATTCAACATTCAACTTGAGAATATATTATTTCCAAGGAGACATATGTACAAGTTATCAATTCATGTGGCATGTCTGGGGAGGGAATCCAGCAAAGTTTATGAGGAAGTTAACAGATGAAGAGATAGTCTATATCTCAAAGTTAGCAGAGAACTTCATCAATCTTTGCACACATTCACGCCGCAGAGAATTCTCTTCATCTCTCCACTTTGCAAATTGCAAAACATAGCTGACTCACCGCAACTGAAATGTTTAAAAATGACTGTTCACTCGATGGTTTTCGCTAGATAACATTTAGATCTTTGATTTGATTTCCTGCAAGAAACAAAGATTTGTTGAGTAATTTTATGTTTTTTTTTTTTTTTGCATCCTAAGCATATAAGTACGTCAAAAGGCGTAGCAAGAATGCAACAAAGGACGAAAGCAAATGTTTTATGATTGGAAGAAACAAGTCATATGTGGAAATATAAGCTAAGGAGGATTGAGCAACATCAGATAGCATTCAATACACATCAACATTCTCTCAAGGCCTGTTCTAGGATGGTTAAATAACTTCAATAAGTTTACGTTTTCTTTATCAAAAACACCAACATGATTATCTCTTAATTCCATGGAAAGTGAAAACAGAACAAGAATACACTACAAAATTCTCACTAATCAACTACTTCTTCCCAGCGATATTAGAAACCAAATCCTTACGAAACTTAGCTGATTTTGGTGATAGGTGAGTTCATAGCCATCAAGTTATACAAAACAAGCTCAACTTCCTCCATTGACGGCCTAGCTTTGAACTGCGAGACAACTTTCAAAGCCCCATCCCCTTCTTCTTCTTCAATGAGAACGTTTCATTTCTCCTCACTCACAAGTCACAAAACTGTCTCTCACACACTTAAAGATAACTCCTTTTCTCTTGCTCAGTATCCCTCTCACTTCTAAACCAGTAAACGCTTAAATCAAATCACATCGAAGGAACCAATGAAGTCACTCTTGTCTTCCTCGAACAACCATCTCGGATTGATCATCACCACAGGCTTCATGGCGAAACCTTCTGTAGATATCCTCACATCCTTCAGCTGCGATCTCTCGGGAGCCATGAAAACCGCCACGTCAGCAGATCTCAGAGCTCTGTTGACGGAGTCTGAAACTGGAGACATTGCGATGTGGTTGGCGTTGTCGGAGAGCGGACAGCTTTGACTGCAGGTTCCACGAAAGAAGGGTCTGGCCAGAGGAAGAGAAACTTGACGACGTTGGAGCCTCGTCTCGAGGTGGGCATGTCGCTAAAGATGGAAACGCGAGCTGCGAGAGAGAGAGGAAGGTGAGTCGTTGTCGAGTATTGGGATCTCGAGACGGAATCGTGGCTGTTTGAGTTTCTTGAGCTTTGGGGAAGCGAGCTTGGGGTTTATAAGGGGTTTGACGAGACCCGAAGAGAGACAAGTCTTTGTAAAGTATAAAGCTCTGCTACGAAATATGAAAACCTCTCTATTATTCATAGAAAACACATGGCTTTATATATCCTTACAACTCAATAGATAACTCCGAAACCTTAAGCTATTAAAATAGGATAACTACTAACAAGACTTGAGCCTCAAGACTCGACAAGATAAACACCAAAACAAAACCGATAATGACCAACTCAAACTCTATCATCTCCATGATTCTCGTACTTCCATTTGCTCCAACAAACCCTCCCTAAACTAAGCTTGGTTCACAAGACTTAGCTTACTCGCTGCAGAGCAAATTTCAAGTTTGTCTCTCAAGTCCTCAAATACTTCTCGTCGCAATGGTTTTGTTAAAATGTCTGCCACTTGCTCATGTGACTCACAGTGCTCCAAACATATCTCTCCATTATTAACCAACTCTCTCAGGAAGTGAAAACGTACTCCAATGTGTTTACGCCTCCCATGAAACACTGGGTTCTTAGATAGTTTAATCGTCGAAGTATTGTCACACCATATCACAGTGCCTTCTTTCACACGATGTCCCAGTTCCTCCAACACCCTTTTGAACCAGACTACTTGACACGCGCAAACTGATGCTGCAACATATTCAGCTTCTGTAGTTGAGAGAGTAACAATTGGTTGTTTTTTAGAAAGCCAAGCGACTGCTGCATCGTCCATAAGAAAGGCATAACCTGAAGTACTCTTTCGGCTTTCAACGTCTCCAGCGAAATCACTATCAGTGTAAACCTGCAGCTCTCCACTTCCTCCTCTCTTGTACCAGATTCCGTAATCCAGAGTCCCTCTTAAGTACCTTAAGACTTTCTTTGCAGCTTGAACATGAAGTTGCGTGGGTTTTGACATGAACCGACTCAGAAGACTTACTGAGAATTGCAAGTCTGGTCTGGTATTGGTAATATACATGAGACTACCAATGATTTGCTTATAGAAAGTCTCATCAACTCGTTCTCCTCCATCATCAGCATCGATCTTACTCCCTGGAACCATTGGATTTCTAACGGAGTTGCAATTCTCCATGTCAAACCGTCTCAGTATCTCAAGAGCATACTTTGATTGACAAATATGAATGCCGCTTGATGTTTGCAGAACTTCGAAACCCAAAAAGTATCTCATCTTACCTAGTTCGGTCATATCAAATTCTCTTTGCATTGATTTCTTGAACTCGTCCATCATCTTGAGGCTGCTCCCTGTGTAGATAAGATCATCAACATAAACACTCACAATCAATGTATCACCGTTTTCTGTTTTCAGGAACAGAGTCTCCTCATTCTGTGACTTCTCAAACCCGTTCTTGACAAAATATTCTTCAATACGACTAAACCAAGCCCTTGGCGCTTGTTTCAAGCCATACAATGCCTTGTGGAGTTTGTACACCTTGTCCTCCTCTCCCAACACTTCGTACCCTTTTGGCTGCTGAACATATACTTCTTCTGAAAGAACTCCATGGAGAAAAGCAGACTTTACGTCTAGCTGATGCACTTCCCAAGATCTGTGTGCAGCTGTTGCAAGAATAGTCCTGATGGTGTCCATTCTAGCAACTGGTGCATATACCTCTGTGTAGTCTATTCCATGTTCTTGTGAGTATCCTTTAGCCACCAGTCGTGCCTTGTATTTGCTTACTTCTCCATTCTCGTTGAGTTTGGTTTTGTATAACCACTTCACACCAATGCACTTAGCTTCGTTTGGTAGCTTCACCAATTCCCAAGTTTGATTTCTCACAATCGAATTCATCTCTACATCCATAGCTTCTCTCCACTTCACACTTTTCTCTGCTTCTTCAAAAGTGGTTGGGTCTGTGGAGTTAAACTCTACCATGTTAGCCATATGGACTTCATCATCGTCGTCTAGATCTGCACCTTCAGTGACATAATCGTTTAAGTAACGAGGACGTCTTGTGTTTCGTCCCTCCCTGGTTTGTACAACTGGCTCGGTGTGAGGCTCTGCTGTTGCTTCTACAGGTGGTTCTGGTTCGATGTTTTGTTCTGGCGCAGCTACTGGAGTCTCATTGTCACTTCCTTCTTCTTCACTATCTTCCCAACTCACATCATCATCGTTCCAAGTGAGAACAGACTCTGCTTGATGGTCTGTCTCTTCTTCCCAGTTCCAGCCCTTGTTCTCCTGAAATACCACATCCCTGCTTACCATCATCTTCTTCATTCTAGGGTTGTATAATCTATATGCCTTTGATTCTTCAGAGAACCCAACCAGAACACACGCTATGCTTTTGTCATCAAGCTTGCTCCGTTTTACATCTGGCACATGTACATGTCCAATGCTTCCCCACACACGGAAGTGTTCGACACTTGGTTTGATTCCATTCCAAGCTTCTTGAGGTGTGATGTTCTTTACAGCACTTGTTGGGCACCGATTCAGGACATTGAATGTCCAGTTCGCAGCTTCAGGCCACAGATACTTTGGTGCTTTCTTTGCTGAGAGTAATGACCTAACCATGTTCATTACTGTTCGATTCTTCCTCTCTGCAATACCGTTCTGCTGCGGTGTGTAGGCTGCTGTCAGTTGCCTTCTGATCCCTTCCTTATTACAGAAGTCAGAGAACTCCCGTGATGTATATTCTCCTCCTCTATTTGTTCGCAGACACTTGATGTTTTTACTAGTTTCGATCTCCACTTTTCTCTTAAACATCTTGAACTGTGTGAATGCTTCTGACTTTTCATTCAAGAAGTATGCCCAGGCCTTTCTACTGTAGTCGTCGATGAAGCAAAGAATATACCTCTTTCCACTAGGAGATGTAGGGCTTATAGGTCAACAGATGTCGGAATGAAGCAGCTCCAGATTTTCTTTAGCTCTCCATATACTTTTCTTAGGAATAGGATTCCTTGGTTGTTTTCCCACTAAGCAATCAGGGCATGTGAAGCTCTGCGTATCAAATGCAGGTAGTCCCCGTACCATTTCTCTACTCTGCAACGTCTTCATTCTACGATGGCTAAGATGACCGTAGCGTTCATGCCACAGCTTTGGCACGTCCTCTGCTATTGTCTGAAAGCAATGCTGTTTTGATCTCTCTGCATCATTGGTCTGATCTATCAACATGAACAGCCTGTTTGCACTCATCTTGCTTTCAATCAGTAGTCCTCTTTCATCATGGTAGATCTTTCATATGCCCTTCTGAATCACGATAGAGATGTTCTTTTCTTGCAGCTGTCCCAGACTCATTAAATTGTTTTTGAGTTCTGGGATATGGAAAACATCACTGATTGTGTAGGTTGTGTTTCTTAGCAATATCTTCACACTTCCTTTTCCAACAACCTCCATCTTCTTATCGTTTCCCAGTTTGACTGAGTGCCTGAACTTCTCATCCGTTGTTGAAAATAGCTCTCGGTTTCCACTCATGTGGTTAGAGCACCCTGAGTCGAGAAACCATGTTGTCTTCTTTGTAGGCTTTCGTCCTTCTGATTGAGTCATTAGTGTCAGATCAGTAGTGACTTCGTCCTCTTCTTCTTCAACATAAGCCATCAGTAACATGTCTTCACTCTCCTCAGCATAGTTCGCTTCTTCTTCCCACTTTGGGCACTCATATTGGAAGTGTCCAAGCTTATGGCACTTGTAGCATTCGATGGTGCTTCTATTTGTGAAGCCTCGACCTCGTCCTCTTCCCCTACCTCTTCCATTGAAGCCTCTTCCTCTGCTTCCTGTTCCTCTGCCTTGAGTCACAATCAACAACTTATCATCTTCCTTTTCTGGTTTTCTGAACTTCTGTTCATGTACTACCAATGAACTTTGCAGTTCCTCCAGTGTAATGTTTTCGATCTCCTTAGACTCTTCTATGGAGACTACTACATACATAAACTTCTCGCTTAAGGTTCTGAGTATTTTCTCCACCACCTTTACATCTGGCATCTCCTCTCCATTACTTCTCATCTGGTTTGTGATAGCCAGAACTCTTGTGAAATACTCTTCCACCTTCTCGGCATCTTTCATCTCAAGCAACTCAAAATCTCTTCTGAGCTTTTGAAGCAACGACCTCTTCACACGATCATTTCCACCAAACTTCTTTTTCATTGACTCCCAGATGATCTTGGATGTTCTCCTATCCAAGATCTGCTCAAACGTTACCCTATCAATTGATTGATAAACGTTAAAATAAATGTGGGAATTTTAAAAAACAATTCTTAAATTTTGGATATTTTCAAGGTTTCGTTTTAAACTTATTAATATTTTAATTAAAATAAATAAAAATTGGGTACTAAAATAGGCAAAGTTTAAAATTTTGTATATTAAAATGAAATTTGTATATTAAAATGGGTAAAATAAATAGTTGGAGAATTAAAGTGGGTAGCGAAAAAATTTGAGTATTAAAAAACTTAACAAAATTTAGTGGGGTATTTTTATGGAATTTTCTCTTAATTATATTATTATATTTATTAATACTCATTTCATTATAGTGTTACTATCATCACTTATGTAATTCGGAAACTTTCTATATTTACCTTCTGAGACAATAATTATTAGACGTCTTTGTAATAGAGTTGAGAAATTAACATTTGCATATTATGCATTTGTTTTGGGTAATAGTTTTGGGCTCTAATTTCAGGACATATATTTATAGAACCAAAGTCATTAGCAAAGAAAACAGAAGATATAAATGATTAATATTTGTGAAGAAAATCAAGACAGCCAAAGATCTGCAATTCGGAACCCAACAGCTCCACCAGGCCTTCCCGTTAGACAATGTCAAAGTATGAAGAAGGATGCACATAATGAAATATGTTTCAAATATGGCCTGGAGGACCGTAAGATTTTTATCAGACAATGGCTTTCCAACAGAATCAAGCAGCTGTTAAGCAGTCACTTTGAGACAGCGCTAATCCCAGACTTGCTGAAGCCAAAAAATCCCCGAACCTTTCCTCCATGTTTCCAGTTATGTATTCCTGAGATCTAAGCAACATAACTCATTTCAAATGAAATTTGTTTTTCTGCTTTCCAGCTCTTTAAGGATAAGAAAACACAAGTGTAAAATAGATTTTCAACAGATCGATACAGTCATAAGTTTAGCGCTGGCATTACTAAGTTCACATAGACGGGAAACCTAAAGACTTTGCATCTGGAGAAGCCTTCTAACATGATCCCATCAACAGAGAATATAAATATATGTACAGGTGCAAGAGAATAAACGAAACCTTAATAAGCAACCGATTTTCTTGAGGTGGCTGCCAACAGAACAACATTTATAAGAAGCCTAATCTATGTTTTGTGCAAGATGATAGATAAAAGGAGCTATCCGTAAAAACCTAAACATAAAGCATACACATAAGGTACTAATATGATTAGGTTCTCTGCATGCTTAGCTTGTTACTTCTACAGGAAAGGTACATGACAAGTTATAAAAGAAAAGGTACCTTCAGAGTCAGAGCATAAGAAGAAAGACTTGAGCATAGTCAAGTCTATGTAGATCTTCCATGTTGACTCCACCCAAATGTCGCTGCTCCCTCATGTGCAAGAACATGTGCAAGAACTTCTCCTTCATCGCTTACAGCTGTCCATAACTCCATCGCATGTGCTACCATCCTATCAACAAACACAAAAGAGTAAACTTCCTGATCCATTAAACATTAGTATTCTCATGGATATAGTAACAAAAAACAAAGACCGTCTTGCCTACTAAGAGCCAAGCTCTTTGGAACAGACTTCTAGCACAACCTGCCTCATTTCATTAGCTACTTTATTTAATAAGGGAAGGGGATACTTGGTTGAGAGAGGCTGAATGGTCCAGGATCGCTTTTACGCGAGAAAGGGGGACCACCCTCTGAGCCTAAGTAACCAAGCCAGGGTGAAAGAAAGATGAGATAGTTTGGGATTAAAATCCATTTTAACCTCCTTGTTTTCTCCAAAAATTCCAGTAAGCAGTCTCAGAAGCTTATGGGAAGCGTGACCTGACTGAACACATCTTCCGGGGAAGATTATACATGCCATCTACTCCTTGCAGTGCCACATGGTATAATAGGGATTGAGTAAGAAAAATACGGCTTAAATCTAAAACAGACAAACAATAAGTAAAGCAATTCACCTTCACGAATGGCCTGAGATAGAGAAAATGTGAAACAAAAAGCTCCGTCCAATTAGATGTCGTAGCTGAAAGGAGAAGCTGACAGATGGTGAGCACATTGAACCCAAACCCTATAGATTAGATCATAATAAATAAGTGAAACTAAATATATAAGAAGAGAAGGTGACTGCTCAGCACCTGTATTTCAAGATGAAGCATGTAAGGAAATCTGGATTGACGTTACCACTCCTAAAGCACAGAAAACATAAGTGATTACAACTTGAGCATATAGGCAAGTATATAATAAGATTATTTATAATACCAACACACAGAAGACAAAAAAAAATATTACGTGTTATACGGAACCAAACCACTGGAGATATAGACAGTATAGCCACGGTTGTCCACCACACATTTGACTCGGTTAGGATCATCTCCGTCTTCTGGTTTTAATGACGTCACCGCTGTGCTAAATACTGCATCAGGTGCTACCTAAAATTCACAACCATTGGAACACTATTCAACTGCTTCTAAAGTTTCAAGACAGTCCAATTGTATTATATTAAGATGAAACATGTAATTCCAACTAAAGCAGAACCTGAAGTGCTTTGACAATACTGTCTATAATCACAGGCTCAATGAGTTGTTCATCTCCTTGAATGTTAAGGACCACATCATACTTCTTCTCCAGATTTTCTATTGCTTCGCTGCACAGCTCAGTACCTACAGATCCACCAAATGATACATAGCTTAAGCCAAGAGAACAAAACAAAATTAGGGGATTACAGAAATATACATACCATTTCTGCAAGACTCTGAAGTCATGATGACATCAGCACCAACCCCACGACAGCAATCCACAATCCTTTATCATCCGTTGCTACTTGCTGCAACTGATAAGTACAAAAAGAATACAACAAAACAGACATCTTGTAACCTCAACAGTCATAACTTATAAGATAACAAAAAAAGATTCAAACTGACGAGCTTCCAATCAAAAGCATGCCAATTGAGTGGGAGAGATATGTAACCTTGTTAGTGTCAAACTTGGGCTTCCGTTTCTGTATAAGTGACTGCACCAAAAAAAAGTGACATGATCATTTGTGAGATTCTTGTTAGAAGGTTGCGTTTTGTGTGTAGAAATATAGCAAAATGCAAGGCTGTATTTTCGATTGCAAAACTTATCTATTTAGATTCTAAGTATAGGTTAGAGTATAAGAACGATATGTACCTCGATCTTTTGTGTACCAACAACGCTGGAGCTTGCTTTTGCTCTGTAAACATCGGAGGTTCCTTGAAAGTCTCTCCATGTTTCAGCGTTTTGCTGGGGGATTCCGCCACGTGATCAAGACGTTATGGTGACCTAGTTGGTGCAAGTTCCAGATAATTTACGGCAGTTAAACTGAGAATATAGAAGGCGAGAAGAAGATGAAGTTTATAGCAATTTGGGCATAAAGCCCACACGAAATTAAGTACCAATCGAATCCATTTTAAAGCCCACCAAACGTAAATAAAATGCAATTCCGGCGATTTTTTTATGCCACATGTCCGAAAAAGCCCACCCCTATCAGCTGATGTGGCTTTATGAAGAGAGATCAAAGCCTCCTTTATTTATATAGATATGGAAATCATTAGTCTGTATTTTTGACCGGCTAGCTAATTAAAGCCATTTGACTGGTTTAGTCCACTGGTGTAATAAATCATATTGTGGATGTTCATAACTGGCTTGGTTCATAACCGGCTCAATGCTAGAGAGAGAGATAGTCGACCGTGAGGAGAGAGAGAGGGAGAGAATCGGTATCTTGCATTTTCCTTATTAGATTATGATTTGTACTCTTTCCATATTTGTATTTCCTTTCTTTAGTCTTTCAATTATTCTATGACGGTGTAATTCCCTATATATAAAGGGCTCCTTATGTTTATGAATAATACAGAAACATAGATTATATTCTCTAGTTTCACAACACGTTATCAGCACGATAGAATCTAAATCCCTAAGCTAAAACAAACCGCCTAAAACCCTAACACTAATCGGCGAACATCCTTACCGGCGAACCATCCTAATCCCGATTGCGAAACCTTACATCCCGATCCTTGTCTGCAATCTGTTCCCGATCAGCTTCAGCTTAGGCATTCCTGACCCTAGCTCAGACGATCTCGGCTTGTTCAACCTCAGCTCACAAACAAGACGATCTCAGACAGCTCGCGGACAGCTCGCGACCCGATCAGCACGTTGGACAGCTCGTGTTCCCGATCTCAGCAATCAGACAGCTTGCGACAACATCATCTCGCGTTCCGATCAGTTCCAGCTCGCGGTTCATCTCTTTGGTGGTCCATTCAACCCTACTTGAGGTTACGGTAATTCGAAACCTTAAACAGAACCCCTAATCGAATTTGATTGTTTGATAAGAATCGAAACCATAAAAACTACAAACCCTAATAGTATGATCTAATGTTGAAATCAAAACCATAGGATAATAGATCAAAACCCCAATGAGTAAATCGAAGCTCATAATCATAAGTTCGATACCCCAAACCCTAATCGAGATTGATTGTTTGATCAATTAAAATCAAAACATTAATGGTTTTGAATCTCAAAACCCCAATGATCTAAGATCAAAATCGAAACCCTAATATCCATGATCCTAGCCGCATACATGCTTATTGCATGAATGCATGAAATCGATTTTATTTAAAACCCTAATACTAAAACACATTCGATTTTATAAACCCTAATTCAAAATCAAATTGATTGATTGAATGAATTCAAATCGAAACCCTAATCTAATGCTTTGAATCGAAATTGATTGTTTGAATGATTGTATGTTTGGATATAGTATGCTAGCCTTGATTAATTAAAATTGTATTGAATTTGATCACATATAAATCGATTGCTAGGATTGATAATCTCATTCTTGAATTTGGTTGTTTGAATTGATAAAACCGATTGAATGATTTTCAAATTGAAGTCGTATTAATTGTTTGATCGAAAACCTAAAGTCTTGAAATTAAAATCGAATACTATCTTGTTTGATTGATTAAAACTGAATGCTTGAATTGAAATAGAAATCGCTTGCTACGTTAAATGATTTATGCATTCTCGTCTTGATAATGATCCGGCTAGTATTGATAGTTTTCATACATTCTCGAATGAACCCTAATTGTTGCATTGCTCGACTGTTTGATTGCAATTACACATTGAACTCTTAGAAAATCGTTTGCTAAGATTGAAAACGAATAACCATTGTATTGATTGCATTGAAACCGTTTGCTAAGATTGTAGCCGTGCGGCTTGTTTGCATCATGCATGCATAATAGTACGAACTGATTGCATATAGAATCTGAATGCTAAGATTGAACATGTATGCATCATATACGAATGGCCTATTTGCATCATACCTAGAATCTGGATTGCTTGAGCATATTGATTGCATTCGCTTAAATATTTTTAAATCTAAATTATGAAACATATGATTTCAGATGTCGAAAATCAACAATTTGGATTTTGCTGCCGTAAGTCTCTCTGGAGATAATTACTTGCAATGGGCACTTGATGCTAAGATCATCTTAAAATCCAAGGGACTCGGTGGGCAATAATGCAAGTGAGAAAGATAGATACAATGCGATATTAATTATACGTCATCATCTTATTGAAAGTCTCAAAGATCAGTATTTGACTATTGAGAATCCTCTAGACCTTTGGACAGAGTTGAAAACGAGATATGATCACCAGAGAACGGTGTTATTACCAAAGGCTATGTATGATTGGAGGAATCTCAGAATCCAGGACTTCAAGTCTGTGGACGAGTATAACTCGGCCCAGTTTCAAAATTGAAACTGTGTGGTGAGGATATAACGGATAAGGATATGCTTGAGAAAACCTTTTCCACCTTCCACACAAGCAATGTGTTGTTACAATAACAGTACCGTGAGAAGGGCTTCACAACTTATGCTAATTTGATCTCTTGTCTCTTGCTCGCTGAGCAGAACAATGAACTGTTGATGAGAAACAGTGAATTGATACCTCCTGGAACAAACCCATTACCTGAGGCACATGCGACCGTAGAGGATAAGAAAGAATAGAACCATGTCCAGAGTGATAGCCAACACAATCGTGGTCATGGAAAATGGCATGGACGTGGTGGTCGAGATCGAAACTCGTTTGGTCGAGGCCAAGGCAACTCATATGGCCGTTGCTCCTATGGAGGTCGTGGACATGGCCAAGCCGTGGTACATCTTTCAAGCCACAAAACTCGACCAAATCCGTGTGCCATAGATGTGGTATGGATAATCATTGGGCTAAGACATGTAGGACTCCCAAACATCTCATTGACCTCTACCAAGAGAGTTTGAAAGGGAAGAATCATGAAGCTCATATGACTTATCAAGATGGTGAAAATGATTTCAATCATGAACAAGACGATCTTATGGATTATGAAACTTCAGATTGTTTAAAAGAATGAAGTTCAATTCGACATCTATGTTTTCGTGTTCTTTTCTTTATGTTTTCTATGTTTTGATTGCTTTGAACTTATTTTATTAATGAATGAAAGTTTTTATATGAAGTCTCTAAAGTATCATTCCGGGTATAGCCAGTCTCATAGAGGGCTACGGCCAGGCTAACATCCTGTTGCCTAAGGGTACGCATCTAGAGATATCTGATGCATTGTATTCACCCAGCTCTAAGAGAAGCCTATTGAGCTTTAAAGACAATCAAATTAATGGCTTTCATATTGAGACTAAGGGCGAAGGAAACAAAGAGTTCCTTCAGATCATAGAGATCGGCCAAGGCTATAAGAAAGTCCTAGACTCTATACATGCGCTCTCTACTGGCCTTTTACTATGCTAAGGTCGGAATGATAGAGACCAATGCTGGTGAGTTCACGTCCCAAGTGTTTAATGATTATTGTATGTCCACGTGGGTAAGTGTGGAACACTCTGTGGCACATGTACATACACAGAACGGCTTGGTCGAATCATTCATAAAACGAATTCAGTTAATAGCTAGACCATTGCTTATGAGGTCTAAGCTTCCGGCCACAGCTTGGGGAAATGCGGTCTTGCACGCGGCCGAACTGATTCGTATCAGACCGTCTAGTGAACATAAATATTTCCCATCACAATTGCTTACGGGTCATGAGCCAGACATATCCCATCTTAAGACATTTGGTTGTGCCATCTATGTACCAATTGCTCCACCACAGAGAACAAATATGAGACCTCAAAGGAGGATGGAGATATATGTTGGATATGATTCTCCCACGATTATAAAATACCTTGAGCCAACTACGGGTGATATATTTAAGGCCAGGTATGCGGATTGTCACTTTGATGAATCCGAACATCCAACATTAGGGGGAGATAGCAATAAGCTGGTAAAAAAAGATTACATGGAATCAAACATCCTTATCTTGGCAAGATCCTCGGACTCAGGAATGTGATTTAGAAGTCCAGAAGATTATACATTTACAAAAGCTAGCTAATCAATTGCCAGATTCATTTGCTGACCCGAAAAGAGTGACTAAGTCATATATACCAGCTGCTAATGCACCAATCAAGTTGCTACAGAGTCTAGACAACGTTTGAAACGTGGTAGACCAATAGGTTCCAAAGATAAGAACCCTCGGAAAACTAAAAAAGGTGCAGAGAATGAAACCGAGGTTGTTGAAACGCTAGACACGACCGCGGCCGTTCCTAAATCCTGGGACTTAATTGCGGCCGATCCCAAAACCCTAATAGCGATCGCGGCCGATCATGAATGCTTAGATGCGGCCGGCCCTGATGTATCTAATACTGATTCTTGGGACGCCAAGATTCAAGGTACTGAAGGTCCTAATAATAATGAGATCTCAATAAACTATGTCTTGTCTGGGATACAATGGAATATAAAGAATGTCGACATTGATGATATATTTGCATACAAGGTAGCACTTGAACTTATGGATTTGAATGAGGATCATGAACCCACGTCTATTTATGAGTGCACTCAACGATCAGATTGGATCAAATGGAAAGAAGCTATAAACGTGGAGTTAAACTCTTTAAAGAAAAGAGATGTCTTTGGACCAATAGTCCGGACACCATATGATGTTAAACCAGTCGGCTATAAGTGGGTCTTTGTGAGGAAAAGAAATGAACACGGCAAGGTCGTGAGATATAAAGCACGGCTTGTTGCACAAGGATTCTCACAGAGACCAGGAATCGATTATGAGGAGACATACTCCCCTGTGGTGGATGCTACTACTTTTAGATTCCTGATAAGTCTGGCTATAAGAGAGAAATTAGACTTGCGATTAATGGATGTTGTAACTGCATACTTATATGGGCCACTGGATAATGAGATTTATATGAAAGTACCAGAGGGTATAGAATTGAAAAA
The DNA here is from genome assembly GCF_020379485.1 of Brassica napus. Classification (NCBI taxonomy): domain Eukaryota; kingdom Viridiplantae; phylum Streptophyta; class Magnoliopsida; order Brassicales; family Brassicaceae; genus Brassica; species Brassica napus. The sequence continues at coordinate 223,780 of NC_063450.1, read as the reverse complement.
CAAATCGAGTACTCGAGAACAACACTGTATAAAGTTGAATAAGTCACTTTATGGATTGAAACAATCAGGCCGAATGTGGTACAATAGGTTAAGTGAGTACCTAGAGAGAGAAGGATACAAGAATGATCCGATCAGCCCTTGTATCTTTATAAAGAAATTCGGCCAGAGCTTTGTGATTATAGCAGTGTATGTTGATGATTTAAATATCCTAGGAACCTCTAGAGAGATTTTTCAAACAGTTGAGTATCTTAAGAAAGAATTCGAGATGAAAGATCTTGAAAAAAAAAAAAAATTTGGGATTACAGCTTGAGTACATAAGAGATGGAATCCTTGTGCATAAAATGGCATATACAGAAAAGTACTCAAGAGATTCAACATGGCCGAGTCTCACCCATTATCTAGCCCCATGGTCGTGAGGTCCCTCGGTCTGGACACTGATCTGTTCCGTCCTAAGATGGACGATAAAGATGTCCTTGGTCCCGAAGTGCCATATCTCAGTGCCATAGGAGCTTTGATGTATCTGGCTAGTCACACGACCAGATATATGTTTTGCCGTGAATCTATTGTCTAGATTAAGCTCTTGTCCAACCCAAAGGCACTGGAACGGGATTAAACATGTTCTTCGTTACCTGCAAGGAACGAAAGACTTGGGTTTATTTTATAGTAACCAAAACAAAGAAGGTTTAGTTGATTTTGCTGATACAGGTTATCTTTCGGATCCACACAATGCTCGATCACAGACAGGCTATGTTTTGACACATGGTGGAACGACCATATCATGGCGTTCCATGAAGCAGACGATCGCGGCCACATCTTCAAACCATTCAGAGATCTTGGCTGTTCATGAGGCCAGCCGCGAGTTGTTCAGAACAGGGGGAGTAATACGCGTTGTACTCTTTTTCCTTCACCATGGTTTTGTCCCACTGGTTTTTCCTAGTAAGGTTTTAATGAGGCAACATATAACGCGTATTACAATCCATGTATGGTTATGGCATCCAAGGGGAAGTGTTATAAATCATATTGTGGATGTCCATAACCGGCCCGGTTCATAACCGACCCAATGCTAGAGAGAGAGAGAGTCGACCGTGAGGAGAGAGAGAGAGAGAGAGAATCGGCATCTTGCATTTTCCTTATTAGATTATAATTTGTACTCTTTCCATATTTGTATTTCCTTTATTTAGTCTTTCCATTATTCTACGACGGTGTAATTCTCTATATATAAAGGGCTCCTTATGTTTATGAATAATACAGAAACATAGATTATATTCTCTAATTTCACAACAACTAGATCAATATTTTATATCTGCCACAGTTACTCTAACAATCAATATTATTAGATTTTTACTCAAGAATTTGAAATTACTGAGTCAAATATTCCATATATATATATTAATATATATATATATATATGTTAGGATTTAAACCTTTGCCTAGTGCTTTAAACTTAGATTGAAATCAATATCAAAAGCTCTTCCTCTTTATTCATTATCAATGAGTAACCTTACAAGAACAAAATAGAAATCACAAGCTTCTCTTTAGAACCAAAACCTTAACTATTGATTCTCTTGATCATATCGTGACAATCTCACCGGCCTTTTTCCCGTGTTGATACTATCTCATGTCAACAGAAAAAATGTGTTAACCAGCGGGGTTGGCCTGGTGGTGTTGAGAGAGCTTCGGCCTCAATACGCACCCGGGTTCGAACAGCTGACCAAGCAATTGGGGTATCTAATTCTCCATAGTACCAAATGGTCCGCCTCGCGCCGAGGGGTTGGCCCCTGGGGGTGGAAGTCCCTCCAGGTTAATCAAAAAAAAAAAAAAAAACAGGTAAAATGTGTTCATAAGAAAACAGGAGCTTTCAGAAGTGGTTCACCACAAGAAGCTACCATCACTTTACACTTGGTTTTGTAACTTATAACTTATATATTTAGTAATATAGCATAGGAAATGTGCTTATGAAGGTGAACTTTAAAAAAAATATCTGTTCGACAAAAGTTGTAGAAAAGTAACAATGGTTTCTCTTTATAAATAAATTTATCATTCATTAAAAAAATGTGCCACCCATGCCGAGAACGCTGTGATGGACTGACGTCCCTTTAACTTGTTACCGGGGATTCGTAAACCGGCAACATATCCCAGAGAGAAGAGTAAATCTCATAAAGAAACGGTTATCCTTTTCACCTACAATTGTAATGGATTGATGAATAAAAAATATTGGTAGTTTCACGGTCAATTTCTATTGTCATAACATACAACTGATAAAATGTTATGGTACTTATGAGATTGCTTTTAATGAATAAGAGATTTAAAATTTGAATATAATTAATCTATTGGTTACATATCATTAACTTTTTTTCTAGAAAATAATGAATATAACTTTTATACATTCCGGGGTTCAAAAAAAATCTATAGTATTCCCGTAAAATCTTAATCATTCCTATCTATGAAAGAAATCTCAATGCTTCATGCATGTTGCACGATGACTTGAAAGTTTTTTTCATCACGCAAGAGCCAACGTCATTGAGACATATTCCGGTTAACTCCAAATCGGGAACGCAGAACTAATGTAACTCTCCTCTCACTTCCTCTAATCAAATAAATTAATAATTACAAGTCGTCAATAGTACTTGCGTCACACACATATCACACGACTGTTACAGCGGCAGAACGGCCCATCCCGGTAGTCAGACCATCGTAGTTCAGCATGGAAACCCTAGGCTTCACCAGCGGCACCCAATTCTCCGGTTCAGTCGTCTCGGAGACCACGGCCGCTTCCAAGGAGCTCGATCTATCGCACGTGCCAAGCCACTTGGCTTGCATGTACTTATGTTTTCTCCAGGGTCCCATATGCATTTTCTTGTCTCTCAAGCATTTCTTCCCGGCGATGCACAATATCTTGATCAGGGATCTGAGCCTCTCGGTTTTTCCGACGTAAACCTCCGGCAATCGGCTGATAAGCCTTTTGTACTCTTCACCGCCTTTTGCAATCTCGAACTCTGCCCTGAATGATAACTCAATCACCACTCGCATCTCGCCTTTCTTCGAATCAGATCTGTCCAAGATCTCTATGTATTCGTGTTCCCCTGATTTTTAGATAAAAATATAAAAACACGAGTCAGTCTTAATTAATGTTGTTAAGTCACTCAAAGATAAATTCATATAATAAAATATAATCTGTTGATCGACAAAATCCGATACTAAAGTAACAAGTCAACGAATAGGTCTGGAAAAATATCTATTCGTGTTCTTGTGGACATGATATTTGTCAATTTTTCTAACAGAAGAAAAAACAAACAAAAATATTTTATTTTAGATATTTGCATTGACGTGATCTTTGAGGAGTGATGATAAAGATGGTTGAACAGTTCAGAGCCACGCACTAGGTAATTTGATTATAATAATGAGTAAAAAGATAATGTGTCCTAACCAACCTGCAGGGATGTCTTGAGAGCTTCTCCACTTGGATTTGGAGATGACGCAGTCGTAGCCGGCCACATCTCGAAGGTGTCTAGAGATTTCACCACGTAAGCAGCTCCGGCAACCGCCAGCAACGGGTCGTCGGCAGAAACAATAAAGACCCTTTGATTTAACTTCTTTCAGTGCTTCCTTTGTCGCTTGTCTAATCTTTGTCTCAATTGAACTTGTCCTATACAGTGTCCCCTACACAATCCCATACAACTTTAGACCCCCGAATAAACCGGCTAACTAAAAATTGTGATTTTGAACTTTTTGAAAGAAGAAAAAAAAGTACCTGAAGAAGTTTTTCTTGTTCCTGCCAGAAAGCTTTGTTTTCTTCAGCATCGCAATTGCTATTGTCGTCAACATCGTCTATATCTCCACCACCGTTGAGGTTACCGGAGTCCGGGAAGTCTTCCGGTGACTGGTTTCCTTCGTCGAGGAAACCGAATAGAACGTCGTCGGAGCTAGCCATTCCATCGAGAAATCTCACGATGTCATCAGAATTTTGACGATCCATCGGTTTTAAAAATTCAAAGAAAGGGAGAAAAATTAATGTTTTTTTTGTTTTTATTTTTGAGAGAAAAGAGAAGAGAGTTTATATAGCAGTGGGGGAGGGCGGAGATGGGACCGGTCTGAAATCAGCGAAGCAGGTACAAGGCGCCGCGAAAGAGAGGATTGGTTGTGACGTGTCGAACTTTGATAGGAGGATGTGTCAGATCTCGGGGATGAATGATTGCTCAAGACAGCTAGTTCCTATGTCAGCATGACTAATCTCGTGAGCTTCTTCACAACATATTCGGATATACTCTGATCATATATTCTAATAATAATAAAAAGATTCCCTTCTAGCAAAAAAGGATAACCAAAAATGACTTTTATCACCCAAAAAACAAAAGATTTGTTTTACTCATTCTAGAATATCGGGCGAAAACTCCCATTTAACAATGAAATTATATAAAGTTTTCCTTTACATTTTTAGCGCTCCGTTTAATGTCTCTTACTCTTCGTATAAATGTTTGTTGCTAAATAGAGCTGGGAATTTGGGTCATTACCCGCGGGTCCCGCCCCGTTTGACCCGCCGCGAGGCGGGTGCGGATCGATCGATTTACAAATTTCAGCATGCGGGTGCGGGTGCGGATTGAGTCAATTTTTAGCGGGGCGGGTGCGGGTCAACCAAATTTGAGTCGCGGGTATCCGCCGACCCGCAAAATAAAAAAAATATTATTTTTTTCTAAAATTTTTTAAAATAAATAAAAATAAAAATAAAAATATGTAAAAAATATATAAATTAATGAAAATTATATAATTTAAATTATAAATGTATAATTTTTATTATAAAAAGTAATTAATTGATAAAAAAAATAATTATTTATTAAATTTAATATTATATGCGGGCCCCGCGGGTTACCCGTAATCTTAGCGGGGCGGGTGCGGGTTTACGATTTTTCTTTCGCGGGTTATGCGGGTCGGAATTTTGAGTTTAAAAAATAGAGTCGATCCGCGGGTTGGCGGGTCATGCGGGGCGGGTTGACCCGCGAACTCAGCCCTATTGCTAAATATAAAGATATACTAGATTTTGGTCCACGCATCCGTGTGAGCATTTTCTTTAGTTTTTATATTGTCCAAATTTATTTTATAAAACTGAATATAATATATATATATATATATATATATATATATATATATATATTAAAAACCTACCAATATTAAATATTTTTTTAATATGTACTTTTAAGCACACAATTTGATAAAAGAGATCAACAATAATTTTATTGTGTTTTCAACAGCAATAATATTAGCCAATTTTATATATTTGTCTTGTTATATTGTATTTCTAAATGAATCAATAATGTAAATATGCGTAAAACACGTATTTATAAATAATTGTTTATTTTACATAACAATGTTCCAGTTGGTGATGATAATTGATTATTTACATGTGTTTTAAACATTTTTAGTTCTTAAGAATAAATAGTTAGGTATTAGATGCTATTTTTAAGGCAAAATATTTCACATTAAGTTAAAACATTTTTAATTTATAAAATATTTTACAATAAAATATTCCACATTAGTTTAAAATATTTTAGATTATATCATATTTGATTAATTAAGATTTTATATTATGATTTTGTAACATAACATTTAATCTTCTACTATGAAATAGTTTTATAAAAGGGATTTTTGTGTTTCAAATATTCTATTAACGATTTAATTGAAAAATTGGCATTATTTTTTATATGTGATAGTATATATACGAAAAGAATTTTGTTGTTCATTTTAATTTTAGGTTTTCCAATACTTAATTGTTTATCTACTATATGGTTATTCAAGAATATAGACTGTATATAAAAGATTGATTTTCTTTTAGTTAATTTGATAGCAATAAAGCAGACATACTTTACATTTGTAATGTTCTTGATATTAGGATTATTTTGTGGAGTTAATTTTAAGCTTTAAATATTTCTCTGTTTAAAATAGATTTAGGATATACATTTATTAATCGTAAAAGACAAAAGAAACTTAAAAATAGGTTTATTAAATATATCAATGACATTAGAGAATATTCTTATCTTGTACTCTTATTTTAATAGATTAGATTTAATCTTTAAAACTGTATATATTTAAGACAATGTCAGAAAAGAAAAAGTAATAGTGACGACTACAAGAAAAAGACAACGTCCTAGTTTAAAAAAACGTTTCTAAACAGATGGAGTGCAAGAGGTATGCATTGGAAATCATGGGATAAATTGTGTGAAAACTAAAGATAATGGTGGGTTGGGCTTTAAGGATCTCATGGATTTTAATACAGCAATGCTTGGTAAGCAACTATAGAGGCTAATTGAGAAGCCAAATACTCTTTTCTCAAGAGTTTTCAAAGGACGGTATTATAGGAATGCTTCACCCCTGGAACCGATCCGATCTTACTCCCCGTCATATGGCTGGAGGAGTATTACTTCTGCTAGATCTCTGGTTTGTAAAGGACTAATTAAAAGGGTGGGAACAGGATCATCTATCTCTGTATGGAATGATCCTTGGATCCCAGCCACTCGCCCGAGACCAGCAAACAAAAGTTCTCACAATTTTTATCCGGAACTCACAGTGGATTCCCTCATCAATCAGGAATCTCGCTCATGGAATGTACAGGCGATCAGGGCTCTATTGGATCCGAAGGACGCAAGAATTATTGAAAGTATCCCTTTAAGTAGGAACCATGTTGAGGATAAGAATGGATGGCATTTTACTAATAATGGAAAATATTCGGTCCAATCAGGTTATCAGGTTGAACGTGTTTATCCTGACAGGGTAAAACCTCCAGATTTTTATGGCCCCACAGTGGATATTCTTAAAGCTTTATGCTGGAAAGTGCGGTGTCCACCGAAGATAAGACATTTCTTGTGGCAAATGGTATCAGGATGTATATCGGTAATGAAAAATTTAAAGGCACGAGGGATAAGAGGAGATATATGTTGTGCTCGTTGTGGAGATCCGGAAGAATCAATAAATCATGTATTTTTTGAATGTCCTCCTGCACGTCAAGTGTGGGCGCTATCCAAGATCCCTTCAGCGCATAATATCTTTCCTATCAGCTCTTTATTTGTTAATATGGATCATCTTTTTTGGAGAGTGCAACCGAAAATGGATGACCATCAGTTTGCATGGATTTTATGGTATATTTGGAAATCCCGAAATAACAAAGTTTATAGTAATTTGGATATTGATCCGCGGGACACTCTTAAATTAGCTGAAGTGGAATCATCACTCTGGGCAGAAGCACAGGTGGGAAATGAGCCAAGGAGGGGGCTCTCGGTACAAACCATTCCTCCTTTAGAGACATCAGGTCGATGGTGTTTTATTGATGGCTCATGGAAAGATAAGGAATTAATGTCAGGGCAAGGCTGGTATAGTACTTTACCAGGATTTGATAGTCTACTGGGGGCAAGGAATGTACGGGCATGCCTCTCTCCCCTTCATTCGGAGATAGAGGCTTTGATTTGGGCAATGGAATGTATGAAGAATTTAAGACAGGTCCAGGTTACGTTTGCTACGGATTGTTCTCAATTGGTGAAGATGGTTTCGGAACCAGAAGAATGGCCAGCATTTGAAAGCTATTTGGAAGATATCAAGCTTCTCAAAGGAAGCTTCCTCAACTCAGACATCGTACATGTACCTCGGACGGCGAACCTTCGGGCGGATAGCTTAGCACGTAGTGCACGCAAGCAATTGTCCTTTGTCGTTCACATGGATGCGGAGTTACCAATATGGTTTACAGAGTCAACATGAGTCTGTAAATTTCTTGCTGAAAAAAAAAAAGCAGATGGAGTGACGTCAAAATGAGTCAATCCTCCACATTATTAGTTGGAGGCTACTATAATATTACGAGTACTAGTCTGTGTTAGTTTGGTTTCATATGCTAGGTCGGGGTTTGGAGGTTACTTTCATACACAACTTAGATTAAAAAGTTTCAAGCAAACGAAAATAAAGATCTTATTCACAAAAACCCAGATATTTAGTACAACCAATATGAGGCTACGACTAGCGAACATATGAAAGTCTTTGATACGTATAAAGCATAGGAAATGTTTCGAATTCTTTGCATCCTCATGTTTTAGGCGACATGTATGTTTGCTGTGATTTCGTCGATATATATTTGATGATAACTGTGCCTCGAGATATCTTTTCCTCGTGAAATAACAATCAAAACCAGAGCCGGTCTTAGAAAGCGGTAGACTAGAAGCAAAAGAAAATTTTAGCCTATTAATTACAAATCAAAAAGGTAATGTCAAAAGAAGTAGAGGAAACATTTCGAACCCGTTACCTTTAATAGTGTAAGGTTATTGAATAGCCAATTTAGCTAGAGAAACTTTTGACAAAATGCGGCTGGTTTTGTAGTTATTATTTGGCGGCCGGAAGTATGAGTTTGGCCCGTTTCTACTCAGGGCCGGCTCTGATCAAAACTAATGAGTTAAAACTAATGAGTTTGATTCTTTTATGACCAACCAAGATTATTTGCTAGGTTAATTGTTAAAAAAAATGTCGGAATGAAGAATAATAGGTGCATCACACTTGATTTCCATGCTAAAAAGAATCTCTTGTAACCATAATGGTTCACTAATTTTATCTCATATTGTCTTTCAAGATGTCAAAGAATCACCAAGTTGAAATGATAAATTTTCTTTTTTGTCAACATTCGTTTTTATTAAACAAAAGCTCAATGGGCAATTTACAAGCAGTCTCAATTTTAAACTTTTGGCCCAAAACGAAACCTAAATTAAAGATAAACATGAACGCTTGGACGACACGTGGTCTACCAAGCGGCTTCGTTTCTTCAACAGAGAAAGGAGACAGGGGTGGGCAAAAAAATCGAACCGAACCGAAACCGATTCAAACCGAACCAAAGTTTATTTCAAACCATTCGGTTGAAGATTTACCTAACCTGAATGGTTCGGTTCGGTTCGGTTCGGTTTTAAACCGAACAGAACCGAGAAACCGAAGTGTTTTTGTAATTATTTAAATTAAAAAAATTAGTAATACCAATATACTAAAATTCTAATACGAAACCACATATTTTCCATTTTTATTCATTAAGATATATTCTTCTAACCTAATATTGTAATAGTCAAAATATTTGATTTAAAATATTTCATTCATTGCAGGCTTTTAAATTTTAATGATATAAGAGACATTACTAATGATATTGGGTTTTTTTTACTTTAGTTAATTTTCATTTGTTTTAATTCTTATATATACTTTCTGTCACTTTTTAAAAGTTTTTGTTTCAGTTTTATATTGAATTTAGTTCACATAGTTATGTTTACATAATTTATGTTGTAAAACATAATTTCTCTTAGAAAAATTAAACTAAGAATCTAATTAAACCGATCCAAAAAAACAAATTGAACCGAATACCAACCGAACCGAATACAAACCAAACCAAATATAAACCGAACCAAACACAAATCGAACCAAACACAAACCGAACCAAACTAACTATGGTTTACTTCAGTTGGAAAAATACTAGAACCGAACTAATCAAACTGAACCGAATCCGAACCGAACCGAGAAAATAACCGAAGTGCCCACCCCTAAACGGTGCCAAAACCATCTCGCCGGAAAGCCATCAATTTTCATCTCGAACTCGCTTAAGGCTGCTTGCATGTTATTCTTGCCTTCAATCGTCGTCAAACTCGAAGACTTCTTCTCCGGTTGCTAGAATTTAGTCTGAGGAAAAGTTTCAATAGAACCAAGGATATAATCTTGTCAGAACACTAACCTTTATGGCAGCTCCAACTTAACTGGATTATGTCTTGAATCTTCAAAGCGTGATCTAAATCTCATATTTTGATCATCGTGGAGACTTCACCCAAAACCGAAGCAAAGCTTGACACCACTTATGAATCAAAAATCTAAGCGTGTCTAGCAAATAGAGAAATCAAACCTCTCATTCAAACGGAATACTTAATCAAACAAAGGGAGAAGAACTAAACGAAAGTTTTATTTATGTTCAACCAGTGCCGGTCCGGATTCGTCAGGGGCGGATAAAAAGATATGATTCCCCTTAACTATAACTAGATTTTACTAGATTTTAAGTATATAATCAAAAATAATATCAACTATTAAAATTTAAGATTTTAAAAAAGTACAAAACATCAAAGCTCATCTTATATGTTGTTTTCCTTTATATTTGAGTTCACTTGGTTGATTAATTTATAATACTATTATAATAGCATTTTCTACGGATACAAAGAAACAAAAAAAAAATTATAATCTATTGATAGAGCAAAACATATAATAAAATACGCTAACATCAACCTTACAAATTTTATTTTTTTCGTAGATTTTTAACAAAATTACAAAAACTTACAAAAAAAAATAAAGAAAAAAAAAATGTACATGAAACTTCCATGGAGCTATTTTGGCAAAACACCAATTACGATACAGTGGAACTCACCTGGCAACTGATAATTCTAATTAATTGTTATGATATTTTTAATTCAAAACAGCTATTGTGGCAAAAAATAAATAAATGAAAAGAAAGATGGGGAAGATAAATCATCATTATTTAATAAAACAAAAGAAACAATTAGCGTTCGTTTGTTTAAATACACATAAATAAAAAAAATAGGAAAGTTGGAACAGGTAACCGATTCTTCCGTGATGACTAAAAAATCAGGAGAAGAAAAGTGTTCTTGGGAGTTTGAACCTTTAAGCATTAGGTTATACATCCACGAAAAGGTTACAACCAACCTTTAGGCTGAAGACAGTTTTATTTATCCCGGTGCCCCTAAAATACTTATTATCTGTGGCGCCTAAAACCCTAACTTTATGGACTTTAGCCCAGGACCGGCCATGTGTTCAATCCAGATTGGAGAAAGATAGGATTGTGATAAGCTAGCAGTCTCTTTGGCTTACACACAGAGAAGGCTCAGGTCAAGGAGAGTTAGGCAAAGTGGCTAAAGGAAGAAGATGAAATGTTGAAGAGAAGCCTCCTTGTGAGAGGGAGAGTTCATTTATATTTTGAGTATAATGCTATGTCGTTTCATTAGTTATTAATACTATGTCGTTTGTAGGTTGTTTGTAAGTACTTAACGGGAATTCATTCCCTAAGTTTATCATCAAAGAATTAAACAACAAATCTTATCTCTTATCCCCTTCTCTCTCTCTCTCTCTTTCCTTTCTTCTCGATCCTTCTCACCCTTTCTTGGTTACGAGATCAGATCCACCTTGGATCTTATCATTGGTGTCAGAGCTAGCAATGGCTCCCAAACAGGATTCCAACACTGAACGGATCAACATTATGGAGAGTCAGATTGGAGATCTTACCACCGCTTTCGAAGAGATGAGCAAGACGGCGGAGGCACGTGAACAGCGAGCTATTGAAGCGGAGAGGCGAGCAGAAGAACGTGAGCGTCGAGCCGAAGAGCGTCACCAACAAATGATGGCGACAAAGGAGAAACCCCTAGATGCGAAACCGGAGTCGAACCCTAGCTCGGAAAAGTCGGGATCTAAGATCGTGTCCTCGGATGAAACCCAACGTTCATCTACTGAGGGGTCTAACCCACCCGCTAGAGGTCTTCTTCCCCGAACCGAGAAGGGAGTTTTGGTGTTACCTGAGACGGCGGTCCCTCTCAGGTCTGTTGAGATCCACACCCCTCACCGTGGGATTGGTTCATCAGGTCACTCACCACACCAAAAGAATGATTTGTCCCCTAAGAAGCTTGATCTGCCGGAGTTTAAAGGGAAAAACCCTGATGATTGGATTTTCAGAGTCGAGAAATGTTTCAAGGTTAACCAGACCGATGAGGAAGAGAAGCTAACTCTTGCTATGGCTTGTATGACGGGATGTGCCGTGACGTGGTTGAGGATGATACATGTGCGTGACGAGCTACTTGATTGGAGAGATTTCAAGATGAAACTCAGAAAGAGGTTTAAGCCCACGAGAGGAGGAACGATTCTCAGTCAGCTGCTAAGGTTGAGACAAACTGGACGATATCTGAATACATGGAGCAGTTTGAGGAGCTATCTGCTGAAGTTCCCCATGTTACTGATGATGTGCTGGAGGAGTTGTTTTTACACGGGATCAAGAGGAGTTTACGTGAGCAAGTGGTGAGGCTAAGGCCCGTGGAAATGGACGAGATCGTGGATATGGCGAAGGTTATAGAAGAACAAGAGCACGAGAGGAGCGCCTATCACGCGAGGTCGTTCCAACGAACTAACTCTGCACCGGCGCTGGGCTCTAGCCAGAGGAACTCGAATTCGAGTCCATCAAAGCAAAGTGACTACACTCCTGCTAGGAAGTCCTTTGAGTCAATGCGGGATAATAAGAGTTCTGATCAATGGAGGCCTATACAAAATCCGTGTAGGTATTGTGGGGAGCGATACTTCACTGGACACCGTTGTAAGTCCTTCCAGAAGTACAAATGTATGGAGGTAGAAGAAGTTTCAGAGGATGATGAAGACGAAGAAGATGAACAAGAGGAGAAGTTAGCTCAGAAATGTATTCCTGAGCAAGAGTTGCAGGTTCTTTCCCTCAAATCAATGGTGGGAATCACCACCAAGCGCACCATGAGAATGAGAGGGAAGATTGGGGAGACTGAGATGGTGGTACTGGTAGACTCTGGAGCCTCTTGCAGCTTCATAGCGAAGCATTTGGTGGACAAATTGGGTTTACTGGTGGCACCTACAGTGGAGTTTGGAGTGGCTATAGGTGATGGAAGGGTGCTAGCAGGAAACGGTAAGTGTGAAGGAGTAAAGCTAATATTCAAGGAGTGGAGATCAGTGAAGAGTATTTGAGGTTTGAGATGGGAGGTACAGATTTGGTGCTCGGGTATACGTGGTTGGAGAAGTTAGGGGAAACCAGAATCAATTGGGGGTTGCACTTGCTGAGGTTTCAAGTGGAAGACAAGTGGGTTACTCTCAACGGGGATCCTGGCTTACTTCGCGCGCAAGCGTCACTCAATACGATGGAGAAGCTGAGTGAGAATGCAGAAGAGGTCATATTGTTGGAGTTGCAAGTGTTATTTGAGAGTGAGGAGGAACAGCCGACGAGAAAGGCTGTCAGCCTAGGAATTCATAAAATCTTAAAGGAGTTCTAGAATGTGTTCAACATGCCAAGTGGGTTACCCCCTAAGCGGTCTCGCGAGCATGCCATCACGCTACAGGCAGGGACATCACCCATAAATATCAGGCCATACCGCTACTCTCACTACCAGAAAAACGAGATTGAGAAGTTTGTACATGAGATGCTACAAGCTGGGATCATCAAGCCAAGCATCAGTCCGTTCTCCAGCCTTGTACTCTTGGCCAAGAAGAAAGACGGAGGGTTCAGGTTCTGTGTAGACTACCGGGCAGTGAACAAGAGCACCATACCGGATCGATACCTTATTCCGGTGATCGAGGAGCTTCTTGATGAGTTAGCAGGAGCTTCAGTGTTCTCCAAACTGGATTTAAAGTCAGGTTATCACCAAATTCGAGTGAAGGACAGTGATGTGGGAAAGACTGCATTCAAGACGCATGAAGGGCACTATGAGTTTCTGGTGATGCCTTTCGGTCTCACCAACGCCCCCGCAACGTTTCAGTCGGTAATGAATGATATATTCAAACCTTACCTGCCAAAATTTGTCCTTGTCTTCTTTGACGACATCTTCGTCTACAGTCGGAGTGATAAGGAGCATCAAGAACACTTGAGAATCGTGTTGCAAGTTCTCAAAGATCAGGGGTTTTACGCCAACGAGAAGAAATGCGCCTTTGCTCAACCCAAGGTGGCTTATCTAGGACACGTGATCTCCAAGAGGGGTGTAGAAGCTGACCCTGAAAAGATCAAAGCCATGAAGCAGTGGCCACAGCCGAAGAATATTACGGCATTGAGAGGGTTCTTGGGGCTCACAGGCTATTACCGCCGGTTTGTGGAGGCTTATGGGAAGATTGTGAGGCCTCTGACGGAGTTACTGAAGAAAGATGGGTTCAAATGGACTGAGGAAGCGACTCAAGCGTTTGAGATCTTGAAAAGGGCAATGAGTAGTCTGCTTGTGCTGGTGCTTCCTGATTTCTCCAAACCATTTACGGTCGAGACTGATGCATCAGGGACAGGCATTGGAGCAGTTATGTCTCAAGGAGATAGGCCAATAGCCTTCATAAGCAAAGGGTTTTCTAGCAAGGGAAGAGTAAAATCAGTCTATGAAAGGGAGTTGTTGGCTATAGTCTTTGCAGTGACTAAATGGAGACACTACCTTACTGGGCATCAATTCACAATAAGGACTGACCAGAAGAGCTTGCGATATCTATTGGAGCATAGAGCAGTGTCGGTTGAACAGCAAAAGTGGGCGTCGAAGCTTCTCGGGTTGAACTACACTATTGAGTACAGACCGGGAAGAGAGAACAGAGTAGCTGATGATTTATCTCGTCGAACTGAAGTGAAAGAAGAGCCACAACAGTTCTTGGAGTTTCAGTTGACAGCTCCTCTGTCAATAGATATGGATGAGCTAGCTCTGCAGGTGGAGAAAGATGAGACATTACAAAGGATAATACGAGGAGTATTGGTTGGTGATAAGGAATTTGAGAGTTACACAGTGGAAAAGGGGGCTTGTTCAAAGAAAGAAGATTAGTGATTCCAGCGAAATCTGTTTTTATTCCGGCCTTGTTGAATCAGTTTCATGCCAGCGCCATTGGAGGGCACGAAGGGGTGCTAAAAACCTTCAAGAGAATGGCACGAGAAGTTTATTGGTCGAGAATGAGAAGCGACATCATTGAGTTCATCAAGGCTTGTGAGATTTGTCAGAAGAACAAGTACTATACGCTTTCACCAGCTGGGCTGTTGTCGCCATTGCCTATTCCTACTCAAGTGTGGGCTGATATCAGCCTCGACTTTGTGGAAAGATTACCTCTATCGAAGGGCTTTGATGTGATACTGGTGGTGGTGGACAGATTAACTAAGTATGCTCATTTCTTGCCTTTGAAGCACCCTTTCACAGCAAATACAGTGGCTTAAGTCTTTGTGAAGGAGATCATCAAACTTCATGGATTTCCAGAGACGATGGTATCGGATCGTGACAAAGTCTTTTTGAGTCATTTCTGGTCTGCTTTGTTCAAGAGCCAAGGTACTGCCCTGCACAAGAGTACTGCCTATCACCCTCAGTCTGATGGCCAGACTGAAGTGGTAAATTGATGTGTTGAAGCTTACTTAAGGTGTTTTGCTGGAAGAAAGCCTTCGTCCTGGAGTCAGTGGTTACCGTGGGCAGAGTATTGGTACAACACGTCCCACCATTCGTCGGCCAACACCACCCCTTTTAAGGCGTTGTATGGGAGAGACCCACCGAAGCTGTTGAGGTTTGGAGACATTCCAACGAGCAACGCAGACGTAGAGTTGTTAATTCAGAACTGTGATGCTCTTTTGCAGGAGTTGAGAGATAATTTAGCAATAGCTCAAGGGCGCATGCATGATTCTGCTAACAAGAAGCGACGTGATGTGGAATTCAGTGTTGGAGAGTGGGTGTATTTGAAGCTGAGGCCGTACCGCCAAGTGTCGGTGGCAATGAGGCGTGCAGAGAAGTTAGCTCCACGCTTCTTTGGTCCTTATCTGATTGTGGAGCGAGTAGGGAAGGTAGCATACAAACTAGCCTTACCTCCTACAAGTCAGATTCATCCTGTGTTCCATGTTTCTCAACTGAAGAAAGCAGTAGCGCCACTCACCAAGGTACATGAGCTCCCTTTAGTCCTTTCGTCGTCGTTGGAATGGAATGCAGAACCAGAAGAATTGATAGATATTAGAAAGTCGAGCACTGATAAGCAAGTGGAGGTGTTGGTTAAGTGGAAGGATCTTCCTGATTTTGAATGTTCATGGGAGCCGGTGAAGAGATTGGCAAAGCAGTTTCCTCTTTTTCCGCTTGAGGACAAGCTGAGTCTCCTTCAGGGGAGATATTGATAAGCTAGCAGTCCCTTTGGCTTACACACAGAGAAGGCTCAGGTCAAGGAGAGTTAGACAAAGTGACTAAAGGAAGAAGATGGAATGTTGAAGAGAAGCCTCCTTGTGAGAGGGAGAGATCATTTATATTTTGAGTATAATGCTATGTCGTTTCATTAGTTATTAATACTATGTCGTTTGGAGGTTGTTTGTAAGTACTTAACGGGAATTCATTCCCTAAGTTTATCATCAAAGAATTAAACAACAAATCTTATCTCTTAACCCCTTTTCTCTCTCCCTTTCCTTTCTTCTCGATCCTTCTCACCCTTTCTTTGTTACGAGATCAGATCCACCTTGGATCTTATCAGATTGATAAACAGTTCCGTTTTGGGTGAACTATTACACATCAAAAATTGCCTATGCTAAAGGGACAATCTCCATAGGGAAACTAAAATCGAAAGATAGGATTGATAAATAGTTCCGTTTTTATATGTTTTGACATTATTCGCTGATCCCAGAGATTTCTTCTTTTTCCTTTTATGAAAGATGCACATTCCACAGTATCTCGCGATCCATTTGCTGTTGCATGCCGGTCTTGTTTTTTTGAACATTTGCATGCCGGTTTTTACGAAATACAAAATAGAATACAAGTCTTGAATCGAACCCAAACAAAACAATGGCTCATGATTTCCTTTTGAAAAACAAAAGTTTCAGTTACTCTGTTTGTAACAACACAACAAACTACAAGAGCAACATGTCATCAACTTAACAGAGACTTATTGGGGATTTAACACAGTATAGTCTTTGTCTCTGGACAGCAAATGAGGAGTTTCTGCGTTTCTGTTGATTGAAGAAAAGAAGAAAAAGCCATTAATTAGAGGAACTAATATTAGAATGCTGATGACAACACTTTTTACACGTTGAAAGTTGGAAACCTTCTTCTCCGGGAAAGCCTATTAATAAAATAAACAGAACCGTACAATGATTTATTTAATAATGGGGAAAAAAGTCACCGACAGTGTTTGCTTTTTCTTCTTTTCAAGATCTCACTGATTCTTAATCTTAACAGGCCTTTTTATATTATGTTTCTTTTTTTTTTTTTGTTTAAATCCTTTTTATATTATGTTTCATTTACTATTATAAGTAACAAAAGATCTGCCCATACATACACATACACACAACAAGATTGTAGAGAAGCTATTTTAAGAACAAAAATATTAAAAATGATTGCCATGTTTTACTTTTACTCAACTGTACATAATTTTGGTCTATAAAAAGTAATAACCATTTCATAGCACTACCAAAAGACTGTTGACATTTTAAGATAATCACAAAAATATTGTAAACTGTTTTTTTAATATTTTAAATATGCAAATATTAAAATTGAAATATTATTATAAATACAAATATATAAATATAGCTTATATTTTCTAATACTATAAGAACTTTAAACAAAAATATTATGTATAATGGTCAAGTTTGTTGTATTTAATTTTCAAACACATCTGAATCATTTTAAGCGTTGAACATTAGTTGTAGTGATTCTTGAAATCAACCCCAATAAAGAAGTCCCTCTGTGAGTCTTGCCTTTACCGTGGTGTTCTATATTGTATGTGATTTTATAGTATATGCGAAAAAATAGAACAAGAATTCGTTTTTTTTTTTACCATCAACCGGCTGATATTAAAGACAAAATCAAAAACAATTTAAGTCTAATATTAATAATCATTAACTTTTGAAAAGAATTGATTATTTTATAAATTAATCTTAACAAATGATCTCATGGGTTACTCGATTGAAAATTAAATGTAATAAACCAAAAAAAAAAAGAGAGATTAAAGTCGATTGTGTGGTCATGATAATCTGTTTTCATTCTGTACAGATCTGATTAAATAGTAGTACTGTAGTAGTAGTAAAGAATGAAAAGAGCATTTCACCGCAAAAGGCCCCTCAAACAAAGTGCGAGAAAATTCGTTTCTTAATTTTTGCTCCTAACTTTTTTTTTTTTTTTTCTGTTGTTGTTGTTGCTTCTCTTTCTTCTTTTCCGAACCGAACAATCGAGTCTGACTGTTCAACTGGTTAATTGGATCTCTTAATATATGCGCATTCGCATTTCGTTTATTCTTCTGAATGATACAAACAGACATTCTTCTTAACTAACCTCTAGTTCGTGTTGTTTTTCTGATTCTTTGAAAAAGAAATCATCTTTGATCTGAGCAGAGATTTTCCGCTTGCATTCGTCTCTAGAAAAGTGGGTAACTTTTTGTTTCCCGTCTGGCCTTGGGGAGATTCGGAATCGGAACCAAAAAAACTGGCGAGATTACAAGGGATCGTGAAATATCTGAAGCTAATAGGAGGCAGAAGAGGCAATATGGGGAACAACGGCCCATTGATACCAATTCTGGGCTTCCTTACATGTGCCGCCTTTATCTATCTCTCCTTAGGAGATTTGTGGTTCCGTTTCGGAGGAGGGGAGCCCGAGCTAGGGTTCGTGAGTCGGAACGGCACGCAGTTCGTGTTGGATGGCAAGCCTCTGTATGTGAATGGGTGGAACTCCTACTGGTTCATGGACCACGCCGTCAATGATCATAGCAGGCACCGTGTGGGTGCGATGCTCGAAGCTGGATCCAAAATGGGCCTCACTGTGTGTCGAACCTGGGCTTTCAATGATGGAGGCTACAACGCTCTCCAGATCTCTCCTGGCCGATTCGACGAACGCGTCTTCAAGGTCCATTCCCCTTTGGAAGCTTCTTTAAGGATCTTGTTTTTTAGATTGTTCCACAGTTTTATTTTTTTTCTTTTAAAAGGTATTTAAGCAGAGATTAGTCATGGTTGAGCTTATTTTTTAATCACAATGCCAGCAGCTAGCGAAGATGAAAATTAACAGAAAACAGGGCAATGCAGCATCCATTTATCTCTCTCTCTCTCTCTCTCTCTCTCTCTCTCTCTCTCTCTCTCTCTCTCAGTAGCTCGAAAGAATCTGCACTTGCTTACTTCTGTCTGCATTTTGCCTTGGATCATGTGGTTAGGCCTTGGATCATGTAATCGCAGAGGCAAAAACACATGGTGTTAGGTTGCTTCTTAGCTTAGTCAATAACCTCCAAGCCTACGGAGGCAAGACTCAGTACGTCAACTGGGCATGGCAAGAAGGTGTTGGCCTCAGCTCCTCCAACGATTCTTTCTTCTTTGACCCATCTATCCGCAGATACTTCAAGAATTATCTCACTGTATGTCTCTTTCTAGCCTAGAGACTGAGCCATGGAGTTGTTAGTGGTGTTGAAACCCTCATTTTGGCAGGTGCTGCTGACCCGCAAAAACTCGATAACAGGGATAGAGTACAGAAACGACCCTACAATATTTGCGTGGGAGTTGATAAACGAGCCTCGCTGCTTCACTGATATCTCTGGGGATACTCTCCAAGTGAGTTCTCTCTTGATGTCCAATAGCATTGATGATTAATTAGTGTTTATGTTAACAAGTTAGTCTTTCTTTGTGTGTGTGTGGCATTCTTTCTAAAAGGACTGGATTAACGAAATGACAGCATTCATTAAATCGATTGACAAGAAGCATCTTCTTACCGTCGGCTTGGAAGGTTTCTACGGTCCCAAGAGCCCAAAACGGCTGACGGTGAACCCAGAAAGATGGGCCTCTGAGCTTGGGTCAGATTTTGTTAGAAACTCTGAGTCCCCAAACATTGATTTTGCATCGGTTCATATCTACCCTGACCACTGGTAAGCTGCCTCACTCTCTCTCTATGTTTTTTTTTTTATTGGTGTGTGCGTGGAAGTCTTCAAACAAACAAAGTTCTGATACACTGGGTGCAGGTTTCACGATCAGGGGTTTGAAGACAAAGTAAAGTTTGTGGTGAAATGGATGCTATCTCACATTGAAGACGGGGACAAGGAACTGAAGAAGCCTGTTCTCTTCACCGAGTTCGGGCTATCGAATCTGAACAAAGACTATGAGCCATCGCAGCGTGATCGGTTCTACAGAACAATCTTTGATGTTGTATACAAATCAGCCAAGCGCACGAGGTCAGGGGCAGGAACACTGGTGTGGCAGTTTTTGATACAAGGCATGGAAGGTTTCAACGATGACTTTGGGATTGTCCCCTGGGAGAAAGATTCGATACAGAGACTAATGACTGAGCAATCTTGCAGATTGGCTCGGGTCACAGGACGCCATCTTCAGGACGAGAAATGGAGAGAAATATGTTCGCACAGACCATGAGAATGAGAAATACAGTTTTTGTTTTTGTCTTGTCTTGTAATCGGCCATATATGCAAAGGGATTCAAATCATATATATATACTATAAGTAGTGAATTTAGTGGACCTTTCTATTGTCTGAGCTTACCTTTTATGATCTGTAATACACTTTCAGAACATGCAAAGCCATAAGAGGATTCTGATCAGACTTCAAATGCAGTTATCAAAAACATAAAATTTCAATATTTGACCAAATGTCAAAACATAAATCAAACTGAGTTTTTGAGTTCTCATGTAATACAATACATTTTTAGTTTAGGTACTTGCTGGGATCTTTAATAAGTATCACAAGTAGTTTTGGCAAACAAAAAAACTGGAACTGGAGCGAAATTTTAACTAAACTAAATCAGAACCAAGTCGAAAACTGATTTGAATATATAAAGATATTAATTATATATATATATATATATTATACAATAAAGTAGGGTATGCTCTCTCCTCCTTGCGCCACGTCAGCACGGAGTGAGGGGCATTTGCCGACACGTGGCATCTTCTAAAGCTTTGAATCGCTCTCCCATCGAGTTTGACGAAACATTATTACAAGGCTGGGCTATTTATTTGCTATCTTCTTCATTTAGAATTTTGTGCTAATCCGG
Source organism: Brassica napus (assembly GCF_020379485.1). NCBI lineage: Eukaryota > Viridiplantae > Streptophyta > Magnoliopsida > Brassicales > Brassicaceae > Brassica > Brassica napus. Next base: position 203,061 of record NC_063450.1, on the reverse strand, counting down.
TTTTGAATATTGGGTTTTATTTGTAGATTGACTCTGGTCCAATCTGGTGGTGTCTTCCCCAAAACGTGTGAGACTAAAGATTGACACAGGCGCCGCCGATAAGCAGCAGCTGGTAACCCTTCCGTCAAAGAAGATCAGTGTTTAACGGGGTACTCTTTACTTTGATCACAAGCTATTTGAATTCGTCATTGTTTTTTTGTCGATTGGTGTGCTTCTACGAGGCACCGTTACGTCTGTTGACTCGATTTATGCATCGTTATTAACAATCATGATCTCTCATTCAATGAATTATCTCATTCATTCAACTCTGTTAATCCGCTACTATAAATTATCGCCATAATCCGCTACTAGCCTACTATCTCATTCATTGATGGTCTTAGTAAAAAAATGATTGCCATGATGAATTATCAGTTTGTCTTTCAAAAAAAGCAAAATTCATCAGTTCATTTGATTTGTTCAGTTTCGTTTAAAATCTCTCAGCGATTAGAATGGCAAAATCCAGTCTGCTACTCGGTGATTTGAACGTCAGCCGTCAGCTCTACCGTTGAAGTGCGTATCCTGCGATTTGGGAGGCTCGCAATGCTAGGAAAGCTGGCGAGACCATGTGCGCCGATATGCTCCTCTTCAACGCAAAGGTAAAAGCTTCAACGATTCAACTGCCTTCGTCAAGATAACATAACCGTTGAATCCGATACCTCAAGAAATTTTCGGAAATCACGAGCAAGGCTCATCTTTAAATCCATCGGTGGTGAATCTACATCTTAGCACCCTTATAAGCAGCTGCCATGATTTACGTGTTATAGCTTGAATGTATAACTTTTGTTTCATAGGCGGTAGGTGTTGGGAACCCTAAGGATTTCAAAACGACAAATAATTTCGTTTCAAGACATGAGGGAGAGAGCAAAACAAGAGGCATGAACCGGAAAAGCAGAGGAAATGGAGGAGAAGCACGTGTCTAATGTGAAGCTGGAGAAGTTACAGCTGCAAAGATCCAAGTTATAAAAGAAGTGAGAGCGTTTACGAGTTTGGGTCTCAAGGAATAGAAGGAGAGAACCAACTATAAAATATGAAGATGTTCCATATCTTTTGAAGTATAAAGTTTATCTTTGTAAGCCCACTCTTGAGTATGATCGATTGCTCATCTACATTGTTAACCACCTTTCTGAGAATTTATTTGCGGAACTAGAGACATGATTTGGGATATATATTACGACATGTTGATGTTTAAGGTTTTCTTTAACAAATAATCTATTCCACTTACACGTTGCACTCAACCCAAACCACATATATATAACATTGCTTACGTACATTGTAGATTATATATAAGAGCAATTTCAAATAAAACCAAAATATATACTAATTAGAAAGTTCACTATTTTGTTTTGTAATAAAATATTATCAAAAAATTTAAAGTATACAACATATATAATAGAGTCAACGTACAAAAATCAAATAAAACTAATACAAAATAAAAACTATTACAGTAAAAACAAAAATATTACTAATTGTATTCTGAAATTTAATCTAATATCATTTATTCCAAAAAAAAACAATAAGTAGATGCAGAATAACTTTTCTAACCTGAACCATCAGCTGCCATGAAACGTCTAAGACTTTCAGTTATGTTTTCAGCATCTGACGGCATTCCAACGTTTCCTTTAAAAAAAACTAATAACATTAAGTTAATTGCAACTAACAGTGAACTAAATTATAGTGTGGTTATTTAACCCAAAGGGAAAAAAAAATGAGACAAGTAAATTCTTTCACAACTTTTACCCGCATTGCAACGAAGTAATTCCAATAACAGAAAGAGCTAAGTAGTACAGATAAATAACAAGTAGCATGTGGACTTAAAAATTTGAATACACTTTTAGAAATTTACACCCAATAATGAGATTATGACTCTTTTCACCATGTTTAGAGTGGGAATTGAGTGTTTTGAATTGTTCTTATTATACTCTGTCTCAACATTAATATTATATAAAACACATACGACCCTACATTAACGACACATACGTACTTTTAAATTTTAATATTTAATCAGTAAATAACCAACAATAGCAAAGACTTTAAGTTTTCAGGTTATAACTACGTAACGGTTACTACCTTTCCTCTTCGCCTCTTAACTCTTTCCTTGACTCTTAAGAAACTATCAGCCTAACTTGAGAACATACTCATCTCCACGCACCCTACCAAGGTGAAGCAGAGCTTGCTATTAGACGTACCTACACATAACGCCATGGTGAAGAAGCCTCCTCGGACCAACCGGCTTGAAAGCATCAAACTCAAATAAAACAAACACTATATAAAACTAAAATAGAACATCTACAATCACCGGAAAGATTTGTAACACATCACAATCAAACAAACATGACAATACTATAAAATTAAGTACACTAAATATCGTACCAACTTTACGTAAAGAAAACACACATGAAAGCCAAATCAATCAATAGGAAAAATAATTAACAACACTATAAAAATATTAGTTATTCTTACTTTAGATTTTCTTCACTGTCAAATTGAAATAAAATCAAATAAGAAAAATATAAACCATTACATTTCCACTATTTATTATTTTAAATATAAAGTAAATTTCTAAATATTTTATAAAATTAAAATATATTTTAATATAAAATAATTTTAGTGTAAACTCACCCGCCCGTAGGGCGGACCAACCCCTAGTATATATATATAACATAGGGTAATTCTCTCAGATAGATTTTTTAAAGTTTTTGTCACAAAAATATATCTCAAAAACTAAAATGATCAAAATAGCATTTTTTATTTTGAAAATTTTATTTTATTTTTTTTTAAAAAAATTTGAAATTCTATCTCCAAAACCCCCTCCTCAACTCTAAACCTTAAATCCTAAACCTTAAACCCTAAACCTTAAACCTCACCCCTTAACTCTAAACTCTAATGTCTAGATTAATTAACCCTAGGGGTATAAACGTATATTTATTTCTTTTGATAAAACATTTAAGTCTATTTTAGTCATTTTTATTTTTAAGGTATATATTTGCGACAAAAAATTTTTAGGTCTATCATATAGAATTTCTCTGTAACATAACCATATATATAATTTAAGGTCAGCAGTCAGAGGAAAAAAAGAATTTGTGACCTTGCACCGGTGGCTTTCTAGCACCGGCACCGGAATTTCTTTTCTAATAGTATTTTCTTCTTTGTTATTCAATATTATGATTTTATTTTGGCTAAGTTTCTGGGGATATTTTCATTTTCCGCCGGTTTTTGTAATCGGAGATATTCTCGTTTTGTTCCGTTTTATAGGTGTAATGGTTATCGCAGATTCTTCGACGGGTTCAAGAGAACTTTTCGGAAGGAAGGAATCTCTTTCGAAACAGTTTTAACCAAAAAAAAAATATCTTTATCTAGAAATTTTTTCTCTTGTGCTGCCTGCGGCATGTTGTGATGCGAGAAAGCATTTCAATTGTTAATAAGCGTGAAACAAGATCAGTTTGATATCAATGTATGGTTATCATCCAACAAATATTCGATTTGGATTTCATCATTGATTTTTTTTGTAATCGTAACTGTCATATCACATTTTCTGTCGGGTTAGATTGTTTTTGGCTTTTTTGATATATGAAATTGTTATCTATTATCTAGACAATATTAAATAACATATAAATCTATTAAAAGTATCTAAAGTATTTGAAAACAATTATCTAAATTTATTTTGTTGGATTTTTTCACGTGTCGGTAACATATTCGGGTTCTGTTGTGTGAAACCTGAAATCTTAATTACAGTAAAACAAAATCCATGAACAGATGTGTTTGTGAGATTCAAATTACTAGTATTATTTTTGGGTCGGGTCGGTTTGGGTTATTGGGCAGGGTTCTTTTGTGTATCCTATTGATTTTTGAGATTGTAATTAAGAACGCACGATCTAGAGAGACGAGGACTTAGCGCCGCCGTGGTTGGGATAATAATTCACGGCACGAACGATGATGGGGACTCACTCGTTGAATCTGCTTCCCAAATCATTTCGTCCAACCTTGGCTTCACTCAGACCAAATCTCCTCAGATTTGACTCAACAAAGCTGACATCATGTCGGAGGCAAAATCTGGGCATCCGATCCGTGTTCACGGGAATCGTGGAAGAAATGGGCCACGTAAAGGATCTGGGATTGGCTGACCACGGCGGATTCGACCTTAAAATCGGGGCGAGAGTGGTGCTGGAGGACGTGAAGCTTGGCGACAGCATCGCCGTCAACGGGACTTGCCTTACAGTAACCGATTTCGACACCGAGGAGTTCACAGTGGGGCTAGCACCGGAGACGCTGCGAAAGACGTCGCTGGAGGAGCTGGAGAGAGGGTCTCTGGTGAATCTGGAGCGTGCGCTGCAGCCGGTGAGCCGCATGGGCGGACACGTGGTGCAGGGACACGTGGACGGTACGGGAGTGATAGTTTCGATGGAAGCTGAGGGAGATTCGCTGTGGGTGAAGGTGAAAGCGGACAAGGCTTTGCTCAAATACATTGTCCCCAAGGGCTTTGTGGCCGTGGATGGGACGAGCCTGACGGTGGTGGATGTGTCTGACCAGGAGAGCTGCTTTAATTTCATGCTCGTTGCTTACACGCAGCAGAATGTGGTGATTCCCACCAAGAATGTTGGGCAGAAAGTGAACTTGGAGGTTGATATCATGGGCAAATACGTTGAGAGGCTTCTTCTCACCACTTCCGCCTACAACACTCCACAGGTAACTACAAAGCTTTTCTTCCTTTAGTGACTTCTTTTGTCTGAGGTGATTTTGTTCTTTTTGTGAGGGATATGTTTGTTCGAATATCTTTTAGCTGATGTTCTCTTTACAGGCAAAGAAGGGCTGAAGCTCAGCTGGGATAAAGAGCAGCTTATTTGGCAACTGTTGGTCTATGTAAGATTGATCTTGACCTCTGTTTCTTTGTAATGATGGTCGTGAGCATTTGCTCAGAACTTAGGTGCTTCTGTGAGAAAAAAGTAGATGAACCTTTTCGAGTAATGATGATCTATTCATTTGTGTCAATTGGAGAATAAGCTTATGATTGGATTTCATTACCCCTCTTTTTTTTCTACTCTTGCTTCTTGACTGTGTGTGTCAATGATAATAAAATGGAGGAAGAATAATATAATTAAAAGCGTTTAAGAGTACATAACACCAAGATCATATAGGTTCTCATACCAACGTATGGTAAGCGAGTGAGGGCACATACGTTGGTATGCGGCTTGCTTTGTTCATATTGTACAGTTAATCAACTATTATTATAAGCTGCTGTTCTGTTCATGTGGAAGAAAGTCGGTACAACACTGGAGTAAGATTGTAGCCAGAACAAACATTAGAGTCTTGCTTGAACACCATTTGGATTTAAATATTATAAAGCCTTTTTCTTTTTTTTCTGTTGGTTGAGGCCTACTAGATTAATAATGTTAAATCAATCAATTATATGACAACACATGAGTTACAAATATTGTTTTTTGGATTAATATTATGCTAGTCTTGTCCACCAACGTATCCTCCACCCCTCATAGCCTCCACCATCTTCAAACACAATCTGTCTTTGTCCATTGCACGTGACACTAGCTCTTGTTTGTTAAGCAGTTTGAGAATCTCAGCTGCACTTTCCATGTCCCTTCGACCCTCGACATACTGCACGCAGGCGTAAGCGGAGAGAGTCTTAGTGGTCTTTGGGTTCCAGCGTTCGTGCAGCCTCCCCTCCAAGGCCTCCGTCACTCTCTTCCTCCTCTCCCTTTCACCATCCTCGTCCTCACCCTCCGCCAAGTTTTGCTGTAACATGTCAGTCAAACTCTCCCACTTGCTCTCCCACTTCTTCCCAAGCATGTTGATAGCTTTATCAGCCTCCTCTTTCATGCATCTTTTCCGGTGACCAAAATCTGAAAGACCAAGATCGCCAGCCCCTGTATCCCACTCTTCCATGATCTCGTGAGCCCCATCAAAATCGTTCTTCATAGCAAAGAACTTGATCATCTCAGAACTTACAGTGGCGCCGAAGGATATCCCGTGGAGTTTAGCCAAGTTGGAGAGACGGTAAACGTCCTCTCTTTCGCCGTTATGACAATAGACTCTCATGAGAGCTCCATACATGTTTTTTCTGCAGTCATCATCGAGTAACTCCTCAGTCTTACGAAACAAAGACAAACCCTTATCAACAGATCCAAGTTCCATATAGAGGCATGCAGGGAAAAAGGACGTGGCCCATGGCTCCATCCGGTCCCCCCACTTGTTGAGAAACTTCTCCATTCCCACAGAGTCTTTGACGCATGATGCGAGAGCGAAACAGGAAAAGAGCTTGCCAAAGGGAACTCCTTGGGGTTCTAATCTATGGTCGTCCATCTCGAGCAGGAGCTTGACAACCATGTCGTGATTTCCAGCACTGTGGTAGAGAGAGAGCATGGTGTTGTAGGGTTTAGGGTTGTTGGAAGCCAAGCCAAGGTCTATCATCTTCTGAAACGTGGTCTCGGCAATGCTCAGGGAGCCGTGGGTTTTGCAAGAGTTCAAGAGAGCGTTGTGCACGTAAAAGTCCCTCTTCTTCAAGGGAATGGTGTCCAAGAACTTGCTGGCTTCTTCAAGACCACCAAGTTTAGCAATCAAGAGAAGCCGGATCTCGAAATCCACCGTAGACAGATTGTAAATTTGTTGGTCACTCATCCACTCCGAAACCTAAGACCCAAATCCATTTAAGAATCAAACTGGATTTTGTACAAGTATATATTTGATTTGATGGATTGCTGGAAACAAACAAACTAAACCTGGAGGGCGTGGGAGAAGCGGTCGAATTTGTGAAGGGAGGAGATGATGCTCCTGAGTTCTGAAAGACCCGGTTTGTTTCCAAGTTGTCGCCATTCGTGGAGCAAAGGGGTGAGGGAGGGCGTCGAATCTGGGGCGCGTTCGATACGACGCTTAAGAGAGTCATGAACGGGATCGGGGGAAGGAACGGTTTTGGGGAAACGAAGGAAGGAACATCTGAAAGGAAGGCTACTCCTGAAGCTTCCAAATTGTGGGCGGAGTAGATGATTCATATGCTCAAAGCCGTCCAGAGACAGACACACTCCTCTTCCTAGGTTTTCGCTTCTGTCCGTGCGTCAACTGTTAAGCTTTTGACTAAACAACTAGCAACATATACTTGTATTTTATTTTTATTTATTTAAAAATTACGCTTGTCTTCTTCCTAACCGGAAGACTGCTGCAATCAAATTTCCAATTAATTTCGAAATTACGGGAATCCGGTTCGGTTTGGAAGAAGTTGAAGTCTCTTTGGCGTGTCCTGTGCTGTTGTTCATCAGATCCGGTGAAGAGAACAAATGGGAATTTGTTTATAATATAGACTTGTAATTTCATTCAGTTAATAGAAGCCCTGATTAATCAATGTTGATAACGATTTGCGTCTCCACTTACATTTTTACTAGTTAATAACGTTCAAAAGATATTACATCTTTTTGGCAAGTTAACCATCAATCAATTTCAACGATGCACCGTAATTATTTGGGCCAAAGTGCTCTACAACATACTGAACAAATTTCAGAGCACCTTTTATTCAAAATCCATGTAAAAGCAACCAACCATAATAAGAACTCTTTTGTCTTTTGGAAGATATTTCAATCTCGTCATGTGCCTGCCTGATGAGAGAAAAGATATTTCCATGAAAAATAATAAGAGAAAAAGACAAAAAAAACACTAAATCAAATTTTTGTTCCCAAACTAACACTCAAGGTCAAAAGTCACAAAAATAGCACTTAATGTTTTATCAAAAGTCACAAACTTAGGGTTTAGAGTTAAAGGGTGGGGTTTACGATTTAGGGTTTAGGGTTTAGAGTTTAGGGTTTAGGGTTTAAAGTTTAGGGTTTAGAGTTGAGAAATGAGGTTTTGGGGATAAGATTTCAAATTTTGAAAAATAAAAAAATTAAAATTTTCAAAGGATAAACTTAAAAAGGTGCTATTTTGATCATTTTAGTTTTTGAGTGTTATTTTTGTGATATAAACTTAAAAAAATGCTATTTTGGAGATTTGCCCAAATAATAAAGACCGGAAGGCAAGAATGATGAGCCTCAGAGTGAATAACATATTCAAGTTTCCATTTCAGTGGTAAAATCAAACAATGTACGCAAACTTTTTCAATCATCACTGGCCCAACCATGTACACAACACAACCAAGCTTATAAAGACAATCAATATGTTTACCAAGAACAAAATCAAACACAGAATCTATGATTGTTATAAATGGGAACTGAATGTAAAATGCTCACTGCCTTGTTTGATTTTTTGTGTCTGTGTGTGTGCTTATTCGAGCCAACAGAGTTTGTTCTTATACCTCTCCACAGAAACCCTAGAATCCTTCGTTATATGCTTACAAATTGCAACAGTGGTGATTAGCGCTGGACACAAAATCGGGCAGAGGCCCATATGTCGGCCCAATAAAACTCAGCATTATCCACCCGACGTGTAACCTTCCCCTTGTTTTTCTACTTGGGGATTGGTTCAAAGTTCAAATCCATTTTCAAAAGGAAATATCTTATTCTTTAGGTTTTTACAATTTTCTTGTTTTCTTCTACTATACTGTTTTCAAAATTATCTTTTAAAATTTTTAATAGCTGAATCTGGTTTCATATTTAATTTTATTTAGGCTTAATCTTTCAATTAATACAAGACACCATTAAGGAAAAGACTTAGATGAATATATAATCACCCACAACAGCAAAAGAAGAAGACAAAACTTAGGTTTTTTCTAGAGGGGAAAGAAAGAAACACACAGAGACAGAGACGGAGGAGAAGGAAGGAGGAATCATTAGCGCTTAAGGTTCTTGACTTTGGACCATCCCTTCTTGCAAGATTTGCTGACGACTTTGATACCTTTCTTCAGAAGATGTTTCAGCTCTATCGCCCTCAGCTTCACCTTATCCTCGAATGCTCCCATCTTTCTTTCTTTCTTCCTTCTTTTCTATCTCTCTTTTCTCGAGGAGCACCGTAAATATTTGTGTATTAAAGTCCGTCTTGTGCCCACATCCCCTGTATTTATAACTATAGACAAGGGATATGACAGCTGTGATGAGTTTATTCTGAGAATTAGAAAGATATGTTTTTCCTTTTATTAATAGCTAAATCAGGGAGATTTACACCGAAGAGGCAAGCTAATCTCTTCTGTATTTTTGCTCTTAAATTTGTTTCCCTAATTTTACGACTTTATTTTCTTAAATTGTTTGTAAAACATATATATATAGGTAGTTAAAGGTTTAACAAAAATAAGAAAAAAAAAAGTAGAATATATAATAAGTATAGCCATTAGCCAGTAAATTTGTTTTGAAAGCTAGTTGAATGGACGATGAATATGATAGCCAGCTCAGCTAGGTGAATTCGTCATCACCACATGACCCACTAACGGACACACCCGTTTTGATTGTCTTTCTTTTCTCTCGTTTCTGTTTCACACTTTGCTTCTTCCTTTTTGCCTTAAACACCGATTAACAAATGCTTTAAACTCTGTTTTTCTTTAAAAAAAATGTTTGTACACGTAATTTTATGTCCATTAGATACATATATCATCTTCTGTGTAAACCAACCTATCACATCCTTTTGGTAAAGCCTTTTTTTTCTTCTCAGTTAAGCTAAGCTCATCTTACCTTTTGTTTCTTGTACTACCATTAATCAATACACTTTATTAAACTGAAAAGGGATCAAGATTGTCTCTTTACACACACACGGTTTATACGCTGTCTTCCAAAGAAAGAAAGATAGAGATTCCTATATGACGTAACTGACAAGGGAAATGGCCCCCACCTCTTCTCATCTTGGGTGGTGTGGCTAAGAAGGCAGCGCAAGGAGGAGTGTCAAGGCATTGTACAAGGAGTGGACGACCACGGACGAGGCCAAGTTCCCTGACCAGCTGTAACATCCCCCGAGAACGCACCCTATCCCAAACAGCTGCACAAAATCCTCCCCAGAGAAGTGAGATGCTGCAAATACTCCTGAGCTGATCACAAGGGCCTTCCTCAATTCCATTCTGGACGCTAAGGAGCTCAGTAGAAATCGTCTGTACACAATCTCCTCAAGTATGGGAGCTACGACGCAGTAGAGAACAAAACACCCAATTCTCGACACCTCCCCGCTTTCAATAATCTTATCCAATTCAGAGTTGTGCACATCCTGAGAGATCAAACCACACATTGTCTTATGCTATGCTAAAATGATACCAAAGATTCAGGAGAGAGAGACCTGAGAAGGAAAGAGTTGATGAGCTACAAGTGAAGTGAGGAAGATAAAAGCAACAAGAGTTCCAAAACCCAAAGCTGAACCAACCACCCAGTTTCTCCCTTGGGTTGAGACATTGTTGTTAGTACCCTTAAGAAAGTTGAATGATTTGAATTGAGGCTTGGCGGTGGTCCTCAGAAGGAAGAGGGTGAGTGAAAGTTCGAGCAACTGGAGAAGCACAAGTGATAGCACCTGCACATTGTAGCCACACCATGAATTTCAGTATGACTTAAGGATATATACCATATAGAAGAAGAGAGTGAGGGAGTGACTTGGGTCTGAGGATGGAGAAGAGGGGTGTGGAGGGTGCGAGCAAGGATGGATAAACCACCAAAACTGAGAGGAATATGGAGGCAAAACATGTAAAGAGCGAACGTGGTCCATACGTTCTTGTCTTCCCACGGAATCTCTGATGCCAAAACCGAGAACCCCTATTCTTTCTCCATGAATTTTAGAAAACCCTCCTCAGTTAAAATGGAGAAAGAAAGAAAAAAACAGAGTTAGAACATTACATGGGGAGTGGGTTTGCTACTGAGACAAGAGCATCTGAGAGATGGGAAAGGGATGGATCGCAACCGACGACAAGTGGTAGAGGAGGAGAGAGGGTGAAACACTGAATATGGTCGGAGGGAAGAACTAGCCACCACCGGCGTGAGGGATAGAATCATGGATGGATGGAGGACAAGGCCTTTGACCTTAGAGTCAGTCAACCTTCGTTTCATTTCATTTCAAGCAAAGTAACCAACCAACCCTGCTGGATCAATTCAATTCAATTCAATTCAATTCAATTCTGTGGTCTCCAAATAATTGTCCATTTATTTTAATTTTTTCCAATAAATATAATATAATTTTATTTTATATTTTTGTTAGGAAAAAAAAGAAGAAGAAAGAAACAAGTTTCGTGCTTGATTGGATTTTATTAGGGATTTAGAAAGAGAGGTTGGTTCTTTCTTTTCGATTTCTCTTCTCCCACCGACGGAGAAAAATTAAAAATTAAAAATTAAAAATTAAATTAATCAGGTCTCTTCGTCTGTCTCCAGGGGGGGGGGTTGAAAAAAAGATGGGGAGGATGGTGAGAAGCTGCTTACAGTCGATGCTGAAGCTGGTGAATTCCCTTCTTGGGATGGTTGGGGTCGCCGTGATCCTCTACGCTGTTTGGCTCATCAGGCAATGGCAACAACAAACTGGATCTCTCCCTTTCTCTCACCCTCTTCCTTGGTACCACCTAATTCTCCTTGTCCTTCTTTCTTTATGTATCTGATGATTACTCGTGGTCCTATTTTATTTGACTCTCTTTTTTTTTTTTGAGATATATAGATTCTGTTAGCTTTAGGTGTTTGATGTTATGTCTGGGACCTCATCATACCTGTTAGGCTATGAAAAATAATATCATCATCCTTTTAGGATTTGTCTCTCAAGTCTCAACTTTGATGAAACGAGTTACTCATCTTGCTGGAAATGAACTATCCTTTCTGTTGTCAATTGTCATGATAAAATCAGCCAATCTCGCTCTCCAGGTTCATTTATGCTTTTCTTTGTCTCGGGGCTCTTCTCTGTCTTGTCACTTGCGCTGGCCACATCGCTGCTGAAACCATTAATGGTTGCTGTCTTTATTTTGTAAGCTACTTCTTTTTCCTTTCATCTTATTAAGCCATTCTTTCTTCTTTTGATGTGAATTAATGGAATTGTTTTTTTGGTTGGTTTCAGTATATGGGATTCATCGTCTTGCTTATTATGGTTGAAGGTGCTGTCATCGCCGATACCTTTCTAAACCCTGACTGGAAACAGGTTTATTATTCTCTCTTCTCTTTTTTTTTTTCTTCTTCTTTTTGTTAAATCTTCCCTTTTTTAACTTAATCTTCTTCTGGAAGCTTTCTTTCAGGACTTTCCAGAGGATCCAACTGGTGCCTTCTACCGTTTCTCCAAGTTCGTCGAGTCCAACTATAAGATTTGCAGATGGATTGGTCTCTCCATTGTCTCTGTCCAGGTCTCTTTTTAGCTTCTTTACCTTTTTACTCTCCCTTTCAAGTTTGCAATGTTTCACAGCGCTCCTCTTTGTTCGTTTCGCAGGGTGCATCAGTTCTATTGGCCATGTTGCTCAAAGCTCTTGGGCCTCACCGGCATTATGACAGTGACGATGAGTACGATGTGAGCACAGTTGCACTCCTCCGGGATGCTCGCCAGCCTCATCCATACGTTGTTGGAGAACCTTATTATGGACCCAAACCGGATTCGGGGACTGTTAGGATTAATGAAAGAGCCAACCGGTAAAACAGGTGTAGACCAAGACAAGCAACATAGCCAAGACTCACCTCTTTCAATATATTACTTACTTTTGTTGCATCTATCTATCTCACCCAGCAAACCATTACTCTTGTAAAAAAAATTGCATACACATATACACACACTCTCATATGCATTTTAAAAACTACAATGTGTGATCAGTTTGGTTCCAACCCTCTGTATCTCATGCTATGCCCTTCCACAAGCATCAATGTCCACTCTTCATGAACATCGCTAGGAATTTTGTGACTTGTCCTGTCGATACTGGTTCTGTACCAACTGGTTTACAACAGAACTACTCGGGATTTCTTGGCCCTGCCTATAACTTTTATTTATCTTGTTCCAAGTCTTCATGAACATCAGTGACCCTTGTTTGAGCTACCATAGCGTCTCATGATCATCGCTGTTAAAAAGATTCTTATGAAGCCAGTCTTCTTTAGGTGTTCACACTTTTTTTTTGGAAAAAAACACTTTAAATAATCCAACACCAATATTGGTATTCGATGAGTAATCTTATTGCCTTGTGGGCACATGGGAGGAAGTGAATAAAGTCTTCTAGTAGTGTAAAAATGAGAAGAAGGAATTAATTGAGAATGTGATGGTGAACTGTAAGATACGCATAAGAGAGTTACTCTCAAAGACACATTTGTCTTTTTCCTTTCATAAAAGGACACATTGTGTTTGAAGCACACAATTCATGAAACCAAGATCTTTTTTTGACCATTATGCCCTTTAGCTTCACGTGTAGTTAGCAAAAAAAAGGAACTAATTACTTTCTTCTATTTAGTTAAGTTAGGAAAATAGTTGGGCTATTAATGTTTTTTTTCCAAACCGAAAAATCTTTTGTCTCTGTCGCAAGCTTCACTTGATTCATTTTCTTCGTGGATCTTCTCACCTTCGACTGCAACTCGTGGCAACCAAGCTTGGCGGCTTCTCTCCCATTACAATCTCCAGCCACTGTACTCCGACCAACAATTCTCCACCGCAATCCTCCTCTGTTGCGTATGCTTCATATCCTCCGTGATTCACCTGTCTCGAGCTTTCTCTTCTCCGCCACAGCTCGTCGCATCTGTCTCAGGCCACCAGACCATCTACGTCGTCTTGCTCTGCCGACGGTGTCATGCTCGGATTCAAGCCTCGTCGTTCTCATCATCGCCGTCTCTGTCTCGTCACATAAGAGATCAAACAACAATGGTGGATTTTCAATAATTTTCAGATTTGGTCCTTCACTTTTTGATTTCTTTCGATTGTTTTGTGGACAGACGAATTGTGGACCAGTGTTATGTGGATAGACGAATTGTGGACGAGTGTTAACATTGTGGATAGTTTTCTGGTGGATATATATGTTGTGGACAAGAGTCATGTGAATGTGTTCTTATAAACAAGTTTGTGGTGGACCTGTTCTTATGGACAAGCTCTTACAATTATAGTTGTGTAACTATGACTGTTTGTGAACATGTTATTGTAGACAAAGATCTTGTTTGAAGTTTAATCTATCTAGGGTTTGTGTTGTTTGTTTGAAGATAATCCAACTAGAGAACGTATTGTATTGTGACGTTTTGAAAGAGAGAAGTGGATTAAGCTTTTTGTGTGGACGCAATTCAATGGACGCATATTCTGTAGACAAGTTTCTGTGGACAAGCTTTTGTGGACATAATTTATGTGGACACAAAAATGTTATAATGTTTTTGTGGACAAGTTTCTGTGGACAAAATATATTTGTATCCATATATATATTTCTGATATTTTATAAATTTTAATTTTATTAAATAATTTCTAATGGACATAGCAAGTGTGGATATGAGTTGATAAGAAAATTATTCTTGCGGATTAAAGTACATAATTAAAAGTTTGAGACAAAATCAAGAGGATCTATAAGTAAATTAAAGAATGTTGGGGTCAAATTGCAAAAATCCAAAAATAGGAGGACCATATGTGTAAAATAGAGTAATTTGACCATTGCTTCTTTTAGAGCTTTCTATCTGCAACAGAAGCCACCATGAAGACTGAAGAGATAAAAAACTTAGATCTAAGGCAACTACCTCGAGTTCATCCACGTCAAATCCCAAGTTCATCCACGGAAAATCACGAGCTCATCCACTGTAAAGGATGGGCGACATGTGAATCAAACTTAGATCCAAGACAGCTTTGTGGATAGTTCATTTGTGGACAAGGAAATTGATGGACATGAAAAGGATGGGTGACATGTGAATCAAATGTTGCAGGAGATACATCGGCTTTGCTGTCTGCTTAAGAAGAAAATCAAAACTTTATTTATTTCTTATCTTCTTGTATATCAATTAGAAACAAGCATGAAAGAGGAAAAAAAATCTGTAGATGAAATTCTCATAGTTCAATTAGAAGCAAACCTTGGATGTATTCGTCGGTGAAGATCTGGAATCTTCCAAGCTGAGATTTCATAATCGGCTTTCCTCACCTCCCAATTTGAGGTTTCCATGAATTCGAGATTTAAAAAATAAAGTGGTGAAAGATAAAAACTCGACAACAAAAATTAGTGATTTAGAATTATAAAAAAAAAAGTCTACAAATTTTGTGAAGAAAAAAAATATTTAGAAGGATATGAAAGATGAGAGATGAAGATGACGATAGATTGAGACATGATTAAATTTAGGGAATTAAAAAATTTGAAAGTAAAAGGTGAAAATTAAATGGAATTATATTGAAAATAATTTTGATACATGTTATGACATCTTCTTTCTAGTTGAAGGGCAATTCAGACAAATGAGCATAAGAAAGTGTTCTCTTAACTCAATGTGTCTTTATGTGTAATTGATAACTCATAAAGTGTCTTGGAGGATAAATATTTCTGTTTTTATTGATACCCCTCTTCATCATCTCATGTGACTTTGTAGTCTCATAAAATACAAAATCATCTTTATCTTGTTGTCATTCTCAATAATACAATATGACTTTTCCACTTTGATTAAAGAGTATATCATTCCCATAACGTATCTCCATTTTATATTTTTCCATTATTGAAGTTGTCAATAATATCTTTCATCAGTCTTTTGCTAATGCACACACGGCATACATACATCCAACAATCATGATTTATATTAAGAAATTAATTTTATATATTATCATAAACAAAATCTACCTTTAGTTAACCAAAAAAAAAAAAAATATGCTGCATTTCTCTAGACAAACTTTTCCTACATAAGCACCGTACGTACAAAATAAGCATATCTACTAGTAATTAATTTTTGGACTAGGTTTCAACTACCATATTATGGCATCATCATACTTTATAAGTTGGATTGTAATTGACAATAGAATATAGTTCCTACTGAAGTTGTATCCAAAGAGAATCGTTTTCTTTGTAAATTCAAAAGAAAAAAAAAAAAAGAGAATAAGAAGAGCCGTATAATCAAAAGTAAGACCATGCGCACCAGGGAATCATAAGAGGATTTCACATGCGAGAAAAAAAATTATAATCTGCTACAGTTATGACTCTATCTCGCCACGCTCCTTCCGGATGAACCCAGATCATTACTGTTCAGCGGGCTCCACGCCACGTGGCGGCCCGCTATTGGTCAATTTTTTTTTTTTAAACAAAAAAAATTAAACGAAAAAAAAAATAATAAAAAAATCAAATTATGAACCCCAACCGGGATTTCATTAATGCTGGTGCTCTTAAGGACTGTGGACTGTGGCGTAGGCACTAGTTATGTCATATTGTCATGTGCAGCCTAATACAACAAACCGTAAAAATAGGAATTACAATTGCAATATCATTTTTTTTTTAACAATAGATGTAGACGGAAAATGAAATCAAAGTGATTAATGGCCTTATTGAGGTATGATTAGTTGTTAGTTACTTGGTTAAAAGAAAGTATGAAACTCAGAAACAGTTATGAAAAATGATACTATTTTTATATTGTAGAAATGGTTGATGCGCTGTCGCTGTGTCTGTGGGAAAAAGATTGGCGAACAAGATTTTGTTTCTCCAATCTTATCGTGTCTATTGAAAGATGTTATTGATCTATAGCTCCTTTCAGTGACCTTGACCAATCTTTTAATAAAGATTTTTTGTTTCTTCTTCAGAGATGCATGAAGAAGGTGATGTTTGTTTGTTGTTGTAAGTAGTACACATAACTTGTAGTATTAAGTTTATATACTAGCGAGCAATGAGTTCAATGATGTGAAGACAAATCCGTTAGCTAGTGAATTCAATGTTGTCCCAACAAGTGAAATATGATACATACTATTGAGCGGCACATATCCAGGGCAGGCTTAGACAAGGAGGCGAACGGTGCGATCGCCCGGACCCAATCCATTCTCCCCCTATTTCTTAATAGATAAGGACTCGTTTTTTAAAAAAAATACATATATTTTTATATTAAAAATAAGAAGAGGGACCCAAATTTTTCTTATATGAATTTTTTTTTATTTCCATAAATTTATTTTTAAAAATAATTCTGGTATTTTAAAAAAAAACTATGTCTATCAGATTTTTTTTTAAAAAATAATAGTTTGGAAATTAAAATTTTTGTTTGTCCCAGGGTCCATGAAACCATTCGGCCGGCCCTGCACATATCAGCACATATTCAACCAGTTCGACCATATTATTATTACCTGTTCGAATAAAGAACTTAAGTAACAAGAAGAGAACAACGGATTCTTTTTCTTAAGCAGAAGCACAAGAAGAATCTTTCTCCCAAAAGAAGACTTCAACGGCCGAATCTTTTTATAAATAATTGCATAAACATGCATTACCCTACGGGATCGTGTGGAATCGAGGCCCTAACTGTCAGTGGGTCCATGAATGGCATACCTTTCGTAAATAAGGAGAAGGACTCAGGGTCATAACTGGCACAAACACAATGCATTTTGATTTGATGCAAAAAGGCTTCCTCCTCTTTCCTTTACCCCCATTTTCTATTTAACGCCCAAACTACACACACCCTCTCTCTCACTCCATTTAGATTCTGCTTGCTCACCAATAGAAGTGTGGTATAGCCGGTGGAAATGCAGCTCCTACCGACACTCTGCTTCTTGTTCTTGCAGCTGCTGCCGAGAGGAGACGCATCCACCTCTCACTCTAATCGCCACAGATCAGCCCCACATTGGCTCCCCGCCACGGCCACCTGGTACGGAAGTCCTGAGGGCGATGGCAGCAGCGGTAACAACCGCCTACACCCTCTTCTTTCTTTTACTTGCTCTTGATTTTTTTGACTCCAACAAATTAAAAGTTTAGGCTTTTATTGAGAAACCAAAAACAATATAATAATGAAACTGCAGGAGGAGCATGCGGGTATGGGTCGCTGGTGGACGTGAAGCCGTTCAAGGCTCGCGTTGGAGCAGTGAGTCCGTTGCTGTTCAAGAGCGGCGAAGGCTGCGGTGCTTGCTACAAGGTCAGGTGTCTGGACAAGACCATCTGCTCAAAGAGAGCAGTCACAATAATTGTCACAGACCAGTCACCGTCAGGACCATCTGCTCGAGCAAAGCACACTCACTTTGACCTTAGTGGCGCCGCATTTGGCCATTTGGCTATCCCCGGCCATTCCGGCATCATCCGCAACCGCGGCCTCATCTCCCTCCTCTATCGCCGGTAACCTCTTTTCCTTCGTTTTTTCAATGACTGCTAAATGCTAACGAACAAATGAGTGTGTGTATGTATTATCTTATTTTATTTTATTACATTGGAAGGAGTAAACAAATAAGTTTAACTTTAACGGCGTTCTGGTTTTCGATGGTCCCATAGTTTGACCGTTGACTATACATGACTTCACACAAGTCTGGATGCTCTGACACGCACACTACACTTGGTTGTCTGTCTTTTTTTTTATTTTATAAATAACACTGAGCTAAACTAGTTGGTGAAAAAAACAGGACGGCATGCAAATACAGAGAGAAGAACATAGCATTCCATGTGAACGCAGGATCAACAGCTTATTGGTTATCTCTTCTCATTGAGTATGAAGACGGAGAAGGTGACATTGGCTCTATGCACATTCGTCAAGTATGTATATTCCTTTAATTGGCATTCTCTTTTTTTTTTTTGTTTTTTTTTTATAATTCCTTCTTTTTCTTCTTTCTTTATTGTTAGTTTTTTTTTGTAATGCAGGCGGGGTCGAAGGAGTGGATAGCAATGAAGCACATATGGGGAGCAAACTGGTGCATCGTCGGAGGACCACTAAAGGGACCACTCTCCGTTAAGCTCACCACTTTGTCAAACAACAAAACGCTCTCCGCAGCTGACGTCATCCCCAAAAAATGGGTTCCCAAAGCTACTTACACCTCCCGCCTCAACTTCTCCCCTGTCCTCTAACTAAACTGAAGCTCCCCACCCCCATTTCTCTGTCCTCACTTCTTTTTTGTTGGGAGAGAGAATCGGTGAGGATACTGAGTGAGTGAGAGTGAGAGGATGCTCTCCTCCCTCTTCCCTCGTTTTTCTTTTTCTGTTTTGTTTGGGGTTGTGTTTATGTGTGTTGGTGAAGGAAGCCATCAGAGCTTGATTCTGTGACTACTTACTATAGTACTTACTACTTACTAATGTTGGACCTACTCTTTATGTAATCCTTTTTTTAATATTTTTTCTTATTTGCTTCTAAACCTTGTAAAAGGCGATAGGAGTAAAGTACTGTATTATCATCATATTTAGTGTCATTTGTGGGACATTATTATATAATGAGACAGCCTACAAATGCATAAATAATAGCTACCACAGTGTGCAAAATCTCATTGCTTTCTCTTCCAACTCTTTTGCTAGCCCCACGCCTTTTTCCAATGAGAACAACTTGGGGACTCTTTCGATGTAATAATTTCCCAAATGTCTTCATTTCTCTCACTGAGGGGAGGCATTATAAATTCTTTAACATGCTCCTACATACCTTTAGAGTGACTGGAAACAGACGAAACAACTAGACCTCACCACCACGTGCATCCACGCCATTATTTTCCGGACCGTCAGGTCAGCTAGGAGAACAATGTTAACATGGCACACAATCACGACATTCTCACCACCTGTTGGAGGTGGATTTACATCCTTCCTCAAGGCCCATTAGACAATGTACTAGCCCCATTTGGCTAGAAAACCCTAGACATATCTTTCTATAAATAAAGAGCTCCTCCTTATGAGAAAGGGGATTCTCTTCCCCATTTTAGACCTAGAACACATTCTACAAAGAGTTTATGGATTGTTAGATTTATTTACACTTGTAATTCTACATGTAATACAATCTTAAATCAATAAACTCTTTTGATGTTCATTTTCTATTTGATTCTTTAAGATTTCTCCTAAACCTCAAGAATCTAATCTTTTATTTTTAGATTCTTTTATTGTATTGATTCAACAAACATTTCAGCATAAACACCATTATTGGATCAAACAGTTGGCGCTAGAAGGAGGGGACTAAGGAGAACTATCTTAAAATCATATCAAACTGGAGAAAATCTTAGATCGAGCTTGACCGCAAGTCTTCTCGGTAAAGGAGGAAGCATTTCATGAAGCGCTGCGGTTGATGTCACTAAAGGCCCACCAACGAGCCCAATACTGAGACTCTGAGCTTGTCGTCTCCGAACATCACGTAAAGCTTCCCGTCGGAGCAGATCTCGACGGGTCCACTGAAACTCTTGAAGAAAGCCGTTGGTCTCACGATCCTGGACGTAAAGATCGCTTTTGCCGGCGACGAGACTGTTCTTGGTCGCTTCGTAACCGATCTTCCACGAGTCTTTGATCCCTCCGTTGCGGCTAGCGAGACAGGAGACGTCGACGTCGATACCTAGGCCGGGACTCTCCATCTTCGCCTGCAACAACCTAGGCGGTTTGGGCTCAAAGAAAAAGATGATCTTTTGAGGAGAGAAACCCAAATTAGATCCAACAAGCTTCATAATCACCTCGTCCTCGTCATTCCCTCCGGCGAGATCCCGACGACGACGGAGCAACACACAGACGGTGGCGATCTGCTCCAAGTCATCAAATCCAATGGCGAAGAAACTGAGCGGCGGAGAGTAACGGGGTCGCATCCTCAGCTCTTCACAAAGAAGCTGTTCGCGGTGGAGAAGTACGGTATCGGGGTTGTAATCTCTGTTCAGAGGCTTCTCTTCATCTCGACGATCTCGATCCGTGACCAGCTCTCGGACCTAATTGGTAAAGTCACCAGCTTTGAGCTCACCACCATCTCAGCTCAGGCAAGAGAGATCCACGAGACGACGAGCTCGTACAATAAGTCCACCATCTTCACCATCACAGCGAACGAAGAGACAGAGTGAGAGAAAGTTGAGAGAAGCTACGGAAACATTCGATCGACACAGCGAACGAAGGGTATGAAGCTCTCTGACGAAGCCTTGCTGTTGATGTTACCAAAGAACTTCCAAAGTTCGAGACTTTCTTGTTGGACGAACTTGTCGCTTCCTGCAACCGTCTGATTCCGGCAAGAGCGGAGATGACGAACCAATCACCTCGCCCCCCTCATCACCTCGCCCCCCTCATCACCTCGTCATTTGTTTCATCAAATGATGCGCTTCTCTAAGCTCCATCATCTGTTCTTGTTCTTCTTTGGAAGTGAAGGAGCCTGAGCTCGACTTCACAAATAAAGCTCTGAACTTGTCATGTAACTGAACTCGCTGACTTCAAACCCCTAGCCAAGAATAAAGCTTATCAACTTCCTTACATCAAGCTTCTCTTCCCGACAACCAGTTTGCCGCAACCAACGTGTCGGCACAAAACATATTCTCGTGAAGAGCCTTGAGAGAATCCATCTGGAGGATAAAACAGTAGAAGAGAAAGTTGGATCAGTGTCTCTTGATTATCTTCTCGAGAAAGACTCTGTTCATGAGTTTGTGAAGAAAGTTTTTAAAGCTTCAAGACCACTAGACGAGTTCTCACATGGCGATCACAACAACGATCAGCTCCTCCTTGTTCTTGATTATACAGACTAGATTCTCCACAGGATAACAGTCGAGGCATCTTCGAGTTCTGGCCTTTCTCGAGAAGAAGATTCATGAGATGCAGAGACGTTTTGACTGGAGTTTACTCTGCTGCTGTGACACCCCAAGAACGTCGGATACGGATACGATCATCGAGACTGATCTAGTAAAGCTACCATGTGTTTGGTCGGGTTTCGGTGGTGGGACTGAACGTGTCATCTCCGATATCATCTCGCCACGAGCTTGACGAACAGAGACGACCACAAGATGAGAAGAGGAACAAGCTCAAGCTCAGACATGACCTCTAGAGCAGCTCAAAGCAGCTTCAAGCTCTGTTCAAGCTCCAAAACGAGAGAGAGAAGAAAACAGAGGAGCATATGATGGACCATGACCAGCCTGGCCTCAGCTCAGGGTCATCTACTTCAAAAAAAAAAAAAAAAAAGGAAGAGATAAGTTCTCATCTCCAACAACTCGCGACTACTTATCCTCAAAGATAAGTTTCTCGAATATTTAAATTTTATAAACTCAGTGGTGCTTGCTTTATTATCCGTGACATGCACATTGCTTAGTAATTATTATATTACTAGTATCAAATCAACTTGTGAACACTAAGCAAAAACAAGTCAGCAGCTTGTTTATTGATTATGCCAAAGTTGGTTATGTCTTGTGGTTTATATTGATCTGACCATGATCATATTTTTTGCGAGCCAGCGATTCTGGGCCAAAGAGAATCAACAAGCAGTTGTCACCATCATGTTCTCACGCTTCGAAAGATGAGCTTTCACCTACGAGCTTGTCGGGAGCAGTACAAATGGCACAAGGCAGCACGTTTCTCAACATCATCATAACCTGACGAACACACAAGCCAACAACTTGCTCGATACACACAATCTCAACACGAGACTTCGGGTCGGCAATAGTTCGGTAAACGTGTATTTTAGGCACGAGTTTAAATTGAACTTGCTTTTTATTAGGCACAAATTTGCATTCGACTCGCTTATTGTTAGACACGAGTTTACAAAAACTCGTCTTTGGCTAGGCATGAGTTTACAGAAGCTCTCCTTCCACTAGGCACGAGCTCTCAGTAAACTCGCCTCTGTCTTAGCATGAGTCAAGTAAACTCGTCTTTCGCTAAGCACGAGTTTAAAGCAAACTCGCTTCTTACTAGGCACAAGTTCGAAATAAACTCGCCTAAACCGTCATAGGCATGAATGTGTCTAGTTCATTGTCTAATAAACCCTATTCGTAAACTTCGCAGAGATCGATTTCATCTCTCCCAACGAACTTGGGGGACTTACTGTTGGAGGTGGATTTACATCCTTCCTCAAGGCCCATTAGACAATGTACTAGGCCCATTTGGCTAGAAAACCCTAGACATATCTTTCTATAAATAAGGAGCTCCTCCTTATGAGAAAGGGGATTCTCTTTCCCATTTTAGACCTAGAACACATTCTACAAAGAGTTTATGGATTGTTAGATTTATTTACACTTGTAATTCTACATGTAATACAATCTTAAATCAATAAACTCTTTTGATGTTCATTTTCTATTTGATTCTTTAAGATTTCTCCTAAACCTCAAGAATCTAATCTTTTATTTTTAGATTCTTTTATTGTATTGATTCAACAAACATTTCAGCATAAACACCATTATTGGATCAAACACCACCCAAACTATTGACAGACAACTTATGATAGATATTATTCATCCAACAAACAACCAGTATCTGTAAATCCTCAAGTCTTGCAAATATAAGACGTGGAATCAAAATGATTAACGTGAACGTCTGCCTTGGCTCCCTCAGCCTCAGCCACAGGTTTCTCCCCCTCTCCCGAGGCAACTGCAGCAACCTCTGGTTTCGCTGTTTCAGCACTTGCAGGTTTTTCTTCTGCCCCTTTTGTTTCCGCTGCAGGTTTTCCATCTTTGGCTGGGGGCGGAGGAGGAGGCATCATGTGGGGTGGTGGATTTGTCTTGAGCTTGAGGAAAATCTGCCTCATTCTCCCAAGATCGGTGGGCTTCCCAGGTTTAGGACCCTGGATAACAGTCACAGAAGGCTTCTTGTCAGCCTCACGCGGGATAAGCTCTGCAATCAAAACTGGCATGCATGAAGTTGTGTGAGTTTAATTAATAGCTCTGCTTAATTACCTACCTGAATGCATCAGCTTCAGCTATGATCTGATTGCGCATCTCCTTCTCTTTCTTTTCCTTCTCCTCCTCAAGGTGAATGGCGTTTAGGCTGTGAAGGAAAACATCAGTATCAAAAATCACTGAGAGATTATTTAATGTATGGTGAAGACAAGACATGTGGTACTCTGATGGAGTAAGCTGATATCTATTTGTAAGCTTACAAGATACACATTAGTTAATTATACTAAATCTCTCCTCTCCCATCCCATATGACGATTTTTCAACCATATTGAATGAATAGAAGACTGACCGGCGCCACTCACGTCGGAGGCGAATAACGCGTCGTCGTCGTTGCCGTTGGGGGAGGCGGGATTATTTTCAGATCCAAAATCACCATCTCCATCCAACGAATGTTGAGTCGGGGGATGGGCCTCAGAGATATTGTCGTCGCTCATGAAGACATCGGCCATGAATTGATTGATGGTTTAAGGGAGCGAGTGATGAGAGCTTTTTCTTCTTCAGAGAAGAGTCAAAAGCTTATGGTTACGGAGTCAAAAGATATCGTCTTTCTTTCTTATTATATAGATTCCATTCCATTGGGCATTTGATCTGTTTCTCAGGTTGTGATGGAGACTTGGGGTTAAACTGGTCAGCTTATTCAGGAAGAGTTGGTTATCTATGGGCTTGTCTCTTTGTGAACAAATGTGTTGGTGCAGAAACTTTGTCTTCAACTACCATTGTAAGTGAAATGCTTAGGATGTTAAAAGATTTTGATACGTCGCCTTTTTTGTCACTATAATATCTTTATGACAAAGAATAAGTGTGCTGCGCCAAGTTACTGAGGAGATTATCAAGGAAGGTAGATCAATGGCTAAGAATGGAAACTCGCCCCTTATGTTTCAATGGTATGGCCAAAGGTACTGGGGCGCAGCACATGGGCTTGCTGGTATCATGCATGTCTTGATGGATGTTCAGCTGAAGCCAGACGTGGCAGAGGATGTGCGGGGAACCCTTAAGTATATCATCAACAATCGGTTTCCAAATGGAAACTACCCTGCTAGTGAAGAGGATAGGAGAAGAGATTTTCTTGTGCATTGGTGTCATGGAGCTCCCGGGACGCTTGTGAAGGCAGCTGAGGTGATGATTCCTTTTAATGCTTTCTAGACCATTATTGATCTCTGGGATATGAATGAAACACAGGTTTTTGGGGAGAGAGAGTTTCTGGAGGCTGGTGAAGCTGCAGCAGAGGTGGTTTGGAACCGTGGATTGCTCAAGCAGGTGGGGATCTGTCATGGGATCAGTGGCAATGCATATGTTTCTCTCTCCCTTTACAGAGCTACTGGACGGAACGAGTATCTGCACCAGGCAAAAGCCTTCGCCAGCTTTCTGCTTGACAAAGGCCACAAGCTACTCTCAAAAGGAGAAATGCACGGAGGTGATAGTCCTTATTCCTTGTTTGAAGGCGTTGGAGGGATGGCCTATCTCTTCCTTGACATGGTCGACCCGTCGCAGGCCAGGTTCCCAGGTTACGAGCTTTGAAGTGTTAGATCGATAAAGTATCTTTGCTCTTCGAATCCTACTTTTTTAAGCAATAAAGTAGACACAAGGGTAGTCATGTGGTGTTTTTATTTTAGTAAAAGCAAAATGATGGTGTTGTTTGATAGTGAATTAGTCAGAGTTGATATGTCTAGTGAAAATGTGCGGAGGTGTCTCTGGAAACTGTTTTTAACTGTATGAATGTTAGCGTGAGGTCGTGAAACATGAAGTGACCACAAAGGTCTGTATTGTCTCCGAGTATTACAAGGGGAAAAAAATAATCCCAGAGCACTTATCTTTCTGGAATATGCATGGGCCTGTACACCATCAATCGCATTTGCAAAATCTGTCTTATTTTCTTTGAATTTAAAACAAGAGAACTCTGCTGCTGATCATTTCCGACATTGTTGATCTTTCATTTCACTTTGAGTTTATTTCCTTTAACTGGATTCCTAGAGATAGAACTCTGCTGCTGATCTTTTAAACAAAACAGGGTCTTGTAGATGGTGAAGTCTCTATGACTATCACCTAACTCTCTCTGTTGCATTAATATAAGTTGTGTTTCAAAAAAAAAACAAACAAGAGAACAGAACAGAGTATATTTTATGTTCTGCCTCTTCTGGTTTAACAATGTCCAAATCTGTTCTCAAAAGTCAAGACTCTTGACCCTTGAGCACAAGACGCTCAGAATCTCCAAGCTCAACTTGACCGCTCCTTTCCAGCCAACCCTGAAACATAAACTCTATAGGCTCCAGCGACTTCCCGGTTCTCTCCGGGACTAGTAGCGTGTATACAAAGATAACCTTATTAACAATAGGCTTATTGTCTGACATGTTCCATGCTAGAAAAAACCTTCATCTTCTTTTAGATTCTAAAGAATTAAGAAAAATAATATACAGATTCACTTGCGCTGCCAAAAAAAAAGAAAGGGCAATCAAATATCCTCAATCGAGAAACACAGAGGCACTAGAGGCATTGTGGGATATTCTGGGATTGGGCTATGCCAATGTGGATGCTCGTTTTATCGACAATGGAGCTGTTCTTCACTTCACCTTTTTTATGAAACAATGCAATTTTCATTGATATTTTAGTGTTTGGCTAGATTTACTTCCATCTTCTAGACAGCCATACCTCCCACATTTGGTTACAGAGACACTTGCGAGTGTTTTGTATGCTCAGACAGACACCAATCACTTTCTATATGTTGTGAATGTTGATAATTCAAATTCAGTGAAGCATCAATTATTCTCTGTTTGTATACAATAATCTTTTCTTACGAGAAGACAAAAAAAGAGAGAAAAAAATCTTTGCTTCAAAGAATAAGTATAACTGAATAATAACAAACCCTATAATATTGGCGACCATAGTGGAACCGAACCAACTTATGACTCATCTATTGAGCCGCCATTTTTTTTGAAAGTTACAAAAAAGATTCTCTGTAACTTAAGATTTAAAATCTTCCCTACTTCTCTCTCTCTCTCTCATAGAGGAAGCTCTCAGAGTAACAATGAAGAGTTGTGAGCATGAAAATGTTTCCCTGAAAACAACAAGCAGAGGAAAGTCCCGCGTGGTTAGTTCACGTTTCCTCTCTCCGTCATCATGTTCTTCTCCTATCGGCAGAAACTCCACTTCCAATTCATCTTCCAACAACGTCCATCTCGGTCTGAGAAAGAATGATCGGATGTCAGATGGGATCCCAAATCAAAGTAATGGTCCTGAAGTTGACACAAAAGAAAATAGTAGGCAGATCGATGATGAGGATAATGTCATACTTCCTGGCAGATTTTCCGTTGACGAATGTGCATTGCACAGATCATCATCATTATCATCATCAAGGAGAAACTCTCGCTCCTCTCTACTCTATTATAATGATGAATCTGATTCAGAGTTGAGTGATGTGTCCTTTGCTTCAACAACTCTTAGCACAAGTCGTTCATTATCCAGGAGCCATAAACCTGGTATCAAAGTCTCTTCTAAATATCTGCATGATGCAAGGAAAGGGTGCACCACAAACAATATTAGGTTACAACAAGGTTCCCAGAGCTTTAGGGGTATTGAGAGTAGGACTAATTCAGCAGCTAGGTATGGCAGTTCAATGTCTCAGTGGGCGCTGTCACCAGGAAGATCATTGGAAGCTCATCAGGCCTCGAGCATATATCCAAGTTCAAACCTCAAGCCTCCAAGAGGTAAAGGCGTTGGTAAACTATTCAACCTTGGTTTGGATTTCTTCAGGAGGAGCAAGAACAAGTCTTCTCCCATCTCTTCCCCATTAAAACCAAAGACAGAGGCTTCTCATCAGCTGAAGCTTATGAACAATCGGTTGGTTCAGTGGAGGTTTGTCAATGCTAGAGCATCGGCTGCAAACAATAATGTAGCCTCCCGAGCAAAGGTAATGTCACTCTTTCTACTCTCTACAAAAAAATACAGTTATCATCACTTCTACTCATGAAACCTTTGCAGAAACAATTACTATGTGCATGTGATGCTCTTACCAAATTACAAAATTTGGTTCTACAAGAGAGAATTAATCTGCAAAAGAAACAGTTGGAAATGAAGCTGGCTCATCTCCTTGTTTCTCAAGTACGTCTCAGATCCAAACCCATTTGTCGATTCTGGTATTGCCAAACCCGCAGAGATTATCTTGCTAGTCTCTTTGAAGCATCTGATTGATAAGAAATATATATATATATATATATATATATATATATATCTGAAATAGGTTAAGCATCTTGAGGCATGGGAGGACATGGGAAGAGAACACTTTTCATCTATTTCCATGACCACACAATCCCTGCATTCTCTTCTTTCCAGGGTTCCCCTAAGGGAAGGTGCAAAGGTAAATTAGATCTTGCTCATCTGCTAATTAAGATTCTTCTTTTTTTTTTTGGCACTAACACCTAAATGTTTTCAGGTGAAGATAGAATCTGCTGTCACTATATTTCGGAAAGGAGAAGCAGTCTCTGATGCTATCATTTCTACTGTGAATAGTTTTGCTCCCA
Organism: Brassica napus; assembly: GCF_020379485.1. Taxonomy (NCBI): domain Eukaryota; kingdom Viridiplantae; phylum Streptophyta; class Magnoliopsida; order Brassicales; family Brassicaceae; genus Brassica; species Brassica napus. Next base: position 174,964 of record NC_063450.1, on the reverse strand, counting down.
CGGTACGTTATTTCGATGCAGAGAGAGAAAAAAAAATGTTGATATGCCTTGAATCTGGATGTTACATCTAGGCGATGTATGTTACATCACGTACATCATACCGACTCGGTTGCATCAAGAGCGTTGCATCAAGTTATTATGGATGTTACATCTGATCGTGGGCTTAGGCCCATGAGTCCGTTTAGTTTAGGGTTTTAGACGCGAGATGTTACTATATATATCTTGTATTCGAAGTAACCCTGAACTTGCACTCTGTAAACTCAATATCGCCTCCAATAATAAGATCTCTCTTTGCCCGTGGACGTAGCCAAGCTGGTGAACCACGTTAAATCTCTGTGTCGTTGTTACATCATTTTTATTCATATGTTTCCGCATCTGTTCCTTCTCACAATTGTTACAACAAACTGGTATCAGAGCTTCGGGTTGTGATCTAGTGAGAAGATGTCTGGAATAAGAGCGAAGATCGACAAGTTTGATGGGAGAAATAGCTTCAGTCTTTGGCAGATTAAGATACAGGCGTTGTTGAAGCAACAAGGCATCTGGGGACCATTGTCAGGGAAAAAATCTGAAGCAGCTGATTTGGAGACTCTAGAAGAGAAGACGTTCACAACAATTTTGTTGTGTCTAGCAGACGAGATCATCATCGAAGTGTCGGATGAGAAAACTGCTGCTAATTTGTGGTAGAAGTTGGAGAGCTTGTACATGAAAAAATCTCTGACGAACAAGCTACTTCTGAAGCAACGCCTCTTTGCTTTGCGTATGCAAGAAGATATTGAGCTTCGCGACCATCTTGACAAGTTAAATTCGATATTACTGGAGCTGCGTAACATCGATGTTAAGGTGGAGGATGAAGACGCTGCTCTAATCCTGTTGGTATCTTTGCCGAACTCTTTCGAGAACTTCGTGCAATCGTTCATTGTTGGCAAAGATACAATGAGACTGGAAGAAGTTAGGTCGGCGCTTCACAGTCGGGAATTACGCCATAAGGCATCCAACTCAGGGACATACAATCAAGCTTTGGGATTGTTTATCAGTGGTGTGAAGGGATATGGGAACAAAAGGAAGTCGAAAGGAAGAAAATTGTTTCCAAGAGGTCCTAAGCCAACTGATACTTGCAAGTATTACAAAGAGAAGGGACATTGGAAGTCAGACTGTCCCAAGAAGAAGAAGGAGCAACAGTCTGGATCTGCTGCAGTAGCTGAGGATGAAGCCAAGTCTAATAGTGACATCGCTCTTGTTGTGCACAGACACACACACTCTTCTGATGTGTGGGTTCTGGATACATGAGCATCCTACCATATGACACCGAGGAGAGAGTGGTTTTCGAAGTACACAAAGGTACTTGACGGCAAGATTAAGATGGCAAACGATTTTGTCTGCAAGATTGTTGGGATCGGCTCAATCAAGCTCAGGACACATGATGGTAGATTCTGCACATTGAACGAGGTTAGGCATGTTCCATCAATGACGAAGAATTTGATATACATGAGTCTTCTGGACAGTAGAGGGTTCAAATATTCGGGTGGCAATGGAGTTTTGAATGTCTGCAAGGGTTCTGATGTGATTCTGAAGGGTTTCATGAACGGTACTCTATATTTGCTGAAGGGTACTACCGTTACAGGTTCAGCAAATGTTGCATCACCAGAGATCTCAGAGGAAGATATGACTAAGCTGTGGCATATGAGGCTTGAACATATGGGTGAACGTGGGATGCAACTTCTGCCGAAGCAAGGTCTTCTCTGTGGTCACAAGACCAAAAGTCTAGAGTTCTGTGAGCAATGCATATTTGGGAAGCTGCATCGAAAGAGCTTTCGCAAGGCAATTCATAGAACAAAAGGCACACTCGATTACATCCATTCAGACTGTTGGGGTCCATCCAGAGTAGAGTCCCTGAAAGGTCACATATATTTTGTGTCGATGATTGATGATTATTCGAGGAAGACTTGGATAATTTTTATGAAGCACAAAAGTGAAGCATTCAGTAGCTTCAAGGAGTGGAAAATATTGGTGGAGAATCAAACAGAGAAGAAGGTGAAGCGACTTCGTACTGATAACGGTCTGGAATTCTGCTCAGCAGAGTTCAATCAGTTTTGTAAGGATGCGGGGATTACAAGGCATCTTACAGTCAGAGAAACACCACAGCAGAATGGTGTAGCAGAATGAATGAACCAGACATTGCTAGAGAGAGCAAGGTACATGCTCTCGAATGCTGGTCTGGAGAAGCGGTTTTGGGCTGAAGCAGTCAACACGGCTTGTTACTTGATAAATCTCGGTCCCTACACAGGCATCGAGTGCAGGACACCTTCTGAAGTGTGGTCAGGTATATCTGCTGATTATTCACTTCTAAGAGTGTTCGGTTGCACTGTTTACTATCATGTAAGTGAAGGTAAACTAGAGCCGAGAGCAAGGAAGGGAGTTTTTATGGGCTACGGCGATGGAGTCAAGGGATACAGGGCCTGGTCTCAATCAGAAAACCGAGTGATTCTAAGCAGGAATGTTGTTTTCGATGAAGCATCTATTGTAAGACCCGATCCTGGTCTCTCGACCCAACTGGATACAAATGCTTACTTATTAATTTCTTTGCTTGTTTGATTCATTTCTAAGTCTTTTATTTACTGTCATATTCGAATATGAGGTTCATAAACAAACGAACAGATTGCACAGCGGAATATAAATGTGTATAACTTGTATTACTTAGAAACATGAGATCCAATACATAACTTCTTAACAGTCTCATAGACAATCACTAGTTCATCCCTAGCATCATCTAACCACACGTTACACAGCCTCTCACTAACCGAGCCTTCACGGCTCCTTGGCTTGACCAGAACCATCCTTAGTTCCTGAAACCGCAACCAAATAAGCATTAATCATAACCGAGATTAGAACTAGTTGATTCTACAATTCTTGGCTTGGTTCCTAGAACATAGATAAACCTCAGTCAATATAATCATAAAAAGATATGAAACCATCTACCGTATCCTAAGTCATTCAACCAACCACCCCTTGACTTAGAATCAGATAGACGGTCCAGAATAGATAAACAGAACACACGAACAGGTCCGAATCGTCCCAAAGACCAATCCGTCTAACCGGATAGAATCTAGGTGCGACCGGTCCATGAAGTCCGGCTCGATGGCCCAACGGGCTTCCTTACCTGATCCGGCCTTGGGGTTGGATCCAACGGCCGAGTAAGCCTCAAACCCAATCCGGTACGCTAATCAACCGATCAGACCTTGCGACTCATACCATGGCTTAGACAAACCGTGTACTTATCTCAACAGACAAGACATGGACTGATCCATAAGGATCGGACAGAACCTGCATCAACAGAACCTGCATCAACAGACACTGTTTGGAACATGCACCCCTTCGTTCATTGGTACCTCTTGGTCCTCGTACCTCTTGATGTTTGTAACCCTTGGTATCTCGTACCTTTTGGTTACTTGCACCCTTTGGCAACTCACAACCTTTGGAACTCGTGACCTTTGGCAACTCGTGCCTTTTGGATACATGCCCAACCATTTGATCTAACCGCCCAGTCATAGGTGCGATTCAAACCATCCGTTTAGCCGACCCATGTCTAGGCTAGTGGTTAAGTTATGATCGGCCAAGTCTAGGGACGTGTCCCTTGGACTGAAACAATACAACCTTTCGTGTATATCAGACATAACAGAAAGAGATCGGATAGAAAACAAGTAAGAGAAGCCGGATGGGACTTAGGAACCTACAGAGCCGCGGTGTGATCGCATGGACCGTCTGTTCGGTCTGATGGAGCCACGGCCCATATCATACCTTCTGAACCACCTCTAGGTTCTACACGTTCTTCTCCTTGTCTTGGTCTCCCATCTTGACCGGAGGTTAGTTCCTAAACGATCAGAGTCGCCAGAAACAATCACCACCACTCTCGGCCTTTCTCTTGGCCGGAAACTCTCTCTCTCTCTACGATTTCTCTGAGTTATTTTACTCTGGAATGGATGAATGAAATTGACAGAGAGGGCCCCATAAATATAGAAAACGAGGGGGTAAGTCTTTCCCCACGAACAGGCATGACTTGCTAGCGGATGGGCACCATCGGCCAAGGGTTGTGCCCTCTCGGTCACTTGCATCCCATCGCCTATTCTGATTGGGTTTGGGGTCGGTCATAAGCCCAAGGCCTTACCCAAGCCTTCTGGACTTATCCCACAGCCTTGTCCCAAGCCCCAACGGTCCATGGCCCCATGACCGGACCTCACGGCCCGCCACTGGCCGAGCCCGGACCATCGGCCAGAAACCCGAACATTCTATCTAGCTGAGATGAGCTGACTCCCAGCTGCTTCAGCTGAGTGAGCTAGTGGTCCAGCTAGTGGAGCTGACTTAGTAGTGGTTGAGTTGGAGTGAACTTAACCTAGCTTCGTTGAGCTGGTCGAGCTACTCGTTTACTTTGTCCAGCTACCATCTTACTCATCCTAACTGTCTCTTAGCTTGTATAAGGTTAAGTCTAAGTTTCCTTATGTTCTTAACCTTCTTTCTCGACCATGGAACGCTTGCCTTAATGTCCTAAGACTGGCTGGTACGTTTCCTCGAACCATGGCCGTCCGACAATCCTATCCAGGATTGGGGGCGTGACATCTATGGTTAGAAGCTCATGGTCCAGTTCTGAAGCAGAGAAAGGTAGTACTGATGATCATGAAGTGATCAATGTACATGAACACACATAAAATCAAGATGAGCGTGTAGAAGAAGTTCAGTTGGAGTCTACGGATACTCTACCGCCTGATGCTACAAAGCGTAGCATCGCGAAGGATCGACCAAGAAGGGTTGATGTCAGGCCACCAGAGAGATATCGTTTTGAAGATATGGTGGGTTATGCACTTCAGGTTGTAGATGAAGTGGATATGTATGAACCATCCACTTACATGGAAGATGTTTCTTGTCCCGGGTATGAGAAATGTCATGCAGCAATGGGAGACGAAATGGAGTCTCATGAGAAGAATCATACATGGGATTTGGTCACATTACCACTAGGGAGAAGAGTTGTTACATGCAAGTGGATCTACAAGATTAAGGATGGAGCATCACCGATAGAAGGAGTTAAGTATAAATCTCGGGTTGTTGCAAGAGGTTTTAGTCAGAGAGAGGGAGTAGACTACAATGAGATATTTTCACCAGTGGTCAGACATACTTCCATCAGAGTGTTGCTAGCGCTGGTAGCACGTCAGGACTTGGAGCTTGAGCAACTCGATGTGAAGACTGCGTTTCTTCATGGAGAGCGTGAGGAGGAGATATACATGACTCAGCCGGATGGTTTCCGAGTTCCTGGAAATGAAGACTATGTGTGTAAGCTTCGGAAGTCCCTTTATGGACTTAAGCAGTCTCCCAGACAATGGTACAAGAGATTCGACAGCTATATGATCAAGTTGGGCTACATCAAAAGTCCTTATGATTGTTGTGTCTACATGAGAAAATTGAAAGATGACACATTCATCTATTTGGCGCTCTACGTGGATGACATGCTGATAGCTGCAGAGAAGATGTGTGACATCAAGAAGCTGAAGGAGATTCTGAGTTCTGAATTTGAGATGAAGGATTTGGGTGTAGCAAAGAAGATTCTAGGGATGGAGATCTTCAGAGATAGGGAGAAGAAAAATTTGTTCTTGTCACAGAAGGCCTACATTAATAAGGTGTTGACAAGGTTCAAAATGTCTTCATGTAAACCTATTAGTACTCCGTGTGCATCAAATCTTCATCTTACCATGTATGAGGTTTAGTCTGAAGAAGAGATAGTGTATACGTCTCGAGTTCCTTATGCTAGCGCTGTAGGAAGCTTGATGTATGCATTGGTCTGCACAAGACCAGATCTGGCACATGCAGTCAGTGTGGTTAGCAGGTTTATGGGACAACCTGGGAAGGAGCATTGGGCAGCTGTGAAGCAGATTTTCCGGTATCTGAAGGGTACATCTGATGTTGGTCTCATCTATGGATGCAACAATCTGCGATTGGTAACAGGCTATTCTGATTCTGATTATGCTGGAGATGTGGACAGCAGAAGATCTATGACCGGTTATGTGTTCACCTTGGGCGGCTTTGTGGTTAGCTGGAAGGTGACTTTACAGTCTACAGTGACATTGTCTACTACCGAGGCAGGGTATATGGCGCTGAGAGAAGCTGCGAAGGAAGGAATATGGCTTAGAGGATTGGTTAATGATCTTGGTTTGCATCAAGATCAGGCTACTGTGTATTGTGACAGTTTGAGCGCTATATGCTTAGCCAAGGATCAGGTTCATCATGAGAGAACGAAGCACATTGATGTGAGGTATCACTTCTTGAGAGATGAGAAGCAAATTGAAGTGAAGAAAGTAGGAACTGCAGATAATCCTACTGACATGTTCACAAAGCCGGTTCCTCACAGCAAGTTTAAGCATTGCTTAGACTTGCTAAACATCTCAAACTGTTAGTATGGCCCTAAGGGGCATATGGCCCGAAGGGGCACCTGGTCCGCAAAGACATCTGGTCCGCAAGGACATCTGGCCCGTTGGGGCATCTGGCCCGTCGGGGCATCTGGTCCGTAAGGACGTCTAGTCCGTACGGACGTCTGGTCTATTGGGACATCTGGCTGATAACGAACGTCTGGCTCTAGTTGAGCATTTGGCCGTTAAATGGCGTCTGGTTCGTCTAAGCAGCACATCTGGTCCAAAGGGACATCCGAGGCAAAGAAAGTGATGGTACATCTACCGCAGAGAAGCACATCTGGTACATTTGACACTTGAAAGTGTATCTGGTACATCTGGTACATCTGTTATTGAGAGGATTCAAGTCAAGGTGGAGAATTGTTGATATGCCTTGAATCTGGATGTTACATCTAGGCGATGGATGTTACATCACGTACATCATACCGACTCGGTTGCATCAAGAGCGTTGCATCAAGTTATTATGGATGTTACATCTGATCGTGGGCTTAGGCCCATGAGTCCGTTTAGTCTAGGGTTTTAGATGCGAGATTCTACTATATATATCTTGTATTCGAAGTAACTCTGAACTTGCACTTTGTAAGCTCAATATCGCTTCCAATAATAAGATCTCTCTTTGCCCGTGGACGTAGCCAAATTGGGGAACCACGTTAAATCTATGTATCGTTGTTACATCGTTTTTATTCATCTGTTTCCGCATCTGTTTCTTCTCACAATTGTTACAATAAAAAAGGTGACATCTAAGTAGGTGGTTTAGTAACTTAACGAATTTCCGTTAGCAGATAGAGGATATCGTTCCACTTGCCTCTCAACTTGCTGAAGTGGTGGCACAAGAGAAGCTAATGCTGGAGCAGTGCCATGATCTTCTGAGGATGATATCTGAGTTCGAGGTACAAATGTTTATGTGTGCATGAAAATCTCTCAGAACTGATATTGCACGTTTCTTTTCTTCTCTTTCTCTGATCTCATAAGTTTTGGATGCACGCAGATGCAGGAGAGGAGCTTAAAGTGCTGCCTTATGATTCAACACAAAAAGACTTTGTATACAAAACTTGTTCAAGACTAGGGCTTTGGTTTCATTCTACTGAGTCAAAGCTTTTTATTTAGGTTTCGTAGGCTATATTTTGTATTAGTAAAAGTTGGTATTATTTTGAGAGCATAATAAAGACTAGTAGAACATTATTTTTGACAAATAAGGGCAAGAGTTTTTCTGGTTCCAGATTTAATTAGCTTGATGCCATTTACATTTATGTGATACGTGTCTAGCTTTTTTTTTGTAACACTGAATTTCATTTATTTGAAGTGGTCCAACACATGATAATATAGCAAAACAGTTTATGGGTAGAACACCTGAAGCAAATGTAACAACAAAAACATAAAAAAGAACAGCAAAAGATACTAGTAAGTACCATCAAAAGCTCATATAGAACACCTCATAAAGCAGATCTTATAGAGGGCGAGCAGAAGCATGAAACGAATGAAGACTCTCACAAGATATGCAAGTAGAAGCTCGGATGAGAGAGTCTTAGCCTTGAGGGTGATGACATGATTTAACCAAATCGGACCACAACAGGCAAAACATTAATCTGAACTTGAGGAAATAATGAAAATCCATGAGTTGGAACCCTGAAAACTGCAAGCTCTGCTTTTATCCACAATAGCAGCTTGAGAAGAACGCAACATGCTTCAAAGTCCAACTCCAAATAATGAATCCCTATCCATTCAGATCAATGACAGTCCAACATACATTGGGGCATTGTTGTGTCTCCAATAAACCCTAAATAGAAACCATCATGAAACAGGGAGCAATGCATAACTCCTCTGACAAGAACCAGGAACAAACTGAACATGGATGACAAGTACGAAGAAGCGTCACCATCGAACACCAACAAACCAGAGAAGCAAAGCAGTCATAAGACTCAACACCAAACTTAAAAACAAGAAAGTGAACCAACTACCAATAGCAAAGCCTAAACACAGATGAATGGCAACAAAGAACTAAAACCGGCGCACATGACAAGCCATACATGATTCCGTTGCAAAAGAATCAAGTTACCCATCAACTAATTGTAAAGACCAACAAACCATTGGAAAGATCAGCGACAAAGGTCCACCAACACCACCAAAACCATCACGCAAGGAAATTCGAAGTCAGATCCATGGATCACCACTGTCACCATATCACATGGATACTACAGAGGAACACAAAACACCATAGACAAACTCCATATACACTCTACAGATCTGGCGGGACAACCACAACCACCGCAACTCAACCAATCATGAAAACAATAACAAGGGCTGGAACCAATAGCAGTCTAGACTGAAAGAAGAGGGCCAACACACACCATCCTGGCTCTAACCTCCATGAAGAACATCATAACCCTATACGAACACCATCAATGACCGCTACAAAAGATGCCATACAATGAGAGAATAAGACGATTTTAGAGAGAAAAAGATACACCACTTAGAGAAGAGACGGAGGAAGAATAGCCTTCCCCGGTGGTGGCGGAAACCAAACCACCGAGGAAGCTGTGGTGGATCTAAGAGCAAAGGTTTCGGCGGCTACGAAACTTTTGGAGAAAAAATTAATAATCCAGAGTTTAGTCAGAGTTGATTGATACGTGTCTAGCTTATTACAAACATAATTACATAGTTTCCACTGAACCAAGGAGGATCTTCTCTGTTTATGGTGGAAACCTCTGGCCGAAAAAGGAGGGTTTCACCTAACCAAAACGACGCAGTTTTTTTTTTTTTTAATAAACTATGTTTGTACGGGATTCAGTCAACTAAGTTGAAAGAACTCGAAATGGGATGACCAAAGACGTTTTATTAGACCGATTAAATGGGTTACAAGGGTGACAGGAGATCAAGGAAACAAGCTGGAGCTCGAGGAGCAAACCGGGAGAGATACAGAGCGATTTGGAGTGAAGACTAAAAACCCTAGATCTAGCCGCTCAGTGTATGTGTGTGTAAAGTGTTGATCCTCTTCTTTCTGTTCCCTTCTCCTCCTTTAAAGGCTTTGTCTCCTTGATGCCCTAATTTCGATCCTCTCTGGGCCTTAGTTCGGGGAGGCCGAGTATACGGGCCTGGGTGGAGTTTCTCCGAGCCGGGTGTTTTTGGTCGGCTTTGCCAACGGCTAAAAGCACTCTAGGGCCGAGCTGACGACTCTACTCGCCGAGCCGAATAAATTAGGCCAGCTTGCTGGGCTAGGTCCTGTTATTCGATGGGCCTTGTGGAGGGATGTAATCCATCTCCTACAATAAGTCCCCCCCCCCCCCCAATTTCACTTGTGAGCGGCGTAGCGATCTCAGTGAATTTGTGGGTCAGGTTCGTTCGGATAACAGGTTCTAGCGCGAGAGGCAGTCCTCCCCCCGTTAGTCGTTAAGCGTTTTTGGTCGCATGCTGTTTTTACTCGGAACCGACGGAGAGTGTCTTTTCTCGTCTCTCTGGTCGTTGCTTAACGCGTTTAGTCGCTCGAGTAGAGACTATCATGACTTGCTTGCTTCTTTCTTTTGTCTTTGCGATGGGGGCATGTTTTACTCGGGTGACAGACTACTTTGGGTGAAATGATGGGGCCGGTTTCGCTGTTCGACCGGGAATCGGTTTAGATCAAAATCGGAGATTGATTCCGGTTTGACTATCCAATCGGAAGCCGGTTTAAGCGAGAAACCAAACCGTCGCGAGTAGGTTTCTGGGCATGTAGGCGGCCCTTGAGTCCCATCTAGGCCCTTCTAGACCTAATGATTGCGTTTGGGAAACGTGTCCTCGTTTTTACTATAAGTAGATCTTTCCCTTTCGCTTTCGTCATTCTTCTCTGCTGACTCAGGTATTCCGCTTTCTCTCCCTTCTCTCTACTTTTACTTTCTCTCTCTAGATACGTCTTTCGTCGAGTAGAGTTGTTAGTTTAGTTCGTTGGTTTAGTCGTCCCCAGAGTTAGAAAGCATGCCTCCGAGAAGTCGATTATCGCGCGAGGAGAAGGGAAAGGATATCGCTACTTCTCCGAGTCCGACTAGAGACGTGACAGCGAATGGTAGTCCGCTGGATGAGTTTGACCTTATTCATCGCGATGCTCTACGAGATACATAGAACATGAGTCTATCCCAGCGTCTTTTAGTCGCTGATGCCCATAGGCAAATTCGTGAAGAAGGCGCGGATCGCGTCGAAGTCGGGAGCAGCAACTTGAGTGGTAGCGGTTCTGAAGCGTCTAACCAAGCCTCGAGACCTTTGAGACGAGTTCGTTGAAGGGTTCGTTTTGACCAGATAGACTGCCGTACCACGATTTATCATCCTGGCGGGATCTTCGAGGAGCTTTCTCCACTCCCGCCTGAATTACTGCGTGATCTGCGGGCTCAGTCGTGGGGGAATGTGTTCGGTTCCTGCTCCTCTCACCACACTGTGAAGAATTTGTTAAGGGAGAATGGTTGTGCCGGCGTTACCTACATCATCCCGTCTACCGAGAAACGTCCTTGGTCGCCTCCGGTTGGCTACCAATGCGTGTACGAGTCCTACTTCGGGGAACACACGAAGCTCTGGTTTCCAATCCCTCGGTTGGTAACGTCGTACGCGTTTCGTCGAGATATTGCTATTTCTCAACTGCGGAATGGATCATTGCGCATAGTCGTCATGTTGATGGTTATGGCGGCGGAGATGGATATCTCGATGAGCATGAGGGTATTTGAGGAGCTGACTTTCACGAAAGCGGAGCCAAATGGGATCTTCTCGGTAAAGATGCGTGCGAACTACAATGTCTTGACTGGTCACCCAAACAAGACGCAAGATTGGCAGCGTGCGTACTTCTAGGTCAAGTCCGACGAGCACGCCTTCGAAGAGCCGCCCGGGGACGACTACCGCATTTTGTGGAATAAAGAACTTGGTAGAGATTTCTCTTTTTGGTTGTGCTTTACTCGATGATTCTAACTGCTCCTTTTTTTTTGTATTCGCTGTTCGTCACCCGAATACGATCGCATACCCAGAGAATTTTTTCGAGAGTGCTCAAGCGATCGCGACGCACAGCTATCTTCGTTGGCCGGATCTCAGTCGAGAGTGGATACGTCGTCAACAAGCTAGGATCGCCAGAGGTTAGTTCTCTCGGATACCTTAGGTCGAAACATCATAGTTTCCATATTAAGTCTTTGTCTTGTTCTTCTCGTCGTAGTTGACTGGGAGTCGAGGCTTCCTTGTGTTCTCGATCCTCGCAAATCGCATCTCTCTCTGTTAACTCGGAAGCATCAGAAGCTTCTCGACAAAGCCAGAGAAATGGAGGGAGTTCCAGATTTGAACGCTCTGCTGAAAGGGAAACTGCAGCTGCTTTTGAAGAAAACTACCTCAAATGTTGTTCTGGAATCAACCAATTCTGAGGAAGCCGGGGCATCTAAGGGAAGAGACTCCATCATAGTCGACGAGGATATCGATGCAGAGCCCTCAGCTTTAAGTCCTAAAAAGCAGAAGAAGAGCAAGAAAGCGAAGAGGAGAGTCACCGATGAGGCTCCTGGTGCAGACGTTCCTCTTGGAGAAGTAGCTTCTCTTGGCGAGGCTTCTAAAAGCTCGAAAGCGAAGAAGAAGAAAGAAGGGAAGAAAAGGCCCCGAGAAGGGGCCACTTCTCCCGCTGATCACGATGATATGCCAAGAGAAGGACGAGAAGCCAGTCCAGAAGATCTCGTCGGGGCAGATCCAATTGAAGCGGTTCCTGAGGATCGCCCTAAAAAGAAAACGAAGAAGAGGTCGGTTGAAGCGGTGCCGCGGCCAATTGCTGACGGAACCACTCCTGTTGACTCTGCGGGAAGAAAGAGTCTTTCCCCCGGAACTCCTCTAGAGAAGAGAAGAAAAGTCACAGCGTCAGAAGGCGGTACTAGGAGCGAGTCTACAGCGAGCGAGAGGTCTGCTCCTGATTAGGCAACGAGAAGAGGCGCTCGGTCCGAAGGTTCCCTTACGAGGAGAGGGGGGGGGGGGGGGGGCGAATTTCCAGACCGTGTTCAGTTTTCTTACGACGAGAAGACTCCGTTGATTTTTAACCCCCTTCGATGCCCGGAGTTGACGCGGCAGATCCGTGGTGGGACGAGGGAAATGCCACAGATAGGAGATCTCTACTTCAAAGATGAATATGCTGATGCCGCCTTCACTAGAGCACGGGTACCTGCGCTATCCTTTTATCCTTTTCTCCTTATTGAACGAGTGGGTCGAGCCACCTCGAATAATCCTCATTTTGTCGTTTTGCAGATAGACGGGAGCATGAACTTCCTCGTCGAGAAGTACGACAGTACCCTAAAGCAGACGATGATTCATTTGGGATCTTCGGAGAAACTTGCTCAGGCGAGGCTGAAAGCCATCGAGAGAGTGAGGGCTGAGCATAAGAAAGCCAACGAAGAAACTGCTAAGGAGAAAGAGGTTCTCCGAATAAAATTCGAAGAGCTCGAAGGTAAGCTCAAATCTGATAGGGCGGCGAAGAAAGAGCTTACCCGAGAGAAAGCTCGTTTGGAGTAGACCGCCGCGACTCTCGAGAAGGAAAAGGCTGAGCTTCTCGAAGAGAGGGACTCTGCGGTGGAAAAGCTGATCAAAGAGAGGCAACACCTGAAGGAAAGGGAGAGGGTTCAGGCCGCTATGACCGATAAGGCGAATCATTGCTTTGGTCGCGTGCGCGACTACTTTACTCGCTTTGACGCCTTTGGAAAGGCAAAGAATTTATACGGGCAAGCCTCAGGGATGAGGAAATTCCTTGAGATGATAAAGGACAGCGGGATGGAGATCCCGCAAGAGATGATCTATGTCTTCGTCGAGCAGGAGAAGCTTCATATGGCAGTGGCTACAAAACTTCGTGTGGATCCGCTGTCTGACAGCGATCTTACTCTTTCTCCGCTAGTTCTTCTTTCTCGCTTTGTTGAGGACAGGTTTCGAGCACCGTTTGATCCGTATGGATCGAACGCGGATCTGATTGGACTGGAGATGGCTTCTCAACTCATTACCTCCCGCAAGATCACCGAGGAGCCGTCTGAAGAGCCGATGGTTGATATCACGTCGGCCCCGACAGAACATGCTGAGGTTCCAGGGAAGGATACCTTCGAGGAGTGCCCAGAGAAGGATAACCTCGAGGAGAGCCCTGAGAAAGACAACCCCGAGACAGATGGTATCTTAGTCCGAGAAGAAGGGACTGAGAACCCAGGCACCGAAGAACAGTGATCGAGCTGAGAAGACGTCCTCGCCAAAACCCAACGAGGAAGAGACGAACAGTGAAATTGAGAAAAGAAGCGTCTCTTCTAATGTGGACCTTCTTGTTCCTATTTCTGCTCAAGTGGAGGGCCCGATTGCTTCCGTTACCGAAGACCCTGTGGATCCTCCTGCTCCGAGTGTGCTGAACGGGGACGACCAAGATTCTGCTGCTTGACCCTCCGCTGATGTTGTATCACTTAAACTCTTTGTTTTTTTTTGTTGAAATGCGTTTGTGGTCTTGATAGACACTTTTGTTGTATGATTAGACACATTTTTACCTTGTCGGCGAGTTGCTGTTTTAAGCAAACTTTAAATTCATGTGTTGTTGTTTCTTATCCGTATCTGCGATGTTTTTAAGTAAATCTCAGCTCGCCTAAAAGTTTCGCAGCGTGTTCGCTTAGAAACGATAGGTGCTTGATCTTTGACTCTCGCAAATAGATAACAAAACAAGCCGCTAAGGGACTTTGGTCAGTTCTTGTCGCGTTATGGCCGAGATAACGTCTAAGTGAACCATTCTATTTTGAAGACAAGAGACTGATTCTAAGAGTGCAAGGTTCTTTTGTCCATTTTTCCAGTGACAGTCGGGTATTTGGGTAGCTAGTCCGTAACTCGATTGTCGAAAAAAGGTAAAGATTTCGCTCTTTTTGGTCGGTCAATGCTACTGGGGCATAGGTGACTCGCGACCGTTGGGTCCTTCAGCTAAGTGTCTGATCAGGGCATAACAGAGTAGTGGAATGTGAGTGTCCGCATACCTCTTGTTGGCGGTATGGGAATCGCTTGATGCGATGACCGTCCTACGACGGGCGGGGTTCATTGATCGTCATTTACTCGATTGAGATCGAAACAAAGAACAAGGTTTTGACTTTGGTGTTGTTACAGCTGGGCCGGTTAAGGCTGCCTACTTACCTCGGTTGAGGATCAAGCCATTCGTAGTTCGATTTTCCCGAGTAAAAGTGGCTATTAGAAGCGCATTTACTTGGTTGAGTGGAAGTGACCGCGGAGGTGCATCTACTCGGTTTTTTTTTTGGGAGGCGACGACGCTTCTACGAGTAGAAACGTCATAAGTGCATTGAGTTCCATGCTCGAGGCACTGCTTCTCTGTGCGACGTTTCAAGTCGGTAGACTCCTGGTTTGACGACTTTGACGATCTTGTAAGGTCCTTCCCACATAGCCCCGAGTTTACCGGCGTTTAGTTCCTTAGTGTTTTCAAACACCTTGCGCATGACGAGGTCGCCGAGTTCGAGGGGTCTGGCCCAGACCCTTTTCTTGTAGTAGCTCTCTATTTGATGCTGATAGTTTTGGATCCGGAGCAGAGCTTGGTCCCGACGTTCTTCGATCTCGTCGAGGACGTCGAGCAGCATCTCCTTGTTAAGTTCTACGTACTGGGGCATCTTCGAACGTCGGAGGCTTGTAACGTTAACCTCTGTGGGGGCCATAGCCTCGACACCGTATGCAAGGAAGAAAGGTGTTGATTTAGTCGAACCTCTTGGTGTCGTGCGGTGACTCCACAGGACTCCGTCGAGTTCATCGGCCCAATGTCCTTTCTTCAGATCTAGGCGTTTCTTGATGCCGTCAATGATAAGCTTGTTGGAGGATTCCACTTGGCCATTCCCTTGCGGATAGCGAGGGGTGGAAGGGCTTAATCGGATGTTCCACTTGCTGCAGAATTCCTTGAAGTTGCCCGACATGAACTGCAATCCGTTATCAGTAACAATTTCGTAAGGCAGACCATGGCGGCAGATAACGTTCTTCCATACAAAGCCGCGGACTTCTTTGTCCGTGACTTGAGCGAAGGCCTCAGCTTCAATCCATTTCGTGAAGTTGTCGGTGAGGACTAGAACAAAACGTCGTTGTCGGGAACTGGGAAGGGGTCCTATGATGTCCATTTCCCATCGCATGAACAGATAAGGTGCTGTTGTCGTTCGTAACATTTCAGTTGGGCAGTGGATACTTGGTGCGTGCCTTTGGCATTTGTCGCAACTTCTCGCGTAGGATTCGAAATCTGCGTTCATTGTCAGCCAGAAGAAGCCTAGACTTCTTACTTTGATTGCCAAGGCGCGACCGCCTGAGTGGTTGCCTCTGGCGCCTTCATGCATCTTGGCCATAACCCTGAGGGTTTCGTCCCCATGAATGCATTTAAGGAGTACTTTACTCGCGGTCCATCGATGGAGTTTATCGTCTAAGACGACGTAATGAGCATTGAGTGCTTTTAGTCGGTGTGCTTCCCATTTCTCGGCTGGGAGTTCCCCTTTGCTGAGATAATCGATGAACTCTGTTCTCCAGTCCGGATCGAACCCGTCAGTATCTGGTGCGGTGACTGGGGCTACGATGACCGTTTAGTCGGTCGAGATATCGATACTTGTCTTCTCAATGCGGTGTATTGGGATGGTTCGTTTAACCTGATCTCGGAGCTTGCAGCCAAGGGCCGCGAGGGCGTCGTTGCAGATGTTTTCCCGTCTGGGAACTTTAATGAGTTCGAAGAATTTGAACTCTGCTGCTAAACCTTGGACTAACTTGAGGTAAGCGTCCATCCGGTCGTTGCGGGTGTCGTAGTCGCCGCTAAACTGACTGGCGACTAGCTGTGAGTCACAGTAGGCGCTTAGATGTTTGTTTAGCCTTGACAGCTTTTGCTAGCGGAGTCCGGCGATCAGAGATTTATATTCTGCTTCATTGTTCGACGTCGGGAAGCCGAAGCTAAAAGACTGTCTGGTCAGTTCTCCGGTCCGGGACTGTAGTTGGACTCCGGCCCCCGCGCCTTTGTTAGTCGAAGATCCGTCAACATGAAGGGTCCAGTTTGGGTTCAGGAACGCGAGGTCTTGCTCCAGTTCCAGAGCCAGTTCTACTAAAAAATCCGCAAGAACCTGGGACTTTGCTGCCGTTCGGTTCCTGTAGGTGATATCAAGTTCACCGAGTTCGATAGTCCACTTTGTTAATCTCCCGGACCTGTTGGTGTTCTGAAGTATTGTTCGGAGGGGCTGATCGGTCAGTACCTCCACCGAATGTGATTGAAAATACGGGTGAAGCTTTCTTGTTGCTTCGACGACGGCCAGTGCCATCTTCTCCAGAGTCGGGTATCGCGTTTCTGGTCCTGTCATACGCCTGCTTGTGTAGAAGATCGGTTTTTGTTCGCCGCGGTCTTCCTTTATCAGAACACTGCTGACTGCTGCGGGGGACACCGCGACGTAAAGAGATAGAACGTCGCCGACATTTGGCTTGGCGAGTACATGCGGCGTAGTCAGATACTGTTTGACTTGAGCAAATGCCTCCTCGCACTTCTCATCCCGATAAACTTCTTATTCCCTCGCAGGAGATCGTAGAATGGTAGACACTTGTCGGTGGATCTAGAGATGAACCGATTGAGTGTAGCAATCCGACCCGTGAGCCGTTGGACTTCTCTACTATTTTTTGGACTTGGGAGGTTCAGGACCGCCGAGACCTTCTTCGGGTTGGATTTGATTCCTCGTTGTCTTAAGATGTAACCAAGGAATTCTCCTGAGGAAACTCCGAACGTGCACTTCGCCGGGTTTAGTTTCATGCCGTACTTGTTGAGAGTTTCGAAGCAATCTTGTAGGTGGCGGAGGTGGTCGGCAGCGTGTAGCGACTTAACAAGCATGTCGTCGATGTATACTTCCATGGTGTCGCCCAGCTTATCTACGAACATTTTTTTCACAAGCCGTTGGTAAGTCGCTTCTACGTTCTTTAGGCCGAATGGCATGACCTTATAGCAGTAGGTTCCCCTGTCTATGATAAAGGTCGTTTTCTCACGATCGTCAGGGTGCATCATGATCTGGATGTACCCGGAGAAGGCGTCCATGAACGTTAGCATCTTGTTCCCAACTGTAGACTCGACTAGACGGTCGATATTGGGGAGAGGATAGTTGTCCTTCGGGCAGACTTTATTTAAGTCAGTGAAGTCGACGCAGACGCGCCACTTCCCGTTCTTCTTTTTGACTACTACTGGGTTTGCTAACCACTCAGGATAGCGCACCTCAGCGATTGAGCCGGCACCGAGTAACCGTTCGACCTCTTCGTTAACAGCTTTTGACCTGTCGGGACCAAGCTTTCGTCTCTTTTGTCGGATGGGATTGAAGGTTGGGTCGACATTAAGCTCGTGAGTCATTATAGCTGGATCAATCCCTTTCATGTCTGCCATGGACCATGCGAACATAGACACATTCTTCTTGAGGAAGTCGAGAATTGACTGCTGCATATCCTCAGATAGATATGCGCTGATTCGTGCGGTCCGGCTATAGGCATCTCGAGAACTTCATCTTTCTGGGGGTAGACTTTTAAGATTGGAGGAGAGACAGAGTTAACCGGTAGAGAAGAATGCTGGAGCTTGACGGTGGCGATCTGTAATTCTCTCGCGGCCTTCTGATCCCCTCGCAATGTTTTTATCGTGCCGTCCGTACCAGGAAACTTGATACACTGGTGATAAGTCGATGGGATTGCTTGCATCGAGTGTATCCAGGGGGTTCCAAGTATGGCGTGATAAGGTGCCTTCGTGCTTGGAACGGCGAACTTGACCGTTCGAGTAACTCAGCATGCGCGCACCGGAAGGCGGATTGTCCCCAGTATTGTTTCAGAAGATCCACTGAAGCCAGTTAACGTTCTGGAGGACGCTTTGATGTCGTCGAGGTCCACTCCCATCTTTTGCAGCGTTCCTCGGAAGATGAGATCGACGGAGCTCCCCGTATCAATAAGTACTTTGGTGACATCGTACTCCCCAATTCCAAGAACGACAAGAAGAGGGTCGTTGTGGGGGATATGAATCCCTGCAGTGTCATCAGGCGAGACGGTTATCGTAGGATGACTCGGCGACCTAGTTGGCCACCTTTGCGAAGTTGCGACTTGCCGGCGGTAATCCTTGACAGAACGAACAGAATTTCCGCAGGGAGGAGAACCACCCATAATGACATTTAGTCGCTGTCTTGTTTTTACTCGCTTGGAGTTTAAAAAGGCGCGCAGATCGGCTGATGCGTTATCGTTGTTCGGCGACAGCGTAGAGTTGCCTGACGTCTTAGTTTGTTCCAACCGTCTTCGGAGATCAGTGGGCTTCGAGCGGTTGAGAAGTATGCGAAGATCGCACGCTCCGGCGTTGAGTTTGTCTCGAAGATCACCGTTGGGGCGTTTCAGATGTTTTTTGGGTTCAGGATCACCGATCGAGATACGGTGAGACTTTCGTGCATTCAGCGTTAGTCGGAGATCACTGTATTCAGAGCTATTGTCGTCTTCGAACTCGAGCTTTCGTTTGAGAACATCTCTCAGATCTCCGAGTATAGGTGTATCGTCGTTCTCGTCGTCTGATGACAAGGTTTGCTGAGAGAGTATAACCTCTATGCACCTGCGGTTAGCTGGCTGTTCTTCGTCGGCTGAGGAGTCTTCCTCACCGTCATCCTTCAGAGTTTTATCTTCATCTTGCTGCTGCGTTTCGTTTTGTCGGCCTTTGCCGGTAGCTTTGCGCTGGGCCCTTCTTTCTTTATTCTTGCTCCAGCTTTTGCCGTTTTTGGGCTTAGCTTTCAGGGGCTCGAATTTGAAGTCGCCGCTGGCGAGAGACGAGAGATAGTGCGCATAGAGTGACTTGCACTCTGTCGTATCATGTCCTTTGACGTCGTGATATTTGTAATGTTTGGTGAGATCGACGGTTCTGGAAGGGCCTGCCGTCAGACATGCTGCTACAGCAGGTTGAGTCGCGCAGACAGTATCAGTTAGCTCACCAGACGAGTCGAGCTCTCTGACCCATTTGTTCCACCCTTCTCCGCGGACTACCATGGTTGAGACCGACACGTTATTCTCGTTGACGATATACATGTAACCGTCTTTTCGGCTGTTTTTGTCGCTAGGAGCGTGCTGGCGCGGTTCTTGTCTCGTGTTGGCATTTTTCGTCACTGGTGCTTTCGGTGCGTTCATCTTGCTGAGGATTGCGTTTGTATCTTCTTCCATTCGGATAAAGTTGTCAGAACGAGTGATAGCATCTTGGAGCGACGTGGTTGGATTTTGGTATAAGTCTTCTTGGAACTTAGAGCGGACCCACAACGTGTTCCGCAGGGCATCGATGGCGATGTCGTCTGGGATTTCAATCCTTGAGACTAAGTCGCGGAGGCTCTGATCTTTGGCGATGCCGTCTGGGATTTCAATCCTTGAGACTACATGCTAGATGCAGTGGCACTGCGCTTTGTGAACATAATGTATGTCTTGAGGAAAGCCGCTAATAAGTCACGAAAGCTTCCGATTGAGTTCTCCTCTAGTTGGGAGAACCAGGTCAGGGCCTGCTCGTGGAGAGTCTCGACAAACAGTTGACAGTAGCCTGCGTCTCTTTCTTCATCGGAGAGTCGAGCACGTGCCATCGCGATATTGAAAGCCGTCATGTGTTCCACCGGATCTCCTCCGGGCTTGTACTCAGGGAGGCGCAGCTTCTCTATCTTCCCGAGTTGCACACTGGTCAGTGCGCTAGTAAAAGGGGTTCGCGAGGTTGCAGCGAGTATGCTCTCGATTTGTGGAGCCGCACTAGTAGCCTGATGGATCTTCGAGCTCATTTGCTGAAAGCTGAGTTTGAGCTCGGCGATATCTCTTATGGTTGCGAGATCTGGTCCTATCGGGGGAGCATCGGTGAGAAGGGTTTCATTAGGTTCCGAGTCGTCTGAGATGTGGTCGCCACCCGTCGCCGTTGGGTTTGTGTTGAATAGACGACGGCGTATCATCTGGGGACGGCTCGTTTGGCCGTTTGGATCGGTGAGTGCTGCGACCAAAGCAGCTAGCTGGTCGTTGGTTGTCTTTTGAACTTCGTCATGTCGAGCGAGTCGAGCCATGACGGAGCTCATGAAATCTGGCGGCGCGGCTTCAGGCGTAGGTGTTGGTTCTCCGCCTGGAGCGCCGAAGGTGGCGTCGTCTTGAGCCATGTAGATCTAGAACGTTACTTTAGTCAGCCCCACGGTGGACGCCAATTGTTTGTACGGGATTCAGTCGACTAGATTGAAAGAATTCGAAATGGGATGACCAAAGACGTTTTATTAGACTGATTAAATGGGTTACAAGGGTGACAGGAGATTAAGGAAACAAGCGGGAGCTCGAGGAGCAAATCGGGAGAGATACATAGCGATTAGGAGTGAATTGAAACTAAAAACCCTAGATCTAGCCGTTCAGTGTATGTGTGTGTAAAGTGTCAATCCTTTTCTTTCTGTTCCTTTCTTTTCCTTTATAGGTTTTCTCTCTTTGATACCCTAATTTCGATCCTCTCCGGGCCTTAGTTCAGAGAAGCCGAGTATACGGGTCTGGGTAGAGTTCTTCCAAACCGGGTGTTTTTGGTCGGCTTTGCCAACGGCTAAAAGCAGTCTAGAGCCGAGCTGAAGACTCTACTCGCCAAGCCGAATAAATTAGGCCAGTTTGCTGGGAGTAGGTCCTGTTATTAGATGGGGCTTGTGGAGTGAAGTAATCCATGTCGTGCAAACTGGCCTCTTTTCTCTTGTAGAATCATCTAATCTCTCCTGAAACTCGCGAAGCTTCTCTCTCGAAGCCTAAATCAGAAATCGATGGCGTCCTTCGCTCGCCGAGCAATGAGCCTAGCTCAGATTCCATCTGCACGTGTGCCCGCCTCTGTTTGTCAGCGTCGCGGTCTCGCCGGCGCCGCTGGTACTTTCTTCTTTCTCTTCTTCCAATATTAGCTTAGATCTAATGTTTGGGGTTCGTAATTTCTTTGTCATATTCCTCCACCTATCAGATCAGAGGGTGGAGAAATGTTTGCCAAGTCCATTTGATTGAATGAGAATGTTTGCAGATCACCATGGATCTACCAAGGTTGACTTCTGGAAACAGCCCACGAATCCAGGAAACTGGAAAGAGGAGCATGTACCTTTCATATCTCCTCTTGTGTGTGTTTTTTTACTTTTATAGATTCCTTTCTTCTCTGACGAAAACCAAATCTGCAGTTCGTGCTTATTTCGCTCTCTGGCTGGGGATTGCTCTTCTACAGTGGATACAAACTCTTCACCGGCGGTAAAGGTGACGACGAGGTAATTGCTTTCTCTTCCTCCTTTACAAAACAAACAAAACAAAGTGGCTCTCTCTTCCTCTACTCCCTTACAAAATTTTGACTCATCTTTTGCAGAAGCCTGCGCAATGAATTTATCACTGGGAAAAGACAAAGAGAGCTCTCCTTCTCGTGCTGGTCTTGTATCAAACAAAGCCAGCAAAATTACTTCTTTGACAGTCTTTGTTTGCTTTCTTTTAAAATAATATATATATATATACATGCTGCTATGATGCATCAAACACTTTTGAGATCCTTCCTAATCATGTCTCCAATTGATGATGATTCGTAGCTGTTTTGCGTTTCATAATTGAAACATATCAAGATTTTAGCATTGTGATATGCTTTGGATCATTCTAATTGTATGGTCTCGATGCCAGTTTCTTTTGTTCAAATCAGTCCCTCCAAGTAGAGATTACAAATCAGTTCCTTGTTCAGCATTAGTTACTACATCTCTTTCCACCATGCTTGACTGACCTTTCTCTCGGTCTTGGCTCTGCTAGTTCGTAATTAGATAGAGATTTTGAGAGGACTTTGCATACTCTTTAACGTTCACTGCTTGTCTCTTGTTAGTTTTGTGTGTTTTCCATCTCTGAAATTGGTTTTAAGAGGCATGTACTTTTTGCTTTCATTTCAAAGCACAACTCTTTCTGTTTGTTTTTGGAATCCTACTCGGTTTCTCCAGTTACCACAAAAACAAAGCTATATAATTAAAAGGCGCATCCAGCAGCCATCATTCAAGAATTACAAAAAGGTCTTTGCTGAATAATTTTTAAGTAAAAGTTAGAGAAATGAAGTCAAATGGGTTTGGTGTTGGTGATGAAGTCCAGGCAAGTCTGGCAGTTACAATCTGCGAAACGACAGAGGTTGCAGCCGAAGCAAACACAGCAAGTGCAGCCTTTGCAAGACGGGGAACGAGTGCAACCTTTGTAAACTTTCCTGCTCACTCTCTCTTCCTCCTCGTCACAAGTAATCCTGCACAACCACCATTTCAGTTAAATCATTTTCTATGATACTTCATATGAAGTACTTATAAACAACAAAGTCCCACTTGTGGTATGGGTAATCGCAGCACTTCCAATTGGGCTCAGCCAAGGCATCATGGTGCTTCCGGCATTCCCCTCTGCTCCTCAACCTGAACCTCCTCTCCTTCCCACATTTGCTGCATCCAACAAACTCATCCCGATGAGTCACTTTGGATCCGTTGGAGTTATTCTTCAATGTTTGGTTGTAGTATCTGAGCAGCACTGTCTTTGAAAGCGGAACTTTGTCTCCCTCAATGAACACCCACACGTTGTTCCTCCAGTTTCTAGAGGTTTCTCTCTCAGAATGCTTCTCAAAGGCAGCAGGCGATAACTTGTCTACGATGATCATAAAATCAAATCTGTCAAGATGATCACTTTTCGCAAAAAAAAAGTTGAACTGAAGCGGGGAGATACGGTATAAAAGAAAATATTAGGGCAGATTATTCCTGGCGCATATATGAAACATATGCATCATCAAGAAAGCAATGTTCACATGTAACGTGCATTAAGCTAAAAACATCAAAAGAAGAAGAGACCTTCATGGCAAGCGGGAGTGCATTGGCAAGTGATTTGGAGGTCTCCATCTGAGAAAACCCTAAGCCTAGCAATGGCGTCTCCGTAACGGTGGCTCGTGCAGCCACACATCACCTCCACGTAATCATCTCCCACAATGACCCCACTAATCTCTTGCAGCTCCTCTTCGCTGAACAAGGTCTTCTTCGACCCGCATTCTCTCTCCATCCCCGATCTACGATCTCCTACTAAAAGTATCGTATTGTGAGAGTTTTAAGAGAATGATGATAGTACATATTTATATAGGAGCCATAACTCTCTAGGGACAAAAAGGTAATTCGACATATGAACAGAAGAGATTTGAAAAAAAAAGGCCTAAAGGAACTTTCGCATAGATCTGAAATTTCATATCCAAATATCTCCAAAAGGTTACATGCAATACAGCTTTTGCCTTTTGGAGTAAAACAAAAAAAGAGGGAGAGAGAGAGAGACTTTGAAGGTCCTTTGAATTAGGTTTTAGAGGGCTTTGAAAGAAAGAAACTCTCTAATACAGACAGACGCAGATGATGGGATAGTGTTGGCGGATGCGAATTAGGTGGCCAAAGTAAAACAAGAGAGCCGTGGGGCATAAAAATTGTGGATCCTTTTTTTCATTAATTAATTACTATGTATATTTTATCTTCTTTCAAATTTTGGATTTAAGTAACATATATACACATAAGTAACGTACATAATGTGTTGTACTCTGTAATCTTATTGATTGTCAGGTAATTTGTCTGACTGCAGAACAGAGGATGCTCTTTTCTAAACTCACAGATTATATTATAAATTACACGCTTTTTTAATTGCAGTTTCACCCAGATAAATATAAATAGCAAGTAATTACCTCTTTGCACGCAAAAGGGTAAGTAACTACCTCATTTCTTTCTGACTTCTGAGCTCTCTTATGTAAAATGCATGCTTTCTTCCTTTTTTTTCTTTCTTTCAGTTAGGTATATATATGGTTCCTATTCTCCATCGTTCCCATCTTTATATGATATACATATGTGTATTTAAATGCTCTGAATACGAGGACCAAGTTGGCATATATACATAGAGACTTATTAGGGAATCTCATTTATTTTGAATTAGGAATTTGGTAATGTTTCCAAAATTAAGAAACAGAGTTTCTGGACTAAGTATCTCGTGCAATGCTTTTAGACCTCTTCCGTATTTGGAACCTACTAAGTTTAGCCTGGCTTAACATTGACATCCACGTTTGATGATTTCCAATGTCAATGAAAGTTGTTGTAACTGTTGAATTTTACAGCTGGCCCAACTTTAATTTGTCTTTGTCAAATGTTATTATGTATGTATAGGCATGTTATGCTACATCATGAGTTGGCCTTACAGGCTCCATCTTGTGTAACGTGAGTTATTATTGCAAAGGCAACTAAAGAATTCATGTTAGTTGGTTACGAGCCGCACCAAACTCCACCTCATCCACGTTTTTTCTTCTATAGACCTTTGACCCTCCATTTTTATCTACGACTCAACCTACATATTTAAAGAGGTTATATATAAAAGAGAAATTACCTAGAATGACTCAAATCATACACGTAATTACTAGACTAACTCA
Source organism: Brassica napus (assembly GCF_020379485.1). Lineage (NCBI taxonomy): Eukaryota > Viridiplantae > Streptophyta > Magnoliopsida > Brassicales > Brassicaceae > Brassica > Brassica napus. Next base: position 150,124 of record NC_063450.1, on the reverse strand, counting down.
TAAACTTTTGTAATTATTAGACTAAAGCACAGAGCAACCGAAAATGCCAAAAAATCAGTCTCTCTTTCATTTTTCACGAGATTGCCATAGGAAATTATTAGTAGGAAAATGTTTATTTTTTTTATAAAGAAAAACAAAACCTTTTGATCGAGACTGGAGAAAGTCGTCTTCTTCGTTTGCGACAACACCAAATCGGACACCTCTCTTTCACTTCCGCCTCCGACAACTTCTTCTCTGCCAGAGCCTCCTTCCATTTCGTCACCTCCACCTGAATCGCCGTCGTCTCTGTAAGACAAGAGGAACCCTGAATCCGATTTCACCTCTGTCTCCGCCTTTAAATCGAAGAGACAAAACAATTGCTCGTTTTCAACCAAGAGTGATTTCAAGGTAAAATCCCGTGTCTTTCTTTAACCCTCAATCGATTTTCAGAACTTTAACCCTCAATCGATTTTTAGGGATTGTGTTGTGTTAATGAAAGTATCGTGCTTTGAATGAGTAAAACTACATATTTGAATTGGTCGGTAACAAGTGTGGTATAGTTCAATATGTGTCTCCTAGATCTTGAACTTGAAGTTACTACTTGTTTCGTGTCTGCTTTGCTTGTTCGATGTTTGCATTAGAAAATGATTATATAGATCTTTGGTTGGCTTCATAGGGTGTGACAGTTTTGCAGGGATGGAGACCATTCATGAGCGTTGTGGCCAGTTTACCTACAAACCCGTTCTTCTAAATTGACCAGGAGAGGCTAGTCTTATCTTTATCAATTTATACAATTATACCTTGCATCAAGCTCTGTACACTATGCGGATATTCACTTACTCTGCATTCATATGTGCCTCTTTCTGGTCGGGCAAGTGCTTGGATTTTCAACAGAGTGGTCTCATCATCCTCTGTATTCTCCTGGTTAGACGAACAAATACACCAAATCAGTTGCTTGTGTTTCTGAGTTTGCTCTTTCTCAAGAATATCTGTTGTGCAATAATACGTGTGAAAACAGGAGGATTAGAGGTTCTGGATGGTGTGGAGAAAGTATTGGTTGGTACTTGAGTCGGGATGGATCACGCATTACCTCAACATGTCAATGCCTTATGGAGATTTTCCATTGCAGACACTCCAGGGATAAGTTCTCCTAAGAACAATCTTAGGCCTCTCTGAGTTCAACCCAATACTCTTTAACTTTGCTTCTTGTTCTCTGTAAATAGACATCTACATGTTTGTACTCTTTAGTGTCTGTATAGTGTTTATTTAGAAGTGGAAATACCGTTAAGGTATTGGGTGGAAAGTGGAAGTCGGTTATTAAATACTTCGTCGGTTATTAAATACTTCGTCGGTTATTAAATTCTCGACAAATTGTAAACATGAGACAAATTGATAAAGAACAAATTTCTCAACCGTTTGATTGAGTTGTTCATGAACAATGCTATTATTTGCAGCTTTAACCTGTAAACAAGTTGAAGAATGAGAACAAAACGTTATAGGTACAATTAGGTTTCAACGTTAACACGGTTTGGCCTTTTGACCATTAGTATTGTTTGACCGACCCAAACAAATCATTTCCTCCGTACCTCAACAAGCAAAATCATTCCTTCGTAACAAGATGTATTTTTTTTATAAAAGTTATACATGTAAATCATTCTCTGTGTAACGTAACAAGATGATTTTATATAAATGGTGCATGCAATATTTTTTTCTATTGACTTGTGCATGTAAGAAGTTAACGTCAATTTCAAAAATTTAAACATAATTCTGATTTTAGTTACACTAGAAATAAACCGGATTTGACACTAAAGAAAACCAAATTTAATTCAAAATTAAATTAAGTTTGGTTTATTCAAACCCGGATTTCCTTATAAAAATCTGCCCATTCATAAATAAAAAAATCTGACATAGAAATTTAAGTCTAACACAAAACTCTACAATTTATAATAAATCTATTATCCCATTTAAATCGGATACGCAAATCTGTCATAAAAATTAAGTCTAACAAAAGAATCTATCATTTATAAAAAATCTGCTACCTCGTTTGGTAGACTTATCCTTAAAAATCTGTTTTCAACTTAAATCGAACAAACAACTCTGTCGTATAAACAAATCTGCCATTTTAAAGAAAATCTGACATCACTCTCTTGACAGATTTTATTTTCTAAACTGATTTAATTAGCAGACTTAATATCCGGCAGATTTATTTTTTTGAAAATAAATCTGCCAGCGATCAATTATTAATGGCACTTTTGTAATTCTGTTTTTTTGATATAACTATGGAGAAGGGTAATTTCGACCAGAAAAATATTCTAATAATTTTTTAAAAATATGAGTTATTCTAGTAATAACCCAATAAATTTGTGTCACTTTAGTAAACTTCCCTATATAAAAATGTATTTTCCTTATCAAAAATCATAAAATGATGATATACACCGCAAAGAATATCCTAACATAAAAAAACAAAAAAAACTCTCTCAGGCACAACTACCAATAGTTGTGTTTAACCGCTGGGCACAAAGTTAACCCCGGAAGTTGACCTTCCCTTTCGGCTTGGATCCACCCACTTTTGTCCTGCAAGATTCAAAATGGTTACCTTTTCTGGTATTATCTGACGGTTAATAAACTCCCTTGGTCTTTACACACCGAGTTCTTCCCCTGACCTTGTCGGAGGGACCACCTTCTCCGGCCATTCTTACCGGTGGAGTCCGCGGTTAGTGAAGCTGAGTTCAATGGAGTCCTTTGCGAAGCTACAAAACCTTTCTCACTGAAGCTTGTACTGGAGGGTTACAGGAGAGCTCTAAAAACCCTCTCCTTGTTCTTGCTTCAGCTTACTACAGATTGTAGTCCCTTTCAACGGCTGGTTCACCTCCACACCCATTCTACTACTGGTTGTAGTCTCTGCTCCAAGAACTTGCTAGTTTGCTACTCAGGTTGAGGAAAATGTCTCGTCGATACTCACGGGATGAGAAAGGAAAAAGGAAAGAGGAAAGCCCTCCTCTTCGGAAACCTCTAGTTAGAATTCCGGAAACCAACGTCTCAGATCTCATAGAGCGAAACAAACTCACGCTTATTGGTAGGGTTACTAATCCTTCTATCCAGAAGACAAGAGCCCTGGTAGATTTCTTCCTATAACAGTGGCATGTGGTGGGCAGAATAACAAGGAGGGATTTGGGACCTTCTCTGGTCCAGTTTTGTTTTGAATCGGAGCAAGACCTTCAGAAAATCCTCGCTAAAGCCCCATTTCACTTCAAAAACTGGATGTTCATACTGAGAAGATGGGAACCGATTGTATCTGAGTCCTTCCCTGCTCTGATTTCCTTTTGGGTCAGAGTTCATGGTATTCCTCTCCATTATTGGAAAGATGAAACCATTGAAGCTATTGGAGCTATTCTTGGCCCCATTGAAGATCGAGAAGTGGATAAAGCTCGGTTCAAAGTACAGATCAATGCGCTGAAACCACTTATTATGAAGCTAGACCTTCAGCTCCCTTCCCGTGAAGTTGTTGAGGTGGAAGTGGAGTATGAGAAGCTGGGAAAACACTGTTTCTTCTGTAAGTCCTTAACAGATGAAGACAGTGAGAAACACAGATGCCCCCTTTCTAGAGGACACACAGAAGACAAAAGAACCTTGGGCATTACGCAACAGAATACTCTAGAGAGAATTGAAGAAGGAAGAAGGCGTCAGGAAGAAAGGCGATACTCGCGCTTCCCAAACCTACCCGCTCGAAAAGAAGCTCGATGGACAAACTCAAGGAACGCAAACCGTGAAATCGAAATTTCCTCAAGGGAGTATTCCCCTCGTAGTGAGATGGGGAAGAGCCTCAACTTTGAGGAAAACAGGAGACGTTATGATGATCGTCATCTTGCATACAGATACTCTACCTCTAGAGAGACTCAGTCGCAACATGATTCACATGAGCGAATCTCCACTTCACGTAGGACTCAAGACTACAAGGTCAAGGAATCTACAGGGCCTGCACCACCCCGACAATCACAGGTCTCACCTGCTAGAGAGGCCATCTCTTCATCACACCGCTCACCAGTGGCTGCCCCAACTCTGGAACAGAGGAGAAGGAACCTAGATTCACGTCTCTCAGACCCACGATCAGGAAACCTATCAACTGAGGAGAGGATCTCTACGAAGGAAAGACTATCTGTGAACACTCGAAGAACAAGTGGCAGTGAGAGGACAGAGGGGGAGGCTGTCCCCCATCAGGATAAGAATAAACTACCTATAAGCCCCTCATCGAGTACAAGGACCATTACAGCCATTACTCGCCCGTCGAGTTCAACGATCTTTGAGACAGGCAGGCTTGGCATTTGTGAACGATCCCCTATCAGAACACTAAGTGAAGATCGCATTCATGTCTCCTTAAGGCTAGGTCCTCTTAGAGAGGATGAGGAGAATGAGGAGGATAACACTTTTGATTTACAACTCCAACAGACTTTGTCTTCGAAGGCAGCAGGAAAGAAAGTTGCTACACAAACCAAAGACAAGAAGAGGCCAGCACGCAACTCTCCACAAGGTTTTCCGGTGAAAAGAAGACGCACTACAAAGGCTCATCCCTCTCCCCGCAGGAAACTGATGATGGATGCTATAACGGCGGGAGTAAGAACTCAAACAAAGAAGAAGCAAAAGACCACACCAGCGACGATGACGACGATCATTCCACCGCGAGTACGCAAGGAGAAGGATTTTTGTCCTCCTCAGGGGTCTCTTCCTTAGCGTGTGTGAGCTGGAACTGTCAAGGCATCGGGAGCCCCTTGACAGGCCAGCGAATAAGGGAATTTCGAAAGAAAATTTCCCCAGCAGTCATTTTTCTTATGGAAACTAAGAATCAAGACGAGGCTCTCTTCAAGCACTTCAAGAATTCAGCGCTTACCAACCACTTTACTGTCCCCCCTGTTGGCTTAGCGGGAGGCATATCCTTATCTTGGATAGATGATCTTCAGGTTGAAATTTTCTTCTCCTCCCCAAATATTATTGATACAAAGATTGAGGCACACAGAACCTCTAGCTTCGTTTCCTTCATTTATGGGGCTCCAAACCCGTCAGACCGCCCTGCCTTCTGGAGTAAGTTGACAGAGCTAGGAGCTGAGAGAGAAGAAGCTTGGCTCCTCACCGGAGATTTTAATGATCTCCTCGATAACTCGGAGAAGGTGGGCGGTCCAATCCGTTGGGAAGGATCCTTCCTATCCTTTAGAAGCTTTGTATCCCAAATGGGTTTAAGGGATTTTCAACATTCTGGTAATCATTTATCTTGGCGGGGTACAAGATACAATTACTTCATTCAGTCACGACTTGATCGGGCCATGGCAAACTGCTCCTGGTTTGAACGGTTCCCGGCAGGTCGCTGTGAGTATTTACGCTTTGAAGGCTCTGACCACCGTCCAATAGTAGTCCACTTCGACGTCTCGACTCGAAGGAAGAAGGGCTTGTTTCACTTTGATCGACGACTGAAGGACAAACCAAAGGTGAGACAACTGGTGGAGGCCCAATGGAAGAAGGAACCGCTTGACTCTGTCTTGACGAGAATTGGAAACATCAGACACAGCATCATTAAGTGGACGCGGGAGCAAAACCTTAACAGCAACAGAGCGATACAATCGGCTCAGCAAAGACTGGAAGAAGCTCTCTCTAACCCGGTACCGGACGCCATGCTTATTGGAGAACTCACTACAACGCTCGAATCAGCATACAAGGAGGAAGAGCTTTTTTGGAGACAGAGGAGCAGGATTCTCTGGCTACAATGCGGCGACCGGAACACATCTTACTTTCATGCGGCGACTCATGGCAGACGAGCTGTCAATAGGTTCTCGGTCCTAGAGGATGTTGAAGGTAAAGCGAGGTTCAAGGAGCAGGAGATTGTGCAGTGCATCACAGACTATTACTCTCGGATATTCTCAGCTCAAATGTCAGATTCATATCAGGTGGTTCATGAAGGGATCACTCCCTTAGTTACTGCAGAGATGAACACGACATTGATAGCTATCCTGAGCCCTTTCGAGATAAGGGAGGCACTTTTCTCTATTAATCCGGACAAAGCACCGGGCCCCGATGGCTTCTCGGCTAGCTTCTATCAGAATTTTTGGGATATTCTAGGGGAGGATGTAGCTAAGGATATCCAAGCCTTCTTCATCTCAAACACCTTGGATCCAAGACAAAACGAAACACATGTACGTCTGATTCCGAAAGTCACAGGACCAAGGAAGGTAGCAGATTATCGCCCGATTGCTCTGTGTAACACACATTACAAGATTATAGCGAAGCTCCTTACCCGGCGCCTGCAGCCGTTCCTCCCAGCCCTTATCTCCGATCACCAGTCGGCCTTTGTTAAAGGGCGAGCGATTTCAGATAATGTTCTGATTACGCATGAGATTTTGCACTACCTTCAACACTCTGAGGCTAAGGTCCGATGCAGCATGGCTATAAAGACCGACATGAGCAAGGCTTATGACCGTATAGAATGGGGGTTCTTACGTAACGTCTTGTCTCGGTTTGGTTTTCATGAACTATGGATATCCTGGATAATGACGTCCGTCACCTCCGTCTCGTACTCTTATCTAGTAAATGGTGCTGCACAAGGGAAAGTGATGCCTACTAGAGGAATCCGGCAAGGAGACCCCCTCTCCCCATATCTTTTCATCCTGTGCACAGAAGTGCTTTCGGGCCTGTGTAGGAAAGCGCAGCAGAAAGGGGAGGTGGTCGGGGTGAAAGTAGCGCGCAGTAATCCAGCAATCAACCACCTACTTTTCGCCGACGATACCATGTTCTTCACCAGGACGGATCACAGAAGTTGTGCTGCCTTAATCGCTATCTTAAAGAAGTATGAAGAAGCCTCCGGTCAGTTCATTAATTTGGAGAAATCAGCAATAACATTCTCAGCCAAGACGCCAGGGGAAGCTAAGAGGAGGATCAGAGATCAGCTACAGATCCTAAATGAAGGAGGACTTGGAAAATATCTCGGTTTACCGGAACACTTCGGCCGGAAGAAACGAGACGTCTTTGCGTCACTGGTCGATCGTATTCGCCAACGCTCACATAGCTGGACAACTAGGTTTCTCACGGGAGCTGGAAAACTGATTCTTCTCAAATCTGTGCTAGCAGCGATGCCCATTTACTCCATGTCTTGCTTCAAATTGCCTTTGTCGCTGTGCAAGCAGATCCAATCAGTGTTAACGAGGTTCTGGTGGGATATCTCCCCGGAGGTTAGGAAGATGTGTTGGGTATCGTGGCAAAAGCTCACAAAACCTAAAAGCGCAGGAGGACTGGGGTTTAGAGAGATCGAACAATTCAATGATGCAATGTTAGCAAAACTCTCGTGGAGGATCATGAAGAACCCAACCTCTCTACTGGCAAAGACTCTCACAGGGAAGTATTGTGTTCATGAGTCTTTCCTTGAGGCCCAAGTTCCCTCGAGCGCCTCCCATGGCTGGAGAGGGATTCTTGTAGGGCGGGACCTGCTGAGGAAAGGCATAGGATGGGCTATTGGATCAGGCAAGGACGTTAACATATGGGCGGAACCTTGGTTATCTACCAGTGAACCGATGGCTCCAGTTGGCCCCCCTACTGTTACCAACCAAGCCTGGTGCGTCAGTAGTCTCATAACACCAGGAACCAACGAGTGGGACGTTGAGGCTATCAGGGAAACCTTACCACATTATGAGAACTTCATCCGCAGACTGATCCCAAGTGCACTGCAAGCGCCCGATGAATTGGTTTGGCTCCCCAATGCGTCGGGAGAATATACTACAAAATCAGGTTATGCGGTGGCTAAACTCTGCAACGGAACACAGGAAGACAGGACTTTCAAGTGGAAGAAGTGCATTTGGCAGGTGGATACTTCCCCAAAAATCAAACATTTCATGTGGAAGGCTAATAACAGAGCACTCCCTGTTGGCTCTGTTTTACAAGCTCGAGGTTTATCGTCGGAGGTCGCCTGCAAGAGATGTGGAGCAGTGGAGACGGAGCTTCACGTCCTGCTAAAATGCCCGTTTGCGGCTAAAGTCTGGGACCTAGTCCCGTGTATGTTCAAACCGTCAGTGGATAATACAAACTCGATATCTTCTCTCTTGCAGCAATGTAGGAGAATGCTCTCTCTCCCCCCATCGGGTCTAGGAACAACCCCACTATATCCATGGATTCTTTGGATTCTTTGGACAAATAGGAACAAGCTGATGTTTGAAAATAGGGTCTTTTCTGAACAAGACACTGTGCTTAAAGCCCTCCAAGATGCTCGAGCGTGGAAGGCTGCTCAATCGTGTGATAAAATGCCTTCTATACCACAGTGTGTGGTCCATCTTTCTCAGTTACCAGTTGCTAACTCTTACACTTGGTCATCTTATTCAGATGCAGCTTGGAACCCATCGACATGGAACTGCGGGATTGGCTGGCTCCTTCGTGATGCCGACAATGCTGTTACAGAAAGATCCTCCTCGTACTGGCGTTATGTTCCTTCGGCTCTTGTGGCCGAAGCTTTGGCGGTCAAAGCGGCAATCACCGCTGCAATCTCTTCACATGTCAGTAGCATTCGTGTCTACTCCGACTCTAAAAACCTCGTTTCGCTCTTGAAGAATCAAGGACAGGATGTGGTGTTGAAAGGCGTTCTCCATGACATCAATGTGTTGGCTCGCTCTTTTTCCTCTATCTCATTTATATTTGTCCCGCGTTTAAAAAATGTGGAGGCTGACTTGCTTGCTAAAGCAGCCCTCTTTCCCATTGACTCGGATGGAGCCTTGTAGAACCGTTTTATGTTTAAGTAATCTCATTTGGTTTGCTCAAAAAAAAAGATGATATACACCACAACTTATAGTACGGATTTGAATGACAGAGATCTCAACTACTACTACTACTACATCGTCCCAAGGCCACATGTAACTTTAGATATCTATTAACCCAGTTGTTCGATGACTTGCATGCATTGCCAATTTGCTATACACTTGAGCAAGTGTGGAAACACACAAAAGGTATAAATCGCAAGAGATCAGCTTTAAGAACTATAAGGCAAAGGGCAGGGCATCCCTCTTACAATCATCATTTTGAGACAAAACACCAATGATGGGATTTATTGATATTTTTGCATCTTACCATATGAACTAATCTCATATTCTATCCTTTCAATTAATTTAATCTCCGCTCATTTCAGTTTAGAGTCATGATAATAACAATACATAAAACACACTTAACCGCACAAAAAAAAAGAGATACGTATATGATGGACGTGGGAATGACAACATCATATTGTTTTTTGACTTTATGGTCAAGTTTGTCAAGCTACTTAAAAAGGCCATGTATTAGAAACCCAGTGACATTAATCTTTTAACACAAAAAAACAAAAACAACTTTAAAACTTCTTATTTTGAACACAAACAACTTATGTATGATATGAATTTTTGATGAGCAAGTCCTTGTATCGTTGAGTGATCTGGTCGGCTGTATAGTCAGTATAATACCCTTTTCCCACAAGCAGACCTTCCTCTCTGCCAAGCCTCTCGATCAGTCCTTGAACATCATCTCCTCCGACATGGCTTGGATTCAGCAAGTTACAGGCGACCTCTATGACCCCTGCCCCGTGCACCAGAGCCATTGTCTGCACCGAAGCCAAGATGCTGTGATATTATCCACCACACTTGAATATGTGGCCAGCATTTCATTCACACATGTCCAGGAAAAAAGGACAAACCAATAAAAAGTGATCGTTAATAGAGGCCGAGAGTGCGATTCCACGTCAGCAAAAGGGCGATTCTCTTGGCGATTACGGTTTTGGTGAGAGTCTTCAGCGCCGCAGGGTTACAAACGGCCGTCATGGCTTCGGAGGAGTCGGAATCGTCGGTTATGCCTGTGTTAGATCCGTCCAACGTTCAGGGAAAACATTCGTCTTATGTTAAAGCGGTGACAAATGGTCCATCTCTCTCTGAGCACGCTTTCGACATGGAGATGGTGGAGGGAAAGGAAGTTGTAAAAGTCCCAGATGCAGTAATACAAGATACGATCCCTCTCTGGGATGATCTACTGGAAGGGCGGTTCCTAGCTCCTGCCCCACACGTTGCTAAGATTCACGTTATCGTGAATAAGATTTGGCCACTGGGAAATCAATCTATCAAGATCGATGTGTTTCCAGTTAATGAAGTTACAGTCAAGTTCCGGATTAAAGATTTGGCTACGAGGAAGAGAGTTCTACGCAGAGGTATGTGGAACATTGCTAACATCCCAATGGTCTTATCAAAGTGGTCTCCGGTAGTAGAAGTAGATGAGGAAGAAGAGATCAAAGTAATACCAATGTGGATTACAATGAAAAATGTTCCTCACAGGATGTTCTCATGGAAGGGACTAGGCTTCATAGCTAGTGCGGTTGGCAAGCCGAAGAGACTGCACCCGGATACTATACTATGCACAAGCTTTGAAGAAGCAAAAGTGTTTGTGGAAGCTGATATGACGAAGGAGTTGCCTAAATCACATCGGTTCAAATCAAAGCTAGGAGTTGATGCAGAGGTGGAGTTTATCTACCCCTGGCTCCCTGATAAATGTACTATCTGTTCCAAATGGGGACATACACATAGAGCTTGCAAATCGAAGGTCAAAATATTGACGAGGCAAAATACCTCTGCGAAGGAAAGTGTTGTGCCGGTTCAGAGTGCTAACATGGAAAACTCTCAGGCAAGTACCAAGGAGAATACGGAGAAAGAAGAGACTGAAGAGTTTACAACAAGGAATGTGACAAAAGGCAAAACAGATCGTGATATGGAAGCAGAGGTCATAAGCGAATCACCGGCTGCAGAAACAAGTGCACCCGTGCAAACACGTGTAGTGGAGGAAAATACTGAAGGGGTCTGGAAGGATGTATCTCCATCCAAACATGGTCGGCTAGGAGTTAAGCTGGGAGTACAACACACAAATGTGATCTCACCATCTCGCTTTGCAGTGCTGCAAGAGGAGGGAAAAAATGATGTGCGGGAGGGACAAGATGAAACAGGGGAAAAGAAGGAAAAAGAGGAAAACGAAAAGGAAGAGGGTGAAATAACAGAGGAAAAGAAGGATAAAGAGGGTAACGAAAAGGACGATGGTGAAATGTTAGAAGCCTTGACAAATACTTTAGAAGAAGTATCGGAAGAGATCTCAGGAGAGGTTTCAGGGGATGAAACTGGAACTGATGAACTTCTCAATCAGAATATAGGGAAAGCGGGGAAGTCTGAAAGAGTTGAGTGTCCACTTCGACCATCTGTTCCTCGGCTATCAAAAACCCAAATCCGGTCATCAAAGAAAATGGCTGCCTTAAGCACAAAGGAAGGACTTCCTAGTGCAGTAGGCAAAAAACGTTCCCAAAAGAAGAAATAATATGTCGAGTTTCTTCTGGAATGTTAGAGGTTTCAACAAATCAATCAAACATTCAGTAGTGAAGAAGTGGGTACAGGATCAAGGGTTTCAGTTTGGTGCGTTATTAGAAACACGAGTAAAAGAAGGAAGAAGTCAGAGGATATCAGATACAGTATTTAAGGACTGGAATTTGATGTCAAATTACGAATTTAATCCACTAGGCCGAATATGGCTACTGTGGAGACCGGAAGTTCGAATTACACCGATATACAAGACAGCACAAATGATCACAGTCTCAGTTGCTTTGGAGGAAGATACAGAAGAATTTTTCTACACATCCGTTTATGCGCTTAACACAGAGTTGGAGAGGAGAGAATTATGGAGTGATCTCAAAGCTCACCAAGATTCACCGATTATCCGTCAGAAGGCTTGGATAATAACAGGGGATTTCAATGAAATTCTGGAAGCTGAAGAACATTCTTTGTATGGCGTCAGAAGCACGGTCTCTCAAGGAATGTACGAGTTCCAGGATGCAGTTCAACGTTGCAAATTGCTGGACCTAGCTGCACATGGACCTCAGTTCACGTGGACAAATAAAAGAGAAGAAGGTCTTATCTCGAAGAAACTTGATCGTGTTCTTACAAACGATCACTGGCTTAGCTCATTTCCTCAGTCGTATAGTGTATTTGAAGGAGGAGGTTGTTCGGATCACTTGCGGTGTCGAATCCAGCTACGGTCGGCCCTGACTCGACCTAAAAGACCTTTCAAGTTTGTTAACGCAATTGCAGAACTGGAGGGTTTTAAGCCGCTCGTGGAGGATCACTGGCAACATACAGAGCCTATTTTCTTGTCAACATCTTCTCTGTATCGCTTCTCAAAGAAGTTGAAAGCTCTCAAACCAAAAATCAGAGTACTGGCAAAGGAACAAATGGGAAATCTCTCGGTGAAAGCAAATGAAGCCTATGAGAAGCTATGTTTGTGTCAGGAGGAAATTATCAGAAACCCAACACAGGGAAACTTGGACAGGGAAAATAGTGCTTACAAACGTTGGGAGCACGTTGCTAGTTTGGAGGAGGGTTTTCTTAAGCAAAAATCCAAGCTGCACTGGTTGAAGGTGGGGGACAAAAATAATAAAGTATTTCATCGGGCAGCAACTACTAGAGACACCAACAACTCGATCAGGGAAATAAAATGCAGAGATGGTAGAATCGTAAAGCTACCTGAAGAAATAAAGGAAGAAGCAGAGGGTTTCTTCAAAGGTTTTCTTCAGAAAGTCCCGCCAGACCTAGAGGAGATAGATGCGACGGAGCTTAGTGATCTTTTGCCATACAGATGTTCAGTGACTGATCACCAGAACCTTACACGGGTGGTAACAGCGGAGGAGATCACAAAAGTATTGTTCAGTATGCCAAGTGATAAGTCACCAGGGCCAGATGGTTTCACGGTTGAGTTCTTCAAATCAGCATGGCCTATTATAGGGCCAGATTTCATTATCTCGGTCCAATCTTTTTTTGCGAAAGGGTTCTTACCAAAAGGAGTAAATACAACGATTCTGGCCTTGATACCGAAAACATCAGTGGCTAGGGAGATGAAGGACTATAGACCTATATCTTGCTGCAATGTCATCTACAAAGTCATCTCCAAAATTCTGGCTAATAGGCTAAAGACAACCCTACCCGATTTCATCGCTTTAAATCAGTCCGCCTTTGTGAAAGGAAGACTTCTTATTGAGAATCTGTTGCTTGCTACGGAGCTGGTGAAAGACTATCACAAGGATACTATTTCCTCCAGATGTGCACTAAAGATTGATATCTCAAAAGCTTTTGACTCGGTTCAATGGAAGTTTCTTTTCAGAACCTTGGAAGCTATGGATTTCCCGCCGATGTTCATACACTGGATATCTCTATGCATATCAACGGCATCATTCTCTGTCCAAGTTAATGGTGAGCTTGCCGGATATTTCCACAGCACCCGAGGCCTGAGACAAGGTTGTGCTCTGTCGCCTTATCTTTTTGTAATCTGCATGAATGTCCTCTCGAAGCTGCTAGATAAATCGGCAAATGAAAACAACATGGGGTATCATCCCAAATGCAAGAACCTGGGGATAACTCACCTTAGTTTCGCTGATGATATAATGGTTTTCACAGATGGTAGAGTCAGATCCATTGAGAGTATTGTGGATGTGCTTGACTATTTTGGCAGGATCTCGGGACTGAAAATAAGTAGGGAGAAAACTACAATATACTATGCAGGGTTGTCGGCTATAGAAACTGATCAGCTGGAGCATCGCTTTAACTTTAATTCTGGAACGTTGCCGGTACGCTACCTAGGACTACCTTTGTTAACTCGGAGGATGGGGAAGGAGGATTATGGTATTCTCATCAATAAGATAAGAAACCGTATAACTCATTGGACAAACAGGTTCCTATCAATGGCGGGTAGGTTACAGCTAATTGGATCGGTTCTTCTCAGCATAGTGAACTTCTGGATGGCTGGTTTTGTTCTGCCAGGAGCGTGCATTAAGGAGATTAATAGTGTATGTGCAGCTTTTCTATGGTCGGGGCCTGCAATGAACACAAGGAAAGCTAAGGTTGCTTGGGAGAGTGTGCGTCGACGAAAGTGTGAAGGGGGTTTAGGTCTCCGTTCTCTGAAAGAAGTTAATCAGGTATGTTGTCTGAAGATTATCTGGAGGACAGTCTCTTCTCAAGCGTCTCTGTGGGCTAAGTGGACTAAGGAGAATATGTTCAAAAACCAATCGTTTTGGTCTATTAAAGATACAACTACTAAAGGCTCTTGGATGTGGCGCAAACTGGTGAAGCTTCGTGATAAAGCAAAGGAATTCCACAGGATGAAAGTAGGTGATGGAAAAAATACTTCATTCTGGTTTGACTCTTGGTCTAGCATGGGCAGATTATTGGACTTGTTTGGAGCGCATGGTTGTATGGTTATGGGAATATCATTACAATCAACGGTTGCGGGGGCGTTGAGAAACCGTAGGAAACGTCGGCACAGGGTTGATGTTTTTAATGAAGTGGAAAAGCTCTGCGAGACTCAAAGCCTGCAGTTCTCTACAACTACTGATACCGCACTTTGGAAACAGAGTGAAGGACAGTATAAAGCTGTTTTCAAAACAAAAAGGACATGGGAACTCATTCGAAGAGAGGATCAACAGGTTCAATGGTGGAGAGGAGTCTGGTTCAAACATCACACTCCGAAATATGGCTTTCTACATTGGTTAGCAATACAAAACAGACTGGCAACTGGAGATAGAATGATGAATTGGAATGTAGGAGCAAACTCACAGTGTGTTCTTTGTCAGAATGTGATTGAATCAAGAGATCATCTCTTTTTCGAGTGTATCTATTCGGCAGAAGTATGGACCAAACTGGCAAGAGGTTTGCTTAGGGGATCCTTTACAACTACGTGGTCAGAACTCATGGTATTAATCAAGGATAACAATGGAGGACTGCTGGAGAGGTTCCTCCTTCGATACACGCTGCAAGTGACTCTCTCGTCCTTATGGCGGGAAAGAAACAACAGGAGAAATGGAAGCAAAAACATCTTCCCAGGTCCCTTGGTGAAAATGATTGAGAGGCAAGTCAAAAACAAATGCCTTTCACTGAGACAAATGGGAGATTCAAAGTTCTCGGGAGCTTTAACAATGTGGTTTGCCACAAGATAAGAGATTCGATTTAAAATTAAGTCTTAGTTTTCTCAAAAAACAGTTTACACTTGTTGTACTAAAGTAGTTTCTTTTGAATAAATTTAACATATATTCAAAAAAAAAAAAAAAAGGACAAACCAATAAAAATCTAATACTCTTTTGTGGCTAAAGAAAAAGAGGAGGAGGAGGAGGAGGATACAAATACAAATACACTCGTGTGGTGTGTGTTGTTACTTAGAAGTCGAGATTGGAAGAAGGGTTTGGGTATCCCTTGTACACCAATTGTTTCTTGGATATTCCCAGTGATGTTGAATTTAACCCTAAGATCATCCTTGGTTTCGTCCTAGGGATCCAAGAGCGGGAACTTATCGAGCAAGGCTTGGAAGTCATGGAGATGCTTGTGGAGCTGAGGAGACAAGTGAACAAGGAGATCAGGAGAGTTCCAGATGGAAGAGCACCCTTTGTAGAAACCGAGCAGCTCGCCTGTCTCGAACCCAGATGACGAGCGTCTTCCCGACCCGATACTAGACCCGCTTCGTAACCCTCGTCGAAGCCTTGTTGTATGTGTGTATCCTCTAGTCGTAATATACAATCGAAGAGGTCTTCCTTCACATCCGAATTCATCATCCTATATGATCTCCGGTTGCTTTGGCAAAAAAAAAAAAGAATACCGTAAATCAAAGGAGGAGCGAAAGAGAGACAAACACAAAACTCACACATTGATGATACCTGTATCTCTCTCGAGAGGCTGATAGATCGCAGCAGCAGAATGGGAGAGGAGGTTTCAAATTTAGTTTGGGTAGAGAAGAAGAAGGGAAGATGATATGAATAAGGAGGTGCCTTTTGGGCTTGTAAATTAGCGGCCCAACATGACTGGGCCCCCTCCTCAGATGTGTTCTCTTAGAGCAGCCCCATTGAAAGTTGTAAAGGGGTTCATGGGTTCGGGTTCATAGGCCCGGAAGCAAAAAAGAAAAAGAAAATGGGTTTAATTCCGCGACCCGCATCTTACGAGTGACCCCGTATGAAACGGGTTCACGCCAGGTGTCAGCCATCCATTGGAGACGCGTTATTGAGTTCACGAGGAGGAAAGCGGAGAGAAATCATTTTCTCTCATTTATGAAAAAAACTAGGGTTTCGGTCCGAGAGGCGATTTCTCGTGCGACGCCGATCTTTCTCCAATTTTCTCCTTCGAATCGACGACGGAGTGTCTCATCCACGAGCTCAGGTGAGTATCGAGTGGATTCACGGTTAGATAGAAGCTTTTTGGGGTTGAAATAGATCTCGGGAATTCGAAATAGATTTTGTGGTTTCGAGTTAGGGTTCAAAATCGATACGGGGGTTCGGATTTATGGTTGTAAATGTCGCATCCCCGTCCCGGGATCTTGACATAGGACCTAGACGTTTCGACAGAAACCAGACTGCATTTGTTCAGATCAAGAGAATTGATCGTGAACAAGGTAGGATGAGTGAAATGATCAGAATGGATCATGGGTCTATGTCAATAAATGGATCAAAGGACTTAGACGGATTGAATAGGATGAAGAGAACAAGTTGGGAGAGTTGTACAATAGCTGGACGATGTAGACAAGTAGCTCGATCAGCTGAACAAAGCTCGATCCAGTGTAGTCTAGCTCGGTCCAAGTTATGTCAGCTCAACTAGCTGAGCTACTAGCTCACTCAGCTGGGTCAGCTGGGAGTCAGCTCCACTCAGCTGGACTGAGTGTTCGGGTCTTAGGCAGTTGGGCCAGGTCCGGACTATGGTCGGGCCATATGGTCGACCCAAGGTGGCTACGGGCCGGTGGGCTCTTGTGGTCGGGCCATGGGCTTGGGATATCAGTTTGGGCTTGGGTTTGACATGCCTAGATGTTGTTGGACGTGCCTAGATGTATCTGGAAACCTCCAAGATCCAACAGGTGCAATCTGGACCGTTGATTGTAATCGATGGCCAAGATCTGTTCCGAAAGGATGCTTGGAAGGGATGTGTTCCTTCGCACATGCCCTTTGGTTTTCTATATAAAGGGAGGACGTCCAGGGATAAATTCATTCATTCTCATTCAGTCTCATTCTGTCTGAGACAAAGGACACACGTCCTAAACAAAGGGATCCCCCAATGAGAACCGAGGATCCAAGCCGGAAGGGCAGGATCCGGGATCCAAGCCGTAAGGGCACGATCCGGTTCATGGTGAGTATGGCTTTAGCCATATGAGGCCGTGGCTTTTATAAGTCACTGAGGCCAAGAGGAAGACCTATTCCTGGAGGGATATAGGCGCAAAGGACCAAGGGTCCAAGGGCGGTTAGCCGAGAGATGAACTGACCGATCGGTAAGGGCTATAGCAGTTGTGAGTGGTTCTATCTCTGTTTCTTTATATTATTATGTCTATATGATATATATATATATATGGAACGTGATAGTTAACCATGTTACCACGTCATAGACCCTAGTGTCATGGTTGGTTACGTTGATCGCTAACCATAGCCGAGAGGTTGGATCAAAAGGGTACTAGTCGCCAAAGGTTGCGTGTTGCCAAGGGTCATGAGTTACCAAAGGTTGTGAGATACCAAAGGATGCAAGTAACCAAAAGGTACGAGATACCAAGGGTTGCAAGTATCAAAAGGTACGAGGACCAAAAGGTACCAATGACCAAAGGGTGCATCGTTATCCCAAGGATGCAATGTATCGTGATCCAAGATCTGCGATCATGTCGTGATCCAAGAGGTACGAACGTGTCGTGATCCAAGAGGTACGAACGTGTCATGATCCAAGAGGTACGAACGTATCATGATCCATCGGATGTGAACGGGTCGTGACCGAAAGGGTACGAACGGGTCGGGACCGAAAGGGTACGAACGGAACGGGACCGAAAAGGGTACGAGTGATTCGATGGTTAAATGGACACCATATGCCTTATGTAGGGCGTATACCCACATGATGGCAATGGAAGGCCGGTTATGTCAATACCTGCTAAGTAGACGATGGTTATCAAGTCTAGTGGATGGATCATGTTTCATGACGATGTTTCGTTGGCCGAGCACTAGTATGGATAGTCACGTTGCTGGAGTAAGAGTATTGATGTGATGCTTCTAGATATCAACCTTGGTGTTGATAACTTCGAGATTGGCTAAGAGTCATGACGAAGTATATGGCTAGTACTATGTGTCGTAGACCATAAGTATTGAGTCTAAGCATGATTGTTCAAGGAAGACCGTGTAAGATCTGATCATGGTTGAGTATGGACGACCTGACCTCTGGATGATGGTCCAAGGTGTCGGTACTAACCTGATTAATGAATGCATCGGTTGGTATGAACCAATCATATTTGTTGTCTGGGTTAAGTCCCAAGGCCGGTCAGGCCAGATGATGACTCATCAGTTCCAAGTCATGTGAGGATGGTTGGTTGATTGACTTAGGATCTAATGAGCTTTGTCAGTCCAGAAGATGGACTAGGTACTATTGCCTATAAGGCAAAAGGGTTTCGGAGTGTGCATGAGCTGAGAAAGGCCAGATGCATATCCTTATCCTTTCAAAGACTTCTCAAAGGTTACTTATGTCTGTGGGGATGGTTGGTTGAATGACTAAGTACCTAGGGGAGCTGTTTGGTGCAGGAGTGAAGATAAGGACCTTAAGTAAGATCATTGAGTGATCGTGGTCCAGCTGTCAAGCAAGAGCAATTCGAGTCAATGGAGGACCGATGAGCTAATAAGCTCCGTAGATGTGGCAAAGGTAAGATCTTGCAATACCTGCATAGATCTAGATAGAATGGTTTAGGGGAATGGAACCTTAGAATCGTATGACTTGGTTTGGGTTTAGGATTGACCTTTAAGCTAATCGGTAGTTGTGTAAACTGACCAAGGCTAAGGTTTTTCGACCAGACAAGTGTTAGATTGGTTTTAGACCAATGGTTAATTAGAGAATAATCCGCTGCGTATCTGTTGAAAGGATCTAGGCTATAAAGGACTAGGAAAGTCTTTAGCTAAGGTCTAAGTTAGCCCTCGCCTTTAGGCGATATTATAATTAAAGGGCGAAAATTAAGAGGTTCGGTCAGGAAGTGGACCGAGCGACGTAAGGCTTCGACCGCGGCCTAGTCGGCCGGATCGGGGTGTTACAAGTTGGTATCAGAGCATGCTTGATCCTGTGTAGGACAGCGCTCAAAGATGTTGAGTTCCAAACCGAAATTATTTCTGAAAACTATGATGACTATGAAACCTTAGTTGGGGTGAGCCAAGAGGGAACTGAGGTAAGAGGTATCATGCTTCTGAACGGAGTAGTTCCAAGATGAGCCACCTTAGCCAAGATGAACTCTCAAAGGGCAAGATCCTAAAAACAGAAAGGTTGGTTGATCTAGTTATTTAGAAGTAATAGACGGGTTGGAAGGGATGGAAGCAATGTAAGACTTTTTATGGGTGACCTGAAAAAGGGAAGTAACATGGACCAGAGAGTGTCTTAGGTTGAAATAAACGTGCAGCACTCTACTGAAGTTAAATGTTATCCCTTGATAGCCGTTCATAATAAGTAAAGCATATGCAATATTAAATCTGACTCAAAGGAGACACTACATGACCAGTATACGAGTAGACTTGTGATCAGATGGATCAGCTAGGACTCGGTATCGGTCAAGGTAGGTTTCCTTAGATCTAGTTGGATGGAATGAATTAATTCCAATCTGAATCCGTCCAATGAAAGAATGAGGAAACTCAAGATGTTCGTTTCAATCAATGAAAGAACATGATGTTAAGTATCTTAGTATGATGGGGATTCAGGTATATTTTTATTGCTCTTGTGAATGGTGTCAGCATTCGCAAAAGTAATACGCTTTGGAGAATGGTATGGGACGTTTTCCAAATGTGTGATTAAACCGAAATCCTACTCATCTAGGTACCCACTGGAAGTGGAACGGGTGGCTTTGTTGGAGTCTAACTTGGCTGAAGAAGCTAAGCTTAAGGCTAAGCCACAGTCTGGCCCATCGGGCAAGACAAAGGATAAAAAGAGAAAATGGGACCAGGTGGACGGAGGTGAGACCTCTGGTTGCCAACCTGCGTGTTCCAAATATGGACGGAACCATACCGGTGAGTGCTGGAAGGCCAAGGGGGCTTGTGTTCGTTGTGGCAGCATGGACCATGGGGTTCAGAACTGTCCTCGACCGAACCAGACTGGTAGACGCGGCCAGATGACCTGTTTCCATTGTGGCCAGCAAGGACATTTCCAATCGGATTGTCCCAAGCTGCAAGGAAGTCAGGGGAAGGGCCGTGGAGATTCAGGAGAGGCGTCCCAAGGCAAACCAACCACAACACCTTGGGTGTATGGACTGTCACGAGACGACGGAGCTTCCGGATCTTTTGATTCGATCTCTGGCAATCTCTAAATTTATCTTTTTACATTCAAGTTGTAATGCTTGGTCTGGAACCTAGAATGTCTAGGGGATTCTGATGGGGGTCTCTGATAGGAACCCTCATGATTGGTGGTTTAAAAACCCACGTACTTTCCGACACAGGGGCTACACATAGGTTTTGTGAGTCCGGGAACTGGTCGGAAAGGGTCTGTTCTGTCTGGACGCTGGAGATAATTTTGGGATAGTGAGGGCAGCAGGAGGGCAAGCCATGAACTCACTAGGTCTCGTTTCAAATATCCCAGTGTCAATTCAGGGAAAGGTATTCCCTGTGAATCTGTCTGTGTCCACCTAAAGAATCACGAAGTGATCCTAGGTATGGACTGGTTGGGAAAGTATCGGGCCACTCTCGATTGCCATAAAGGTCGTGGCAATTGGAGACTGGGCTTCATCCGATCCAGTACCAATGTCTGTGTCCGGCTCAAGAGAAAGTAGTGGTTTCAGCAGTTCGAGCGATTCGGATGCTGGAACAGGGTTGTCAGTCCTTTTTGGCTACAATTACAACTACAGAGCCGGGCAGTTCTGTCTGTCTGAAAGACCTTTCAGAGGATTCGTTGGTGTCGAAGTTCCCAGATGTGTTCCAGTCGCTACAGGGTGTCCCCCCTGATAGGTCAGATCCATTTATGATTGAACTAGAGCCAGGGACAGCTCCGCTGTCCTAGAGTCCGTTTCTGTCGGCTCCCGCCGAGATGGCAGAGCCGAAGTTGACCGTGTCCGAGAGAGGACCATGGTCGCAGTACAACCAAGTCGGAGTTTGACCTAAGGTTGAGAATGATCAAGTCCAGTAAAGGACAAGGATCAGGCCACGACCTATTCGGAGATGGACCTATGGTCGGGGTGAAACGGTCGAGTCCTTGAGTGGACCAGGACCGGAATACGATCACGTCCGTAAATGGACCAGGA
Organism: Brassica napus; assembly: GCF_020379485.1. Lineage (NCBI taxonomy): Eukaryota > Viridiplantae > Streptophyta > Magnoliopsida > Brassicales > Brassicaceae > Brassica > Brassica napus. Next base: position 128,878 of record NC_063450.1, on the reverse strand, counting down.
TCGAATTATGACAAAGTCCAGTGAAGGACAGAAGTCAAGTCTGAGGCGTTTTTAGTCTGAAGGGACTAAGATCGCAATGTGGCCAAGCCTGAAAAGGTTGTGGCTGACTAAGGGGATGATCCAATACGTTGTGGCTGAGGTCATGAGCCTTATTGTCCATGAAAGACAAAAGAATCATAACAATCTGGTAGGACTCGTTGTAGGACGAGCAGCCTAAAGATTGGAACGAGTTCTTGAGGACTTGACTGGTACATCAATGGTCAAAGAGATTCGATCATTGGAGAGTTCATTTGGTTCTTAAAGAATCAAGTTGTTATGTTCAAAACAAGACTAAGTTCAGTTGGGACATTTTGTCATGAGACAAGGTATAACCACCACTAGATTCGAGGACGAATCCATCTCAAGTGGGGGAGACTTGTCGCATCCCCGTCCCGGGATCTTGACATAGGACCTAGACGTTTCGACAGAAACCAGACTGCATTTGTTCAGATCAAGAGAATTGATCGTGAACAAGGTAGGATGAGTGAAATGATCAGAATGGATCATGGGTCTATGTCAATAAATGGATCAAAGGACTTAGACGGATTGAATAGGATGAAGAGAACAAGTTGGGAGAGTTGTACAATAGCTGGACGATGTAGACAAGTAGCTCGATCAGCTGAACAAAGCTCGATCCAGTGTAGTCTAGCTCGGTCCAAGTTATGTCAGCTCAACTAGCTGAGCTACTAGCTCACTCAGCTGGGTCAGCTGGGAGTCAGCTCCACTCAGCTGGACTGAGTGTTCGGGTCTTAGGCAGTTGGGCCAGGTCCGGACTATGGTCGGGCCATATGGTCGACCCAAGGTGGCTACGGGCCGGTGGGCTCTTGTGGTCGGGCCATGGGCTTGGGATATCAGTTTGGGCTTGGGTTTGACATGCCTAGATGTTGTTGGACGTGCCTAGATGTATCTGGAAACCTCCAAGATCCAACAGGTGCAATCTGGACCGTTGATTGTAATCGATGGCCAAGATCTGTTCCGAAAGGATGCTTGGAAGGGATGTGTTCCTTCGCACATGCCCTTTGGTTTTCTATATAAAGGGAGGACGTCCAGGGATAAATTCATTCATTCTCATTCAGTCTCATTCTGTCTGAGACAAAGGACACACGTCCTAAACAAAGGGATCCCCCAATGAGAACCGAGGATCCAAGCCGGAAGGGCAGGATCCGGGATCCAAGCCGTAAGGGCACGATCCGGTTCATGGTGAGTATGGCTTTAGCCATATGAGGCCGTGGCTTTTATAAGTCACTGAGGCCAAGAGGAAGACCTATTCCTGGAGGGATATAGGCGCAAAGGACCAAGGGTCCAAGGGCGGTTAGCCGAGAGATGAACTGACCGATCGGTAAGGGCTATAGCAGTTGTGAGTGGTTCTATCTCTGTTTCTTTATATTATTATGTCTATATGATATATATATATATGGAACGTGATAGTTAACCATGTTACCACGTCATAGACCCTAGTGTCATGGTTGGTTACGTTGATCGCTAACCATAGCCGAGAGGTTGGATCAAAAGGGTACTAGTCGCCAAAGGTTGCGTGTTGCCAAGGGTCATGAGTTACCAAAGGTTGTGAGATACCAAAGGATGCAAGTAACCAAAAGGTATGAGATACCAAGGGTTGCAAGTATCAAAAGGTACGAGGACCAAAAGGTACCAATGACCAAAGGGTGCATCGTTATCCCAAGGATGCAATGTATCGTGATCCAAGATCTGCGATCATGTCGTGATCCAAGAGGTACGAACGTGTCGTGATCCAAGAGGTACGAACGTGTCATGATCCAAGAGGTACGAACGTATCATGATCCATCGGATGTGAACGGGTCGTGACCGAAAGGGTACGAACGGGTCGGGACCGAAAGGGTACGAACGGAACGGGACCGAAAAGGGTACGAGTGATTCGATGGTTAAATGGACACCACATGCATTATGTTGGGCATGGACCACATGATGGCAATGGGTTGTCAGTTAGGTCAATACATGAGTGTAGGGAAATAGCGAAGGCCTTAAGGGCTAGTGCAATCCGTACAACATGATTGATGTATGAACCATAATCCATAGTTAATGGATGGTTCTAGCCGCAAAGGCTAAGTGGGATATCTTACAATCAACTTCGGGTTGGTGAGTAGGATAGGCGCCATATGCCTTATGTAGGGCGTATACCCACATGATGGCAATGGAAGGCCGGTTATGTCAATACCTGCTAAGTAGACGATGGTTATCAAGTCTAGTGGCTGGATCATGTTTCATGACGATGTTTCGTTGGCCGAGCACTAGTATGGATAGTCACGTTGCTGGAGTAAGAGTATTGATGTGATGCTTCTAGATATCAACCTTGGTGTTGATAACTTCGAGATTGGCTAAGAGTCATGACGAAGTATATGGCTAGTACTATGTGTCGTAGACCATAAGTATTGAGTCTAAGCATGATTGTTCAAGGAAGACCGTGTAAGATCTGATCATGGTTGAGTATGGACGACCTGACCTCTGGATGATGGTCCAAGGTGTCGGTACTAACCTGATTAATGAATGCATCGGTTGGTATGAACCAATCATATTTGTTGTCTGGGTTAAGTCCCAAGGCCGGTCAGGCCAGATGATGACTCATCAGTTCCAAGTCATGTGAGGATGGTTGGTTGATTGACTTAGGATCTAATGAGCTTTGTCAGTCCAGAAGATGGACTAGGTACTATTGCCTATAAGGCAAAAGGGTTTCGGAGTGTGCATGAGCTGAGAAAGGCCAGATGCATATCCTTATCCTTTCAAAGACTTCTCAAAGGTTACTTATGTCTGTGGGGATGGTTGGTTGAATGACTAAGTACCTAGGGGAGCTGTTTGGTGCAGGAGTGAAGATAAGGACCTTAAGTAAGATCATTGAGTGATCGTGGTCCAGCTGTCAAGCAAGAGCAATTCGAGTCAATGGAGGACCGATGAGCTAATAAGCTCCGTAGATGTGGCAAAGGTAAGATCTTGCAATACCTGCATAGATCTAGATAGAATGGTTTAGGGGAATGGAACCTTAGAATCGTATGACTTGGTTTGGGTTTAGGATTGACCTTTAAGCTAATCGGTAGTTGTGTAAACTGACCAAGGCTAAGGTTTTTCGACCAGACAAGTGTTAGATTGGTTTTAGACCAATGGTTAATTAGAGAATAATCCGCTGCGTATCTGTTGAAAGGATCTAGGCTATAAAGGACTAGGAAAGTCTTTAGCTAAGGTCTAAGTTAGCCCTCGCCTTTAGGCGATATTATAATTAAAGGGCGAAAATTAAGAGGTCCGGTCAGGAAGTGGACCGAGCGACGTAAGGCTTCGACCGCGGCCTAGTCGGCCGGATCGGGGTGTTACAGTAAACCTCATGCGGGGTTCAATTTATCGATTTATGGTTGGTTTCTCGGTGATTGGAAATCGAATTGGGGTTTTCGAGTTAGGGTTCAAAATCGATTTTGGGGGTTTTCGATTAGTGGTTTTAAAACGTCATGTGGGTTCGATTTATCGATTTATGGTTGGTTTCTCGGTGATTAGAAATCGAATTGGGGTTTTCGAGTTAGGGTTCAAAATCAATTTTGAGGGTTTTCGATTAGTGGTTTTAAAACGTCATGTGGGTTTGATTTAGTGTTTGTTTCATCATATTTTTCGTGATTATGTTGTAATCAGTTTGCTTCTCTGGTTCAGATGGATCCCACAGAAGAGAGAAGAGATAGAAAGAGGCAACAGGAGTACTTCAACATGTTGGGAAACGTGTCCGATTCACAATACGGGATTCCCAGAAGATGTCCCTATGGTGGGAGAATCATTGACGAGGTTCGGGTGAAGGAGGAGTACGACACTCTTCCTGGGAAGCGCTTCTTCACCTGCATAAACTACGAGGTAAGAGATACAAACCGCTTCTTCCATGCATTACTCTCACTTGGCAAATTAGTATTAATTTTATTTTAGTTGTGCAAGTTTGTTGTGTTTATGTTATCAACAAGGCTGATGGGTTTCATTATCGTCAGCCTTGGGTGATAGGTGTCCAGGAGGAGATGGAACGCCTGCGTAAGCGTGTGGAGGAGGCTGAGCAGGTGATCAAGTGGGTGCCCAATCTCAATAAACAGATTGAGAGTGTTGAGGTTAGTGAAGTTTTTTTGAGAGTATCGAATAGCAAGTTAATAATTGTAAAGTTAGGTTTTTTTTAAGTCACTAACAACGTTTCTTTGTTTCCATGTGCATGCACAGGTTAAAAGGCTCACTTTGCTGCTTGATAACCTCACTAGTGACGTTTATAACTTCACTGTGCAGGTGGCTGATCTTGAGAAGGTCTCTTCGAATGAAATCCAAAAGGTAAACACTCAAACTAAACTGAACTGAAGTAGAAGTAGTATTTAGTTTAAAAAAATGTTCCCGTCTAGGTTGCTTGCTGAAGTAGAACTGAACTTAACTAGGTAGACTAGGAACTAAACTAGATCTTCATAATGCTAGGTTCCGTGTTGTATTATTTGAAATGCTCTGAATGTGATGTGATGCTCTCTAGAGTAGGAACTGAACTAGGTTTCATTAAATCTATGTTAGTTGGTTGCTGTGATTAATGCTCTGATGAATGCTCTCTGTCTACTTCTTGTTCGAGTTTTTAAAAACTGATTTGATGTGTAATAAATGCAATGTGTGAACAACTTGTTGTCTAATTAAGTATAATCAATGTTTGGTAGTTAGAAACACCACCCGAAACTCAAAGCAAAATAGTAGTTTAAAAACATAGCAAATCCTTTCGACCCTAAACTCAAACCAACTTCTCAAAACACAAAGAAAGTTTAAAACACCACCCGAAACCAAAATGGATCCGTTTTCCCTTAATTCTCCCGGGTTTATGAACCTATTATCTTCCCAGAGCAGTCAAACCATAGAAGTAGGGTCTTCTGATGTTCCTAAACCGGTGGAAAGGAGAAAGTGGACAACACAAGAAGACATTGTGCTCATCAGTGCTTGGTTGAACACCAGCAAGGATCCCATAGTTAGTAACCAGCAGAAGTTAGGGTTGTTTTAGAAAAGAATAGAAGAATATTTTAATTCAAGCCCTCAGCTCACTGGCTTTGCTCCTAGAGAGTGGAGTCAGTGTAAGCAAAGGTGGGGAATGGTGAATGAGCAGGTGTGTAAGTTTGTGGGAAGCTATGAGGCCGCTTTGAAGGAGCAATCTAGTGGCCAAAATGAGAACGATGTCATGAAGTCTGCCCATGACATCTTCTTAAACGACTACCAGGTCAAGTTCACACTTGAACATGCGTGGAGGGAGCTGCGGTTTGATCAAAAATGGAGATCAAACTCTGTGTCAAAAGATGGTGCAAAGGAGAAAAGGAAGGAACCTGTGGAGACGGTGCCTGACTCGGAAGAGGTTAGGCCTCCTGGTGTTAAGGCTTGCAAAGCAGCCAAACGCAAGAAGCATGGGAATGAAGCAGCATTTGATCGACTGGAGAGCATTCTAGACTTGAAACAGAACATATCCAAACAGAAATTACTAGAACGTCTCCTATCCAAAAAAGATACTCTAACTGATAGTGAGGTGTCTCTGAAGGACAAACTCATTTCTGAGATGCTTTGATCTGGTCAGTGATAGTTGTTTAGGTGATTACTCGCGTAGTTGTTTAGGTTGTGTAGTTCATAAATTGGTTACTTGATTACTTGCTTACTTGATTACTTCATCACTGTATCTAGTTGATTAACAACTTGTCTTGCTTCTTCTGTGTTATTTTGCAGGTCAAGGGTTGTACTTCTGCAGGTCACGGGTTCTACTTCTCTACTGGCGCAGCACGTTCTATTCTGTAGTTGATGGGTTCTAGCTGTCACGGGTAGTAGCTGTCACAGGTTATCAGTTTATGTATTTTCATTTCGTGGCCGGTCACGGGTTCTAGTAGGAGGATGGTGTAGTTGTCACGGGTTGTAGTAGTGACAACACGTTTTCAAGTACGTTTGCTTATGTATGTTTATGTCACGGGTGTAAAAGTGTAGTATTTTGTTTGTTTCTACAGTTCACAGGTATTGTAAGAGGAAGGACTATAAAATGTATGTCGTATGTCTCATTTATCAATTGTCTCTCATCTTTGTTTAAGTTGTTCCTCTCTTCTTTAAATTTGTATCTCAACCTGCAAAAAAAAAACAATCCATCAAGGCCACTCCATCAAGGCCACGACATCAAAACACTCCCCCTTCTATAAACTTGTTCCTCTATGTTCTTTAAGTTCTTCCCCTCTCTTCTAAAAACTTGTATCTCAAGTTCCATATACCACAAAACACTCCATCAAGCCCACGCCAAATCAACAACCACAACACCCATCAAGCCCATGCCAAATCAACAACCACAACACAATCCCTCCTTGGTCTATCTCTCCCTTAATTTTTTTTAAACACTTAGCTAAATCTTCTTCTTCTATCACTTTTTTTTTTAAAACACTTAACAAAATTTCCAAAAAAAAAAAATGTCATCCTCATCGTCAGATGGCGTAGATGAAGCTGTTGAAGAAATGTTCGACCAAGAATTTGATAATATCATCGACTCCCTAGTTGATGTTCAAGCCAACAAACCGAAGAGACGAGCTTATATCGAAAGAGATCGGGAACAAGGCCACAATCAACTATGGAACGACTATTTCAAGGAACATCCTACATACCCACCAGACATGTTTAGGCGGCGTTTTCAAATGAACAAGCCTTTATTCCTTCGCATTGTCGATCGCCTCAATAATGAAGTTCCATATTTTGACCAAAGAAAAAATGCTCACGGAAGGTACGGGCTATCTGCACTTCAGAAGTGTACAACAGCTATCCGAATCCTGGCATATGGTCAATCGGGAGATACATATGACGAATATCTCCAACTAGGTGAAAGTACTGCACTTTTATGTTTGGAAAATTTCACTAATGGGATAATACAATTGTTTGGAGATGAGTATCTAAGAAGACCTACAGCGGATGATCTTCGACGATTACTCGACAATGGAGAGGCACGCGGGTTTCCGGGGATGATAGGCAGCATCGACTGTATGCATTGGGAGTGGAAAAACTGCCCAACCGCTTGGAGAGGCCAGTACACCCGTGGTACATGAAAGCAGACAATTGTCTTAGAGGCTGTGGCATCACATGATCTTTGGATATGACACTCATTTTTTGGATTACCAGGTACCCTCAACGATATAAATGTTCTTGATCGGTCACCAGTTTTTGATAACATTTTACAAGGTCGAGCTCCCCGAGTTAATTTCAAGGTCAACAACCACAAATATCGTATGGCGTACTACCTTACAGATGGAATTTATCCGAATTTGTCAACATTTATCCAATCCATCCCACTTCCTCAACGTCCTAAAGCAGAGCTATTTGCTCGACGTCAAGAATCCGTCAGAAAAGATGTCGAACGTGCTTTTGGAATATTGCAAGCGAGGTTTGCAGTAGTTAAAAACCCAGCTCTACTATGGGATAAGGAAAAAATAGGAAAGATTATGAAAACTTGTGTCATACTCCACAATATGATAGTAGAGAACGAACGCGACGGATACACTCAGTATGATACATCTGACTTCGAAGCAGGAGAGTCAAGCCGAAGTTCCAAGGTTAAAAGGAGAAAAAGTGTGAATGTCCCTATGCTTGACATTCGCAATCAAATTCGGGATCCACAGATACATGATCGTTTGAAAGCTGATTTAGTTGAAATGTATGGGAAAAATATGGTAATCATGATGAATAATCTTTGTATTTTTATGAATTCTCATTATATTAAATAAAAACTTTTAAAAAATATTTTAATTTTTTTTTTATTCCTATGAACCCTTTTTCAGGTTCAGTAATGCAAGAGCAAAAATTATACAGGTTCAATACTATTCATGATCCCACCCAAAATTTAATTAAAAATTCTTATGAACGCCAACGGACATGCTCTTACAAACATGAGATTTTGAGAGAGAGAGAAAGAGAGAGCATTCAATGGGTGAAAGCTGTAAAGCAATTGGACGGTGGTCAGTTTTGATCCCTATATTCATTGCTTCATTCCTTCATTTCATGTGGCTTTCTTATTCTTCTATTAACTTTTCTTACCAAACTCTTTTGCTTCAGTATTCAGTTTAGGACAAGCAAGACCATAATGCTTATGTCATCCATCTCGAAATCTTTAATAGAATATTAGTCAGAAAAGAGCTGAATAACAACAATAAGGGTCTCTAGAGTACTAGGCAAACAAGCTACATACAATTGCAAGTAGCTTGATTCGTTTTTTTTTTCCGTAGATAATTTTATTAAAAAGGAAACGGGCCAAACCCATGGCCGAAGCCCAAGTGCAAGCGTACTGAAACAAAAGCCCATAATACAAACCGGACAATTACAACGAACAGGCCGAAGCCAAAAGGGAAAGCACGGCCCAACCGGCCCAATACACAAACGCGGGCAGATCGCCCTAGTCGCGCCGAATCGAGACGGCCACCGACACCATTTTTCGGCGGAGCTCCTAACCTGCAGAGCCTCCACACCTCCGTAGTTGTTCTCCGCAGCCAAGTCTTCACGCCGGAGAGTTCATCAACCACGTGAGATCATCTCCGACTTTGCACCACCAAACACTTTGGACAGGCGGCGGAGAAACACCACACTTTTGCCCTTAGCTTCGCCGGAACTCAAAACATGCAGAGCTCCCGACTAGAAGCACAGCTATCATCGAAGCTTTTCCTTCTTCTACTCGGAGAGAGTATACCGATGTCAACGATTCCTCATCCGATTGAGATCCAAGATCCAATTATACCCACTTAACCGCGAGCCAAACAGCTCACACACATAAAGGAACCAAAGTCCAAAGTAACGGACCACCACAGCCGGCGACGTAAGGAAGAACATACCTTCATATCCCGGAAACTTGACCGACGACGGCGGAGCTGTCGAAGCCTCCACCCCTCGGAAATAAAACCGGCGTCGACAGATCTGTGCAAGCCTCTGTCTCCTGGGAACCGAATCACAACTGACCATACGACAGGCCCACCACACCCACTCCTATAACACCCCGATCCAGCCGACTAGGCCGCGGTCGAAGCCTTACGTCGCTCGGTCCACTTCCTGGCCGAACCTCTTAATTTTCGCCCTTTAATTATAATATCGCCTAAAGGCGAGGGCTAACTTAGATCTTAGCTAAAGACTTTCCTAGTCCTTTATAGCCTAGATCCTTTCAGCAGATACGCAGCGGATTATTCTCTAATTAACCATTGGTCTAAAACCAATCTAACACTTGTCTGGTCGAATCACCTTAGCTTTGGTCATTTTACTCAACTACCAATTAGCTTAAAGGTCAATCCCAAAACCAAACCAAGTCATACGATTCTGAGGTTCCATTCACCTAAACCATTCTATCTAGATCTACATAAGTAAATGCTAGATCATACCTTTGCCACATCTACGGAGCTTATTAGCTCATTGGTCCTCCATTGACTCGAATTGCTCTTGCTTGACAGCTGGACCACGATCACTCAATGATCTTACTTAAGGTCCTTATCTTCACTCCTGCACCAAACAGCTCCCCTAGGTACTTAGTCATTCAACCAACCATCCCCACAGACATAAGTAACCTTTGAGAAGTCTTTGAAAGGATAAGGATATACATTTGGCCTTTCTTGGCTCATGCACAATCCGAAATCCTTTTGCCTTATAGGCAATAGTACCAAGTCCATCTTCTGGACTGACAAAGCTCATTAGATCCTAAGTCAATCAACCAACCATCCTCACATGACTTGGAACTGATGAGTCATCATCTGGCCTGACCGGCCTTGGGACTTAACCCAGACAACAGATATGATTTGTTCATACCAACCGATGCATTCATTAATCAGGTTAAGACCGACACCTTGAACCATCATTCAGAGGTCAGGTCGTCCATACTCAACCATGATCAGATCTTACACGGCCTTCTTTGAACAATCACACTTAGGCTCAATACTTATGGTCTACGACACATAGTACTAGCCATATACTTCGTCATGACTCTTAGCCAATCTCGAAGTTATCAACACCAAGGTTGATATCTAGAAGCATCACATCAATACTCTTACTCCAGCAACGTGACTATCCATACTAGTGCTCGGCCATCGAAACATCGTCATGAAACATGATCCGACCACTAGACTTGATAAGCCATCGTCTACTTAGCAGGTATTGACATAACCGGCCTTCCATTGCCATCATGTGGGTCTACTCCCTACAGAAGGCATATGGCGCCTATCCCACTCACCAACCCGAAGTTGATTGTAAGATATCCCACTTAGCCTTTGCGGCTAGAACCATCCATTAACTATGGATTATGGTTCATACATCAATCATGTTGTACGGATTGCACTAGCCCTTAAGGCCTTCGCTATTTCCCTACACTCATGTATTGACCTAACTGACAACCCATTGCCATCATGTGGTCCATGCCCAACATAATGCATGTGGTGTCCATTTAACCATCGAATCACTCGTACCCTTTTCGGTCCTGATCCGTTCGTACCCTTTCGGTCACGACCCGTTCACATCCCATGGATCATGATACGTTCGTACCTCTTGGATCACAACACGTTCGTACCTCTTGGATCACGACACGTTCGTACCTCTTGGATCTCGACACGTTCGTACCTCTTGGATCACGACATGATCGCAAATCTTGGATCACGATACATTGTAACCTTAGGATCACGATGCACCCTTTGGTCATTGGTACCCTTTGGTCCTCGTACCCTTTGATACTTGTAACCCTTGGTATCTCGTACCTTTTTGGTTACTTGCATCCTTTGGTATCTCACAACCTTTGGTAACTCATGACCCTTGGCAACACGCAACCTTTGGAGACTAGTACCCTTTTGATCCAACCTCTCGGCTATGGTTAGCGATCAACGTAACCAACCATGACACTAGGGTCTATGACGTGGTAACATGGTTAACTATCACGTTCCATATATATATATATATATCATATAGACATAATAATATAAAGAAACAGAGATAGAACCACTCACAACTGCTATAGCCCTTACCGATCGGTCAGTTCATCTCTCGGCTAACCGCCCTTGGACCCTTGGTCCTTTGCGCCTATATCCCTCCAGGAATAGGTCTTCCTCTTGGCCTCAGTGACTTATAAAAGCCACGGCCTCATATGGCTAAAGCCATACTCACCATGAACCGGATCGTGCCTTATGGCTTGGATCCCGGATTCTGCCCTTCCGGCTTGGATCCTCGGTTCTCATTGGGGGATCCCTTTGTTTAGGACGTGTGTCCTTTGTCTCAGACAGAATGAGACTGAATAAGACTGAATAAGACTGAATAAGACTGAATGAATTTATCCCTGGACGTCCTCCCTTTATATAGAAAACCAAAGGGCATGTGCGAAGGAACACATCCCTTCCAAGCATCCTTTCGGAACAGATCTTGGCCATCGATTACAATCAACGGTCCAGATTGCACCTGTTGGATCTTGGAGGTTTCCAGATACATCTAGGCACGTCCAACAACATCTAGGCATGTCAAACCCAAGCCCAAACTGATATCCCAAGCCCATGGCCCGACCACAAGAGCCCACCGGCCCGTAGCCACCTTGGGTCGACCATATGGCCCGACCATAGTCCGGACCTGGCCCAACTGCCTAAGACCCGAACACTCAGTCCAGCTGAGTGGAGCTGACTCCCAGCTGACCCAGCTGAGTGAGCTAGTAGCTCAGCTAGTTGAGCTGACATAACTTGGACCGAGCTAGACTGCACTGGATCGAGCTTTGTTCAGCTGATCGAGCTACTTGTCTACATCGTCCAGCTATTGTACAACTCTCCCAACTTGTTCTCTTCATCCTATTCAATCCGTCTAAGTCCTTTGATCCATTTATTGACATAGACCCATGATCCATTCTGATCATTTCACTCATCCTACCTTGTTCACGATCAATTCTCTTGATCTGAACAAATGCAGTCTGGTTTCTGTCGAAACGTCTAGGTCCTATGTCAAGATCCCGGGACGGGGATGCGACAAGTCTCCCCCACTTGAGATGGATTCGTCCTCGAATCTAGTGGTGGTTATACCTTGTCTCATGACAAAATGTCCCAACTGAACTTAGTCTTGTTTTGAACATAACAACTTGATTCTTTAAGAACCAAATGAACTCTCCAATGATCGAATCTCTTTGACCATTGATGTACCAGTCAAGTCCTCAAGAACTCGTTCCAATCTTTAGGCTGCTCGTCCTATAACGAGTCCTACCAGATTGTTATGATTCTTTTGTCCTTCATGGACAATAAGGCTCATGACCTCAGCCACAATGTATTGGATCATCCCCTTAGTCAGCCACAACCTTTTCAGGCTTGGCCACATTGCGATCTTAGTCCCTTCAGACTAAAAACGCCTCAGACTTGACTTCTGTCCTTCACTGGACTTTGTCATAATTCGATCCTGGTCCATTTACGGACGTGATCGTATTCCGGTCCTGGTCCACTCAAGGACTCGACCGTTTCACCCCGACCATAGGTCCATCTCCGAATAGGTCGTGGCCTGATCCTTGTCCTTTACTGGACTTGATCATTCTCAACCTTAGGTCAAACTCCGACTTGGTTGTACTGCGACCATGGTCCTCTCTCGGACACGGTCAACTTCGGCTCTGCCATCTCGGCGGGAGCCGACAGAAACGGACTCTAGGACAGCGGAGCTGTCCCTGGCTCTAGTTCAATCATAAATGGATCTGACCTATCAGGGGGGACACCCTGTAGCGACTGGAACACATCTGGGAACTTCGACACCAACGAATCCTCTGAAAGGTCTTTCAGACAGACAGAACTGCCCGGCTCTGTAGTTGTAATTGTAGCCAAAAAGGACTGACAACCCTGTTCCAGCATCCGAATCGCTCGAACTGCTGAAACCACTACTTTCTCTTGAGCCGGACACAGACATTGGTACTGGATCGGATGAAGCCCAGTCTCCAATTGCCACGACCTTTATGGCAATCGAGAGTGGCCCGATACTTTCCCAACCAGTCCATACCTAGGATCACTTCGTGATTCTTTAGGTGGACACAGACAGATTCACAGGGAATACCTTTCCCTGAATTGACACTGGGATATTTGACACGAGACCTAGTGAGTTCATGGCTTGCCCTCCGGCTGCCCTCACTATCCCAAAATTATCTCCAGCGTCCAGACAGAACAGACCCTTTCCGACCAGTTCCCGGACTCACAAAACCTATGTGTAGCCCCTGTGTCGGAAAGTACGTGGGTTTTTACACCACCAATCATGAGGGTTCCTATCAGAGACCCCCATCAGAATCCCCTAGACATTCTAGGTTCCAGACCAAGCATTACAACTTGAATGTAAAAAGATAAATTTAGAGATTGCCAGAGATCGAATCAAAAGATCCGGAAGCTCCGTCGTCTCGTGACAGTCCATACACCCTCGGTGTTGTGGTTGGTTTGCCTTGGGACGCCTCTCCTGAATCTCCACGGCCCTTCCCCTGACTTCCTTGCAGCTTGGGACAATCCGATTGGAAATGTCCTTGCTGGCCACAATGGAAACAGGTCATCTGGCCGCGTCTACCAGTCTGGTTCGGTCGAGGACAGTTCTGAACCCCATGGTCCATGCTGCCACAACGAACACAAGCCCCCTTGGCCTTCCAGCACTCACCGGTATGGTTCCGTCCATATTTGGAACACGCAGGTTGGCAACCAGAGGTCTCACCTCCGTCCACCTGGTCCCATTTTCTCTTTTTATCCTTTGTCTTGCCCGATGGGCCAGACTGTGGCTTAGCCTTAAGCTTAGCTTCTTCAGCCAAGTTAGACTCCAACAAAGCCACCCGTTCCACTTCCAGTGGGTACCTAGATGAGTAGGATTTCGGTTTAATCACACATTTGGAAAACGTCCCATACCATTCTCCAAAGCGTATTACTTTTGCGAATGCTGACACCATTCACAAGAGCAATAAAAATATACCTCAATCCCCATCATACTAAGATACTTAACATCATGTTCTTTCATTGATTGAAACGAACATCTTGAGTTTCCTCATTCTTTCTTGGACGGATTCAGATTGGAATTAATTCATTCCATCCAACTAGATCTAAGGAAACCTACCTTGACCGATACCGAGTCCTAGCTGATCCATCTGATCACAAGTCCACTCGTATACTGGTCATGTAGTGTCTCCTTTGAGTCAGATTTAATATTGCATATGCTTTACTTATTATGAACGGCTATCAAGGGATAACATTTAACTTCAGTAGAGTGCTGCACGTTTATTTCAACCTAAGACACTCTCTGGTCCATGTTACTTCCCTTTTTCAGGTCACCCATAAAAAGTCTTACATTGCTTCCATCCCTTCCAACCCGTCTATTACTTCTAAATAACTAGATCAACCAACCTTTCTGTTTTTAGGATCTTGCCCTTTGAGAGTTCATCTTGGCTAAGGTGGCTCATCTTGGAACTACTCCGTTCAGAAGCATGATACCTCTTACCTCAGTTCCCTCTTGGCTCACCCCAACTAAGGTTTCATAGTCATCATAGTTTTCAGAAATAATTTCGGTTTGGAACTCAACATCTTTGAGCGCTGTCCTACACAGGATCAAGCATGCTCTGATACCAACTTATAACACCCCGATCCAGCCGACTAGGCCGCGGTCGAAGCCTTACGTCGCTCGGTCCACTTCCTGGCCGAACCTCTTAATTTTCGCCCTTTAATTATAATATCGCCTAAAGGCGAGGGCTAACTTAGATCTTAGCTAAAGACTTTCCTAGTCCTTTATAGCCTAGATCCTTTCAGCAGATACGCAGCGGATTATTCTCTAATTAACCATTGGTCTAAAACCAATCTAACACTTGTCTGGTCGAATCACCTTAGCTTTGGTCATTTTACTCAACTACCAATTAGCTTAAAGGTCAATCCCAAAACCAAACCAAGTCATACGATTCTGAGGTTCCATTCACCTAAACCATTCTATCTAGATCTACATAAGTAAATGCTAGATCATACCTTTGCCACATCTACGGAGCTTATTAGCTCATCGGTCCTCCATTGACTCGAATTGCTCTTGCTTGACAGCTGGACCACGATCACTCAATGATCTTACTTAAGGTCCTTATCTTCACTCCTGCACCAAACAGCTCCCCTAGGTACTTAGTCATTCAACCAACCATCCCCACAGACATAAGTAACCTTTGAGAAGTCTTTGAAAGGATAAGGATATACATTTGGCCTTTCTTGGCTCATGCACAATCCGAAATCCTTTTGCCTTATAGGCAATAGTACCAAGTCCATCTTCTGGACTGACAAAGCTCATTAGATCCTAAGTCAATCAACCAACCATCCTCACATGACTTGGAACTGATGAGTCATCATCTGGCCTGACCGGCCTTGGGACTTAACCCAGACAACAGATATGATTTGTTCATACCAACCGATGCATTCATTAATCAGGTTAAGACCGACACCTTGAACCATCATTCAGAGGTCAGGTCGTCCATACTCAACCATGATCAGATCTTACACGGCCTTCTTTGAACAATCACACTTAGGCTCAATACTTATGGTCTACGACACATAGTACTAGCCATATACTTCGTCATGACTCTTAGCCAATCTCGAAGTTATCAACACCAAGGTTGATATCTAGAAGCATCACATCAATACTCTTACTCCAGCAACGTGACTATCCATACTAGTGCTCGGCCATCGAAACATCGTCATGAAACATGATCCGACCACTAGACTTGATAAGCCATCGTCTACTTAGCAGGTATTGACATAACCGGCCTTCCATTGCCATCATGTGGGTCTACTCCCTACAGAAGGCATATGGCGCCTATCCCACTCACCAACCCGAAGTTGATTGTAAGATATCCCACTTAGCCTTTGCGGCTAGAACCATCCATTAACTATGGATTATGGTTCATACATCAATCATGTTGTACGGATTGCACTAGCCCTTAAGGCCTTCGCTATTTCCCTACACTCATGTATTGACCTAACTGACAACCCATTGCCATCATGTGGTCCATGCCCAACATAATGCATGTGGTGTCCATTTAACCATCGAATCACTCGTACCCTTTTCGGTCCTGATCCGTTCGTACCCTTTCGGTCACGACCCGTTCACATCCCATGGATCATGATACGTTCGTACCTCTTGGATCACAACACGTTCGTACCTCTTGGATCACGACACGTTCGTACCTCTTGGATCTCGACACGTTCGTACCTCTTGGATCACGACATGATCGCAAATCTTGGATCACGATACATTGTAACCTTAGGATCACGATGCACCCTTTGGTCATTGGTACCCTTTGGTCCTCGTACCCTTTGATACTTGTAACCCTTGGTATCTCGTACCTTTTTGGTTACTTGCATCCTTTGGTATCTCACAACCTTTGGTAACTCATGACCCTTGGCAACACGCAACCTTTGGAGACTAGTACCCTTTTGATCCAACCTCTCGGCTATGGTTAGCGATCAACGTAACCAACCATGACACTAGGGTCTATGACGTGGTAACATGGTTAACTATCACGTTCCATATATATATATATATATCATATAGACATAATAATATAAAGAAACAGAGATAGAACCACTCACAACTGCTATAGCCCTTACCGATCGGTCAGTTCATCTCTCGGCTAACCGCCCTTGGACCCTTGGTCCTTTGCGCCTATATCCCTCCAGGAATAGGTCTTCCTCTTGGCCTCAGTGACTTATAAAAGCCACGGCCTCATATGGCTAAAGCCATACTCACCATGAACCGGATCGTGCCTTATGGCTTGGATCCCGGATTCTGCCCTTCCGGCTTGGATCCTCGGTTCTCATTGGGGGATCCCTTTGTTTAGGACGTGTGTCCTTTGTCTCAGACAGAATGAGACTGAATAAGACTGAATAAGACTGAATAAGACTGAATGAATTTATCCCTGGACGTCCTCCCTTTATATAGAAAACCAAAGGGCATGTGCGAAGGAACACATCCCTTCCAAGCATCCTTTCGGAACAGATCTTGGCCATCGATTACAATCAACGGTCCAGATTGCACCTGTTGGATCTTGGAGGTTTCCAGATACATCTAGGCACGTCCAACAACATCTAGGCATGTCAAACCCAAGCCCAAACTGATATCCCAAGCCCATGGCCCGACCACAAGAGCCCACCGGCCCGTAGCCACCTTGGGTCGACCATATGGCCCGACCATAGTCCGGACCTGGCCCAACTGCCTAAGACCCGAACACTCAGTCCAGCTGAGTGGAGCTGACTCCCAGCTGACCCAGCTGAGTGAGCTAGTAGCTCAGCTAGTTGAGCTGACATAACTTGGACCGAGCTAGACTGCACTGGATCGAGCTTTGTTCAGCTGATCGAGCTACTTGTCTACATCGTCCAGCTATTGTACAACTCTCCCAACTTGTTCTCTTCATCCTATTCAATCCGTCTAAGTCCTTTGATCCATTTATTGACATAGACCCATGATCCATTCTGATCATTTCACTCATCCTACCTTGTTCACGATCAATTCTCTTGATCTGAACAAATGCAGTCTGGTTTCTGTCGAAACGTCTAGGTCCTATGTCAAGATCCCGGGACGGGGATGCGACAACTCCTCTTGCGACCGCGTCTTCCCTCCAGCGGTAGAGACCACCAGAGCTTAGACAAGGCGGGGGGAAATCTTCACGCTAAAGCTAGGAGGGTTCTTGGTGACGCAAGAAACTTGAAGGAGGAGCTTGATTCGTTAAAACAAACAAATTTGAATTAAAAAAAAAAAAAAACAGAAAACAAGATGAGGAAGTCAAGAAGACGTTGGACTTGGTTGGTTCATAAATCATCGCTCATTAGTGGTACGACTTGAGCACGGCGCCACAGAAGTGACAGACGATGGCCTTCCAAGCTTTGCGGTAAAACGGGACCCCACAGAATCTAGCAGAGGTTTTCATCTCAGCCACCACTGCTCCCCTCCGCATCTTGAGCATAAACCGGCGGCCGGCTTCCTCCCCCGGACCTGCTTCCTCTGGTCTACAAGGAAACAGAAGATGGCCATCCTATTCTTCTTCTCTTTTTCCTCTCTCTCTCTCCACAGATATTTAGATGAATAAATGTTTGTGTGTTATCTTCAAGTTGAAGGGGAAGGGTAAGTGTCTTAAATAGAGCTAGGCATGGGCGTTCGGGTCTTCGGGTCGGGTTCGGACCACTTTCTTTCGGATCCGAGTTTTTTCGGGTCCTAAATATTTAGACCGAATAGGTACTTAGAAATTTTCGGTTCGGTTCTTCTCGGATCCGGGTCGGTTCGGATCTATAATTAAAATATCCATAAAATATCCGTAATTTTTCGGATCCAGGTCCGGGTCGGGTTCGGATATTAGGATCTGAAAATGACATGATATACCCAATTCCATCAACTTTAGTTGAATATTTGTCATATATATCTAAAATTTTACAAAACAACTTAAATAAAACTATTAATAATTAAAATAAAACATTTAAAAACTCTAAATATTACATTTTAAGGCTTTATATTACTTAATAAATGTTAAAAAATAATAACAAATGTTGTTAACAAAAGATATTTCAACTAAATCATAAAATAATATATATAAAATAGAACACAAAAACATCATAGTTTTAGATATACATGTTTTTAAGTCGGGTACAAATCGGTTCTTATCGGGTCGGGTCTATTCGGATCGGTTCTTTTCGGGTCTGGGTCTATTCGAGTCGGGTTTTTTTTCGGTTCCGGTTCTTTCGGGTAAAAAATATTTATACCCAAAAAGTACTTGTAAATTTTCGGTTCGGTTCCGGGTCGGATATTCTTGGGTCGGTTCCGGTTCGGGTCTTCGGGTCTAGATTAAAATGCCCAGGGCTAAATTGAGCATTTTTGCGAGTCTACTCAACCACTTGGACTCCATCGCTTCCTGTCACATACAAATACACTTGTCTCGCTGACTCTTTTTTATTTCCCACATTTCAAAACTTGCATTGAATAATTTATAATCAACACTTGTGCAACATTATCATCTATTCGTCATCTCCTTCTCTGCTTACCACACTCTTAATCTCAACTGCCTGACTGTTTAACACAACACCAGAGACAGAGAAAGCCCATGTCCCTCATTACCTATACGGCTATACCCATTGACTTTTCTCATTTTCTCATTTATTATTTTGCACCGAAATGATATGATAACTTTATCGTTGTACGGTTACCTACCCATTGGAGGATATATCCAAACATTGCGTATTTATGAAATCAGAATTTTGGGGTTCTTTAAATAAAGTAATCAGAATACGGTTAAAAAAGAAATCAAAAGTTTTGGTTACATTTTAGTTCGGATTTTCAAATCCATTAAAATACAAAAGCCAATAAACCCCGCTTAGTTAAATAAAGTTAAAAAAAAGATTGAAAAAGGAAAGGATCTGTTTGTATGTTATCTTCAGGGTTAAGACTCAAAGGTGTGTGGTCAGAGAGCTGCCATCATTGCTCGTCTTGTTGCCTCCTGCTTCATCTCTGCTGCTTTACCGCTCCCCCTGAAGTACATGTACACTTGCTGTTCCCACGATACAAACAACTTTAGTTACTTCTTCCTTCCTTATTTTGTTTTTGCATTTTACTTATCCAAAAAGAAAAAAACCAAACATAATTAATTGATTGATTTGGGAGGGATGGAGGGAACCTGAATAACCCAGATGCTCACGAGTGACTCCAGGCAGAAGAATCCAAACCCAATGAAATAGAATATCTGCCACCGAAACTCAAAAGTAGTCAACCACATCAGTTTTAAAGATATTGGCAATCTAATGCTTTCAACTTACCCCAACCAATATATTCCCGCTCAACACGTCAATCGCCGGCAATATTCCCCTGCATAACACAACCAATCATAGTTCCACTTCAGCTTACTGTTACCTCTTTCTTTCCTGTGTGTTTAGAAACTAATTAGCTACTTACGTCAGCGATTTCCCCTTGAAGATGATTGGAGGAGCCACCGCGGCGAATACACAAAACCCTATGTGAAACTGCATTTTCATTTCAAGTCTTTTTACTAACATTTCCCCTTCCTCCTTTGGATGTGTCAGAACTAACCAAGAAAATATCACTAAATCGAATGAAAAACTCACCAGATAAGTGAAGAAAAACCACCCAAATTTCAGAGCACTATCAGTCCTGCACACAACCAATGCAAGTTTTTAAAGGTTGCTATCCATTACCATTTACTCTTTACTAACGTGCTATCTGGTTGTTGTTTTTTCTCTCTTTTCTCTTTGTAAATGAAGGAACACACACACACACAGCAGCAGCAGATAGAGTACAGCATCCTAAAAGAATAATCTTAAGTGGCATGGATACGCCATGTTACCTCATGGCACGATATAGAGGTCGATACCACATAACATATGCTCCAGGAACCCCCGATATGAAATAGATAATAGCTAGAAACCATATCGTTGGACCTACACCCAAAAGAAAAACGAGTCAGCATCATACAAGCTCAATCTGCTTGGGAACTTTTCAACTTTTCCAAGACTAACCTTCTCCCTTAATCCACGCGGTGGTGACTGCTACAATGTTCCATAACAGGCACACCACAAGACCTGCCAACAGGTAGAAAATATATTTTTACTACGAATTCAAGGAAAAAAAAACACCTCTTTCGCAATGGCAGATGATGAGAACACATACCCAGCAACGATGTGAATGCAACATATTGGATTCTCTGCAGATGGATGGGTATCTCATTAGAGATGTCATGGTGGATGAGAGGGAATAAAGGTGGCCAGTTTTTGTCTTCTATCACAATCCCGGCTACCAAAAAGAAGACGACAACATGAGCGTTTCACGTGGAACAAAATGTCAGGTTCCTGAAAAGATAGATAAAACTGACAAATGATGATACCCTGTGCTATAGCATCCTCTTTCCGCTTAAGTTCCTGTAACACAAAAGAAGATTTAAAAAAGCCGTTACTTGAAACCATTCTGGGCAAGGTTTACAGAATAGATAAATCCAAATCCAATCACTGGTTGATTACCTGCTCCCGTCTCTTCAATTCAGTTTCTTTGGCCTGGAGTTCCTTCTCCTTAGCTTTCAGATCCTACGAGTTTAGTTCGTCTCAGGGATAATTGTGAGCATATATATAATCTGGAAGTAGAAAATACATAATACCTTCCCAGAGTCTAGAGGGATATCAATTGTGGCACCACCACGGTCATACTGTGACGTTGCAGCAGGAACAGTTGAAGGATTCTGAAATTCGAATACAAGAAAAGAGAGAGAGGGTGAAGAAGATATATAACTTAATAGGAAAACGAAGGGAGATGTATGAATATGGTTACAAGACAAGGAAAACTGAAAAAGAAAAAAAGAGAATCACGCACGCAACTGAGTAAAGAAGATTCTCTTCCACATTATAAGATCAATTCTTAACCAAATTCTACCTCACACAAAACGCATTGAACAAGAAGATATATATTTTTTTTTTTTTTTGTTAATGATAGGATTAGCAGCAAGCAAAACCATATGAAGATCCGAACCAACACAGTAGAAAAGAAGTATGCATCAATAAAACACAATCGATTGACTATGTAATGTTCCGGATTCCTTCCTTGTGCAATAAACCCCCAAAATTGGATCCCAGAAATTGGAGTAATCACTAACATTACGATTCCGATCAAAGATGGTGTACTTACACTTGTATCTAAGAAATCAAAGATGATACAATGTAGATCTAACATTGCGATTCCACACGACTAAAACTTTTTAGTATCCCTATAGATAGATGAGGAGACAGAATCACCAATTTACCGCAAAAGGATTAACCTCGCCGTCGTTAAAGGAAGGAGACTCGTAGCGAGACATTGCACCACCCTACTCAGCAGATCCAATCTACAGAGACGATTTGGAAGAAGCAGAAGAAGAGAGGGTAAAAGCATTTCCTTCTTAGTTTCTGACGTGTTTGGCGGGTCGGTGAGAGGATCCCGAACCGGTTTACTAAACCATATATAACCAACGTTACTGCAAAAACAAATATATAATGTCCAAAAAAAAACAAATGTATATATAAATAAAAGATGGAAGTTACTAAAATAATACAAATTAATTATGTTATTACTAGAACTAGGGCTTGTCCCGAGCTACGTGTAGCATCCCCATCCCGCAGTCTGGACTGGATTAGTCCAATGTCGGACTGATCAGATGGGATAGACATGTTGGACATGCCATCTGGATAGTACTGGTCAGGTTAAGATGATATTATCTGTCCGAACATAGCAGTCAAGCTTGTCGGACTAAGCTGGAACGATTAAGACGAGGCAGCTGGACTTGTCATCTGAGATCAGTTAGTCAATATGTGGACTGACTGGTATACATTATGACGAGAACATATACTGAGCTGATCATGAACTGATTAGCTAAGGAGAATGGTGGGATCAGTTACTGGAACGGTTACAAAGTAGTTAACAGAACAGTTACACGACGGTTCCAGGTAGTTAATGGACAGCTTAACTGACTGGGACGGTTTATGAACAATTGAGTTCTAGAACCGCTAAGGCAGTTAAAGAGCAGTTGGAACTGCTGGGAGTTACTGGGAAACCGTCAAAGACGGTTACGGACTGATAAGAAACTGTCCGAGAGCGGTTACTGATGGGTTTGGGGTGCATAAGCAGTTATGGGACGGTTATGGACAGTTAAGGCCGAGAAGTAACCGCCCAAACTCCCTTTTAATGAAAAATCCCGCGGAACAGAAAAGGGGATCTCGTTTTTACACGGGTCTGGACAGAAAACACAGAGAAAGGGAGAGAAAAAGAGAGAAATGCCGAGAGGGAGAGATCAGATCGGAACCTGAAGAGAGATGGCCGGAAGTCCTATTCGCCTAGGAGATTGTGGCCGTAATGATGTTCTGGTTCATGTCTGGTTCTGATGCGAGTTCTCGACAGATCAAGACTGATAGGTGGTTGATCGGCGGTTATTACTGCATGGGATCGAGGCGGAGTGAACGACAACGGTAGTTGGTGCAGTCTGCGGTCTTATCGATCATTAACGCATACTGTGTACTGGATCGAGTGGGATTGATGGGTAGACAGGCGGTTGATGAACTGATCGGTGGGTTGGTGTGTCTGTGGGTGGTTCTGAACGCACATTGGAGCGCGAGTGTGTTCTAGATGCGATGGCTTACGTTATCGGTCTGTTCTGGTGATCTGTTGGAAGGATCGGATGCATAAATCTGATCATGGATACTGAGCGTGGGACGGTCAGATCCTAGGAAGGATGCGGAACTGATGTGAACGGTTTGAGTGGTTGATGGATGCGATCAGGTCTGGTGATGTACGGGACATGATAGACTGATGAGCAGGATGGCCGTGAGGAGTACTGACTGGATAGTGACTGTAGAGCTGAGTATGTGCTGACTGATCTGGGAGTGATCAATGACTGGTTCTGAGACGCTGAGCATGGCTAGCGTACTGATTCTTTTGGATGGCTGGTTGGAGACCAAGCCGTCTCTCTTTGTTCTTGGTCATGTGGG
The DNA here is from genome assembly GCF_020379485.1 of Brassica napus. Taxonomy (NCBI): domain Eukaryota; kingdom Viridiplantae; phylum Streptophyta; class Magnoliopsida; order Brassicales; family Brassicaceae; genus Brassica; species Brassica napus. The sequence goes on along the minus strand of NC_063450.1, from coordinate 105,359 downwards.
GATGGTTGGCTGAGTGACTAAGGAACAAGGGGATTCGGTTAAGTATTTGACCGAGCTGACTGGATAATGGAACGAAAGGAGAGCAGTGTTGGATCTTACGGATGGATGAGTGGCCAAGCCAAGTTCGAATTAACACCAAGGCAGTAAGGTATATGTTTAATTATACTGCAATTAATAGTGATTTGCTAGGATGCTGGTTAGGCTTAGCGAACACTGGATACTGAACTGAACCTCATTGAGGAAAAACTGGAATAAAATCCTAAGTTAGGGAAAAACCGGGTAAGGACCATGTTCGGTCGGGGAAAGCGAACTGGGGTCGTACTGGCGGTAAGGAAAACCGGGCCAGGGCCTTTCAAGTGTTATCAGAGCGATTACGGTTCTAGGACAAAGTTTAAAGGATGATACAAGATTTGTCTAGACCGGACGCGGAAAATGCTAAGGGTGAGCATTGGAGAACTGACGAGAGACTTGATCTTGGGAGTGATCAACTCGGACTTACACTTTGTATGGGCAAATGTAAGTTAGAAGTCTATCTGGAAAGAAAGCAGAGATAAGATCATTGATGAATGAATGGATTGGTGGAATGAAGTCTGAGTTAAGATTATTTGGAGAATGATCGGATTGCTTAAGGTGTTCTGGATTACTCAAGAGGGTTAACCAAGAAATTTTCCTAAGTGTTGGAATCAACATAGAGGTTTACTGAAGTCAATGGATCCGGATTCTGAAGTGAAGAAACGAGAAAGATTGACGGAGAGTTTACTGAAGCTTAAGAAAGGTAAGCCGTCTAGAGTTAGGATTGAATCAAGTGGCTCAAGAAAGCCAAGGATGTTTCGGAAAAAGTCTAAGTAAGACACAAAAACTGTCAAGGAAAATGATGTCGGATATGGAGCCAAGGAGCTGATGAGTTTAACTCTGTATGGACGTCTTGTCCATAACTGAATTTGGAAAGAAGACTTCAGCGGAAAGGTTCAAGGCAGGATAGCCGAGTGGATGAGCTGAATGTTGTGAACGGAAACAGAGTTGGACATGTGGTCCGAGGATTGAGATGGAATCTCAATGAACTGGCTAAGACGATGGATGGATTGCTAAGAGATAACCTGAAAGAGTCAGAGAATCGGAAAACTGAATTGGACAAGTCGTCCATGGAAGAGCCTAAGGACTAATGGCTAAGGCACTGATGCAGGAATGTGAAGTACATAGGCTTACATTCGAATGGAACGTCTGTTGAGAATGCTTAGACGGTTTCTAAGATTTCCAAGGTAACAGACAACCTGGTCCGGGAAACTGGAACTGGAAGTTTCATAAAAAGATTTTTGAAAAAAATCTGAGTAAGACAGACACATAGGAAGTGGCAATTGTAAGCAAGTCTGGATATAGAGAACTGGACAATGGAATTGTCAAGGTTGACTAAGCTTGATCGTCTTGGTAGGTTTGTGCGGTCTGAGAGTTGAGATTATCGGAACAAGAGATTGGAAGTCAGGTGTACTTGCCAAAGACTTGTTAGGTGATCAAAAAACTACTCGGAGGTACAAGATGCCATAGATGATGAGTTGTGGTCAGAGTTTCAAAAGTAGTAAATGATCGGTTCCTATCATGAGCGTCTAGATCAGACAAGGTACTTAGGGGCTGTGACGCTTGCTAAGGCTTGCTGGATTTTGGATGACGGCTCGATGATTTGGGACGATCATTTGAGTTTAGAATATTAATTCCTTTCATGCGAGAGTCTATATCAGTCTAGGTGCTTATGGCTGAGATGCTCATTAAGACTTAACTGGATAGTAAAATGACTGCTCGGTGACTTGGAATGATAATGCTAGACCAGACTAAGTGTCAGATTAAATGGACAAGTGGGAATGCTGAAACATTAGTGTTAGTGTTGATGATATGTCCTTAGGAACTGAGTGGGTTTGCTAAGGCATAACTGTACTGATACTGTCTGTTCTGGCGTCTATGGAAACCGAGAGTTTCCAAGACGTGACTGTCTATCATCGCGTGTTCTATCCTGACGTCTGTGGGAAAACAGAGTTGCCAAGACGTAACTGTTATCTCGTCGGTGGGAACTAGATTAGTTCGCCATCGCATGTCTGTACTCTAGTCTGCGGAAACCCAATCTGATGTCTGTGGGAGATGTACCTTCCAAGACATAACTGTACTGTTACTGGAACTCAAGGAGTTCACTACTGTTGGTTTCCGATCGCGATGAAAGCATGGGTGGGAACTAGTGAGAGTTTGCCATCACATGTCTGTAGGACGTCCGTCTGTTTGGTAGGGCTTGTATGTACTGATGTCTTTGGGAACTGTTGAATCGTCCAAGACATAACTATGACTGAGTCAATGGGAACAAGATGAGTTTGTCATTATGGATTGTGAACCGGGAAGGACTGGGAGTCCGAAAAGAAGACTGTGGAAGGGATCAAGTGTAGAATCCGGTAAGAAATGTCTGTAAGGATCAAGAATGATCTGGAGGTGTCAATAAAGATCAGTAAAGATATGAGAAAAGCTGATGTCGATCATAAGTGGTCGGGGACTGGTTAGGATCAGGGAGTGATCCGAGGGAACAACTGTAAGGATCAAGATGAGATCCATGCGTTCTGAAAAGATTAAGTTCATAGTATTCAGAGTTAGGCCATGCTAAAGAACACTAGAGTGCGGGAATCAAACAGTCAAGTCAGGACGGACATGGACTCCTTTGAACTGAGTCCTAGAAGGACTAAGGTTGGGTTAGTGAATGATTGTGACCGGTTAAGGAAAAGACTGGAAAAACTTAACTAAGGTATTGAGTACTTCGAGAATTGAGGTAAACTGGTCAACACTGTTGGGAGTTATGTTCTCACCAAAGTGTGTGTCCAAAGATCAGGAGATTGCTCAGAAGTAAGTTTGTGAACTGAACTGAGTCTGCTGAGACTAAGTATGTGAGAAGGCACTGGATCAAGGAACTCGATAGCTGAGACCGTACCTGATGCGTGTGATTGTGATCAGGAAGTCTAGAACAAAGAAACAGTCGAGTGACCGAAAGCCTGAGAATTGAGTTAAGGCATGAATGCCGTGTGTTGGGATTCATTCCTAGTGAGGGAGACTGTTCTGATTGGATAGAACAAAGTTTTATTAACTGCTGAATTCGAGGACGAATTCATTCCAAGTGGGGGAGACTTGTAGCATCCCCATCCCGCAGTCTGGACTGGATCAGTCCAAGGCCGGACTGATCAGATGGGACAGACATGTTGGACACGTCATCTGGATAGTACTGGTCAGGTTAAGACGATATTGTCTGTCCGAACATAGCAGTCAAGCTTGTCGGACTAAGCTGGAACGATTCAGACGAGGCAGCTGGACTTGTCATCTGAGATCAGTTAGTCAATGTGTGGACTGACTGGTATACGTTCTGACGGGAACAGATACTGAGCTGAACATGAACTGATTAGCTAAGGAAAATGGCGGGATCAGTTACTGGAACGGTTACAAAGTAGTTATCGGAATAGTTACACGACGGTTCCAGGTGGTTACTGGACTGCTTAACTGACTGGGACGGTTTATGAACAGTTGAGTTCTGGAACCGCTAAGGCAGTTAAAGAGTAGTTGGAACTGCTGGGAGTTACTGGGAAACCGTCAAAGACGGTTATGGACTGATAAGAAACTGTCCGAGAGCGGTTACTGATGGGTTTGGGGCGCGGAAGCAGTTATGGGACGGTTATGGACGGTTAAGGCCGAGAAGTAACCGCCCAAACTCCCTTTTAATGAAAAATCCCGCGGAACAGAAAGGGGATCTCGTTTCTACACGGGTCTGGACAGAAAACACAGAGAAAGGGAGAGAAAAATAGAGAAATGCCGAGAATGAGAGATCAGATCGGAACCTGAAGAGAGATGGCCGGAAGTCCTATTCGCCTAGGAGATTGTGGCCGTAATGATGTTCTGGTTCGTGTCTGGTTCTGATGCGAGTTCTCGACAGATCAAGACTAATAGGCTATTGATCGGCGGTTATTACTGCATGGGATCAAGGCGGAGTGAGCGGCAACGATAGTTGGTGCATTCTGCGGTCTTATCGATCATTAATGCATACTGAGTACTGGATCGAGTGGGATTGACGGGTAGACAGGCGGTTGATGAACTAATCGGTGGTTTGGTGCGTCTGTGGGTGGTTCTGAACGCACATTGGAGCGCGAGTGTGTTCTAGATGCGATGGCTTACGTTATTGGTCTGTTCTGATGATCTGTGGGAAGGATCAGATGCATACATCTGATCGTGGATACTGAGCGTGGGACGGTAAGATCCTAGGAAGGATGCAGAACTAATGAGAACGGTTTGAGTGGTTGATGGATGCGATCAGGTTTGGTGATGTACGGGACATGATAGATTGATGAACATGATGGCCGTGAGGAGTACTGACTGGATAGTGGACTGTAGAGCTGAGTACGTGCTGACTGATCTAGGAGTGATCAGTGACTGGTTCTGAGACGCTGAGCATGGCTAGCGTACTGATTCTTTTGGATGGCTGGTTGGAGATCAAGCCGTCTCTATTTGTTCTTGGTCATGTGGGGATGGTTGGCTGAGTGACTAAGGAACAAGGGGTTTCGGTTAAGTATCTGACCGAGCTGACTGGATAATGGAACGGAAGGAGAGCAGTGTTGGATCTTACGGATGGATGAGTGGCCAAGCCAAGTTCGAATTAACACCAAGGTAGTAAGGTATATGTTTAATTATACTGTGATTAATAGTGATTTCCTAGGATGCTGGTTAGGCTTAGCGAACACTGGGTACTGAACTGAACCTCATAGAGGAAAAAATGGAATAAAATCCTAAGTTAGGGAAAAACCGGGTAGGGACCATGTTCGGTCGGGGAAAGCGAACTGGGGTCGTACTGGCGCTAAGAAAAACCGGGTCGGGGCCTTTCACTATGCCCGGGTTTTCTTCTTTACATCATAATTTAAATTAAATCATTATAATATGGTATTTGAATATATATGTTATATATGTTTTGACTGATTATAAAATATAAATCATTAATCAAATTTAACTTTTTGTATTGAGAAAACTATAAACAATATGTGAGCCTTATTTACAATTCAAATATTCTTTATTTTATTTATTTAGGGTTTCAGGAAAACTCTAAGATTCATTTAAATTAAATAAGAATAATTTAAACTGTTTCTGGCTATGAAATATGTTGTAAATATGTCTTTAATCCATCTATATTAAAATAAAATTATTTGTCATAAAAAATCACAGAAAGTAGAAATTAAATGGTTTGAATCATTGTCAGCCAGAACCCCCTATTTGGAGCTCATTATGCGATTTTTTTTTTAATATTAGGTGCACATAAACTAAAAAGGGATTACAGATGGATTGATTACCCTTCACGCTCTTTCGATAAGTCAGTGTCCACATATTTATGCCAGTCAGTGTTGCAACGCGAATCGGCTGCTACTTCTCTCCAGTGCATGTCAGTTTTCTCAAGTTCTTCCTAGATTGACATAGAAGAAATCTGGTAACATAGAAGTAACCGTTTTGTATAGTCGCCTTTTTAAATATACCTAGACAGTGGCCATTTCGAACATAACATCAGAAAATATAATCAAGGGGGACTGTTCTGAATGTCATATATCGGAATATTTACAAAAGAAAAAGATCGACAATTATTGTTTGTAAAATAGAATAAAATGTAGATGCAATCTTGAAAAAGAATGGAGACCTTCCAATAGAGTGTTAAAATTCTCGGCTGATTCTTCTTGAGGAAGTTTCAAAATGGGCATCACTGGCTCAGGCTGGCATGCAAGAATTTATTGATACCGAGATGGAGATAAAGATGGATCTTGAGTAAGTTTAAGTTATCCTTTAAAAGGTGGGCAAAGGGATGCGTGAATCCCTTCCAAAGCAGCATCTGCAGGAAAAGAAGACTTGGCCGAAATAAGTTTTTCAACATTCTCAGCTTGCATAAGGTCTAAAACCCATTCAAAACACACATGAAGTCTAAACTCTGCTGGAACATGCACCGCATATTCAACCAGAATGTAAAAGAAGATTCAGAATCTATAGGCTATAGCCAAAGCTCACCGATAAACTCTTAAACACATCAAATAACCAAGACATCTGTAATACAAAGATGGAGGTAAAACTTACTGAACGAATCATCAGTTTCTGACCTGGTTCCACTAATATTTCTCCAACATCAACACATGTCCTCAAAACACAATACAAACAAATTTTGCTACTGTGACACTGGAGGTCAATTACATATGCTCTTCTGTATGACCAAGGCGCCAACATGGACACGACTAAAATCTAATAAGCAGTCACACTTCAATTACCAAACACTGAGATAATCAAGCAAAGCAGGAGAGTGTAAGCGTCAAAGAAAATTTGACAACTTTCCAATATTTACCTCGTGAACACCATTGCCTTTTGAATCACCAACAACTCCATATTCTACGAAATGACTCTTTAGCCACCATGAATCTGAATCCAAAACCTTAAGACAATCACTCGCCTTCTTGCTCCATTTTTTAGCAGAAAGAATGACTCGGCAAGCAATTTCCGCAGCCTTATCTCCTAACAAACTCATGGAACCAGGTCAGACACTCAAGATTCCTTCAATACTTCAATGTCCATCTTTCTATTTCCGATTATTTTGGTTATATATGGATTTAGTTGTCTTAGTTTTTGTTATGAAATGTAAAAGTAAAGCACCTTTCATAAAAGTACTAAAACAAAGGTGTAGAAAAGCACATTACTTGCTCATTATTGGTATGCTTCCTCACTATACACGAATTGTTCCAACAAGGAATATAACCCTTGTCTGTTAGTTATGAAACATCCACTGCCCATGAGCCATGGCTTCACATATGAAACTCAATCGAAGCAATTTATTAGTAACTGTTGTATAAAATCCTCTCTCCTTATTGACTATTTGCAAAGCATGAAAAATAATATGGAAACTCAGTAACTTTATTTTTCCCAGGAAGGAAGATCAGCCAAGCAAATAAAAAAGGAAGCAACATGGATTTTGTGATGTTAAAAAATTACCAGTATATGCGGCTCCTTTGGGTCAAATTATTCAACATAAACAATCTATGTTAATTCTCCAGACTTGTCATTAGCTCTTGCAATTTCAGCAGTGGTGTCTGTCACATGGCTCTTAGATTTAGAAAGGTGTGTGAGTGGTAAACAAAAACATAGAATAAATGAGAGGAGAACGACATACCTCTCGAAATGTTGTTTCAATCTCTACCTCTTTCCACAATGAAACTGAAAAGAGAAAAACTAAATGAAAGGGACAATATCCTATTATTAGATTCCAATATGAGATGAGTAATCTAAGTTCCATTTACCTTTTTGGTTTCGGCAAACAAACTATGCGATTGTAGTTCAGTCAGCTCTTACTCCCTCATTCATGGCCATTGATGTAGCTTCGAGTAGGTTTTGATTTAGGGTGAATTAGGTTTAGATGTAGATCTTTATATAGGAGACTGATCAATGGGAGGTGGAAAAAAACATTCAAAAGAAAGGTTTTAAGATCATCATTGATTAAGAAAGTTACACAAAAGAAAATTCAGACATCAAAGAAGATGAAGTGGAAGAGTCGGGGGAGAAACTGAGGCGTGAAACAATACATATTTTTTTGTCCTTTTTCTACATGGGCTGGGATGGGCCTATTTGATAATTTTCAAAGAACCCATACGAAAATCCATTATATTTCAGTCATGGTGATGTGGCAATATCATACCCTCTCATTGGGTGATTTTTCCATCTGACGTGGACAGTCTATCTGAGGCTCTTATTCCCCTTTTATTACTTGTTTGATGACTTATATTTTTTGAAAATTATTAAAATTTTTTTCTGGTCTAAATTGCCCTTGCACATAGTTATAACCAAAAAAACATTACCAAAATGCCCTAATTATTTAATCGACGGCAGATTTCTTTTAAAAAAAAAATATGTCAAGTAATAAGTCTGTTTATTAAGTTTGTGTAGAAAAAGAAATCTACCGTTAAAGTGGTGTCAGAATTTTTAAAAAACACCATATTTGTTCACACGACAGAGTTAATTGTCCGATTTGATTAGAAAACAAAATTTTAAGAATATGTCTGTCGAATAAGGTAGCAGATTTGTTATAAATGGTAGATTCATGTGTCAACTTATTTTCTTCTAGATCGATTTATTTTTTTGTGTTCAATTTATTCTCTTACAGCAGATTTATATATCCAATTTAAAAGTGGTGGCAGACTTTTTGTTTATGTGGTGGCAGTCTGGCAGACTTTTTGTTTATGTTGTGGCATATTTATTGACAAAAATCTGGGTTTATGTAAGGGAGATTGCCACAAATACCACATTCATAGTACCACTTTTCATGTTTACACTAATCACTTTTTCTCTCACTTTTAATGAATGGTAAAAGACATTTATACCCTTAGGGTTAACTAATCTAGACGTTTTGTTGATTGATAAACGTCTGTTATACACGACAATCCAATATAAAACATCTGTAAAACCTGCATACATCAATCATGCATAAACTAGTAACTTATACATCGATCATTCATAAGTAAAAAAACGAGCAAGTTATACATAAATCATACATAAGCCAAAACTGTCATGTCCCCGATCCGAGATAGGATCGTCCGGGATGAGCCATGGTGCGAGGGAGACGCGCCAGTCAGGTCATCAGACCTAAAGACAAGCGTATCATGGCTCAATGACATGGTTAAGGGCATCAGGAAGCTGAGACTTAACCAGAACAGGGTAAAGGCAAGCTCAAGGGAGCTGGACGAGTGTTGCGGTAGCTGGGTGAGGCGATGGTCGAGCTCAGACAGCTCGGGGAAGCTCGAAGGTAGCTCAGTCAGTATGCATCAGCTGGTGGATCTGGAAGGACTAGCTCACTCAGGTGGAGACAGCTAGCAATCAGCTCAACTCAGCTCGGCTGAGTGTTCATGTCCAAGGCGGTTAGGCAGACTGAGCGGTTACATGGGCGGTTATGGCGGCTTGGCTAGATGGTGAGGCCGTGGTGTTGGACGAGTCTAAGTATGTGAGAAGGCACTGGATCAAGGAACTCGATAGCTGAGACCGTACCTGATGCGTGTGACTGTGAACAGGAAGTTTGGAACACAGAAACGGTCGAGTGACCGAAAGCCTTAGAATTGAGTTAAGGCATGAACGCCGTGTGTTGGGATTCATTCCAAATGGGGGAGACTGTTCTGATTGGATAGAACAAAGTTCTATTAACTGCGGAATTCGAGGACCAATTCATTCCAAGTGGGGGAGACATGTAGCATCCCCATCCCGCAGTCTGGACTGGATCAGTCCAAGGCCGGACTGATCAGATGGGACAGACATGTTGGACATGTAATCTGGATAGTACTGTTCAGGTTAAGACGATATTGTCTGTCCGAACATAGCAGTCAAGCTTGTCGGACTAAGCTGGAACGATTCAGACGAGGCAGCTGGACTTGTCATCTGAGATCAGTTAGTCAATGTGTAGACTGACTGGTATACGTTGTGATGGGAACATATACTGAGCTGAACATTAACTGATTAGCTAAGGAGAATGGCGGGATCAGTTACTGGAACGGTTACAAAGTAGTTACCGGAACAGTTACATGACGGTTCCAGGTAGTTACTGGACTGCTTAACTGACTGGGACGGTGTATGAACAATTGAGTTCTGGAACCGCTAAGGCAGTTAAAAAGCAGTTGGAACTGATGGGAGTTACTGGGAAACCATCAAAGACGGTTATGGACTGATAAGAAACTGTCCGAGAGCGGTTACTGATGGGTTTGGGGCGCAAAAGCAGTTATGGGACGGTTATGGACGGTTAAGGCCGAGAAGTAACCGCCCAAACTCCCTTTTAATGAAAAATCCCGCGGAATAGAAAGGGGATCTCGTTTCTACACAGGTCTGGACAGAAAACACAGAGAAAGGGAGAGAAAAAGAGAGAAATGCCGAGAGGGAGAGATCAGATCGGAACCTGAAGAGAGATGGCCGGAAGTCCTATTCGCCTAGGATATTGTGGCCGTAATGATGTTCTGATTCATGTCTGGTTCTGATGCGAGTTCTCGACAGATCAAGACTGATAGGCGCTTAGTCGGCGGTTATTACTGCATGGGATCGAGGCGGAGTGAACGGCAACAGTAGTTGGTGCAGTCTGCGGTCTTATCGATCATTACCGCATACTGTGTACAGGATCGAGTGGGATTGATGGGTAGACAGGCGGTTTATGAACTGATCGGTGGGTTGGTGCGTCTGTGGGTGGTTCTTAACACCCATTGGAGCGCGAGTGTGTTCTAGATGCGATGGCTTACGTTATCGGTCTGTTCTGATGATCTGTTGGAAGGATCAGATGCATACATCTGATCGTGGATACTGAGCGTGGGACGGTCAGATCCTAGGAAGGATGCGGATCTGATGTGAACGGTTTGAGTGGTTGATGGATGTGATCCGGTCTTGTGATGTACGGGACATGATAGACTGATGAGCAGGATGGCCGTGAGGAGTACTGACTGGATAGTGGACTGTAGAGCTGAGTATGTGCTGACTGATCTAGGAGTGATCAATGACTGGTTCTGAGACGCTGAGCATGGCTAGCATACTGATTCTTTTGGATGGCTGGTTGGAGACCAAGCCGTCTCTCTTTGTTCTTGGTCACGTGGGGATGGTTGGCTGAGTGACTAAGGAACAAGGGGATTCGGTTAAGTATTTGACCGATCTGACTGGATAATGGAACGAAAGGAGAGCAGTGTTGGATCTTACGGATGGATGAGTGGCCAAGCCAAGTTCGAATTAACACCAAGGCAGTAAGGTATATGTTTAATTATACTGCAATTAATAGTGATTTGCTAGGATGCTGGTTAGGGTTTAGAGCTAGGAATCTCGCCGACGTAGCGACCGAGCTCGAGCCGAAGCTCAGTCGCTAGCTCGGTCGCTACGTAGCGACCGAGCTCTTCCGAAACGTCGATACGACATTAGTCCATGCATTCTCATCTACCCTTCGATGCTATCTCCTGAAGACCGTAGCGAACCCATTTCACGTTCCCCGCCATTCTAAGTTATCGATCAAATTTTACCGTAAAAACCGCGGAAAGTTTGTTCTTTATCGAAAGAAGCCATAATAAGCGCTTCGAGTCAGAAGACGGCCCAAAGGGACCTAAGACATGACTCGAGGCCCAACTTATGATTTCTTAACCAACAGCCCGTAAGCCGCACGACGGTTTACGCTTGGTTCGCAAGGAAAGATAAATGTCAAGCTTCCGCGGATAAATACGAAATTTTGAAGATAATTACGAAGATCGGAAAAAATGGAATATCTCCATTTTTATGCTATGGTAGCTTAAGGAATATCTCCATTTTTATGCTATGGTAGCTTAAGGGAATATCTCCATTTTTATGCTATGGTAGCTTAAGGGCAGAAGAGGAAACGCGTAAACCGACCTAGGAGCCAGTATATAAGGAGTTCTAGGCGAGAGGCATGGGGAGGACTTTTTCAGAGAAAACTTAGCGCTTAGAGCGATTTAGGCATATTTCCGTTTTTGTTATTCGAGCTGCGACTCAACTAGGTTTTTGCCGTCTTAGGGTTTAGAGCTAGGAATCTCGCCGACAGCTCTCGTAGCCCAGGCTCTTACCTTGTTGCAACGGTCAAACGCGAATTCAGAATAAGATCTACTTTGCTCTCTTTTCGATTTCTTATACTTTATCGTTGTCATTATTGTGTTCTGATTGCTTGGCGTGTGGTATTAGCAGATATTTGGGACCTCTGAGAAATTAGGGTTTTCCTAGTTTCCTTATTTAAACGGAAATCGACAGTGCGAATTTCGGTTCCCATAGTTTGGCGCTAGAAGGAGGGGGGGGGGTACGGATCAATCTAACTCTCAACCACATCACGCTCAACCAGACATGTCAACTGACGACGCAGATAACGTGCAGACTCCTCTTAACGGAAGCAGTGGCACTGACCTCCACACTCCCGTAGCAGACGTATCCGCGGCCAACGCACTAGCCAACGCCGCGGCGCTCGAGGAGTTTAAAAAGATGTTCGCCACCTACGATAAAAGGTTGTAAGAACAGGATAAGCTCGTGAGCACCTTGACCAGACAAGTTGAAACTTTAACGGCAAGGACTCGAGCAATCCGCCCCCGCGGAACCACTAAAGTCCGCGGGAAAAGACTCGACTTCGCAACCCCACTCGACAGGCCTGGAGCCGCGCAGGAACGACCTTCGGGTCAAAACCCTAGCGAGAAATCTCCCATCGAAAAGGGAAACCCTGAAAGCCCTCCGCCTCCCGCGAAGGCTTCGGAGGACAACAGAGTCGAGCAAGTCGACCTGGATCCTAGCGATGTCTCCAACGATACTGATGAGGACGTCGACAGACATCCAAGGAGGACCAGAAGCCGATTCGCTCGGGAAAGCTCTCCGTTCGACAAACCAATGACAGAAGAGGAGGAAATCCTCTATTGGAACAAACAAGAAGAGCTGGCTGAAAAGCAAACCGTGCTCACTCGTAGTAAACGCTGACAAGCACGGAATTCTGCTGGCGAGACGTTGGATATCCGCGATCTTCGCGACTATATCACCAAGTCTGCGGCAGAAGTAATAGCCGTAAAATCCCAAATCCATCACGCTACCAGCGCGGCCCCCGAGATCGACAGGCTGCTGGAAGGGGCTCGGAAGACCCCTTTCACCACTCGCATCTCAGATATGAGGGTATCCGATCCAGGAAAAATCAAAGTACCGAAGTATGATGGTACAACCGATCCGAGAGCGCACCTTCAGGCTTTCCACATCACGATGGGAAGAGCGAGGCTGAAGGAAGGCGAAAGAGACGCCGGCTACTGCCGCCTGTTCGTCGAGAATCTAGAAGGAGCAGCCCTCGAATGGTTCGTACGCCTTAAGCGAAACTCTATCGGAAGTTTTCGATAGCTCGCATCGGAATTTCTCAAGCAATACTCTATGTTCATAGATAGAGAAACTTCCGATGTCGATCTCTGGAGTCTGTCCCAGAGGGAAGACGAACCCCTCCGCGAGTTCATCAGCCGATTAAAGTTGGTAATGTCTAGGGTCAGCGGGATAAGCGACAAGGTGGCCATCGATGCGCTCAGAAAGGCGCTCTGGTACAAGTCGAAATTCAGAAAATGGATATCCCTCGACAAACCGCGGACGATCCAGGACGCCCTCCACAAGGCGACGGACTACATCATGATCGATGAAGAAACGAAAGTCTTATCGCAAAAACATAAGTCAGCGAGACCATCCTCGAAAGATGTAGATCCAAATACGAAGAAGAAGAACCCTCGTAACGACAAGTACATCCATCACGAGGGGGAAGATCTCCAAGGAGCGCACAATTACGCGATCGGCTCGGACCAGGGCCGAACCACGGGTAATACATGGACTCGCAATCAAGGATATAATGAAAACACCTTCTGCGAGTTCCACCAGTCCCGAGGACACTCCACGACTAACTGCAAAGTCTTGGGAGCAAGGCTGGCCGCGAAGCTACTAGCTGGAGAGCTCTCGGAAGTGACCAGCGTGTAAGATCTCATCCTGGAAACCGATCGCCCCTCGAAGCCGGACAGAAATCATCCCGCAGAGAGATCTCCTCAAAGAAATCAATCTGGGGATAAACGCGGCAGGAGGCCAGACAACAAGGGGAACGATAACAATCGTCGAAGGGTCAACATGATCATCGAAGGATCGCAATTCTGCAATGATACGATTTCGGCCATCAAGGCTTACCAGCGGAAGGCGGAGTCGAGTGCAAACTGGCCTACATGGTCTCCTACCCGAGATGATCAGAATTGCTCAATCACCTTCACGAAGGAGGAAGCCGGCGGGATCGATCAACCTCACTGCGATCTGCTCGTCACAGACCTCGTCATACGAGATCTGGAAGTCGGAAGAGTACTCATTGACACGGGAAGCACGGTCAGTGTAATCTTCCACGACACTCTCAATTGGATGAGCATCAAACTTGGAAAAGTAACTCTGTCGCATCCCCGATCCTGAATAGGATCGTTGGGACGGCCATGGATCGAGGAAACGTACTAGCCAGTCTTAAGACATGAAGGCAAGCGTTCCATGGCCAAGAAAGAAGGTTAAGAACATAAGGAAACTTAGACTTAACCTTGTAAGAGCAAAGAGACAGCTAGGACGAGCAAGACAGTAGCTGGAAGAAGTTTGCGAGAAGCTCGACCAGCTCATCAGAGCTAGGTCAAGTTCACTCCCGCTCAACCACTACTAAGTCAGCTCCACTAGCTGGACTACTAGCTCACTCAGCTGAAGCAGCTGGGAGTCAGCTCATCTCAGCTAGACAGATTGTTCGGGTTTCGGGCCGATGGACCGAGTCCGGGTCAGTGGTGGGCTGTGAAGTCCAGCCATGAGGCCATGGACTGTTGGGTCTTTGGACAAAGCCGTGGGCTAAGTCTAGGAGGCTTGGGGCGTGGGTTGGGCTTGTGACCGACCCCAAACCCAATCAGAAAGGGGCGATGGGATGCAAGTGGCCAAAAGGGCACAACCCTTGGCCGATGGTGCCCATCCGCTAACAAGTCATGCCTGTTCGTGGGGCAAGACTTACCCCCTCGTTTTCTATAAATATGGGGGCCCTCCTGTTGATTTCAGTATCCAATTCCAGAGTAAAATATTCAGAGAAAAACGTAGAGGGAGAGAAAGAGAGAGAGAGAGAGTTCCGGCCAAGGAAAGGCCGAGTTTAGGGTGGTTAGGTTTCCGGCGACTCTGATCGTTTGTGAAGCAACCTCCGACCAAGATGGGAGATCAAGAAAAGGAGAAGAACGTGGAGGACCCAGAGGTGGTTCAGAAGGTATGTGATGGGCCGTGGCTCCATCAGACCGAACGGACGGTCCATGCGATCGCACCGCGGCTCTGTCGGTTCCTAAGTCCCATCCGGCTTCTCTTACTTGTTCTATCGGATCTCTTTCTGTTCTTTCTGTTTACACACGAAGGGTTGTGTTGGTTCAGTCGAAGGGACACGTCCCTAGGACGTGGCCATTCATAACTAAACCGCTAGCCTTGACACGGGTCGGCTGTGCGGATGGTTCGAATCGCACCATGGACTGGGCGGTTGGGATAAACGGTTGGACATGTCCCAAATGGCACGAGTTGCCAAAGGTCACGAGTTACCAAAGGTTGTGAGTTACCAAAGGTCATGAGTTACCAAAGGTTGTGAGTTACCAAAGGGTGTATGTAACCAAAGGGTACAAGTTGCCAAGGGTTACGAACATCAAGAGGTACGAGGACCAAGAGGTACGAGGATCTAGAGGTACGAGGACCAAGAGGTACCAAGGACCGAAGGGGTGCATGTTCCAAACGGTGTCTATTGAGACAGGTTGTATCCGATCCTTATGGATCAGTCTATGACTTATCAAGTCAAGACATGATTCACGGTCTGTCTAAGCCAAGCAAGAGTCGCATGGTCCGATCGGTTGCTAAGCCTACCGGTTTGGGCTTGAGGCTTACTCGGCCATTTGGATCCAGGCCCAAGGCCGGATCAGGTAAGGAAGTAAGTGGGGCCATTGAGCCGGACTTCATGGACCAGTCGTACCTAGATTCTATCCGGTTAGACGGATTGGTCTTTGGGGACGATCCGGACCTGTTCGTGTGTTCTGCTTATCTATTCTGGACCGTCTATCTGATTCTAAGTCAAGGGGTGGTTGGTTGAATGACTTAGGATACGGTAGATGGGTTCATATCTTTTTATTATTATATTGTCTGAGGTTTATCTATGTTCTAGGAACCAAGCCAAGCATTGTAGAATCGTCTAGTTCTACTCTCGGTTATAATTAATGCTTATCTGGTTGTGGTTTCAGGAACTAAGGATGGTTCTGGTCAAGCCAAGGAGCCGTGAAGGCTCGATCAGTAAGAGGCTGTGTAACGTGTGGTTAGATGATGCTAGGGATGAACTAGTGATTGTCTATGAAACTGTTAAGAAGTTGTGTATTGGATCTCATGTTTCTGAGTAATACAATTTATACACATTTATATTCCGCTGTGCTATATATGTTCGTTTGTTTATGAACCTCATATTCGTATATGACTTAGTAAATAAAGGCTTAAGATGAATCAAACAAGCAACGAAATTAATAAGTAAGCATTCATATCCAGTTGGGTCGAGAGACCAGGAACGGGTCTTACAAACTCCAACGCCGAAACCGCTCACAGGCTTTTCAGGCGAAGTATCGATGACCCTCGGGTCGATTCAACTACCAGTCATGGCCAAGGAGATCACAAAAAACGTCAAATTTGCGGTAGTCGATCATCCTGCCATCTACAACGTGATCATGGGAACCCCATGGCTCAACGCCATGCAAGCCGTTCCATCGACGTACCACCTGGGTGTCAAATTCCCGACCCCAAACAGAGTCGCAGCTATCTGGGGATGTCAGAAACAGTCGCGACTGTGCTTCCTCGCGGAGCACAAGTTAAGGCAGATGATGACCTCTGCAACGGCAAATCACAAACGCACGAAGATAGATAAATCTTCGACCAAAAACGTATCAATATAAGATGATTTAACATCGTCTGCTGACGCAAATGCTTCGGGTGTCGAAACTCAGCACGAGTCCGAAGCCGCCACTACAACTCAACCGGAACATCCGGAAGAGAACGCTGACCCGGCCACGGTCATCACGATCAAGGCGGTCAGCACGGCGACAATCGCCGAGTAAAAACGCTCGCGGCATAAATAGAACTACGAGATGGCTTGATCTTCGAAAGAGGTACGTAGGCAGCTCGTCGAAAGACGAGTTCAGCTATCCCCCTCTCTAAAAAGGGGGGGGGGGGAGTGGGTGCGTATACTCGTATACTCCCACATAGGAAAATATGCGTTATTGTAATCGAGTTTTTAGAGATTTCGAAAATTTTTACTACAATATGCGTCGCTCCTTTTTAAGACACTTTCGCTTCAATTAACGCAAAAGTCTTAGAACACGCTTAGAAAATCTACAAACGTTAATACTGTTGTCAGCAGCCTCGTACGGCCAAAAATCGCAAAACAATCTCTCTTCAGCACTGAACATATACATATAGTCTTCGAAATAACTGCGAGACGTCGCCAAGCTAAAAGTTGAGACATACGAACAAATTGTCTGAACGCGACCACAAAAACCTTACACTCCATTCATCGATTGGCCCCGACGAACACATCAGCCGTCTTAAGCAAACACAACTTGATCACTCTTTTGATCTTCGAACGTCCAACACAAGGACGTAAGCGCGCTACAAAAAAAATCTGAAATTTTGGTCTAGCACTTCCAGTTGGCTTAAAAATTGTCTCTGAAAAGTTGCTCGATTCATGCCTTACAAGTCATATAAGCCGAGAACCTATTGCGGATTTTAAATCGGTACGAATCAGGTAGAAATCGCAACAGAAAAATCGATAGCCGGCTAGTCACCGCACAAACCTTAAAACCAAGAGTAAACCTAGGTCTTGCCCTAAACCCATCGCATTGGTCTCAGAAATCTCAAGACAAGATATCTAAACGATACGAGATCCTAACACATGTCTCTCCGTTCATATCTTGACGTTTCCGAAAGTCCGTAAGAATAAATAATTTTTACGAAAAAACTCACGAACAAACTAACAGATTGAACATCTCAACGAAGTTAAACATGAGAAGACAACTCATGTTTACTTCAAACCCACTCGAAACAAAGTAACTCAAACAAACATCCATTATATAAACCACATAGCGGTAGGGGTTCAAAGCCACCAACGGCCAGTCCCGATAAAAATATAAACGGCCAAAACAGGCCCATACAAAGTTCGAAGGCCACACTCGGCCGGACATATATGAACAAAGGCCACACTTGGCCGCAAATTACTAGATAAGGAAAAAACTTCTTCCCGTCAAACACTCACAGATCAAAGTTAAAATTCCCGGACAAGGAAGCTCCGAATGCATCCGCGGGATAGTTCACTTCCTCATCGTCGCCGGCAAAATCAGTCGTGGTTTCTACGGTATCAGGAGAAACATGGATGGGATCCCAGAATCCCTGAATCTTCCCATCGATCGGAGAAATGAGCGTCTCAGCGTGAGCATGATCCTTCATGCCACCCTTCATTAACTCCATCTCCCTCTCGAAAACGTAGTCATCCGCCCGCGTCTTCCAAAGGCTCCCAACTAAGCCGCGACACTCGCGGAAGTCACCCAGCGAGTTGAAAGCGTCCTTGAGGTTCCCGTACTCAACCTGGAATTGAGAGGCGCGAGTCTTCATCACCTCGACAACTTCCCTCTTGCCCTTTCGTTCCGCCCTACGAACAGCCCTGGCATGATCATGAGCGAGTTGAGCATCTCGCGCCAACATCTCGTCTCGCATGCGAGCAAGATCCTTTTCCACCTTCTCCGCTTTAAAGCGATAGAACATGGCCTTTCTATGGCTCACCTCAATGGCCGATCCAAGCAAGTTCAAGCCCTGTAAAACCGATTGACACGTTATAAGCAAAAAAAAAAATATAATAACGATCGTCAAAATTATTAAAGCTTATACCCCGTTGATGATACCAGATCCTTCCGCAACGACTTTCGGCCTCCCCGTCTCGTTCGTGGCCGGAGGAGCATCGAAGCCCGACGGAAGACCAGCGAAGAAATCATTGAAGTCCGGAATAGGGACCTCGCTCGTACCGCTTCCATCGCCGAAAGCAAGGTCTGGATCCCATCCTGGAAGCATGCAATCGTCCACCGAAAACTCCAGGTCACCAAGGTCAATATCTTTCCCCTTCGAAGAATTCAGCCCCATCGCAATCGTGGGAGCAGCGTTGGGACCTTGGTCATCAGGCTCGGAATCACTCCTTGTTTCTCCGCCCAAAGCAAGACTAGGATGCACAAACCTCAGCGCCTTTCGAACTCTCTTCAGCGTAAAAGAAGTCTAGAAAAAAGGACCGTTCTTGAGCAGATCCCTCACCGCAATAATGTCATCAGGAAACGGAGCAAGAGGATTGATGAAGGGACGATCGTTCGGCAACCTCCAGAACAATGGGATACAACTTTCCTCAACAGACGCGGCGTCTACACGAACGAAGGAGAAAAACTTCTTCCACGAGTTGAAGTTTGAAGTAAACCCCTTTACCACTGACATGAAGTTCCGAGGAACCAGCCTGTACGTGTCCGTATCCTTGATGATCTGGAACCAAAGAAGCGCTTCGAAGTGATCGACGGTAAGGGAGAGACCATGCTCGTAACTCAGGATCAGGACTCCAATGAGGTGCTGGATGCCAAGAGGATTCAGTTGGCTTATCGCCACCCCGAAACGATCCAACACACGGACGATAATTTCGGGAATCAGGAACCACAAATGACAACGCACTACGAATGCTTCGTAACAAGTAAAGTAACCCTCCGGGGGACTACTAGCGCGCTCTCCTTGACGAGGAACCCTGAACTCCACCGCGTCCGAAATATGGTAGAACGAACGCATGACCTCGAGGAATTCGCTAGTACTCCTACTTGGTGCACCTTCCTGCACCAGGCGATGGTTCATGACCGGAAACGATTTTTCTTTGGGAGGCGTGATCGAACCATAACACGCCACCCACCATGTCTCGTTCTCGGCCGGGTCTACCGAATGAAGTACGAATTCCATCTTTGGTACACGAAGCTCTTCAGAAACGTTCGCGGGCAAGGACCCTTTCTTCGAACTCCTCTTCTTACTCGACATCTCGTGTTTTTATTTTTTTTTTTATGAAGAAGGAAATGATAGAGAGAAAGGGAAAGAAGAAAGAATTTTCCAAGAAACCTCTCTATGAGAATGAGTAAGTGTAAAGATTGTGAAGAAATTACCCCCCTTCATGTAGGCATGAGAAATTACTATTTACTTGCGGATTTTCAGACACGAACTTCGCCCAAATACACCAATCTCGTATGAACTCGCCATACCGCACGTTGGGATCTCACTAGAAATCCACGATCCTAACAAGCTGGGGGGCTAACTGTTGGGGTCAAAAACGGTTACGACGAAGTTAACGTCAGAATCCCCGAAGAAGAAAACGGAAAACCTTCTTCGACAAATACTTTTTCGAAATAGATTCTTCCTTACGAAAAGCTTTGCGGAGGAAAGCTGAGACATCGGACAAGATCTCGAAAAGGGTCGCTATGCAGCGACCAAACGCGTGTTCCGCTCGGTCGCTACGAAGCGACCGAGCTCAAGCCAAAGCTCGGTCGCTACGCAGCGACCGAACGCGTGTTCCGCTCGGTCGCTATGCAGCGACCGAACGCGTGTTCCGCTCGGTCGCTATGCAGCGACCGAGCTCGAGCCAAAGCTCGGTTGCTACGTAGCGACCAAGCGTCCATTCCGCTCGGTCGCTACGTAGCGACCGAGCTCGAGCCAAGCTCAGTCGCTACGTAGCGACCGAGCTCCAGCCGAAGCTCGGTCGCTACGCAGCGACCGAGCGTTCGTTCCGCTCGGTCGCTACGTAGCGACCGAGCTTCAGCTCGAGCAAATATCCGGGACCTATGGGAAAATTAGGATTTTCCTAGTTTCCTTATTTAAACGGAAATCGACAGTGCGAATTTCGATTCCCACAGCAGTAAGGTATATGTTTAATTATACTGCGATTAATAGTGATTTCCTAGGATGATGGTTAGGCTTAGCGAACACTAGGTACTGAACTGAATCTCATAGAGGAAAAACTGGAATAAAATCCTAAGTTAGGGAAAAATCGGGTAGGGACCATGTTCGATCGGAGAAAGCGAACTGGGGTCGTACTGGCGGTAAGGAAAACCAGATCGGGGCCTTTCACTACCCTTGGGTTTTCTTCTTTACATCATAATTTAAATTAAATCATTATAATTTGGTATTTGAATATATATGTTATATATGTTTTGACTGATTATAAAATATAAATCATTAATCAAATTTAACTTTTTGTATTGAGAAAACTATAAATAATAAGTGAGCCTTATTTACAATTCAAATATTCTTTATTTTATTTTTTTAGGGTTTTAGGAAAACTCTAAGATTCATTTAAATTAAATAAGAATAATTTAAACTGTTTCTGGCTATTAAATATGTTGTAAATATGTATTTAATCCATCTATATTAAAATAAAATTATTTGTCATAAAAAAACACAGAAAGTAGAAATTAAATGGTTTGAATCATTGTCAGCCAGAACCCCCTATTTGGAGCTCATTATGCGATTTTTTTTAAAAAATATTAGGTGCACATAAACTAAAAAGGGATTACAGATGGATTGATTACCCTTCAGGCTCTTTCGATAAGTCAGTGTCCACATATTAATGCCAGTCAGTGTTGCAACGCGAATCTGCTGCTACTTCTCTCCAGTGCATGTCAGTTTTGTCAAGTTCTTCCTTGATTGACATTGAAGAAATCTGGTAACATAGAAGTAACCGTTTTGTATAGTCACCTTTTTAAATATACCTAGACAGTGGCCATTTCGAACATAACATCAGAATATATAATCAAGGAGGACTTTTCTGAATGTCATATATCGGAATATTTACAAAAGAAAAAGATCGACAATTATTGTTTGTAAAATAGAATAAAATGTAGATGCAATCTTGAAAAAGAATGGAGACCTTTCAATAGAGTGTTAAAATTCTCGGCTGATTCTTCTTGAGGAAGTTTCAAAATGGGCATCACTGGCTCAGGCTGGCATGCAAGAATTTATTGATACCGAGATGGAGATAAAGATGGATCTTGAGTAAGTTTAAGTTATCCTTTAAAAGGTGGGCAAAGGGATGCGTGAATCCCTTCCAAAGCAGCATCTGCAGGAAAAGAAGACTTGGCCAAAATAAGTTTTTCAACATTCTCAGCTTGCATAAGGTCTAAAACCCATTCAAAACACACATGAAGTCTAAACTCTCCTGGAACATGCACCGCATATCCAACCAGAATGTAAAAGAAGATTCAGAATCTATAGGCTATAGCCAAAGCTCACCGATAAACTCTTAAACACATCAAATAACCAAGACATCTGTAATACAAAGATGGAGGTAAAACTTACTGAACGAATCTTCAGTTTCTGACCTGGTTCCACTAATATTTCTCCAACATCAACACATGTCCTCAAAACACAATACAAACAAATTTTGCTACTGTGACACTGGAGGTCAATTACATATGCTCTTCTGTATGACCAAGGCGCCAACATGGACACGACTAAAATCTAATAAGCAGTCACACTTCAATTACCAAACACTGAGATAATCAAGCAAAGCAGGAGAGTGTAAGCGTCAAAGAAAATTTGACAACTTTCCAATATTTACCTCGTGAACACCATTGCCTTTTGAATCACCAACAACTCCATATTCTACGAAATGACTCTTTAGCCACCATGAATCTGAATCCAAAACCTTAAGACAATCACTCGCCTTCTTGCTCCATTTTTTAGCAGAAAGAATGACTCAGCAAGCAATTTCCGCAGCCTTATCTCCTAACAAACTCATGGAACCAGGTCAGTCACTCAAGATTCCTTCAATACTTCAATGTCCATCTTTCTATTTCCGATTATTTTGGTTATATATGGATTTAGTTGTCTTAGTTTTTGTTATGAAATGTAAAAGTAAAGCACCTTTCATAAAAGTACTAAAACAAAGGTGTAGAAAAGCACATTACTTGCTCATTATTGGTATGCTTCCTCACTATACACGAATTGTTCCAACAAGGAATATAACCCTTGTCTGTTAGTTATGAAACATCCACTGCCCATGAGCCATGGCTTCACATATGAAACTCAATCGAAGCAATTTATTAGTAACTGTTGTATAAAATCCTCTCTCCTTATTGACTATTTTCAAAGCATGAAAAATAATATGGAAACTCAGTAACTTTATTTTTCCCAGGAAGGAAGATCAGCCAAGCAAATAAAAAAGGAAGCAACATGGATTTTGTGATGTTAAAAAATTACCAGTATATGCGGCTCCTTTGGGTCAAATTATTCAACATAAACAATCTATGTTAATTCTCCAGACTTGTCATTAGCTCTTGCAATTTCAGCAGTGGTGCCTGTCACATGGCTCTTAGATTTAGAAAGGTGTGTGAGTGGTAAACAAAAACATAGAATAAATGAGAGGAGAACGGCATACCTCTCGAAATGTTGTTTCAATCTCTACCTCTTTCCACAATGAAACTGAAAAGAGAAAAACTAAATGAAAGGGACAATTTCATATTATTAGATTCCAATATGAGATGAGTAATCTAAGTTCCATTTACCTTTTTGGTTTCGGCAAACAAACTATGCAATTATAGTTCAGTCAGCTCTTACTCCCTCATTCATGGCCATTAATGTAGCTTCGAGTAGGTTTTGATTTAGGGTGATTTAGGTTTAGACGTAGATCTTTATATAGGAAACTGATCAATGGGAGGTGGAAAAAAACATTCAAAAGAAAGGTTTTAAGATCATCATTGATTAAGAAAGTTACACAAAAGAAAATTCAGACATCAAAGAAGATGAAGTGGAAGAGTCAGGGGAGAAACTGAGGCGTGAAACAATACATATTTTTTTGTCCTTTTTCTACACGGGCTTGGATGGGCCTATTTGATAATTTTCAAAGAACCCATACGAAAATCCATTATATTTCAGTCATGGTGATGTGGCAATATCATACCCACTCATTGGATGATTTTTCCATCTGACGTGGACAGTCTATCTGAGGCTCTTATTCCCCTTTTATTACTTGTTTGATGACTTATATTTTTTGAAAATTATTAAATTTTTTTTCGGGTCTAAATTGCCCTTGCACATAGTTATAACCAAAAAATTTACCAAAATGCCCTTATTATTTAATCGACGGCATATTTGTTTAAAAACAAATATATCGAGTAATAAGTCTGTTTATAAAATCTGTGTAGAAAAAGAAATCTACCGTTAAAGTGGTGTCAGAATTTTTTAAAAACACCATATTTGTTCACACGGCAGAGTTAATTGTCCGATTTGATTAGAAAACAAAATTTTAAGAATATGCTGTCGAATAAGGTAGCAGATTTGTTATAAATGGTAGATTCATGTGTCAACATATTTTCTTCTAGATCGATTTATTTTTTTGTGTTCGACTTATTCTCTTACAGCAGATTTATATATCCAATTTAAAAGTGGTGGCAGACTTTTTGTTTATGTGGTGGCAGTCTGACAGACTTTTTGTTTATCTTGTGTCATATTTATTGCCAAAAATCTGGGTTTGTGTAAGGGAGATTGCCACAAATACCACATTCATAGTACCACTTTTCATGTTTACACTAATCACTTTTTCTCTCACTTTTAATGAAGGGTAAAAGACATTTATACCCCTAGGGTTAACTAATCTAGACGTTTTGATGATTGATAAACGTCTGTTATACACGACAATCCAATATAAAACATCTGTAAAACCTGCATACATTTATCATGCATAAACTAGTAACTTATACATCGATCATTCATAAGTAAAAAAACGAGCAAGTTATACATAAATCATTCATAAGCCAAAACTGTCATGTCCCCGATCCGAGATAGGATCGTCCGGGACGAGCCATGGTGCGAGGGAGACGTGCCAGTCAGGTCATCAGACCTAAAGACAAGCGTATCATGGCTCAATGACACGGTTAAGGGCATCAGGAAACTGAGACTTAACCAGAACATGGTAAAGGCAAGCTCAAGGGAGCTGGACGAGTGTTGCGGTAACTGGGCGAGGCGATGGTCGAGCTCAGACAGCTCGGCTAAGACAGCTCGGGGAAGCTCTGTGGGAACCGAAATTCGCACTTTCGATTTCCGTTTAAATAAGGAAACTAGGAAAACCCTAATTTCCCAGAGGACCCGGATATCTGCTAATTACCACACGTCAAGCAATTAGAACACGAGAATAACAACGATAAGAATGAGAAATCGAAAAAGAGAGCAAAGTAGATTTTATTCCGAATCTGCGTATGAGCGTTTACAACAAGGTATAAGCCTGAACTCGAGAGCTGTCGGTGAGATTCCTAGTTCTAGCAACCCTAAGACGGCTAAACCTAATTGAGTCGCAGCTCGAAATAACAAAAACGGAAAATTGCCTAAATTGCTCTAAGTGCTAAGTTTGCTCTGAAAAGTCCTCTGCCATGCTCCTCGCCTAGGACTCCTTATATACTAGCTCCAAGGTCGGTTTACGCTTTTACTCTTCTGCCCTTAAGCTGTCATAGCATAAAAATGGAGATATTCCATTTTCCCGATCTTCTAATTATCTTCAAAACTTCCGTATTTATCCGCAGAAACTTGACATTTATCCTTCCTTGTGGACCAAGCGTAAACCGTGCTGTGGTTTACGGGCTTTTGGTTAAGAAATCGTAGGATGGGCCTTGAGTCGTGTTTTAGATCCCTTTGGGCCATCTTCCGACTTGACACGTTTACTACGAATTCTTTTTGATAAAGAACGAACTTTCCGCGGTTTCTAATCCGCGAAGTTTGATCGATGAATTTGAATAGCGGAAAAAAGGACTGACCTTGCTACGGTCTTCGGGAGATAGCATTCGAAGGTTTGACGAGAATGCATGGATTGATGTCGTATCGATGTTCGGAAGGGTTCAATCGCTACACAGCGACTGGACTTCGGCTCGAGCCCGGTTGCTACGTAGCAACCAAGCGGGACGAACGCTCTGTCGCTACGTAGCGACCGAGCTTTGGCTCGAGCTCGGTCGTTACGTAGCGACCGAGCGGGACGAGTGCTCGGTCGCTACGTGGCAACTGAGTGGGACGAGCGCTTGGTCGCTACGTAGCGACCGAGCGGGACGAGTGCTCGGTCACTACGTAGCGACCGAGCGGGACGAGTGCTCGGTCACTACATGGCGACCGAGTGGGACGAGCGCTTGGTCGCTACGTAGCGACCGAGCGGGATGATCGCTCGGTCGCTACGTAGTGACCGAGCGGGACGATCGCTCGGTCGCTACGTAGCGACCGAGCGGGACGAGTGCTCGGTCGCTACGTAGCGACCGAGCTTTGGCTCGAGCTCGGTCGCTACATAGCGACCGAGCGGGACGATCGCTACGTAGCGACCGAGCGGGACGATCGCTCGGTCGCTATGTAGCGACCGAGGGGGACGATCGCTCGGTCGCTACGTAGCGACCGAGCGGGATGATCGCTCGGTCGCTATAGCGACCGAGCTTTGGCTCGAGCTCGGTCGCTACGTAGCGACTGAGCGGGACGATCGCTTGGTCGCTACGTAGCAACCGAGCTTCGGCTCGAGCTCGGTCGCTACGTTGCGACCGAGCGGGACGAGCGCTCGGTCGCTACGTAGCGACCGAGCTTTGGCTCGAGCTCGGTCGCTACGTAGCGACCGAGCTGGACGAGCGCTCGGTCGCTACGTAGCGAACGAGCTTTGATTCGAGCTCGGTCGCTTTGTAGCGACCGAGCTTTGGCTCGGACTTGGTTGCTACGCAGCGACCGAACAGCGTGTATGCGTGGTAATTACGCAACGGTCGAGCTTGGTTAGTTTGGTTTGATTCTTCAAGGATACTTCTTCGTAAAAACTTCGTGTTTGGTTATATTTTACGAAAGTTATATCTTCCTTTTTACTATCTCTTTCGGAAATACGATCTCCGAGGATTTTTGGGTGGTAATTCCGTCGTAACCGTTTTTGACCCCAACAGTTAGCCCCCCAGCCCGTTAGGATCAAGCATCGTAGGATCCTAGCGTGCGGTTAGGCATGTTCGGCAGGTTAGGCATGATGGATGGAATTAATATCCGAAAGTCCGAGCTTGAACAGTAAATCCTCATGCTTATAAGAAGGGAGGTAATTTGTTTCATAATTTTTTCACTTTCTTGTCTTTCTCTAAGATCTTTCTTAAGAAAAAATTTTCTTTCTTTCTCTCCATCCTTTTCCTCTGTTTTCTTAGGAGAAGTTTAAAGATGTCGAGCAAGAAAAAGATTGTGAAAAAAGGGTCTTCATCCGCGAGTGCTTACGAAGAGCTCATTGTTCCGAAGATTGAGTTCGTGCCTCACTCGGTACATCCTGCCGAGAACGAGGCATGGTGGGTTGCTCTTTATGGCTCGTTGACCCCTCCCAAGGAGAAGTCGTTCCCGGTCCTGACCCATCGTGGAGTCGAGAAAGGGGATGTAAGCAGGAGTACCGACAAGTTTCTCGCGATCATGCGATCGTTCTACCATATCCCGGATGCTGTGGAGTTCCGGGTTCCTCGCCGTGGGGAATGTGCTAACAGCCCCCCAGAGGGTTACTTCACTTGCTACGAGTCGTTCGTAGTGCGTTGTCGCCTATGGTTCCGAATACCCGAAATTCTCGTCCGAGTGTTGGACCGTTTCGAAGTTACGATAAGCCAGTTGACTCCCCTTGCCATTCAGCATCTTATTGGGATCCTGATCCTAAGCTACGAGCATGGCCTTTCCCTTTCCGTCGATCATTATGAAGCGCTTTTGAGGCTTCAACTTGTCACAGATACGGATAAGCATAGGTTGGTCCCTCGGAAATTTATGTCAGTGGTTAAGAAGTTCATTTCGAACTTCAACTCGTGGAAGAAGTTCTTTTTCTTTGTTCGTATAGACACTGCGTCCGTCGAAGAGAGTTGCATTCCACTGTTCCGGAGGTTGCCGAATGATCGTCCCTTCATCAACCCTCTTGCTCCGTTCCCTGAGGACATCATTGCGGTGAGGGATCTTCTCAGGAACGGTCCCTTCTTCTGGACTTCTTTTACGCCGAAGAGGGTTCGGAAGGCACTGAGATTCGTGCAACCCGGTCCTGCTTTGGCTGCGGACACGGGAAGCGACTCCGAATCTGACGACCAGAATCCCGTCGAAGCTCCAACAGCTGTGCCGGAGTCGAGCTCTCGGAAGGGAAAAGATGTCGATCTTGGCGACATAGAATTTTCGATGGATGACTCTATGCTTCCAGGATGGGATCCGAACCTTGCTTACGGCGATGGGAGTGGTTCGAGCGAGGTCCCTATTCCGGATTTCGATGATTTCTTTTCTGATCTGCCACCGGGTTTTGATGCTCCTCCTCCTACGAAAGAATCGGCGAGGCCGAGAGTCGTTGCGGAAGGATCTCGCATCATCAATGGGGTTAATTTTTTGAGAATTTTTTGGTGATTGTCCTATGTATATATATATTTATAACATGTCAATCGATTTTGCAGGGCCTGAGCTTGCTGGGCTCGGCCATTGAGGCGGGCCATAGAGAAGCCATGGTCTACCGCTTCAAAGCGGAGAAAGCGGAGCGGGATCTCGCTCGCGTGCAAGGCGAGATGTTGGAGCGAGAGGCGCAACTTACTCGTGATCATGCGCGGGCCATCCGCAAAGCGGAAAGGAAAGGCAAGAGGGAAATCGTCGAGGTGATGAAGACTCGTGCCTCTCAATTCCAGGTTGAGTATGGGAACCTCAAGAATGCCTTTACCTTGGTGGGTGACTTTCGTGAGTGCCGCGGTTCGGTCGGAAGTCTTTGGAGGACGCGAGCCGATGACTATGCGTTTGAGGAGGAAATGAGCTTGATGAAGAGTGGGATGAATGAACGTGCCCACGCTGAGGCGCTTATCCCTCCGATCGACGAGCGGATTCAAGGGTTCTGGGATTCCATCCCGGTTTCCCCTGATACCGAGGAGGTTTCGACTGGGTTTCCCGATGATGGCGAGGAAGTGGATCGTCCCGCGGATGCGTTCGGTGCTTCGTTGTCCGGGGACTTTGACTTTGGATTATGAGAGGTGGAATAGTTATCGAAAGAGAGATGCTCGTCTTTCTGTTTCATGTTTATGGCCGATTGTGGCCGAGAGATTTGTACGGGCCTGTTTTGGCCGTTTTTATCGTTTATCGGGATTGGCCGTTGGTGGCTTTGAATCCCCTTACCGCTTTACGCGGTTATTTATATGATGAATGTTTTTGTTTTCGAGTTTTCCTGAGTAGGTTTGAAGTAAATATGAGTTGTCGTCTCATATTTAATTCCGATGAGACGTTCAATCTGTTGGTTCGTTCGTGATTTTCGTAAAAATTATTTATCTTTACGATTTTCGAGAACATTGAGATACGAACGGAGAGACATGGTTTAGGATCTCGTATCTTTTAGATATCATGCCTTGAGATGTTTGAGACCAGAGCGTTGGGTTTAGGGCAAGACCTAGGTTTACTTTCGGTTAAGGTTTATGCGGTGACTAGCCGGCTATCGTTTTTCCTGTTGCGATTTCTTCCTGATTCGCACCGATTTAAAGTCCGCGATATGTTCTCGGCTTATATGACTTGTATGGTACGAATCGAGCATCTTCTCAGAATTAACTGGAAGTGCTAAACCAAAATTTCGGATTTTTGTTGTAGCGCGCTTTTGTCCTTGTGCTGGACGTTTTTAAAGATCAAAAGAGTGATCGAATTGCGTTTGTTTAAGACGGCTGGCGTGTTCGTCGGGGCCAATCGACGAACGGGGTGTAAGGTTTTGGTGGTCGCGTTCGGACAATTTGTTCGTATTATCTTCGAATTTTAACTTTGCGACGTCTCGCAGTTGTTTCGAGGATTATACGTGTATCTTTGTGCGTTTGAAGGATGATGATTTTTTTACGATTTTTGGGCCGGATGAGGCTGCAGACAAGAGTCTTAATGTTTCCAGGCGTGTCCTGAAAAATTTTTGTGTTTAACTGAAGCGTAAACGTTTTCCGATAAAAAGGACAACGTATATTGTAGTAAAAGTTTTTGAAGTTTCTTAAAAACTCGATTACAATAATGGCGATTTTTTAAGTGGGAGTATACGAGT
The DNA here is from genome assembly GCF_020379485.1 of Brassica napus. Taxonomy (NCBI): domain Eukaryota; kingdom Viridiplantae; phylum Streptophyta; class Magnoliopsida; order Brassicales; family Brassicaceae; genus Brassica; species Brassica napus. Next base: position 75,715 of record NC_063450.1, on the reverse strand, counting down.
ATACGCACCCACTCCCCCCCTTTTTAGAGAGGGGGATAGCTGAACTCGTCTTTTGACGAGCTGCCTACGTACCCCTTTCGAGGATCAAGCCATCTCGTAGTTCTGTTTCATGCCGCGAGTGTTCTTACTCGGCGGTAGATGTCGCGATGTCCGCCTTGACCTTGTCGATCGTGGCTGGGTCAACGCTATTTTCCGGATGTTCCGGTTGAGTTGTAGCGTGGGCTTCAGACTTGTGTCGAGCTTCGACGTCCGATGCGTTTGCGTTGGTAGACGTTTTTAATTCGTTTTTTCCCGGGGTGCTTTTGGCCGAAGATTGGTCTATCTTCGTGCGCTTGCCGTTTACAGCTGCAGAAGTCGTGATTTGCCTTAACTTGTGCTCTGCGAGGAAGCATAGCCGCGACTGTTTTTGGCACCCCCAGATGGCCGCGACTCCGCTTGGGGTTGGGAATTTGAGACCCAGGTGGAAGGTTGACGGAACTGCCTGCATGGCGTTGAGCCATGGGGTTCCCATGATCACGTTGTAGATAGCGGGATGATCGACCACCGCGAACTCGACGATTTTCGTGATCTCCTTGGCCATGACTGGCAATTGGATCGATCCAAGAGTCATCGATACTTCGCCTGAAAAACCCGTGAGTGGTTTTGGCGTCGGAATTACTTCTCCGAGTTCGATGCTCATCCGTTTGAGAGTGTCGCGGAAGATTACGTTGACCGTGCTTCCCGTGTCGACGAGTACCCTTCCGACTTCTAAGTCTCGTATAACGAGATCTATGACGAGCGGGTCGCAGTGAGGTTGATCGATGCCGCCGGCCTCTTCCTTTGTGAAGGTGATCGAGCAATTTTGGCCATCTCGGGGAGGAGACCATGTAGACCAATTTGCGCTCGACTCCGCCTTCCGTTGGTAAGCCTTGATGGCCGACACAGTGTCGCCGCAGTATTGTGATCCTCCGATGATCATATTGACTCTGCGGCGATTGTTATCGTTCCCTTTGTCGTCTGGCCTCCTGCCGCGTTTATCCCCAGGCTGGTTTTGTTGAGGGGATTTTTCAGCGGACGGATTTCTGTCCGTCTTTGGAGGGCGATCAGAATCGAGGATCAGATCCTTGACGCTAGTTACTTCCGAGAGCTCTCCAGCGAGTAGCTTCGCGGCCAGTCTTGCTCCCAAGACTTTGCAGTTGGTTGTGGAATGTCCTCGGGATTGGTGGAACTCGCAGAAGGTGTTTTCGTCATACCCTTGATTGCGAGTCCATGTGTTGCCCGTGGTCCGACCCTGATCCGAGTTGATCGCATAGTTATGCGCCCCCTGGAGATCTTCCCCCTCGTGATGGACGTACTTGCCGTTACGAGAGTTCTTCTTTTTCCCTTTCGGGTCCACGTCTTTCGAGGATGGTCTTACCGCCTTATGTTTTTGCGATAAGACTTTAGTTTCCTCCTCTACTATGATGTAGTCCGTTGCTTTGTGGAGGGCGTCCTGGATCGTTCGTGGTTTGTCGAGAGTTATCCACTTTCTGAATTTCGACTTGTACCAGAGCGTCTTTCTCAGCGCGTCGATGGCCACTTTGTCGCTTATCCCACTGACCCTTGACATTATCAGCTTGAACCGACTGATAAACTCGCGGAGGGGTTCGTCTTTCCTCTGGGAGAGACTCCAGAGGTCAACATCGGAAGTGTCTCTGTCTATGAATACAGAGTATTGCTTGAGAAATTCTGATGCGAGCTGTCGGAAACTCCCGATGGTGTTACGACGAAGGCGTGCGAACCATTCAAGTGCTGCTCCTTCCAGGTTTTCAACGAACAGGCGGCAGTAGCCGGCATCCTTTTCGCCATCCTTCAGTCTAGCTCTTCCCATCGCGATGTGGAAAGCCTGAAGGTGCGCTTTTGGATCGGCCGTACCATCGTACTTCGGTACTTTGATTTTTCCCGGATCGGACACCCTCATGTCCGAAATGCGATTGGTAAAAGGGGTCTTCCGAGCTCCTTCCAACAGTCGATCGATTTCGGGGGCAGCACTAGTAGCATGATGGATTTGAGACTTTACGGCCCTCACTTCTGCCGCAGTCTTGGTGATGTAGTCGCGAAGATCGCGTATATCCGATGTCTCGTCAGTAGATTTCCGAGCCTGTCGGCGTTTACTGCGAGTGTGCTCGGTTTGTCTTTCAGCCAGCTCCTCCTGTTCGTTCCAATAGGCGATTTCTTCCCCTTCCGTCATTGGTTTTTCGAACGGGGAGCCTTCCCGAGCAGATCGGCTTCTGGTCCTTCTCGGATGTCTGTCGACGTCCTCGTCGGTGTTGTTGGAAACATCGCTAGGATCCAGGTCAATGTGTTCGGCTTCGTTATCCTCCGAGTCCTTTGCAGGGGGCGGAAGACTTTCAGGGTTCCCCTTTTCGATGGGAGATTTCTCGCTAGGGTTTTGACCGGAAGGTCGTTCCCGCGCGACTCCTGATCTGTCGAGTGGGGTAGCGAAGTCGAGACTTTTCCCGCGGATTTTGGTGGTTCCGCGGGGGCGGATTGCTTGGGTCCTTGCCGTTAAGGTTTCAACCTGTTGGGTCAAGGTATTCACGAGCTTATCCTGTTCTTCCGACCTTTTCTCATAGGTGGCGAACATCTTTTTAAACTCCTCGAGTGTCGCGGCGTTGGCTTGTGCGTTGGCCGCGGATACGTCCGCTACTGGAGTGCGGAGATCGGTGCCGCTGCCTTCGTTAAGAGGAGTTTGCACGTTATCCGCGTCGTTAGTTGACATGTCTGATCGAGAGTGATGTGGCTTTTGCGGGTTAGATTGATCCGTACCCCCCCTCCTTCTAGCGCTAAACTGTGGGAACCGAAATTCGCACTGTCGATTTCTGTTTAAATAAGGAAACTAGGAAAACCCTAATTTCCCAGAGGACCTGGATATCTGCTAATTACCACACATCAAGCAATCAGAACACGAGAATAACAACGATAAGAATGAGAAATTGAAAAAGAGAGCAAAGCAGTCTAGCAACCCTAAGACTGCTAAACCTAATTGAGTCGCAGCTCGAAATAACAAAAACGGAAAATTGCCTAAATTGCTCTAAGTGCTAAGTTTGCTCTGAAAAGTCCTCTGCCATGCTCCTCGCCTAGAACTCCTTATATACTAGCTCCAAGGTCGGTTTACGCTTTTACTCTTCTGCCCTTAAGTCGTCATAGCATAAAAATGGAGATATTCCATTTTTCCCGATCTTCCAATTATCTTCAAAACTTCCGTATTTATCCGCGGAAACTTGACATTTATACTTCCTTGTGGACCAAGCGTAAACCGTGCTGCGGTTTACGGGCTTTTGGTTAAGAAATCGTAGGATGAGCCTCGAGTCGTGTTTTAGATCCCTTTGGGCCGTCTTCCGACTCGACACGTTTACTACGAATTCTTTTTGATAAAGAACAAACTTTCCGCGGTTTCTAATCCGCGAAGTTTGATCGATGAATTTGAATAGCGGAAAACATGGACTGAGCTTGCTACGGTCTTCGGGAGATAGCATTCGAAGGTTTGACGAGAATGTATGGATTGATGTCGTATCGATGTTCGGAAGGGTTCAATCGCTACACAGCGACTGAACTTCGGCTCGAGCCCGGTTGCTACGTAGCGACCGAGCGGGACGATCCCTCGGTCGCTACGTAGCGACCGAGCGGGACGAGCGCTCGGTCACTACGTAGCGACTGAGCTTCGGCTCGAGCTCGGTCGCTACTTAGCGACCGAGCGGGACGATCGCTCGGTCGCTATGTAGCGACCGAGCTTTGGCTCGAGCTCGGTCGCTACGTAGTGACCAAGCGGGACGATCGCTCGGTCGCTACGTAGCGACCGAGCTTCGGCTCGAGCTCGGTCGCTACGTAGCGACCTAGCGGGACGAGCACTCGGTCGCTACGTAGCGACCGAGTTTTGGCTTGAGCTCGGTCGCTACGTAGCGACCGAGCTGGACGAGCGCTCGATCGCTACGTAGCGACTGAGCTTTGACTCGAGCTCGGTCGCTTCGTAGCAACCGAGCTTTGGCTCGGACTTGGTTGCTAGGCAGCGACCGGACAGCATGTATGGGTGGTAATTACGTAACGGTCGAGCTTGTTTAGTTTGGTTTGAATCTTCAAGGATACTTCTTCGTAAAAACTTCGTGTTTGGTTATATTTTACGAAAGTTACATCTTCCTTTTTACTATCTCTTTCGGAAATACGATCTCCGAAGATTTTCGGGTGGTAATTCCGTCGTAACCATTTTTGACCCCAACAAGCTCAAAGGTAGCTCAGTCAGTATGCATCTGCTTGTGGATCTGGAAGGACTAGCTCACTCAGCTGGAGACAACTAGCAATCAGCTCAACTCAGCTCGGCTGAGTGTTCATGTCTGAGGCGGTTAGGCAGACCGAGCGGTTACATGGGCGGTTATGGCGGCTTGGCTAGATGGTGAGGCCGTGGTGTTGGAAGATCAGCCTTGGAGCCAGACTTAGAAACTGACAGGGACAGAGCAGTTGGGGTTGGTTATGAGCAGTTGGAGGTGAAAGGATGCAAAGGAGAAGTTTCACCCTTTCGGCCACAACTCCCACCCTTTCTCCCAAGGGCAGTTTGCGATCTCTCTCCCTATAAATACAGACCCTAGGGGTCGGTTTTGGACACACAATTCCTTAGGGAAACCTCTTCCAAAATCGTGAGAGAATTCCCAAGAAAGAAAGAGAGAGAAACCGACAGTTGAGAGAAGAACCGTGTGGAGGCTTAGTCTGATCCGGCGAAGGCTTGACCGTGAGAGACATGGCTTGAAGAGATGGATACCAGACAGAAAGAGAAGGATAAGGAGAAGGACTTGGCACCAGGAGAAAGAACGCCTAAGGTTAGTGGTGTAGATCGCAAGCCATCAGCCTTAGCCGGCGGTTGATCCGATCGGGCTTGTGGCCGGTTTGGCAAGCGGTTACATCCATCTCTCTATCTATTCTGAATCGCCTTCTTCCTCTTATTATAATGTTGGATTCGAGTTGATCAGACAGGGAACACTGAACCTAGGCCTTGGCTGGTTCAGTATCTAAGTCCTTGGCCCTTGGCCGGACAAGGACATGATCGAATGTTCTAAGGAACAGACTGATGGTCTCGATCATCTTAGGAGTGATCCGCTTGTGGGTTTGATAAGGCGCGCCTGATCCTATGAAGGATGTGAGTGTGGCCGATTGTTCTATGGATAGATTTGATAGGTTTTGATTAAGGAACTAGGGAACCGAACCATGCATGATTAGATCTTGTTGTTAGGATATCGGTTTGTTATTGATTGATGTGTGTGGATTGGTTTCAGGATGACTCCAGCCATGGGAAGATGTGTGGTGTATGGGTAGACTCTGTTAGGAAAGAACTTATGATAGCCTATTGTGCAAATTGTGAACTTATGATAGATTAAGTATGAACGAATGGATGATGTATGGATCTCATTTAATATTTATACAATCGGTTTGCCCCTTATGTTTATATTATCATGCGATCTTGTCTTGAACCTCAAATACTTTGAAATGAACTTAGAAACTAAAGACTTAAAACCTAAATCAATTAGACATAAGTAAGGAGTTAAGGCTGCGGATCTGTTTGGGCTTAGAAGCCGGGATCGGGTCTTACAAGTTGGTATCAGAGCCAGGTTGATTCTAGGATTTGTTTGGGGTTATGTGTTCACCACATGTCCGGCTGTTGAGTCTCACGGTAGAGTTGTTTTGTTTTGATGTTTTTCTTAGTCTTAAGGATTTCATGAGGTTTATGTGATTGGACTAACCTTATGTGTTTTAATCCTAAGGGTACTAAGAAGACTAAGGCTCAGAAAGGAAAGGAGGCGGCTGGCGCATCCGGACATGCTGTGGTGGATGGGACTAATCCGAACCAGGTTCTGCCAACTCAGACGGGGTTGGTTAACAATGAGACCGGAGAGCCTGTGGTGCCGACCATTCCTACTGAGGTTCAGGTTGATGATGCTGATAATCAGCAGGAGCTGAGACATGAAGAGGAAGCTGAATCCTCTCATGCAGGAGAACATGCCGGACTGAAAACTGGCGCGGAGGAGCTTACGAGCCATCCATGAAGGACGTGTTCGCCACAGTCCAGATGATGGGCACGCATGTGCTGGCTTTAACTACGGCGTTCACTCCCTTAGTGAATTCCTCCGTAGGCCAGGTCACGCTAGCTCCGACGACAGGTCATGCAGCTCAGACTGCAGCTCAGGTAGCTCAAACAGCTGCAAGGGTACCTCGAACAGCTGCACAGACAGTCGAGGATCAAGCTGTGGCCGACGTAGAAGTGATGGAGATCGATCCACCAGCTCGGCCAGCTAGGATAGTGGATTACCTGAGTGTGCTAGCTCACATATCCAAGCTGGGCACTAAGTAGTTCTCAGGGAGTATTGATCCTATTGAGGCAGACGAGTGGAGGAGCAGGTTGGTTCGCAACTTCAGCTCAACTCGTTGCCCTGAGGACTACAAGAAGGACATTGCGGTTCACTTCCTCGAAGGTGACATACACAACTGGTGGTTGGCTCTGGATAAGCGTACCAATGGGTCTATTGAACGCTTCTCAGACTTTGAGGTTGAGTTCAACCACAAGTACTTCCCAGCTGAGGCGTGGGATCGCCTGAAGTCTAAGCTCATGGACCTGGTCCAGGGTCGCAAGACAGTTCGTGAGTATGAAGAGGAGTTCAACTGCCTCAGACGCTATGTGGGTAAGGAGCTGGAGGACGAGACAGTTCAGGTTCGTAGGTGTTAGGGGATTTTTGTGTATGATCCTTGTGAGTACCACGGAACGGTGGACAAGGCTAGTATTTGTATTGATTTGCAAGTAAGAAAGTAGAAAGAGACGTTTTATTAGATCAAAGAGCTGGAACTACAACAATTTTGAGTAAGAACCCTAGTTCTAGCCGCCTAGCTCTAATCTCTAAGTCTCGAAGTGTCGATCCCTTGCTTTAGGGTTTAGGTTCCCTTTATATAGTCTTCCTAAGGCGGGCCTTAGTCGGTTGGAGTAGGTTAAACTCTTCTATATTCGGAAATATGGAAGGTTCTCCTTATCGGAAGTTTTCCATTTCCCAGAGGAAGGGGGCGATCCTGGGACCGGGCCCGGAAAACTCCATAGCGGGGAACCGGGGTTCCTTCTAGCGGGGATCCTGGGAACCGGGGTTACTTCCAGCGGGGATCCAGAGGCCGGTGTCCTGCCAGGGGTCTGGAGGAATTCAATACCTGAGTATTTTTCCCCAACAGTTTGCCCCTTATTGCTCGGTTTCGTCATCGAACTCGGGGAATAACCTGTGCACTCAAGTCAACCGGAGTTGCTCATTCTCAGCAGGCTTCCCTTAGGCAGGACATCGCTCCAGTAGTCCTGCGATCCTGGGTTCCACTCAGGTCGAAACCGTACTCTGAACCCGAGGGATGAACAGTTTCCCCTATATCAGACCGGGGTCTGGTGCTACTTGGACCACTGATTCTTTGTCAAAGATGGGAAGGTCTGGGCTTCTGACGATGTCTTGGAGACGGTGGAGCCTGTAGCTCCGATGTTCTCTGAGGAGGAGCTGGTACAGAAGCGGGCCTTAGTTCAGGATCTCCTGAGGTTACCATTTCTGGCGTCCGGAATCACTCGCGCCGATTCTCGCCTGATTCTGAAGATCTTATTTCCTTAAATGTAGGAGATTGACTGAGATCGCAACACTGTTACCGAAGGAAAGATTTTGAATTTTGAATCTTCCACAAAATCTGAATGTTAATAGGCTCGCGGCTTCTTCGGGATTTTTCCTAATGGCTCCTTCTTTATAGGCTTTGCCTTTCTTCTTTCCCTTCTTATTTCTTGCTCTTTCGTTGTCGGCATCTTGAGCTCAGGTAACTTTTTCTTTTACCTCTCTTCTAGTTCTTTGGGTGTTAGTTAGATAGATCGGACCTTTTGTTCGGTTTCCTCGGGTTTAGCTTTCTCATTGCCGCGACCCATTGGATAAGAACCATCGGAATCATGTCTAAGCGATCTTCTTCTTCTATTCCCACGATGGCCGATAGGGCTAGATTGAAGAGAGAAGGATGGAATTTCCGGTTTCCTGATCGGACAGCTCGTCGGAGGCGGGCGAAGGATCTCATTGCGATCTGATGGCCCCCTTGCCTCTATCGTGTGTTTACGCGGCTCCTCCATTAGTGGGTCCTGCCTCGTCAGTCGGTGAGGGAGAGCTAGCGGAGTGGCGGAGTAGGTATTCACTTCCTTCTTCCATTGTCCTCCGAATTCCCACCCTAGAAGAGCGCGCTTCCAGCTACATCCCGGGGGAAATTGCCGTCTACGAGGCTTTCTTTGACTCCAGCCTTAGGGGAACGATTCCTGGTCTGATTGCTGGTTTGTGCAATCTTTTCGAGATCTCACCCTTGCAACTAAATCCCCCTGCTTGGAGAATCCGCATAGCTATCCAAAACTTAGGCGATTTGGAGTATCTATCCCTTGTTATCAATGAGGTCCTATTCGCGTATCACCTGGCTCCCTTTAACGGAGGAGAGGGGCGATTCCATCTTCGCCCACGCAGTGGACTGCCGATTATGGAGGAGCTTCCAAAGAGTGACCGGAAAGGACCGGTTTTTAATAAAAAATGGCAGGAGAGATATGCTTTTATGGTGTTCCCCGGATCTTCTCATCGATGGAATTTTATTGGTAGGAGTCGTTTAATCCTTTTGTTGATCGACCACCTTTCTTGATCTTGTGTGTTCTTTTATGCAGCCGGAACTCATCCTGCTCCTTCGGAAGGAGAGAAAGCTGTTCTCTGGGCGTGACAGCTTCCTGCGGATCGTCGCCAGGTGAATTTTTTGGTCAGCGAGACGGTGTTGCGACGTAGTAGCCTTTGGAGTAAGTGTCTCCTTGCCCTATCCTCTTTTCTATCATAATGCCTAACGATTATTTCTACTCAGGAGACATGTCGGGAGGCGTTACCAATGATCCTTTTGCAGCCTACCAGGAAGCTGCGAAGGTGATGTCTGCGAAGAAAGGGTCCAATAGTAGGAGTGCATGTGGAGATGAGGTGATGATTACTGGCAGCCGTCGTTCGCCAGTGGTTAAGTTGGATCCTTCTCCTTCTCTTCCAGAGAAGAGACCCAAAAGTTGTGGCGTGACGACTCGATCAGCACAGCAGTCGGTTGACATAGCTCGTTCTGCAGGGAGTTTAGCTACGGATTTATCCAACCTGAACTTGAACGTATTCCCTCAGGATGGCACTGTCTTGCCTATAGGAGATTCCTCAGAGGTGATCCAGGTTCTTCAAGGAGGGCTTCTCCGGGTAAGTTCTATTACCTGCCTGCTTTCCCTATTGGTTTGGTAATTTGATCGAGATCCGCATTTTGTGCAGACTGTTTCCCAGCTGTACCATCTTGGGGAGCGACTATCTGATGAAGGCCTGCTCGTCCTTCGAGAGGAGGTCGAGGTTTTGAAGCGCCAGGTGTCTGGAGAGAAGGAACAACGTGTGGCCCGGGAATTCGAGATACACGATCTTAAGGAGAAGGTAAAAGACCTGGAGAAGGTGGCCGAGGCCTCTTCAGCTGATGGATTGGCTATGAATCAAAAGAATCAAGAGCTGGAGGAAGATATCGAGGCTCTCAAGGCGGCGGCGGAGACCTTCAAGTTTGAGATGGTGATGGCCGTGAATGGAGCCAGGGTCGTTGCTCGCTGGGAGTTGATGAGGGCGTTGGAACAGTACAAGGCTGTGGTCCAAGAGGAAGCCAGGAGCAAAGGTGCCCCCCTTCCCACTTTCGAGGATGAACCTGCTATTCCACCGTCTTCTGATATGGATGTGGATTCATCCGTTAAGCTGAGAGGATCTCCGACTTGAACTCATGTCTACTGCTTTCCTTTCTTTGAATAATGATGTTTGTTTAAACCTTGGTCCTTTGTAGCCTTTATTATTTCTTCGAACAATGGCCCTGCTGTGGCCTTCTTTTAATCCAGACTTTTGCTTGCTTGCTTTAAACCGAGCCATTGCATTGGGGTTGTTTTGGTCCTAAAGATTATGGACCGGTCGGGAGGTAGCCTAGGAACCTTGAGGTTGTGGTTACGTCTCGAGGGACGGGCTATGTTACCCGGAGGCTTCGGGTTTTTTTTAGAACATGGGTTCTTGGAGTCTGGAGAGAATGATCTCGTAATCCAGAGGTTACATGAGAACCCGGGGATCATCGGAGATGGAGGCGCAGAGGATCTTCTTGGATCCTTAGATAGCATTTGGGACCCGGAGGTCCCTGTCAGACCATGAGGTCTTTTATCTGGGACCCGGAGGTCTTGTAAGACCCGATCCTGGTCTCTCGACCCAACTGGATACGAATGCTTACTTATTAATTTCTTTGCTTGTTTGATTCATTTTAAGTCTTTTATTTACTAAGTCATATTCAAATATGAGGTTCATAAAAAAACGAACAGATTGCACAGCGGAATATAAATGTGTTTAACTTGTATTACTTAGAAACATGAGATCCAATACACAACTTCTTAATAGTTTCATAGACAACCACTAGTTCATCCCTAACATCATCTAACCACACGTTACACAACCTCTCACTGACTGAGCCTTCACGGCTCCTTGGCTTGACCAGAACCATCCTTTTTTCCTGAAACCACAACCAGATAAGCATTAATCATAACCGAGAATAGAACGGATTGATTCTACAATGCTTGGCTTGGTCCCTAGAACTTAGATAAACCTCAGTCAATATAATCATAAAAGAGTATGACCCTATCTACCATATCCTAAGTCATTCAACCAACCACCCCTTAACTTAGAATCAGATAGACAGTCCAGAATAGATAAACAGAACACACGAACAGATCCGGATCGCCCCGAAGACCAATCCGTCTAACCGGTTATAATCTAGGTTTGACCGGCCCATGAAGTCCGGCTCAATGGCCCAACGGACTTCCTTACCTGATCCGGCCTTGGGCCTGGATCCAATCGGCTGAGTAAGCCTCAACCCCAATCCGGAAGGCTTTAGCAACCGGTCAGACCTTACGACTCTACCCTGGCTTAGCAAACCGTGTACTTATCTTGACTTAACAAGTCATAGACTGATCCATAAGGATCGGACATAACCTGTCTCGAAAGACACCGTTTGGAACATGCACCCTCTGGTCAAACGTACCTCTTGGTCCTCGTACCTTTTGGTGTTCGTAACCTTTGGTATCTCGTACCTTTTGATTACTTGCACCCTTTGGCAACTCACAACCTTTGGTAACTCATGACTCATGACAACTTGTGCCTTTTAGGTCATTCCCAACCGTTCAATCCAACCGCCCAGTCATGGTGCGATTCGAACCGACCGTCTAACCGACCAGTGTCTAGGTTAGCGGTTTGGTTATGATCGGCCAAAGCCTAGGGACGTGTCCCTTGGAACCAACCATCACAACCTTTCGTGTATATCCAGAAAGAAGAGAAGATAAACGAATTGAAACAGATAAGGAGAACCGGATGGGACTTAGGAACCGAGCATAGCCGCGGTGCGATCACATGGACCGTCCTTTTATTCTGATGGAGCCACGGCCCATCACATACCTTTTGAACCACGTCTAGGTTCTCCATGTTCTTCTCCTTGTCTTGATCTCCCATTCTTGATCGGAGGTTGCTTCACAAACGATCAGAGTTGCCGGAAACCTAACCACCCTAAACTCGGCCTTTCTTTGGCTGCAACTCTCTCTCTCTCTCTCTCTCTCTCTCTCTCTCTCTGTTTCTCTCTCTCTACGTTTTTCTCTGAGTATTTTACTCTAGAAATTGATAATGAAATCAACAGGAGAGCCCCCATATTTATAGAAAACGAGGGGGTAAGTCTTGCCCCACGAACAGGAACGACTTGCTAGCGAATGGGCACCATCGGCCAAGAGTTGTGCCCTCTCGGCAACTTGCATCCCATCGCCCTTTATGATTGGGTTTGGGGTTGGTCATAAGCCCAACCCACTCCCCAAGCCTTCTAGACTCAGCTCACAGCCTTGTCCAAAGACCCAACAGCCCATGGCCTCATGGCTGGACCTCACGGCCTGCCACTGACCCGGACCTGGACCATCGGCCCGAAACCCGAATAGTCTGTCTAGCTGAGATGAGCTGACTCCCAGCTGCCTCAGCTGAGCGAGCTAGTAGTCCAGCTAGTGGAGCTGACTTAGTAGTGGTCGAGCTGGAGTGAACTTAACCTAGCTTCGTTGAGCTGGTCGAGCTACTCGTTCATTTCGTCCAGCTACCGTCTTTCTCGTCCTAGCTGTCTCTTTGCTCTTATAAGGTTAAGTCTAAGTTTCCTTATGTCCTTAACCTTCTTTCTTGGCTATAGACGCTTGCCTTTTATGTCTTAAGACTGGCTAGTACGTTTCCTCGAACCATGGCTGTCCCAACGATCCTATTCAGGATCGGGGATGCGACAAGTCTCCTCCACTTGCAAGGGATTCGTCCTCAAATCCGAACCAAGTGTATCCTCATCCATGAATTGACCGAACCACTCAGGATAGTCGGCTTTCATTCTAGCCTCGGTCTCCTAAGTGATTTCCTCACGTCCACTACAATCCCAGACGACCTTGACCATCTGGATTGTTTTCTTTCTCATTGCTTTTTCCATCCTATCGAAGATTCGAACTGGCCTTGTTTCTAAGGTTAAGTTCGTACCCAGATCAGAAAGGATTTCTGGCACAATGACATCTTGGTCCGTTAGACATTTCCTGAGTTGTGAGACATGGAACACATTGTGGAATGCTTCCATTGCTGTTGGCAATTCCAACTTGTATGCCACCTTACCAACCCGTTCAATGATCTTGAATGGACCTAAGTATCTCGGGTCGAGTTTCCTTCTCCCGAAAATTCTCACCCGTCCCTTGAAGGTTATCATCTTGAGGTATACCAAGTCATCGACCGCGAACTCCAGATCTTTTCTTCTTTTGTCTGCGTAGTTCTTGGCTCGATCTTGTGCCTCTTTCATCTTTTCCTTCAAGAATTTTATCTTTTCAGTTGTTTCTTCGACTATCTCCGGACCAATTATGCTACGCTCCCCCACTTGGGTCCAGCTTAACGGGGTCCTGCACATCCGTCTATACAGAGCTCCATGTGGAAACATGCCAATACTCCTATGGAAGCTATTGTTGTAAGTAAATTCCACTAAGGGTAAATGTCTTTCCCAGGAATCACCCTAGTCCAAGACACATGCTCGCAACATATCTTCCAATGCCTGGATCGTCCGTTCAGATTGTCCATCCGTTTGTGGATGATAGGCAGTACTCATGTTCACTCTAGTTCCTAAAGCCTCCTGAAAAGCTCTTCAGAAATAAGATGTGAATCTTGGGTCCCTATCTGATACAATGCTTGCCGGAACACCATGCAGTCGGACGATCTCGTCTATGTACTTGCATACAATCTGATCGACCCCGTCCGTCTTCTGGATGGCCAGAAAGTGCGCCGATTTGGTTAGGCGATCCACCACAACCCAAACCTCGTCTTTCTTATTCCTGGTGGTGGGGAAGCCAGTCACAAAGTCCATTGTGACGTGGTCCCATTTCCATTCCGGAATAGGAAAGTTTTGTAGTAAGCCACTAGGCACTTGATGTTCTGCTTTAATGAGTTGGCAAGTAGGACACTTCGCCATCCATTCCGCGACATCTTCCTTCATACGGATCCAATGATAGAACTTCTTAAGGTTCTGATACATCTTGGTAGCACCAGGATGGACCGAGAATCTGGACTTGTGAGCTTTGCTCATAATCTCTTCCTTAAGACTTCTATCATTAGGAACACTGATCCGACCATTGACTAGGATGGTACCATCCTTTGCAGTCTGGTACTCTGTCCCTAGCCCGTACGGTTGATGATACTAGATGCTCTTTTTATTCTTCCAAAACCGTGCACTTTCGTTTTAATAGGAAGTATTTTCCCCTTTTTCTGCAGAGATCGGGTTTCCTTTTCGCCACTTATTCTTTACATCAGGGTTTCTTCAGGATATTTGGAAACATCCTTATTTCCTTTTCGGATCCCCGCAGAAAAAGGGAGCGACCCAGATATAAATAGAGATTCACGATATTTCCTAGCCGGCCTCAACCCAACTCTAGCGCTGATTCTTAGCTGAGAAAGATGAATCCCGAGCCGCTCTCATTTCTGTCCTCGCTCGTGGGTGGTTGTGCAAGGCCGCGTCATCCTTTTACCGATCCTTTCTCATCCCCCGTTCCATCTTGGGGGAATGTTCCGGAGGCCGATAGTGAAGCGGTTCCGATGGCGCCCCTGAGAAGGCTCTGTTCTTATTTCTTTGATGACGGTCCCCGTTCTGAGATCCGAGAGGGGGACCTGGCTAACATAAGGAGGAAGTACTTGATTCATCCATCAGTGGGGATGAGGAGTCCGACCGAGTTCGAATGCGCTCCGGATGGTGGAGCGGGTGAGGTGACTATCTATGAAGCGTATCTGGAAGCAGGCTTCCGGGGTGTTATTCCTTCTCTTATAGACGAAGTGTCATGTTTCTCCGGTTTCTGTCCTTCTCAACTTACTCCCCTAACCTGGAAGACTTTAATGGCTATCCAAGTACTTGGAGAACTCCATGGATTTTCCATCGGGATGCATGAGATATTATACTCTTATTACTTTGCTCCTTTGGCGAACAAAGATCGGTTCTACCATCTTCGATCCCGTGACGGCGCCCCTTTGGTCGAGGAACCTTTGAGGTGTGTCAGAGGTAATTACCCCTTCGGGGATGGTTGGAACAGTCGGTACGTGTTCGTGAAGATTCAGGAGCCAGTGGGTTACCCTACGTCTTGGCGTACCTTGGGTAAGTTTTTCTTCTGAGTTTTGAATTTTACCGTCCTTTCGTGAGCTTGGTCCTGACATTTCAGCTCTGGCTTTGTCAGATGTGTCTCGCCCGGTTTCCATCGCTAGAGAAGCAGTGGCAAAGCTTATAATGGGAATTCCTCGGCGATTCCACTGGGTGACCTTTCTGGTGAGTAGGGAGGCCTTGCGTCATAGTCGTGTTTGGGGTAAACCTTCCCTTTATGTCTGATAAGACTATGTCTTTGTTTGCTTCTCATGATATATATATTTCTGTTTTAGGGAACGTGGCAAGGTCTCCGGCATCGATTGTCTTTGAAGAGTATTAGAAGGTTAAAGCGCAGAGCGGCGTCTTTCTTATACTCCTCCACCAAGACTAGCCAGGGCCGCTTTATCGGCTGGGGATCTATCTTCTATCTCGTCAACAAGCACCAAGATTATGCCTAATCGGGACCTTCTGACAGATGCTCATCGGAGATTGACTAGCGAGGCACTCCTTCTCCGTGGCCTGGTACAAGACATGATGGCTTGTCGGGACCTACTAATTCAACAAGTGAGAGCTTTGGCTAGGTGGGAGCTTATGAAGGAATGGCTGGAGAAGTGCGTAGATCATTGGAATCCGGAAGAAGAATATCGGCGTCACCTGTTTTTATCTGGAGGGTTTAACCATCGATCGGAGGATCTCTCCCAGGCTGCAACCCTGAGATCTGTTATAGGGTCGCGATTCTCAGAGGGACCTTCTTTCTGATTTATCTTTTGAGACTCTGGTTTTTGTCGCTTTCTTTTGAATAAAGGCGCTCTTTATAGCCCGCTCCTTGACTTTATGAATAATGATGCTTCATGTTTTACCCTTTTATTTACTCCTTGCTGTTACTTCGCTCCTGCATGCTTTTTCTTTCGAAATATATTTTTTCGCCCGTTTCTCGATCGAGGTGGGACTTTGTAGTCTATGATCCCTCTTTTTTCGTAGGTTGAATGATAGGATCTGGGGAGATAAGCTAATAATTAGGAGGTTTTCGGGCTAGAATGGGGACTGTTTGGAGTCAGGAGAATGATCTTGTAACCCGGAGGTTGCATGAGGATCCGGGGACCATCGGAGATGGAGGCACAGAGGCTCTCTTAGGATCCTTAGATCGTGTTTTGGGACCCAGAGGTTCCTTTCAGACCACGAGGTTTTTTATCTGGGACCTTGGCCGACAGGCCCGGGTAATATTGGGATAGTCATGTTGCTGGAGTAAGAGTATTGATGTGATGCTTCTAAGATATCAACCTTGGTGTTGATAACTTCGAGATTGGCTAAGAGTCATGACGAAGTATATGGCTAGTACTATGTGTCGTAGACCATAAGTATTAAGCCTAAGTATGATTGTTCAAGGAAGACTGTGTAAGATCTGATCATGGTTGAGTATGGACGACCTGACCTCTGGATGATGGTCCAAGGTGTCGATACTAACCTGATTAATGAATGCATCGGTTGGTATGAACAAATCATATTTGTTGTCTGGTTAAGTCCCAAGGCCGGTCAGGCCAGATGATGACTCATCAGTTCCAAGTCATGTGAGGATGGTTGGTTGATTGGCTTAGGATCTAATGAGCTTTGTTAGTCCAGAAGATGGACTTGGTACTATTGCCTATAAGGCAAAAGGATTTCGGATTGTGCATGAGCCAAGAAAGGCCAGATGTATATCCTTATCCTTTCAATGACTTCTCAAAGGTTACTTATGTCTGTGGGGATGGTTGGTTGAATGACTAAGTACCTAGGGGAGCTGTTTGGTGCAGAAGTCAAGGTAAGGACCTTAAGTAAGATCATTGAGTGATCGTGGTCCAGCTGTCAAGCAAGAGCAATTCAAGTCAATGGAGGACCGATGAGCTAATAGGCTCCGTAGATGTGGCAAAGGTATGATCTAGCATTTACTTATGTAGATCTAGATAGAATGGTTTAGGTGAATGGAACCTCAGAATCGTATGACTTGGTTTGGTTTTGGATTGACCTTTAAGCTAATTGGTAGTTGAGTAAACTGACCAAAGCTAAGGTGATTCGACCAGACAAGTGTTAGATTGGTTTTGGACCAATGGTTAATTAGAGAATAATCCGCTGCGTATCTGTTGAAAGGATCTAGGCTATAAAGGACTAGGAAAGTCTTTAGCTAAGGTCTAAGTTAGCCCTCGCCTTTAGGCGATATTATAATTTAAGGGTGAAAAATTAAGTGGTTCGGCCAGGAAGTGGACCGAGAGACGTAAGGCTTCGACCGCGGCCTAGTCGGCCGGATCGGGGTGTTACAAGTTGGTATCAGAGCATGCTTGATCCTGTTTAGGACAGCGCTCAAAGATGTTGAGTTCCAAACCGAAATTATATCTGAAAACTATGATGACTATGAAACCTTAGTTGGGATGAGCCAAGAGGGAGCTGAGGTAAGGGGTATCATGCTTGTGAACGGAGTAGTTCCAAGATGAGCCACCTTAGCCAAGATGAACTCTCAAAGGGCAAGATCCTAAAAACAGAAAGTTTTTTGATCTAGTTATTTAGAAGTAATAGACGGGTTGGAAGGGATGGAAGCAATGCGAGATTTATCTATGGATGGCGTGGACAATGGAAGTAACATGGACTAGAGAGTGGCTTAGGTTGAAATAAACGTGCAGCATTCTACTGAAGACAAGTGTTATTCCTTAGTGGCCGTTCATAATAAGTGAGCATATGCATTGTTAAATCTGACTCAAGGGAAACACTACATGACCAGTACACGAGTGGACTTGTGATCAGATGGATCAGCTAGGACTCGGTACAAGTCAAGGTTGGTTTCCTTAAATCTAGTTGGATGGAATGAACCAATTCCAATCTGAATCCGTCCAAGGAAAGAATGAGGAAACTCAAGATGTTCGTTTCAATCAATGAAAGAACATGATGTTAAGTATCTTAGTATGATGGGGATTCAGGTATATTATAATTGCTCTTGTGAATGGTGTTAGCATTCGCAAAAGTAATACGCTTTGGAGAATGGTATGGGACGTTTTCCAAATGTGTGATCAAACCGAAATCCTACTCATCTAGGTACCCACCGGAAGTGGAAGTACTGAAGTTATTGGCAATGCAATGAGGGGTGTAATGGGATGTCCTTCGTGGTATGGTCGTGAACCAAAGTATTTTCCATGAGACAGTGGTATATGATTACAACAAGATGTTGTGAATCAGTCTAAGGTAGTTTATGTTTACGGTTGAGTGGTCTGGGGAACAAGGCAGTCCACTAAAGCTTGGTCGCTTAGGGATTTGCAGGATTTTACCAGGACTCAACAGAGATAAGCATTACTCCTTAAGGATCCATATGGGATCGGATAGGGCTCGACCAGTATGGCGAGTGACCTAGCGAATGGACCGAGGTGGTATGCAATCGAGTCCAGGGATGGACCAGGGTTGGCTTACCAAACGAGTTCATATCTGTTAGGGCCCTCAAGCAGAAATGCTTGGTCTGGAACCTAGAATGTCTAGGGGATTCGGATGGGGTGGACCGAGCGACGTAAGGCTTCGACCGTGGCCTAGTCGGCCGGATCGGGGTGTTACACGAATTGTCTGGTGAAGAGGGTATTAGTAGACAGCGGGAGCTTCGGCAACATCATCTTCCGAACCGCGTACCAAAGCCTGGGACTAAAAGATGGTACCCTGATAAAGAAGATAATCCCGCTCGTGTGGTTCAGCGGAGAATTTAAGCATACCGAAGGAGAAATCATTCTCCCAGTCTACGCCGAAGGAGTCAGTATGCAAACCAGATTCCTAATCGTCGATTGCCAGTCACCCTATAACATCATCCTCGGGAGATCTTGGATTCACGGCATGAGGGCTGTACCCACAACGCTCCATCAGGTGATAAAGTTCCCCACGCCCTGGGGCATGAGAGCAATCAGAGGGGACCAGGGAAATTCCCGTTCCTGTTACCAGATTACCCTCAAAGGAACAACCGGGGTCTCACAGAGAAACCAAGAGGATCCTTCACCTCAACATATGGAAGAACCCGAAGTTGAAGAAATGGATGACGTACCCCTGATGGAAGGAGACCGAACCCGAAATCTCAAGATCGGTTCCAAGCTCGCCGAGGGGTTAAGACGGTGGTTGATAGACTTCCTTAGATCAAACTCTGACTGTTTCGCATGGTCCCACCTAGACATGCCTGGAATCGAACCAGAAGTCATTATCCATAAGCTGCAAGTGGATCCTCAACACCAGCCTGTCAGACAGAAATGAAGGAAGTTTGCTCCAGAGAGGGACGCGATAATCAACGAAGAGGTCAAAAACCTACTCAGCGCGGGTTTCATTTGGGAAGTACAATACCCAGAGTGGCTAGCCAACGCAGTCGTGGTCAAGAAGAAGAATGGGAAGTGGAGAGTCTGTATAGAATTCATGGATCTCAATAAGTCCTGTCCGAAGGATCCCTTCCCCCTGCCTCAAATCGACAAGCTAGTAGACGCCACAGCTGGACACTAATTGATGAGCTTCATGGATGTTTTCTCCTGCTATAACCAGATATTAATGCATCCGGCGGATGTTGGGGTCAAAAACGGTTACGACGAAGTTAACGTCCAAATCCCCGAAGAAGAAAAACGTAGAAAACTTCTTCGACAAATACTTTTTCCAAATAGATTTTTCTCTACGAAAAGCTTTACGGAGGAAACGCAAGTCATCGGACAAAAGCCTGAAAAGGATCGTTACGCAGCGACCGAACACGTGCTCCACTCGGTCGCTACGTAGCGTCCGAGTTCAAGCCAAGGCTCAGTCGCTACATAGCGACCGAACGTCCATTCCGCTCGGTCGCTACATAGCGACCGGGCTCGAGCCAAAGCTCGGTCGCTACGTAGCCACAGAGCTCGAGCCAAAGCTCGGTCGCTACGTAGCGACCGAGCTCGAACCAAAGTTTGGTCGCTACGTAGCGACCGAGCTCTTCCGAAACATCGATACGACATTAGTCCATGCGTTCTCGTCTACCCTTCGATGCTATCTCCCGAAGACCGTAGCGAACAAATTTCACGATTCCCCGCCATTCTAAGTTATCGATCAAACTTTACCGTCAAAACCGCGGAAAGTTTGTTCTTTATCGAAAGAAGCCGTAACAAACGCTTTGAGTCGGAAGATGGCCCAAGGGGACCTAAGACATGACTCGAAGCCCAACTTACGATTTCTTAACCAACATCCCGTAAGCCGCATGACGGTTTACGCTTGGTTCGCAAAGAAAGATAAATATCAAGTTTCCGCGGATAAATACGAAATTTTTAAGATAATTACGAAGATCGGAATAAATGGAATATCTCAATTTTTATGCTATGGCGGCTTAAGGGCAGAAAGGGAAAAGCGTAAACCGACCTTGGAGCCAGTATAAAAGGAGTCCTAGGCGAGAGGCATGGGAGATGACATTTCACAGCAAACTTAGCACTTAGAGTAATTTTAGGCAATTTTCCGTTTTTGTTATTCGAGTTGCGACTCAATTAGGTTTTTGCCGACAGCTCTCGTAGCCCAGACACTTACCTTGTTGTAAACGCTCAACCGCAGATTCGGAATAAGAACTATCTTGCTCTCTTTTTCGATTTCTTATTTCATTACTGTTCTCGTTTCGTGTTCTGATTGCTTGGCGTGTGGTATTAGCAGATATTCGGGACCTCTGGGAAATTAGGGTTTTCCTAGTTTCCTTATTTAAACGGAAATCGATAGTGCAAATTTTGGTTCCCACAGTTTGGCGCTAGAAGGAGGGGGGTACGGATCAATCTAACTCTCAACCACATCACGCTCAACCAGACATGTCAACTGACGACATGGATAATGTGCAGACTCCTCTTAACGGAGGCAGCGGCACTGATCTCCACTCTCCCACAGCGGACGTATCCACGGCCAACGCACCAGCCAACGCCGCGGCGCTCGAGGAGTTTAAAAAGATGTTCACCACCTACGAAAAAAGGCCGGAAGAACAGGATAAGCTCGTGAGCACGTTGACCAAACAAGTTGAAACTTTAACGGCAAGGACTCGAGCAATCCGCCCCCGCGGAACCACTAAAGTCCACGGGAAAAGACTCGACTTTGCAACCCCACTCAACAGGCCTGGAGCCGCGCAGGAACAACCTTCGGGTCGAAACCCTAGCGAGAAATCTCCCGTCGAAAAGGAAACTCCGAAAGCCCTCCGCCTCCTGCAAAGGTTTCGGAGGACAACGGAGTCGAGCAAGTCGACCTGGATCCTAGCGATGTCTCCAACAATACTGATAAGGACGTCGACAGACATCCAAGGAGGACCAGAAGCCGATTCACTCGGGAAAGCTCTCCGTTCGATAAACCAATGACAGAAGAGGAGGAAATCCTCTATTGGAACGAACTAGAAGAGCTGGCTGAAAAACAAACCGAGCTTACTCGCAGTAAACGCCGACAAGCGCGGAAATCTGCTGACGAGACGTCGGATATATACGCGATCTTCGCGACTATATCACCAAGACTGCGGCAGAAGTAAGAGCCGTAAAATCCCAAATGCATCACGCTACTAGCGCGGCCCCCGAGATCGACAGGCTGCTGGAAGGGGCTCGGAAGTTCCCTTTCACCACTCGTATCTCAGATACGAGGGTATCCGATCCAGGAAAAATCAAAGTACCGAAGTATGATGGTACGACCGATCCGAGAGCGCACCTTCAGGCTTTCCACATCACGATGGGAAGAGCGAGGCTGAAGGATGGCGAGAGAGACGCCGGCTACTGCCGCCTGTTCGTCGAGAATCTAGAAGGAGCAGCCCTCGAATGGTTCGCGCGCATTAAGCGAAACTCTATCGGGAGTTTCCGACAGCTCGCATCGAAATTTCTCAAGCAATACTCTATGTTCATAGATAGAGAAACTTCCGATGTCGATCTCTGGAGTCTGTCCCAGAGGGAAGAGGAACCCCTCCGCGAGTTCATCAGCCGATTCAAGTTGGTAATGTCCAGGGTGAGCGGGATAAGCGACAAAGTTGCCATCGATGCGCTCAGAAAGGCGCTCTGGTACAAGCCGAAATTCAGAAAATGGATATCCCTCGAAAAACCGCGGACGATCCAAGACGCCCTCCACAAGGCGACGGACTACATCATGATCGAGGAAGAAACGAAAATCTTATTGCAAAAACATAAGTCGGCGAGATCGTTCTCAAAAGATGTAGACCCAAAAACGAGGAAGAAGAACCCTCGTAACGACAAGTATGTCCATCACGAGGGGGAAGAACTCCAAGGAGCGCACAATTACGCGATAAGCTCAGACCAGGGCCGAACCACGTGTCGCATCCCCGATCCTGAATAGGATCGTTGGGACGGCCATGGATCAAGGAAACGTACTAGCCAGTCTTAAGACATGAAGGCAAGCGTTCCATGGCCAAGAAAGAAGGTTAAGAACATAAGGAAACTTAGACTTAACCTTGTAAGAGCAAAGAGACAGCTAGGACGAGCAAGACAGTAGCTGGAAGAAGTTTGCGAGAAGCTCGACCAGCTCATCGGAGCTAGGTCAAGTTCACTCCAGCTCAACCCCTACTAAGTCAGCTCCACTAGCTGGACTACTAGCTCACTCAGCTGAAGCAGCTGGGAGTCAGCTCATCTCAGCTAGACAGACTGTTCAGGTTTCGGGCCGATGGACCGAGTCCGGGTCAGTGGTGGGCTGTGAGGTCCAGCCATGAGGCCATGGACTGTTGGGTCTTTGGACAAGGCCGTGGGCTAAGTCTAGGAGGCTTGGGGCGTGGGTTGGGCTTGTGACCGACCCCAAACCCAATCAGAAAGGGGCGATGGGATGCAAGTGGCCAAAAGGGCACAACCCTTGGCCGATGGTGCCCATCCGCTAGCAAGTCGTGCCTGTTCGTGGGGCAAGACTTACCCCCTCGTTTTCTATAAATATGGGGGCCCTCCTGTTGATTTCAGTATCCAATGCCAGAGTAAAATACTCAGAGAAAAACGTAGAGAGAAAGAAAGAGAGAGAGAGAGAGAGTTCCGGCCAAGGAAAGGCCGAGTTTAGGGTGGTTAGGTTTCCGGCGACTCTGATCGTTTTTGATGCAACCTCCGACCAAGATGGGAGATCAAGAAAAGGAGAAGAACGTGGAGGACCCAGAGGTGGTTCAGAAGGTATGTGATGGGCCGTGGCTCCATCAGACCGAACGGACGGTCCATGCGATCGCACCGCGGCTCTGTCGGTTCCTAAGTCCCATCCGGCTTCTCTTACTTGTTCTATCCAATCTCTTTCTGTTCTTTCTGTTTAAACACGAAGGGTTGTGTTGGTTCAGTCCAAGGGACACGTCCCTAGGACATGACCATTCATAACCAAACCGCTAGCCTTGACACGGGTCGGCTATGCGGATGGTTCGAATCGCAGCATGGACTGGGCGGTTGGGATAAACGGTTGGACATGTCCCAAAAGGCACGAGTTGCCAAAGGTCACGAGTTACCAAAGGTTGTGAGTTACCAAAGGTCACGAGTTACCAAAGGTTGTGAGTTACCAAAGGGTGTAAGTAACCAAAGGGTACAAGCTGCCAAGGGTTACGAACATCAAGAGGTACGAGGACCAAGAGGTACGAGGATCTAGAGGTACGAGGACCAAGAGGTACCAAGGACCGAAGGGGTGCATGTTCCAAACAGTGTCTATTGAGACATGTTGTATCCGATGCTTATGGATCAGTCTATGACTTATCAAGTCAAGACATGATTCACGGTCTGTCTAAGCCAAGGAAGAGTCGCATGGTCCGATCGGTTGCTAAGCCTACCGGTTTGGGCTTGAAGCTTACTCGGCCATTTGGATCCAGGCCCAAGGCCGGATCAGGTAAGGAAGTCCGTGGGGCCATTGAGCCGGACTTCATGGACCGGTCGCACCTAGATTCTATCCGGTTAGACGGATTGGTCTTTGGGGGCGATCCGGACCTGTTCGTGTGATATGCTTATCTATTCTGGACCGTCTATCTGATTCTAAGTCAAGGGGTGGTTGGTTGAATGACTTAGGATACGGTAGATGGGTTCATACCTTTTTATTATTATATTGTCTGAGGTTTATCTATGTTCTAGGAACCAAGCCAAGCATTGTAGAATCGTCCAGTTCTACTCTCGGTTATGATTAATGCTTATCTGGCTGTGGTTTCAGGAACTAAGGATGGTTCTGGTCAAGCCAAGGAGCCGTGAAGGCTCGATCAGTGAGAGGCTGTGTAACGTGTGGTTAGATGATGCTAGGGATGAACTAGTGGTTGTCTATGAAACTGTTAAGAAGTTGTGTATTGGATCTCATGTTTCTAAGTAATACAATTTATACACATTTATATTCCGCTGTGCTATATATGTTCGTTTGTTTATGAACCTCATATTCGAATATGACTTGGTAAATAAAGGCTTAAGATGAATCAAACAAGCAAAGAAATTAATAAGTAAGCATTCGTATCCAGTTGGGTCGAGAGACCAGGAACGGGTCTTACAAGTTGGTATCAGAGCCAGGTTGATTCTAGGATAGTTGGGTTATGTAGTCCACACACACACACACGCAGCCAGCTGATTAGGTCTCACGGTGAGGTTTGATTGTTTAGTCTAGGGATTATTATGTTGTGTCTATGTTGAGTATATTTTGTACTAACAATGTTTGGAATCCTTAGGCTGGAAAAAGCAAATCGGGAAAGACCCGAAGGAGTAAGAAAACGGCTGGTCAATCCGAGTTACCAACCGATCAGGTTGAGACTAACACCGGAGGTGTGTTACCGTCTGACCCAGCTAATCTTACCG
This sequence comes from Brassica napus, assembly GCF_020379485.1. Lineage (NCBI taxonomy): Eukaryota > Viridiplantae > Streptophyta > Magnoliopsida > Brassicales > Brassicaceae > Brassica > Brassica napus. The sequence goes on along the minus strand of NC_063450.1, from coordinate 51,254 downwards.
GGACGCAACAGGACGGTCAGCAACATCAGGAAGGTGATGAAGAGGAGGTGGAATCCTCGAACGCTAACCGTGATGGTGACCAGCGTGAGAAAGTGGCCGATGGTACGGCTAACGCGCCCGCGGCACTGTCCAAGAAGGACTTAATAGAGGCCATGAAGGTGATGGGTAACCAGGTGGCAGCTATGACTCAACTATTCACGCCACTAGTGAATTCATCAGTTGGTCAAGCTACACCTGTAGCTACGGCTACACCTGTAGCTACGGCTACACCTGTAGCTACGGCTACACCTATTGCTACTGGTCCAGCTGTGGACGCGGTTGAGGTGATCGAGATCGATCCACCGGAAAAATCTGTAAGAAAGGTTGATTATCTGAGTCTGCTTTAACATCTATCCAGATTGGGTACGAAGCATTTCTCAGGTAGCACCGACCCCATTGTGGCAGACGAGTGGAGGAGTACGATGCTCCGAAACTTTCAATCAACTCGCTGTCCAGAGGATTACAGAAGAGACATTGCGGTTCACTTCCTAGAAGGGGACGCACATAATTGGTGGCTTGCAGTGGACAAGCGCACCAATGGAAGTCTCGAAAGTTTTGCGGAGTTTGAAGTTGAGTTCAACCGCAAATACTTTCCTGCTGAGGCTTGGGACCGACTGGAAACTAAGTTTCTAGATTTGGTCCAAGGTCGCAGATCCGTACGGGAGTACGAAGAGGAGTTCAACCGACTCAGACGGTTCGTTGGAAGGGAGCTGGAGGACGAGGCAGTCTAGGTTCGTAGGTTCATCCGAGGCCTAAGGCCGGAACTGAAAACCCACTGCTCAATCCGCACCTTCAACATCGTCGGAGAACTGGTTGAACGAGTGGCTTTGCTGGAGTCTAACTTGGCTGAAGAAGCTAAGCTTAAGGCTAAGCTACAGCCTGGCCCGTCGGGCAAGACAAACGATAAGAAGAGAAAGTGGGACCAGGTGGACGGAGGTAAGACCTCTGGGGGCCGACCTGAATGTTCCAAGTGTGGTAAGAATCATCCCGGTGAGCGCTGGAAGGCCATGGGGGCTTGTGTACGATGTGGCAGTATGGATCATATGATTCAAAATTGCACTCGTCCAAACCGATTCTCAGACCAGTCCAGTGGCAGCGGCTCCGTGACTTGCTTCCTATGTGGCAAGACGGGACACTACAAGTCGGACTGTCCTAAGCTGCAAGGAGGACAAGGGAAGGGTCGTGGAGACACAGGAAAGTCGACCCAAAACAGGCCGACCACAACACCAAGGGTGTATGTCCCGCGACGAAGGCGCATCTGGATCATTTGATTCGATCTCTGGTAATTTCTAAATTCATCTTTTTACATTCAAGTAGAAATGCTTGGTCTGGGACCTAGAATGTCTAGGGGATTCTGATGGGGGTCTCTGATAGGAACCCTCATGGTTGGTGGTGTGGAAACCCACGTACTTTTCGACACAGGGGCTACGCATAGTTTTGTGAGTCCGGGACTGGTCGGAAAGGGTCTGTTCTGTCTGGACGCTGGAGATAATTTTGGGATAGTGAGGGCAGCCGGAGGGCAAGCCATGAACTCACTAGGTCTCGTGTCAAATATCCCAGTGTCAATTCAGGGAAAGGTATTCCCTATGAATTTGGCCTGTGTCCACCTAAAGAATCATGAAGTGATCCTAGGTATGGACTGGTTGGGAAAGTATCGGGCCACTCTCGATTGCCATAGAGGTCGTGTGCAATTGGAGACTGGGCTTCAACCGATCCAGTACCAATGTCTGTGTCCGGCTCAAGAGAAAGTGGTGGTTTCAGCAGTTCGAGCGATTCGGATGCTGGAACAGGGTTGTCAATCCTTTTTGGCTACAATTACAACTACAGAGCCGGGCAGTTCTGTCTGTCTGAAAGACCTTTCAGAGGACTCGTTGGTGTCGAAGTTCCCAGATGTGTTCCAGTCGCCACAGGGTGTCCCCCTGATAGGTCGGATCCATTTACGATTGAACTAGAGCCAGGGACAGCTCCGCTGTCCAAGAGTCCGTATCGAATGGCTCCAGCCGAGATGGACGAGCTAAAGAAGCAGTTAGAAGAATTGCTAGACAAGGGGTTCATACGGCCAAGTAGCTCCCCTTGGGGTGCACCAGTTCTCTTTGTGAAAAAGAAGGATGGTACCATGCGTCTGTGCATCGACTATCGGGGGTTGAACAGGGTTACTGTGAAAAACAAGTACCCGTTGCCCAGGATAGACGAGCTGTTGGATCAACTCAAAGGAGCCAAGTGGTTTTCTAAGATCGATTTGGCCTCAGGGTATCATCAGATTCCTTTGGAGCCAAATGATATTAGGAAGACGGCATTTAGGACCAGGTACGGTCATTACGAGTTCGTAGTGATGCCGTTCGGTCTGACCAATGCACCTGCTGCATTCATGAAAATGATGAACAGCGTGTTCCGAGATTTCTTGGATGAGTTTGTGATCATCTTCATTGATGATATCCTAATTTATTCTAAGGATGAGGAATCTCATCGGAAACACTTGAGAGCCGTGCTGGAACGATTACGAGAACACAAACTTTATGCTAAACTCAGTAAATGCAGTTTTTGGCAGAAGAGTATTGGGTTCCTCGGCCATATTGTGTCCGACCAAGGCAGCTTAGTGGACCCAGAGAAGATCAGGGCAATCAAGGATTGGCCCCGACCACGCAGTGCCACGGAAGTCAGGAGCTTCCTAGGGCTGGCAGGTTACTATAGAAAGTTTGTGAAAGGATTCGCAAGCTTGGCTCAGCCTATGACACAGTTGACTGGGAAGGACGTCAAGTTCACATGGTCTGAAGAGTGTGAGGGATGTTTCTCCGCACTTAAAGACATGCTGACTAGCGCACCCGTCCTGGTTCTTCCGGAGGCTGATCAACCATATGTGGTTTATACGGACGCGTCCATCACTGGACTAGGTTGCGTATTGACCCAGCATGGGAAGGTCATCGCCTACACGTCAAGGCAGTTAAGAAAACATGAGGGAAACTACCCCACCCATGATCTAGAAATGGCTGCGGTAGTATTCGCCTTAAAGATTTGGCGCTCATACTTGTATGGTGCCAAAGTTCAGATACTTACGGACCATAAAAGTCTGAAGTATATTTTCACCCAGCCTGAGTTAAACTTAAGGCAGAGGAGGTGGATGGAATTCGTAGCTGACTACGATCTAGACATCACTTATTATCCAGGAAAAGCTAATCTGGTAGCAGACGCTTTGAGCCGGAGAAGGGTTGATGTATCGGCTGAACGAGAGGCGGACGACCTAGACGGTATGGTCCGAGCTCTACGGCTGAACGTGCTGACCAAGGCGACCGAATCATTAGGGTTGGAGGCGGTTAACCAAGCCGACCTGTTTACTCGAATTCGTTTAGCCCAAGGTCAGGACGAGAACCTCCAGAAGGTTGCTCAAAATGACAGGACGGAGTACCAGACTGCGAAGGATGGTACCATCCTAGTCAATGGTCGGATCAGTGTTCCTAATGATAGAAGTCTTAAGGAAGAGATTATGAGCGAAGCTCACAAGTCTAGGTTCTCGGTTCATCCTGGTGCTACCAAGATGTATCAAAACCTTAAGAAGTTCTATCATTGGATCCGTATGAAGGCAGATGTTTCCGAATGGGTGGCGAAGTGTTCCACTTGCCAACTCATTAAAGCAGAACATCACGTGCCTAGTGGCTTACTACAAAACTTGCCTATTCCAGAATGGAAATGGGACCACATCACAATGGATTTTGTACCTGGCTTCCCTACCACCAGGAATAAGAAAGACGCGGTTTGGGTTGTGGTGGATCGCCTAACCAAATCAGCGCACTTTCTGGCCATCCAGAAGACGGACGGGGTCGATCAGATTGTACGCAAGTACATAGACGAAATCGTCCGACTGCATGGTGTTCCGGCAAGCATTGTATCAGATAGGGACCCAAGGTTCACATCTTATTTCTGGAGAGCTTTCCAAAAGGCTTTAGGAACGAGAGTGAACATGAGTACTCCCTATCACCCACAAACGGATGGACAATCTCAACGGACGATCCAGACATTGGAAGATATGTTGCGAGCATGTGTCTTGGACTGGGGTGACTCCTGGGAAAGACATTTACCCTTAGTGGAATTTGCTTACAACAATAGCTTCCATAGGAGCATTGGCATGTCGCCATATGAAGCTCTGTATGGACGGCCGTGCAGGACCCCGTTATGATGGACCCAAGTGGGGGAGCGTAGCATGATCGGTCCAAAGATAGTCAAAGAAACAACTGAAAAGATAAAATTCTTGAAGGAAAAGATGAAAGAGGCACAAGATCGAGCCAAGAACTACGCAGACAAAAGGAGAAAGGATCTGGAGTTCGCGGTCGATGACTTGGTATACCTCAAGATGATAACCTTCAAGGGACGGGTGAGAATTTCCGGGAGAAGGAAACTCGACCCGAGATACTTAGGTCCATTCAAGATTATTGAACGGGCAGCAATGGATGCATTCCACAACGTGTTCCATGTCTCCCAACTCAAGAAATGTCTAACGGATCAAGATGTCATCGTACCAGAAATTCCTTCTGATCTGGGTACGAACTTGACCTTAGAAACAAGGCCGGTTCGAATCTTAGATAGGATGGAAAAAGCAATGAGAAAGAAAACAATACAGATGGTCAAGATCGTTTGGGATTATAGTGGACGTGAGGAAATCACTTGGGAGACCGAGGCTAGAATGAAAGCCAACTATCCTGAGTGGTTCAATCAGTTCATGGACGAGGATGCACTTGATTCGGATTCGAGGACGAATCCCTTGCAAGTGGGGGAGACTTGTCGCATCCCCGATCCTGAATAGGATCGTTGGGACAGCCATGGATCGAGGAAACGTACTAGCCAGTCTTAAGACATGAAGGCAAGCGTTCCATGGCCAAGAAAGAAGGTTAAGAACATACGGAAACTTAGACTTAACCTTGTAAGAGCAAAGAGACAGCTAGGATGAGCAAGACAGTAGCTGGAAGAAGTTTGCGAGAAGCTCGACCAGCTCATCGGAGCTAGGTCAAGTTCACTCCAGCTAAACCCCTACTAAGTCAGCTCCACTAGCTGGACTACTAGCTCACTCAGCTGAAGCAGCTGGGAGTCAGCTCATCCCAGCTAGACAGACTGTTCAGGTTTCGGGCCGATGGACCGAGTCCGGGTCAGTGGTGGGCTGTGAGGTCCAGCCATGAGGCCATGGACTGTTGGGTCTTTGGACAAGGCCGTGGGCTAAATCTAGGAGGCTTGGGGCGTGGGTTGGGCTTGTGACCGACCCCAAACCCAATCAGAAAGGGGCGATGGGATGCAAGTGGCCAAAAGGGCACAACCCTTGGCCGATGGTGCCATCCGCTAGCAAGTCGTGCCTGTTGGTGGGGCAAGACTTACCCCCTCGTTTTCTATAAATATGGGGGCCCTCCTGTTGATTTCAGTATCCAATTCCAGAGTAAAATACTCAGAGAAAAACGTAGAGAGAAAGAAAGAGAGAGAGAGAGAGTTCCGGCCAAGGAAAGGCCGAGTTTAGGGTGGTTAGGTTTCCGGCGACTCTGATCGTTTGTAAAGCAACCTCCGACCAAGATGGGAGATCAAGAAAAGGAGAAGAACATGGAGGACCCAGAGGTGGTTCAGAAGGTATGTGATGGGCCGTGGCTCCATCAGACCGAACGGACGGTCCATGCGATCGCACCGCGGCTCTGTCGGTTCCTAAGTCCCATCCGGCTTCTCTTACTTGTTCTATCCGATCTCTTTCTGTTCTTTCTGTTTACACACGAAGGGTTGTGTTGGTTCAGTCCAAGGGACACGTCCCTAGGACATGACCATTCATAACAAAACCGCTAGCCTTGACACGGGTCGGCTATGCGGATGGTTCGAATCGCAGCATGGACTGGGCGGTTGGGATAAACGGTTGGACATGTCCCAAAAGGCACGAGTTGCCAAAGGTCACGAGTTACCAAATGTTGTGAGTTACCAAAGGTCACGAGTTACCAAAGGTTGTGAGTTACCAAAGGGTGTAAGTAACCAAAGGGTACAAGTTGCCAAGGGTTATGAACATCAAGAGGTACGAGGACCAAGAGGTACGAGGATCTAGAGGTACGAGGACCAAGAGGTACCAAGGACCGAAGGGGTGCATGTTCCAAACCGTTTCTATTGAGACATGTTGTATCTGATCCTTATGGATCAGTCTATGACTTATCAAGTCAAGACATGATTCACGGTCTGTCTAAGCCAAGGAAGAGTCGCATGGTCCGATCGGTTGCTAAGCCTACCGGTTTGGGCTTGAGGCTTACTCGGCCATTTGGATCTAGGCCCAAGGCCGGATCAGGTAAGGAAGTCCGTGGGGCCATTGAGCCGGACTTCATGGACCGGTCGCACCTAGATTCTATCCGGTTAGACGGATTGGTCTTTGGGGACGATCCGGACCTGTTTGTGTGATCTGCTTATCTATTCTGGACCGTCTATCTGATTCTAAGTCAAGGGGTGGTTGGTTGAATGACTTAGGATACGGTAGATGGGTTCATACCTTTTTATTATTATATTGTCTGAGGTTTATCTATGTTCTAGGAACCAAGCCAAGCATTGTAGAATCGTCCAGTTCTACTCTCGGTTATGATTAATGCTTATCTGGTTGTGGTTTCAGGAACTAAGGATGGTTCTGGTCAAGCCAAGGAGCCGTGAAGGCTCGATCAGTGAGAGGCTGTGTAACGTGTGGTTAGATGATGCTAGGGATGAACTAGTGGTTGTCTATGAAACTGTTAAGAAGTTGTGTATTGGATCTCATGTTTCTAAGTAATACAATTTATACACATTTATATTCCGATGTGCTATATATGTTCGTTTGTTTATGAACCTCATATTCGAATATGACTTGGTAAATAAAGGCTTAAGATGAATCAAACAAGCAAAGAAATTAATAAGTAAGCATTCGTATACAGTTGGGTCGAGAGACCAGGAACGGGTCTTACACCACGGGTAATACGTGGACTCGCAATCAAGGATATGATAAAAACACCTTCTGCGAGTTCCACCAGTCCCGAGGACACTCCACGACTAACTTCAAGGTCTTGGGAGCAAGGCTGGCCGCGAAGCTACTAGCCGGAGAACTCTCGGAAGTGACCAGCGTGAAAGATCTCATCCTCGAGACTGATCTCCCCCTGAAGCCGGACAGAAATCTTCCGGTGGAGAGATCTCCCCAAAGAAACCAATCTGGGGATAAACGCGGCAGGAGGCCAGACGACAAAGGGAACGATAACAATCGTCGTAGAGTCAACATGATCATCGGAGGATCGCAATTCTGCAACGATACGGTTTCAGCCATCAAGGCTTACCAGCGGAAGGCGGAGTCAAGTGCAAACTGGCCTACATGGTCCCCTACCCAAGATGATCATAACTGCTCAATCACCTTCACAAAGGAGGAAGCCGGCGGGATTGATCAGCCTCACTGCGATCCACTCGTCATAGACCTCGTCATACGAGATCTGGAAGTCGGAAGAGTACTCATTGACACGGGAAGCACGGTTAATGTAATCATCCGCGACACTCTCAATCGGATGAGCATCGAACTCGGAGAGGTAACTCCAACTCCGAAAACGCTCACAGGCTTTTCGGGCGAAGTATCGATGACCCTCAAATCGATTCAGCTACCAGTCATGGCCAAGGAGATCACAAAAATCGTCGAGTTCGCGGTAGTCGATCATCCTGCCATCTACAACGTGATCATGGGAACCTCATGGCTCAATGCTGTGCAAGCCGTTCCATCGACGTACCACCTGGGCGTCAAATTCCCGACCCCAAACGGAGTCGCAGCTATCTGGGGATGTCAGAAACAGTCGCGACTGTGCTTCCTCGCGGAACACAAGTTAAGACAGATGACGACCTCTGCAACGGCAAATCGCAAACGCATGAGGATTGATAAATCTTCGACCAACAACGTTCCAAGAAAAAATGATTTAACATCGTCTTCTGACGCAGGCGCTTCGGGTGTCGAAACTCAACATGTATCCGAAGCCGACACTACAACTCAACTGGAACATTCGGAAGAGAACACTGACCCAGCCACAATCATCACGATCAAGGCGGTCAGCACGGCAACAACCGCCGAGTGAAAACACTCACGGCATAAAACAGAACTACAAGATGGCTTGATCCTTGAAAGGGGTACGTAGGCAGCTCGTTGAAGGACGAGTTAAGTTATCCCCCTCTCTAAAAAGGGGGGGGGAGTGGGTGCGGGTGCGTATACTCGTATACTCCCACATAGGAAAATATGCGTTATTGTAATCGAATTCTATAGAGATTTCGAAATTTTTTACGAAATATGCGTCGCTCTTTTTAAGACAAAATCGCAAAACAATCTCACTTCAGCACCAAAAATATACGTATAGTCTTCGAAATAACTGCGAGACGTCGCCAAGTTAAAAGTCGAGATGATACGAACAAATTGTCCGAACGCGACTACTACAAATCTTACATTCCGTTCGTCGATTGGCCCTGACGAACACATCAGCCGTCTTAAACAAACACAACTTGATCACTCTTTTGATCTTCAAACGTCCAACACAAGGACGAAAGCGCGCTACAAAAAAAAATCCAATATTTTTGGTCTAGGACTTCCAGTTGGCTTAAAAATTGTCTCTGGAAAGATGCTCGATTCGTACCATACAAGTCATATAAGCCGAGAACCTATCGCGGACTTTAAATTGGTACGAATCAGGTAGAAATCGCAACAGGAAAACCGATAGCCGGCTAGTCACCGCACAAACCTTAACCGAGAGTAAACCTAGGTCTTGCCCTAAACCCATCGCATTGGTCTCAGACATCTCAAAGACATGATATCTAAACGATACGAGATCCTAAAACATGTCTCTTCGTTCATATCTCAACGTTCCCGAAAAGATCGTAAATAATTTTTACGAAAACTCACGTCTCGAACAAACTAACAGATCGAACGCTTCAACAAAGATAAATATGAGACGACAACTCATGTTTACTTCAAAACCCACTCTAAAACAAAGTAACTCAAACAAACATCCATTATATAAGCCGCATAGCGGTAGGGGTTCAAAGCCACCAACGGCCAGTCCCGACAAAAACGGCCAAAAAAAGGCCCATACAAAGTTCGAAGGCCACACTCGGCCAGACATATATGAACAAAGGCCACACTCGGCCGCTAAATACTAGATAAAGAGAAAAACTCCTTCCCTTCAAAACGCTTACAAATCAAAGTTAAAACTCCCGGACAAGGAAGCTCCGAATGCATCCGCGGGAAAGTTCACTTCCTCATTGTCACCGGCAAAATCAGTCGTAGTTTCTACGGTATCAGGGGAAACCGGGATGGGATCCCAGAATCCCTGGATCTTCCCATCGATCGGAGGAATGGTCGCCTCAGCGTGAGCATGATCCTTCATGCCACCCTTCATTAACTCCATCTCCCTCTCGAAAACGTAGTCATCTTCCTGCGTCTTCCAAAGGCTCCCGACGGAGCCGCAACACTCACGGAAGTCGCCCAGCGAGTTGAAAGCGCCCTTAAGATTCACGTACTCAACCTGTAATTGAGAAGCGCGAGTCTTCATCACCTCGATGATTTCCCTCTTGCCCTTCCGTTCCGCCCTACGAACAGCCCTGGCATGATCACGAGCGAGTTGAGCGTCTCGCGCCAGCATCTCGTCTCGCATGCGAGCAAGATCCTTTTCTGCCTTCTCCGCTTTAAAGCGATAGATCAGGGCCTCTCTATGGCTCGCCTCAATGGCCGATCCAAGCAAGTTCAAACCCTATAAAATCGATTGACACGTTATAAGCAAAAAATAATAATAACGATCGTCAAAATTTTTAAAGTTTACACCCCGTTAATGATACGAGATCCTTCCGCAACAACTTTCGGCCTCCCTGACTCGCTCGTGGCCTGAGGAGCGTCTAAGCCCGACGGAAGACCAGCGAAGAAATCATCGAAGTCCAGAATAGGGACCTCGCTCGTACCACTTCCATCGCCGAAAGCAAGGTTCGGATCCCATCCTGGAAGCATGCAATCGTCCACCGAAAACTCCAGGTCGCCGAGATCAATATCTTTCCCCTTCGAAGAGTTCAGCCCCGTCACAATCGTGGGAGCGGCGTTGGGACCTTGGTCTTCAGGTTCGGAATCACTCTCTGTTTCTCCGCCCAAAGCATGACCAGGATGCACAAACCTCAGCGCCTTTCGAACTCTCTTCAGCGTAAAGGAAGTCCAGAAAAAAGGACCATTCCTGAGAAGATCCCTCATCGCAATAATGTCCTCAGGAAACGGAGCAAGAGGGTTGATAAAGGGACGATCGTTCGGCAACCTCCGAAACAGTGGGATACAACTCTCCTCAACGGACGCTGCGTCTACACGAACAAAGAAGAAAAACTTCCTCCACGAGTTGAAGTTAGAAGTGAACCCCTTTACCACTGACATGAAGTTCCGAGGAACATGCCTGTACGTGTCCGTGTCCCTGATGATCTGTAATCGAAGAAGCGCTTCGAAGTGATCAACGGTGAGAGAAAGACCATGCTCGTAGCTCAGGACCAGGATCCCTATCAGGTGCTGGATGCCAAGAGGATTCAGTTGGCTTATCGCCACCCCGAAATGACCCAACACACGGACGATGATCTCGGGGATCGGGAACCTTAAACGGCAACGCACTACGAATGCCTCGTAACAAGTAAAGAAGCCCTCCGAGGGACTACTAGCGCATTCTCCTTGACGAGGAACTCTGAATTCCACCGCGTCCGAAATATGGTAGAACGACCGCATGACCTCGAGGAATTCACTAGTACTCCTACTCGGCGCACCTGCCTCCACCTGGCGATGGTTCATGACCGGGAACGATTTTTCTTTGGGAGGCGTGATCGAACCGTAACACGCCACCCACCATGCCTCGTTCTCGGCTGGGTCTACCGAATAAGGAACGAATTCCATCTTCGGCACTTGAAACTCGTCAGAAACGTTCACGGGCAAGGACCCTTTCTTTGAACTCCTCTTCTTACTCGACATCTCGTGTTTTTCTTTTAAATCAAGAAGGAAATGATAGTGAGAAAGAGAAAGAACTTTTCAAGAAAAACCTCTCTATGAGAATGAGTAAGTGTGAAGATTGTGAAGAAGTTACCTCCCTTCTTATAGGCATGAGAAATTACTATTTACTTGCGGATTTTTGGACACGAACTTCGCCCAAATACACCAATCTCGTCCAAACTCGCCATACCGCGCATTGGGACCTCGCTAGAAATCCACGCTCCCAACGAGCTGGGGGGCTAACTGTTGGGGTCAAAAATGGTTACGACGAAGTTAACGTCCAAATCCCCGAAGAAGAAAAACGTAGAAAACTTCTTCGACAAATACTTTTTCGAAATAGATTCTTCTCTACGAAAAGCTTTACGGAAGAGACGCGAGTCTTCGGACAAAAGCCTGAAAAGGATTGTTACGCAGCGATCGAACACGTGCTCCACTCGGTCGCTACGTAGCGTCCGAGTTCGAACCAAGGCTCAGTCTCTACATAGTGACCGAACGTCCATTCCGCTCGGTCGCTACGTAGCGACCGAGCTCTTCCAAAACATTGATACAACATTAGTCCATGCGTTCTCGTCTACCCTTCGATCCTATCTCCCAAAGACCATAGCGAACCCATTTCACGATTCCCCGCCATTCTAAGTTATCGATCAAACTTTACCGTCAAAACTGCGAAAGTTCGTTCTTTATCGAAAGAAGCCGTAACAAACGCTTCGAGTCGGAAGACGGCCCAAGGGGACCTAAGACATGACTCGAAGTCCAACTTACGATTTCTTAACCAATAGCCCGTAAGCCGCATGACGGTTTATGCTTGGTTCGCAAAGAAAGATAAATGTCAAGTTTCCGCGGATGAATACGAAATTTTGAAGATAATTACGAAGATCGGAAAAAATGGAATATCTCCATTTTTATGCTATGGCGGCTTAAGGGCAGAAGGGGAAAAGCGTAAACCGACCTTGGAGCCAGTATATAAGGAGTCCTAGGCGAGAGGCATGGGAGAGGACTTTTCACAGCAAACTTAGCACTTAGAGCAATTTTAGGCAATTTTCCGTTTTTGTTATTCGAGCTGCGACTCAATTAGGTTTTTGCCGTCTTAGGGTATTAGAACTAGGAATCTCGCCGACAGCTCTCGTTGCCCAGGAACTTACCTTGTTGTAAATGCTCAAACGCAGATTCGGAATAAGAACTATCTTGCTCTCTTTTTTGATTTCTTATTTCATTATTGTTCTCGTTTCGTGTTCTGATTGCTTGGCGTGTGGTATTATCAGATATCCAGGACCTCTGGGAAATTAGGTTTTTCCTAGTTTCCTTATTTAAACGGAAATCGACAGTGCGAATTTCGGTTCCCACAGCGGACCAGGAGAAATCATCTTTCATGACCTCCAGGGGAATCTATTGTTATAAGGTTATGCCCTTCGGCCTGAAGAACGCCGGTTCAACTTACCAAAGATTGGTAAACATGATGTTCGCCGACCAGATCAGACAGACCATGGAAGTTTATATCGATGACATGATTGTCAAGTCCCTGGAAGCATAAGATCACATATCACATCTACAACAAGCCTTCTCCACCCTCCGCAAATACAACATGAAGCTTAATCCGGCTAAGTGCTCCTTCGGTGTCAGCTAGGGAAAGTTCCTCGGATATATCGTGACTCGCAGGGGCATCGAGACGAACGCTGAGCAGATCAGGGCCATTCATTCCATCCCTTCTCCAAGAAGTGTCAAAGAGGTCCAGACTCTAACAGGAAGGATGGCAGCTCTAAGTAGGTCCAGAGGCTAACCGGAAGCATGCGGGACGACACACAGGCGATCGGGTGGCTCATTCTTATTGGCCGGCAACTTCTATATATACCCAGCTACCCTGGTTCATTTTTACTCATTCATACACACCAAGGACACTCCAAAACGTGGCTTAGAGAGAAAGAGAGAAATAAGTGAGGTGCTTAAGAAGTATAGACATTTCCGAAAACCGATAAACTGTCGGAAAGTTCCGAAAGACGTCTAGAAGTGAAAGAAGGTTCTTTCCAAATAATGATCAGTCCATACCAGTTCATTCAAGACATTGAGGTTGGGTTTTGGGATTTAACATCATGGTACCAAGACGAAGATTTGGAGGGGATAAAAGGGTTTGGTCAACATCCAGAATCAAAGAGTCGAGCCACATCGCTTAATCACTATGAGTCACGGTTAATTGTTTGTTAACGGATTTTTAATGCAGGTTCCTGACATCGGAGACGGTTTCCGAGCTAGGATAGCTGGACCGGTCTAGGTGTCAGTTTGTGGATCCAAGGCTTGAGACGATGTCTGGGCTAAGTGGATAGCAAGACTAGTCTAAGCACCCGGGTTATTGTGATTGTGTGATTATTATATATTGTTATGGTGTGTACCTCGTGTTGGTACTGTTGTGTGAGAACCTCGTGGTGGTTCTTGTAGTAGTTTGCAGGTCATTGCTTCCTCAAATGGTACCACTAAGCCGGTCGTGGTCCGGAAAGTGGTGGGCTCGGTTTAACTTGGCTTGATCACCAAGGCCGAGTGTCACAAGTGGATGTGACTGCCCCCGGCGAGTCCGATAGAGGACCGGGGCACGGCGATTCCGATTGAGGACCGTGACCGGGCAATTCCCGAGCGCCTACGCCTGTGTGGTGTAATAGTGAAGGGATTGCCGGTGTCCCTTATGTGGAGGAAGAATCCTTCTGTTGGGCCCTAGGAGTATATATATATATATATATGGTTGATTGATATGCCACTCATAAAGAGTGTTTGATTTATTATGGTTTAATGGTTTATTGCTTAAATCGGTCATGCTTTATGATCTTGAATATTGATTGTTGAACTACCCGTCTTGCTTGTGTTTGGGGTGGGGTTTAGAATGACGGGTAGTTGTATATGCAAGATATGGAACCCTGGCTCACTTAGTGAAACTAGTTCACTCACTCCTCACATCCTTTTGCAGGTGACCAGTAGAAAGGACCATAGCGCTCGCGGAACTGTAGGAGCTGGTGTAGATTGGACATCTTTTGCTAAAGACTCGTTTTCAAGATATATGAATGTATGTTTTACTTTCGGCTGCGTCCATGGACCCTATGTATAATGTTTTGGGCTTGTGAACTTCATGTTTTATATATATGAAATAAAGTATGTTTTATATTCGCGGCGTGTTGAATCTGATATTAGGTTAGTCCAACCTAACACAACTCTATGATTCGGTACGGGTTGCAAAGCCTCAGGCCGAAGATTAGAGGAAACGGGTTTTGAATGGATATTCTGGGTTACCGAATTATGTTTTGTGACTTGGAAAGTCTATTCTCAACCCGTCGTAACACTTCTGGACTTGGCAGAGGAAGGTCGTTCGGGCATGTTCTTGTTTGATTGTTGCCCGGCTGACTGACCGATGTCTAAAATGGTTCGGGGGTGTTACAGAGGTGGTATCAGAGCGTGGTTTAGATCATGCGGTCAATCACGTACTTTCCGTTTTTTTATCGAGTCAAATGTGTCGCAAAAGATGAGTTAGGAAACCAGCGGAGTTTCGTATTAATTAGTATTCTTAATAGGAAATTCCCTATTCGTGGATTGCAGATGACAAGAAGGGGAAGGAGTGAAGGAGGACATGATTGGATGCTGGGTACAGAAAGAGTCTCAAGAAGAAGAGGACTGGGATATGAATCTGAGGGAAGGGTGCAAACACTGGCGCACACCAACCAAGGATCCAGTGAAGAAAATGTAGGAAGAAACAACAATCTGTTTGGACATGATCAAGAGATATTACCAGAAGAAAACTTTTCACCAAACCGTACTGTAAGGGGAAGACCAGAAACAGATGATAGCGAGTCAAGTGTCCAAGGACCAAGACCGATAAGGCGGAACAACCCGATTGAACCAGAAGTTCATGATCAACCACAACAAGGAGTAGGAATGGAGCACACTTTGAAGATGCTTCATGACGTGATAGCGAGGTCACTACAACAACCTCAAGTGCAACCGTTACCAGTCATGCCACCACAACCTACAGTGGCTACACCAATGTAACCGTTGATAACTGCCATGAAGAATATGAAGACACCCCATTTTGAAGGAGGGACAGATCCATTTGAAGCCGACCAATCGTTTCGAACCATTGAGAAAAACTTTGAGACGCTGACGTGTTCCGAGGAGTCTAAGAAAAATATGGCGGTGTATTACTTAGAAAAAGACGCGGCAGAATGGTGGGAGAGTAGGGATCACCAAGTAGGACATCTCGTCACCACTTGGGCGGCATTCAAAAAAGAATTTGAACGCAAGTATTTCACCGCGGAGTCCAAGCGAAGGCTTCAACGTCAGTTTGCTAACCTAGTACAAGGAGACAAGACAGTTAGAGAATATGAATCTGAGTTCATGCGACTGCGATGACACGTGCTGCGAGGACAAGATGATGAAGAGACCATGATATCTAACTTTATGTTTGGTCTAAAACCAGAGTTAGAAAATAGACTAGCAGTCGGGAACTACGAGAGTCTCACCGAGCTAGTGGAAAAGGCTGTGAATGTGGAGATCGGATTGGAAGCTGAGAAGGCGGCAAGTAAGAAATCCAAGCAGCATCAAGAAGGAAAGTACGGTGGAAACCAAAGATCTTTTAAGGGTAAAGATAAGGAAAAGGAATCGGGAGGGCCAAGTCGACACTCTCTGTTCACAGGAAAATGCTTTAACTGTGGCAAGATAGGCCATAAGTCAAGTGAATGCTTCGGGAAGAAACCTGGATCCTTTCAGTCAAACTCCTACAATCCTATGCTACACGTGTGGAAAGAAAGGACACATCTCTACCCAAGACCGCGTCAATCATCTTATCCCAGCTACGCCAATCAATGTTCATCCTACTCCAGCTCCACCTGCAATCGCACCAGCGCAAAAAAAGGCAAGCTATAGGAGGTAGAGTTTACGCTTTAGAATTAGAGGATACTAAACCTCCAGGCCCATCTAAGGGTCCCATCACAGGTATTTGGGTTCTTTAACCTTACTAGATTGATTTTGTGTTGTGTGATTGCTTGTGATGGATTGGTTAATTTCTATTGGATAATTTTTATGTTGTTGATATATATTGATGTTGTGGCAGGAACTTTACATGTTGCGGGGCGTCCCACACATGTATTGTTCGACTCGGGGGCAACACATAGCTTTGTGGCCCCTGAGATAGCTGCCGAATTTGTGGGTTCATTTGTGATTGACAGGATGGATGTGGCTGTGATGACTCCCAGAGACCAAACCCTCCAAGCAAAAGAATGCCTCAGAAGAGTTCTGTTAGTCATTTGCGAGAAAATCTTCCTGGCAGATTTGTTGGTGGAGCCCTTAAAAGGATATGAAGTTATCTTGGGCATGGATTGGTTATCAGGCTATCGGGCACAATTAGATTGTGGAAAAGGTCGTATTTTGTTCAAGGAGAACGGGCAACGACAAATATTGTTTTACGGGATCAGTCCAAGCAAGTCTGTGTCTTTAGTAGCTGCCTTAAGAGTGGAAAATTTGCTTAAGGATGGAGAAGCGTATCTGGTAACAGTAACTGCTAGTGAAGGACCCGCTAGCAATGGAGTTGAAATTACGGATATTGCGGTAGTACAAGAGTTTGAGGATGTGTTTGCGGCATTAAAAGAGTTACCTCCACCTCGGAATAACCATTTCACAATTAACTTGGAACCTGGAGCTAAGCCGATAGCAAAGGCTCCTTACCGCATGGCACATGCGGAGTTAGCAGAGTTGAAGAAACAGCTTGAAGATTTAATGGAGAAAGGTTTCATAAGACCTAGCTCTTCACCATGGGGAGCTCCGGTCTTATTTGTCAAGAAGAAGGATGGTAGCATGCGGCTTTGCATTGATTATCGAGGAATCAAAAATATCACCATCAAAGATAAGTATCCTCTTCCGAGGATACATGAGTTGTTGGATCAGCTAAGGGGAGCAAGTTGGTTTTCAAAGATCGACTTGGCGTCGGGCTATCATCAGATTCCAATTTCAGAAGGTGATGTCATGAAGACTACGTTTAGAACTCGTTATGGACAATACTAGTTCGTAGTAATGCCTTTTGGCCTTACTAACGCACCGGCGGCCTTCATGAGATTAATGAATGAAGTCTTCCATGATTATCTCGACAAGTTCGTGATAATCTTCATCGATGACATTTTAATATATTCCAGGACAGAGGTAGAGCACAAAGCACACTTGAAACTAGTGATGGAACGGTTAAGAAACCAGAAGCTGTATGCCAAGTTCAGCAAGTGTTCTTTCTGGAAAAGAGAGATCGGGTTCTTGGGGCACCGAGTGTCTGCAGAAGGAGTTTCTGTAGATTTGGAAAAGGTGAAAGCCATCGAGGAATGGCAAAGGCCATCTGTTGTGGGCACAGGGGGGTAACCCACGAATTGATAGGTGGTTCGCTGGCTTGTCGATCCTAGATATGATCTAGTGATCTATATGAGCCGATTGAAGGCTGATCAAGCAAGATGTACCTGAAACGAATGCAAATGGATTAAAATGAATTAAACTAAGAACAAAACATAGAACAAGAATATGATGGAAAGATAGAAAGGATGGTTGAAATGGTGGATGCAATGGAGCTAAGCTTGCTGGTCGTATGCCACTCTCAAACTAAGCCGGTGGATGGAATGGATCGATGGATAGGGATTGATTCTCTCAATCAATGGACGAACAGGTTGACTTGAATCACACAAGACTCTCTGGACGTGGCTTCAGTAGCACCAAGTGAATCACACACCTAGAGCTAAAGAACTAACAAAGAATTCTCAACTTTGTAAACAAAACAATTTCTTATTACTTTCAAAATGATCAAGGGTGATTTACAAAGACAAACTAATTGAGCTTTATAGGCTCGACTACTGGGACTTTCTAACAGTCATAAAATGACATAAGGAAAGAAATAAAATCGAAATAATAAACTTGGAAGCAAAGGAATTGATGGCTCCATGAAAACTAACCGTTGGAGGCTTTATGATGAGAATCTTGGCCAAATGAATGTAGATGGTGTTCTCCTTGTATCTGGACGGTTTGAGGGGGTAAGTGAGCTTCCTGGGAATCTTCTCTATAATCTGGAAGGTGCTGATGTCGTGTATAGACTGAAGGAAAAAGAACTGTTGGAGTTTAAATGCTTGAGACTCCAAATAAGGCAAGTTGAAGTAAATGAGAATCCTCCTGATCCAATGGTTTCTGGTGCATGGTATGAACATGTAGAACTCCTCCTGGACACCTATAATACCTCCTGATTGGTTAAAATGATCTCCTGGTCGCCAATGTCTGGTGTCAAGCTGATTGGACCGGTTAGCTTCCAATTGAGGTAAGTGAAGAACTGGTTTGGCCGGTTTTGGAGATTGGATCATAACTTCTGCAGATTTCCGTGTCCATTTCTCCTGATATTGGGCTTTCTGAAAGGCTGATGGATCTCTATTGAATCCTATAATGGGCTTTGGTTAAGGCCGCTCTTTCCTTGGGCTGGAATCTCCTTCTAAAGTCGGGTACTCGCAGATGGACGGGCTGGGAAACCTCTGACTTGTAAAATTCATAACTTCATTCTCCGTGAATATTTTGGCTCGATTCTAATTGAGCTGGACTACTTCTTGAGTGCAGAATACTATAAAATTGGTTTAATGTTGAAAGTTCTTCTTGTTGTGTAGATATACGCCTTGGACTGAACCTCGGTCGCTGGTACCTCCTAGATGGCCGGTTTGGACGGTTTGGTGAGACTCTGGTTGAACCATGGATTTCGTGACCACAACATCCCCTCCCTCTTGACAAGGTTTTGACCTCGAAACTATATGACCTGCACCAAGATAGACCAAGTCAGCTTTCATTCTCTTTTGAGATTCTAAAACCTTACCTTGGAATTGTTTTGGTTTGGGAATGGATCGTGTATCAGGTGGTTCTCCTTTAAGAAAATAGGAATGGATCACGCCTCTGCTCTGGACATGGTAATTTCTTATCTTCTAGAGTGGATGGCCCTTCAATTTGGTGGCCACGTTTCTGATCATCTTTGGAGTTGATCCTCCTAGCAACATAAGATAATCTGGTGGTATTTCTTTGAAGCTTTCTTCTTTGCAACCTGAAAAATTCTCAACATTCTAGAAAAAAAGCAAGTGCATTATATCTGTCATTGAAATATTAAGAACATGCTGATCTAAAATGAATCTTACCATAGGTGTTGATATGCCTTGAATCTGGATGTTACATCTAGGCGATGGATGTTACATCACGTACATCATACCGACTCGGTTGCATTAAGAGCTTTGCATCAAGTTATTATGGATGTTACATCTGATCGTGGGCTTAAGCCCATGAGTCCGTTTAGTCTAGGGTTTTAGATGCGAGATGTTACTATATATATCTTGTATTTGAAGTAACCCCGAACTTGCACTCTGTAAACTCAATATCGCCTCCAATAATAAGATCTCTCTTTGCCCGTGGACGTAGCCAAGTTGGTGAACCACGTTAAATCTCTGTGTCGTTGTTACATAATTTTTATTCATCTGTTTCTGCATCTGTTTCTTCTTACAATTGTTACAACAAACTGGTATCAGAGCTTCGGGTTGTGATCTAGTGAGAAGATGTCTGGAATAAGAGCGAAGATCGACAAGTTTGATGGGAGAAATAGCTTCAGTCTTTGGCAGATTAAGATGCAGGCGTTGTTGAAGCAACAAGGCATCTGGGGACCATTGTCAGAGAAGAAATCTAAAGCAGCTGATTTGGACAATCTAGAAGAGAAGGCGTTCTCAACAATTTTGTTGTGTCTAGCAGACGAGATCATCATCGAAGTGTCTGATGAGAAAACTGCTGCTAGTTTGTGGCAGAAGTTGGAGAGCTTGTACATGACAAAATCTCTAACGAACAAGCTACTTCTTAAGCAACGCCTCTTTGCCTTGCGTATGCAAGAAGGTATTGAGCTTCGCGACCATCTTGACAAGTTAAATTCGATATTACTGGAGCTGCGTAACATCGATGTTAAGGTGGAGGATGAAGACGCTGCTCTAATCCTGTTGGTATCTTTGCCAAACTCTTTCGAGAACTTCGTGCAATCGTTCATTGTTGGCAAAGATACAGTGAGACTGGAAGAAGTTAGGTCGGCGCTTCACAGTCGGGAATTACGCCATAAGGCATCCTGCTCAGGGACAGACAATCAAGCTTCGGGATTGTTTGTCAGTGGTGTGAAGGGACATGGGAACAAAAGGAAGTCGAAAGACAGAAAATCATTTCCAAGAGGTCCTAAGCCAACTGATATTTGCAACTATTGCAAAGAGAAGGGACACTGGAAGTCAGACTGTCCCCAGAAGAAGACAGAGCAACAGTCTGGATTTGCTGCAGTAGCTGAGGATGAAGCCAAGTCTGATAGTGACATCGCTCTTGTTGTGCACGAACACACACACTCTTCTGATGTGTGGGTTCAGGATACAGGAGCATCCTACCATATGACACTGAGGAGAGAGTGGTTTTCGAAGTACACAGAGGTACTTGACTGCAAGATTAAGATGGCAAATGATTTTGTCTGCAAGATTGCTGGGATTGGCTCAATCAAGCACAGGACACATGATGGTAGATTCTGCGCATTGAATGACGTTAGGCATGTTCCATCAATGACGAAGAATTTGATATCCATGAGTCTTATGGACAGTAGAGGGTTCAAATATTCGGGTGGTGATGGAGTTCTGAATGTCTGCAAGGGTTCTGATGTGATTCTGAAGGGTTTCATGAACGGTACTCTATATTTGCTGAAGGGTACTACCGTTACAGGTTCAGCAAATGTTGCATCACCAGAGATCTCAGAGGAAGATATGACTAAGTTGTGGCATATGAGGCTTGGACATATGAGTGAACGTGGGATGCAACTTCTGTCGAAGCAAGGTCTTCTCTGTGGTCACAAGACCAAGAGTCTAGAGTTTTGTGAACACTGCGTATTTGGGAAGCTGCATCGAAAGAGCTTTCGCAAGGCAATTCATAGACCAAAAGGCACACTCGATTACATTCATTCAGACTATTGGGGTCCATCCAGAGTAGAGTCACTGAAAGGTCACAGATATTTTGTCTATGATTGATGATTATTCGAGGAAGACTTGGATAATTTTTATGAAGCACAAAAGTGAAGCATTCAGTAGCTTCAAGGAGTGGAAAATATTGGTGGAGAATCAAACAAAGAAGAAGGTGAAGCGACTTCGTACTGATAACGGTCTGGAATTCTGCTCAGCAGAGTTCAATCAGTTTTGTAAGGATGCGGGGATTGCAAGGCATCTTACAGTCAGAGAAACACCACAACAAAATGGTGTAGCAGAACGAATGAACTAGACATTGCTAGAGAGAGCAAGGTGCATGCTCTCGAATGCTGGTCTGGAGAAGCGGTTTTGGGCTGAAGCAGTCAACACGGCTTGTTACTTGATCAATCTCGGTCCCCACACAGGCATCGAGTGCAGGATACCTTCTGAAGTGTGGTCAGGTAGATCTGCTGATTATTCACTTCTAAGAGTGTTTGGTTTCACTGTTTACTATCATGTAAGTGAAGGTAAACTAGAGCCGAGAGCAAGGAAGGGAGTTTTTATGGGCTACGGCGATGGAGTCAAGGGATACAGGGTCTGGTCTCCATCAAAAAACCAAGTGATTCTAAGCAGGAATGTTGTTTTCGATGAAGCATCTATGGTTAGAAGCTCATGGTCCAGTTCTGAAGCAGAGAAAGGTAGCACTGATAAATAGGTGGAGCTGCGAGATGATCATGACGTGATCAATGTGCAAGAACACACAGAAAATCAAGAGGAGCGTGTAGAAGAAGTTCAGTTGGAGTCTACGGAGACTCAACCGCCTGATTCTACGAAGCGTAGCATCGCGAAGGATCGACCAAGAAAGGTTAATGTCAGGCCACCAGAGAGATATCGTTTTGATGAAATGGTGGGTTATGCACTTCAGGTTGCAGAGGAAGTGGATACATATGAACCATCCACTTACATGGAAGCTGTTTCTTGTCCCGAGTATGCGAAATGGCATACAGCAATGGGAGACGAAATGGAGTCTCATGAGAAGAATCATACATGGGATTTGGTCACATTACCACCAGGGAGAAGAGTTGTTACATGCAAGTGGATCTACAAGATTAAGGATGGAGCATCGCCGACAGAAGGAGTTAAGTATAAATCTCGGGTTGTTGCAAGAGGTTTTAGTGAGAGAGAGGGAGTAGACTACAATGAGATATTTTCACCAGTGGTCAGACATACTTCCATCAGAGTGTTGCTAACGCTGGTAGCACGTCAGGACTTGGAGCTTGAGCAACTCGATGTGAAGACTGCGTTTCTTCATGGAGAGCTTGAAGAGGAGATATACATGACTCAGCCAGATGGTTTCCGAGTTCCTGGAAAAGAAGACTATGTGTGTAAGCTTCAGAAGTCCCTTTATGGACTTAAGCAGTCTCCCAGACAATGGTACAAGAGATTCGACAGCTATATGATCAAGTTGGGCTACATCAAAAGTCCTTATGATTGTTGTGTCTACATGAGAAAATTGAAAGATGACACATTCATCTATTTGGTGCTCTACGTGGATGACATGCTGATAGCTGCAGAGAAGATGTGTGACATCAAGAAGCTGAAGGAGCTTATGAGTTTTGAATTTGAGATGAAGGATTTGGGTGCAGCAAAGAAGATTATAGGGATGGAGATCTTTAGAGATAGGGGAAGAAGAAGTTGTTCTTCTCACAGAAGGCCTACATTAATAAGGTGTTGACAAGGTTCGAAATGTCTTCATGTAAACCTATTAGTACTCCGTGTGCATCAAATCTTCATCTTACCATGTATGAGGTTCAGTCTGAAGAAGAGACAGAGTATATGTCTCGAGTTCCTTATGCTAGCGCTGTAGGAAGCTTGATGTATGCAATGGTCTGCACAAGACCAGATCTGGCAGTGTGGTTAGCAGGTTTATGGGACAACCTGGGAAGGAGCATTGGGCAGCTGTGAAGCGGATTTTCAGGTATCTGAAGGGTACATCTGATGTTGGTCTCATATATGGATGCGACAATCCGCGATTGGTAACATGTTATTCCGATTCTGATTATGCTGGAGATGTGGACTGCAGAAGATCTATGACCGGTTATGTGTTCACCTTGGGCGGCTCTGTGGTTAGCTGGAAGGCGACTTTAAAGTCTACAGTAACATTGTCTACTACTGAGGCAGAGTATATGGCGCTGACAGAAGCTGCGAAGGAAGGAATATGGCTTAGAGGATTGGTTAATGATCTCGGTTTTCATCAAGATCAGGCTACTGTGTATTGTGACAGTTTGAGCGCTATATGCTTAGCCAAGGATCATGTTCATCATGAGAGAACGAAGCATATTGATGTGAGGTATCACTTCTTGAGAGATGAGAAGTGAATTGAAGTGAAGAAAGTAGGAACTGCTGATAATCCTGCTGACACGTTCACAAAGCCGGTTCCTCACAGCAAGTTTAAGCATTGCTTAGACTTGCTCTACATCTCAAACTGTTAGTATGGCCCTAAGGGGCATATGGCCCGAAGGGGCATATGGCCCGAAGGGGCATCTGGTCCGCAAGGACATCTGGCCCGTTGGGGCATCTGGTCCGTAAGGACATCTGTCCTTACGGACGTCTGGTCTATTGGGACATCTGGCTGATAACAAACGTCTGGCTCTAGTTGAGCATCTGGCCGTTAAATGGCGTCTGGTTCGTTTAAGCAGCACATCTGGTCCGAAGGGACATCTGAGGCAAATCCTAGGCCACGAGAGCTGTCGGTATGTTCGCTAGTCTAGCCACCTAAGTTCTAACATAGTCGAGTCGCAGCTCGATAGTAAAAACGGAAAAATGCCTAAGTTGCTCTAAGTATTAAGTTTGCTCTTAGAATGCTCTCTTCTTCTCTTCGTCCTAGGTCCTCCTTATATACTCCTCCTTTGGTCGGTTTACCTCTTCTCGGGCCGGATTTGTCGCGAAGTGGGCTTTTCCATATTTCCTTCTTCTTTGTGATTATCTTAGGAAATTTGACATTTATCTCTTCCCGCGGATGAGATAAACCGTCATACCAGTCTTTGGGCTCAAGTCTTTTGGGACCATAGATGGGCCGTTGTCCGCAATTCGGACCCTCTTTGGGCCGTATCGAGACTTAAGCGTTTTTACGATTTTACTCGCGAAGTAGCCGTTGGTATAGGCATGGTTCTTCCAACGGAACCCTGTTTCTTCACATAACCGAGGCAGTTGGTGTTAACTTAACCGTAACCTGCTCTACTACGAAGAATAAGAAACCGTTCGAGAGACATAACCTTCCCAACTTCCCGAAGACTTTCGACGATGTTTTTTAGACGGAATATTGGTGTCGTATCCACGTACCCGAAGACTGAGTTACAGAAACTTGGGATGAAGATGCATGGTTATGGGATGGGACCGGGTTCGGAATGGTCCATGGAGAATTGGCCGCGCTCGCCGGGCGAGCCGATCCGTGGCACGATCAAGCTCGCCGGCGAGCCGACTGGCAACACAGTCTTGCTCGCCGGTGGGTCGACCGGCAACACGGTCGTGCTCGCCGGGCGAACTGGCCCGTGTCGCGGCCGAGCTCGCCGGCGAGTCGACCGGCAACACGGCCGTACTCGCCGGGCGAGCTGGCCCGTGTCATGGCCGAGATCGCCGGTCGATCCGTTTCGGCTGTTCATTTTCTCGGCTTTTGAAGTTTTGACCGAGATTCGGTTTTTCTAAGGACGTTCGGACATCGATTCCGTCGTGACCGATTTTGACCCCAACAGTTAGCCCCCCAGCTAGCTAGGATCCGTGGACCTGGGTGTTAGTCCTAGCTTGCGGTATGGTCTGTTCTAGGTGGAATTTAGACGTAATTGTTTGTCGAAAGATCGAAGGTGAATAGTAAAAAAGAAAAAATTGTATAAGTAAGGGAAGTAAGTTTTTCAAATTCTTTACTCACTTCTTCCCTTAAGAAAGATTTCCCCAAGATCTCTCTTTGCTCAAACAAAATGTCTTCAAGAAAAGGATCTTCAAAGAGGAATTCTTCCTCACACTCATCTTCGGGTGACTCTTCTGCCAATGAGGTGATCGCCCCGAAAGAAGAGTTTGAAGTTGAGGAAGAAGCAAAGGATGCGTACTACAAAACTCTTTGCGGCTCCCCTCCGCCTTCGCAAGACATTCTGATTCCCAAGAGGCTCGTGAGGTCGCCAAACGCGCCCCTTACGCCGAGTATGGTCTCTCCCGACTACTTCACGACTCTCAGAGACTTTTACCAGATCCCAAGTGGAGTCGTATTTCGGATCCCGAGTGGCAACGAGAGTGCGAAGAACCCTCCGGAAGGTTTCTTTACTTGCTATGAGGCCTTCCTAGTGTATTGCCGTATGTGGTTTCCGATCCCTGGTACCATCGTCCGCGCGCTTCGCCACTTTGGGCTTTTGATCAGCCAGCTAAGCGTTCCGGCCTTGCAGCATTGGCTCGGCGTGTTGATCTTGAGTTACGAGCTAGGAATGGACCTTAACCCTGGCGACTTCGAGGGATTTTGGTTTACGAGAGGAACGGGGAACTGGCTCATACCCCATGGCACCAAAGAAGGGTATGGCTATAATTCAGGGGCACACTTCACATCCTAAGGCATGGTTCGAGCGCTTTTTCTTTGTCCGGATAGATGGGGAGTCTGTCGAGGAGAGCTACCTCCACCTATTCCGTGGGGAGTGGAACTTCTCCCGTGGTAATACGAATAGCTATATTTTTCATTTTGATACCTTGAAAACATGCGAAGATGATTTTTTTATTATCTTGCAGTGAACAGGATCCTTCCGCCGACTCCTGCCAATCTTTTTGCCAAGGGAGATCTTCTCCGCAGCAGGCCGTTCTTCTGGAATTCTTTCACCGTCGAACGGATTCGAAGCGCGGTGGAGCTCCATTGATCTCGAGCCGTCTCTCAGCCTCTGGACGTTCTGTATGGCATAGAACCGGTTATTGATGTCTTGCCTGCTCAGAGGCAGAGAATCAGGTCTCGGAAAGGCAAGGGAGTTGCCTCTGAGAACGTCTTGGGAAACCTTCCGCAGCCAGAATGGAACCATGGTTTCTCCCCAGGGGAAAGGAGTGGAACCAGCAAGGTTCCCCTTCCCAGCGACTTTTTTGCCGACCTCCCTCCCGGTTTTACTACTCATAAGTCGCTGGACGAAGAGTCGAGGAGGAAAGTAGTCTCCGAAGGCTCCAGCTTAATCAACGAGGTTTATCCTTTGAACTTTGATCTAAATTATTTTTTTTTTTGTTTCCCTTTCCGATCTTAAGTTCGTGAAGGGGATGAGGGTGTTCAATACGGCGCTCGACAGAAGTTTCCGGGAGTCGCGTATCTCTCACTTCAAAGCCGAGGAGGCTGAAAGGGAACTCTTTCGGTCTCGGAAGGAGGTCGAAGAACAGAGCCGGAGACAGGCTGAGCTCCATTCTCTGGCCCTTGTCCGTGCGGAGAGGAGAGGAAAGAGAGCGATTGTCGCCGAAATGAAGCGGAGGGCTGCTTTGTTTGCCACCAAATTCGAGAGCTTTAAGGATGCTCAAAAATTCGTGGACGATTTTCGCGAGTGTCGTGGCTCGGTTGCTACCCTCTACGAGTCGCAGAACGAGGACTTCTCTTTTCCTGCCGAGGTCGCCGAGATGTCGGGTCTTATGAACGGTGTGCCCATGCCGAATCCTTGGTTCCTCCGATCGAAGGAAGGGTCTGACAGCTTTGGGACTCCATCGAGGTCTCAGAGGACACGGCAAAACTGGGAACCGGTGTCGGTGATGAAGGTGCCGGAGTCGCGGACGGAGAGGTGGATCAGCCCGTGAGCTCGTTTGGGATCTCCATGTCCGGGTTCCTCGACTTCGAGCTTTGAGGATTGTTGGGATTATTTACCTTAGTTTTATTTCGAGGTTTGATGTATCTAGGCCGAGTGTGGCCGTATTTGATTTATGTGTGTTATGGCCTTGCGAGGCTATGTGAACTATGTGTTTGAGACCGGCCGTTTGGTGGCTTTGGGTCCTAGCCGTTTTTTGCGGCTTCTATATATATGATGAATGATTGACATTCTGTGCGTTTTAGTTTATACTTCTGCCAAGTGTTAGGGAAAGATACGAGTAGTCACTTCGTATCTTAACTCTTAGTTTATCGTCTTGTTCGTTTGCTCTTACTGAACGAGGGTGTTCGGAAACGTTTAGGAGTTTCGCAAAGTTTCGTGAGCGTATTAGATATAGACGATGGGACATGTTTTTAAGATCTCGTATCATCTCTTGAGATGTTAGTGGACCTGTAGGACTGGGTTTAGGGCAAGACCTAGGTTTACTTTCGGCTCTAAGGCTGGGCGACGACTGATCGGTTCTCGTTTTGCCTGTGGGCAATTTCCACCTGGTTCTTTCTGATTTAAAGTCCGCGACTTGGCGCCGGCTTATATGACTTGTTTGGAACGAACCGAGCACTCGCCAGAGACCGTCTGGAGTGCTGACCAAAATTTCGGATTTCTTGTATAGCGAGCTATGGTATCCATCCTCTTAGCTGTCCTAGCTGGGGGATCGATCTCAATCACCTCAGCCACTTCTCCCACCTGGTTCTGAGCTGCTCGACCAGCTGCCTGAGCTGCTGCCACTGAACCTGTCCGATCATTCCCAATGGGAATGGCTGTCCTAACTGGTGTGAATGCCTGGGTCAAGGCCAAGATCTGAGTCCTCATAACCTGCATGGCTTCAAGCACCTCCTTCATGGATGGTTCAGCAGCCTGATTCACTTGGCCTGCTGTTCCATCTACCGGATCATCATGGCGACCAGCATGTGAGGACTCTCCTTAATCCTCCGACCCTCTTTCCTGCTGCCGACCAGCTCCATCAGCTGGTTCCAGCTCCGGTTCCAGCTGGCGTCCAGTTCCGGTTCCAGCTGGCAGCTCCGGTTCCAGCTGGCATCCAGCTCCATCTTTGTTCCATCCGTCGGTTTGAGCTAAGCAGTTGACAGTCCGGTCCCCATATTTGTTCCATCCGTGTTGCCGGTCGACTCGCCGGCGAGCTCGGCCGCGACACGAGCCAGCTCGTCTGGCGAGCACGACCGTGTTGCCAGTCGGCTCGCCGGCGAGCTCGACCGTGGGACGGATCAGCTCGCCCGGCGAGCGCGGGCAATTCTCCGTGGACCATTCCGAACCCGGTCCCATCCCATAACCATGCATCTTCATCCCAAGTTTCTGTAACTCAGTCTTCGGGTACGTGGATACGACACCAATATTCCGTCTAAAAAACATCGTCGAAAGTCTTCGGGAAGTTGGGAAGGTTATGTCTCTCGAACGGTTTCTTATTCTTCGTAGTAGAGCAGGTTACGGTTAAGTTAACACCAACTGCCTCGGTTATGTGAAGAAACAGGGTTCCGTTGGAAGAACCATGCCTATACCAACGGCTACTTCGCGAGTAAAATCGTAAAAACGCTTAAGTCTCGATACGGCCCAAAGAGGGTCCGAATTGCGGACAACGGCCCATCTATGGTCCCAAAAGACTTGAGCCCAAAGACTGGTATGACGGTTTATCTCATCCGCGGGAAGAGATAAATGTCAAATTTCCGAAGATAATCATAAAGAAGAAGGAAATATGGAAAAGCCCGCTTCGCGACAAATCCGACCCAAAAAGAGGAAAACCGATCTAAGGAGTAGTATATAAGGAGGACCTAGGACGAAGAGGGAGGGGAGATTAGAGCACATCAGAGCAACTTAGCACTTAGAGCAATTTTGGCATCTTTTTCCGTTTTTACTAATCGAGCTGCGACTCAACTAGATTTAGGTCACTAGACTAGCGAACGTACCGACAGCTCTTGAAGCCTAGGTCTTTACTTGTTGTTCATGCTCAAACGCGAATTCAGAAATAAGATCCTCTTATTCTCTTTTTCTGCTTATTTTCATTTTATTCTTTCATATTGATCGTGTCGTGTGTGGCCCAGCAGATAACTGGGACCTTCAGGCAAGTCTAGGTTAACTTGGCTTTCCTCCGATTAACAAAACTCGACGGTGTGAATTTCGGTTCCCACGGTTTAGCGCTAGATCTATCTCTCTCGCAACCACACACGCTCAGTCCGATATGACGACCAACGCTGACAAAGACCACACACGCTCAGTCCGATATGACGACCAACGCTGACAAAGACCCGCAAACGCACTACGGGACTCCCGTCGATGCCAACGCTGATAAAACTCCCCTGGAAACGTATCAACGGTCACTGCCGACACCGCGATACTAGACCAGATGAAGGAAATGTTCGCCTCCGCTCGGAAAAAGTCGGACGAACAAGGAAAACTCGTGGCCTCTCTCGCAAAACAGGTGGAAACCTTAACGGCGAAGGCCAGGAGAAAAGCCCCGGGACAACAAGAGCCCACAGCGGTAGAAGACTTGATTTCGAGACTCCAGGCAGTCGAGCTGCACACGTGGACAAGGCTTCCTCAGGCCAAAACCCTGATGAAACGCTCCAGCCAGGTGCACAGCCAACTGCGGAGAACCTTCCACCTCCTACCGAGAGCAATGAAGGAGAAAAAATCGAGCGCATCGACCTGGATATAAGCGACCAGTCCGATCACTCGGACGACGGTGCTGACATCCACCCAAGAAGAACGTGAAGCCAGTCCGCTCGGCAGGATGAGTCCTTCGAAAGACCCATGACCGAGGAAGAAGAGCAGGCCAGGATCCACCGCAGCCAACACAGACAAGCTCGCAAGGCTGCCAGAAATCCTGAGATCCACGATCTCCGCGAGTACATCGCGAAAACCGCAGCGGAGGAGAAAGCGGTGAAATCACAAATCCACCACGCGACAAGCGCTCCGCCCGAGATCGACAGACTTGTAGAGGAAGCACACAAAACCCCGTTCACTGCCCAGATTACTGAGACCAAAGTCTCGGACCCAGGGAAGATCAAAATTCCCATCTACGATGGCACCACCGACCCGAAAGCGCATCTGCAGTCTTTCCAGATCGCGATGGGGAGGTGCAAACTCAAGGAACGCGAACGAGACGCTGGCTACTGCCTCCTCTTCGTCGAAAACCTCAAAGGAGCCGCGCTCGAATGGTTTTCTCGCCTAAAACGAAATTCCATCGGAAGTTTCCGCCAACTTGCTTCAGAGTTTCTCAAGCAGTATTCCATGTTCATGGACAGAGAAACCTCGGACGTCGATCTCTGGAGCCTGTCTCAAAGAGAAGATGAGCCACTTCGCGAGTTCATGAACAGATTCAAGCTAGTAATGGCAAGAGTCACCGGGATCAGCGACAAAGTGGTGATCGATGCTCTGAAGAAAATTCTCTGGTACCGGGCGAAATTCCGGCAATGGATATCCCTCGAAAAACCGAGAACGATTCAGGGTGCTCTTCATAAGGCAACGGACTTCATCGTAATGGAAGAGGAGATGAAAATCCTCTGCCAGAAGTACCCGCAGAAAACGCCCACAAAAAAAGAAAAGCTCTCGAAACGACAAGTATGTCCACCACGAGGGAGAAGACATCCAGGGCGAGCACAACTACACTATCAATTCCGAACAGGGAAAGACCTCCGGAAACACCTGGACAAGGAACCAGTACAAGGATAACTCCTACTGCGAGTTCCACCAGACCAAAGGTCATTCCACTACGAACAGCAAAGTTCTCGGCGCAAGGCTAGCCGCAAAACTCCTTGCTGGCGACCTCTCGAAGGTCACTAGCATAAAAGACCTCATCCTGGATTCCGACCGCCCTCCCAGGACTGATAAAGAGTGGGACGCACGCGCAAACCAGTCTGGCGAGAAACGCGGAAGAAGGCAACTTAGCACATCAGAGCAACTTAGCACTTAGAGCAATTTTGGCATCTTTTTCCGTTTTCACTAATCGAGCTGCGACTCAACTAGTTTAGATTTAGGTCACTAGACTAGCGAACGTATCGACAGCTCTTGAAGCCTAGGTCTTTACTTGTTGTTCACGCTCAAACGCGAATTCGGAAATAAGATCCTCTTATTCTCTTTTTCTGCTTATTTTCATTTTATTCTTTCATATTGATCGTGTCGTGTGTGGCCCAGCAGATAACCGGGACCTTCAGGGAAGGCTAGGTTAACTTGGCTTTCCTCCGATTAACAAAACTCGACGGTGTGAATTTCGGTTCCCACAATCTTCATATCAGTAAAATATTATTCTGGAGACACCATAAGTTGGAAGCACGATGGGAATTAAGCACGACGGGAAGCAAGTACGACGAAATCGAAGAACGACGGGAAAACCCGAAATTAGAAAAAAAACCCTAATTTCGGTATTAAGCAAGTCTTCGATGAAGCCGAAGGATTGGGAAATACTTACCGCCAAGGTCAGACTTCAGATTGGAGTTTACTGAAAATATTAAACTCATCTGAACGGGAGCAGAAAAATATTTGGGGTTAATCGCGGATCAGAAAACTGCCGGAAGGACCGAAATCAGGCGAATGGACCGAGCGTGGGTTCAGAACGTGGTGTCAATCATCTAACAAGCTGAGTGTCTCCAGAAGCTCGAGGTGTCGCCGTGCATGGAAGCTCGAGGTGTCGCCGTACATGGAAGCTGTACATGCAGCCTGACAGCGAGGTGGATCGACCAAGCACGAGGTGTCTCCGTGCATGCAACCGAAGCATGCTGATCGACATGTGTGTGCTACTGTGGCGCCTTTCATGAGTTCTAGTCATGCAGCCTGACATCAGGGAGGAGTGGTGGCGTCCTGCATGTGTCGTGGACATGCAGCCAGCCATGTGGAGCACGAGGTGCCGCCGCGCATGCGTCCGGAGCCATGCGAAGCGACACACGGGCAGCCACATGAGTTCTAGTAATGCAGCCTGAAATCAGGGAGGAGTGGTGGCGTCCTGCATGTGTCGTGGACATGCAGCCAGCCATGTGGAGCACGAGGTGCCGCCGCGCATGCTTCCGGAGCCATGCGAAGCGACACACGGGCAGCCACTAACCTTAATCTGTTTGGCTGCTGTCTTCTATAAATAATCCACGACCCCTGCTCATTTAAACACATCCATACATGTCCGAAGCCAGTTAAATACGTGAGAGAAAAGTAGAAAAAGAAAGCAAGTGATTCCGAGCTATTTCGAGAGTTTTAGAGTGATTCCGAGCTATTTCGAGAGTTTTAGGGTGTTTTCGAGATCAGTTCTCTATTGATTTCAAGTCAGCGCCTAGGGAAGGTTCTGTCCAACTGAAGGTAAATCAAGTGAAGATCAATTCAGATGGGAAGAAAGTCAACGTGGGTAGAGAGGGAGAGAGAAACAAAGTAGTCGATTCTCACCGAGAAGGCCAGTTCCCTCCAATTGGCGATTCTATACGATTGTGATGAGGAAGCTCTGTCCAAATGATTCCGTACAAGCCAGTCATATTCTCCTACAATCAAGTGGAGGTACTGTGTAGAGTTAGTTCAGATCCACGGGTTAAGATCAGTCGAAGTTCTGCTCGATACTCCGCCGGGAAGTCCGAAGAACTGTCCAGAAGCTAAAGGAGGTTCTGTCCGAGTCCAGATCAGTTTGTCGAGGCCTGTCAGTTTCTTCAAGGTGAAGCCGAGGTTGTGTCGAGGACAAGATCACTCCAGTGCACTCCAGTCAAGACGTCCCTTGGGTTTTGGCCAAGTCCTCTCTGATCAACCAGCTGCTTCTCGCCTAGAACACTGTGAGTTGGTTTTGTGTGAATTCGATTTGGAATTTAGGGTAGATCGAGTCGCATATAGATTAGAATGATCACGATATTGAATGGTAGAGTCCATAGGGTTATTTTATTTATGGAACCGGACTCAGTATAGCAAGGGCTAAGCTGAGATTAATGGAATTAAGACTAGGGCTAGGAGGCATCATGTTTTCTATTCTTGTCTGTTGATATGGTTGAGTGCAAGTTTCCGTTATCTTTAAAGATAGTTTCATAGCAGGAGGCTGAACTATCTGGGTAACTGTTTGATTGAGTTGTTTAGTATTGATATTGTTGCTTAGTAGTTAGTACTAAGGGTCTTAGGCCATATAGGCCGGAGTACTGGTACTATTGGTTAATTCTTGTGGAGTCGAGTGTCTAGTTAGGATCTGGAACTTTATCGTTACGTTAGGTTCTAGATTAAGTTTGTGTTGTGTGAGTGGTGCCGACAAGTATCTTTGTAACCCGGCCATAATAGGCTTGTTTAGGGGTGATTAGTGTTTCCTCGGCCTCGTACCCAGCGGGTTCGAGGAAACCCCTTATTTGCTGGATGGGGAAGACTCAGACGAATGGGGTCATGTCCTATGGCAGTGACCCAAAGGACTGTGGGCTGTCGCGCATTGACCCGAAGGACTGTGGGCCGCGGTCGGTTGAAAGTTCCTTCTTCTGGCCTTTGTGGTTGGGAGATAGGATATTGCCGATTGAGAGGAGGAACACGAAGTCACCAGGGCCCAGGTTAGAGTGTTGTGTTAGAGTGTCGTAGAGGGTTATGGAACCCTCGAGTTAATGTAGCACCGATATACGGTGTTACGAGTTAGATCGAGTCATTGGTAGTTACTATCTTATTATTGTTGTGGTTGTGGTTGTTAATTGTTTGTCTTGCTGCAGGTTCTGACATTAAGTCCTAAGTCTGGTTTAGGTACCATATTAGGCTTGGTGTGTATTTGGTTAGTGTAGGCCTGATGTTGGCATGTATGTGTTTGAGTGATTGCTTGTGAAGGGTGGTGGATATTAAAGCTATGCGGTATCATTGGTTACCCTGTCAACCACAAAACGGACCATGGTGTTGGCTTGGATGGTCAGTCATGTTCTTGTTTGATTGTTGGCTGGCCGGTTGGGTCATTCATCTCTAACCCTTGGTGTTGGACGGTCGATCGGTCATGTTCTTGTTTGATTGTTGGCCGATTGATCGACCATATGTCTAGGACGGTTCGGGGGTGTTACAGTCATACTAGGACTGATTCCATAGTATACCATCTCTGGCCGTTTACCTCTGCCTTGAATGACCAATGGAACATTCTTGATACATTGATCTGCTTGAAGGGTTCGGTCTGCGGGGGTCAAGACGGTCATGTTTACCC
Source organism: Brassica napus (assembly GCF_020379485.1). Lineage (NCBI taxonomy): Eukaryota > Viridiplantae > Streptophyta > Magnoliopsida > Brassicales > Brassicaceae > Brassica > Brassica napus. The sequence continues at coordinate 17,249 of NC_063450.1, read as the reverse complement.
TGTCAACCACAAAACAATCCCAAAACTGGGCAGCTAAGCTACTCTAGGGGTTACAAAACTATATGTTGCCCCCGAGTCGAACAATACATGTGTGGGTTTTCAAGCAACATGTATGGTTCCTGCCACAATATCTCAATCACAAAAATACTAATCAAAAATCTCACAACGATCAATCATCATCCAAAATTTCTAAACGCGCAACCTAGTGATCAAGCAATTTATACTTAAACAGCAGACTAACTAGATTCCAAGGGTTGTGAGTTACCTAAGGTCACGAGTTACCAAAGGTTGTGAGTTACCAAAGGGTGTAAGTAACCAAAGGGTACAAGTTGCCAAGGGTTACGAACATCAAGAGGTACGAAGGGGTGCATGTTCCAAACGTTGTCTGTTGAGACAGGTTGTGTCCGATCCATATGGATCAGTCTATGACTTGCTAAGTCAAGACATGGTTCACGGTTTGTCTAAGCCAGGGAAAAGTCGTATGGTCCGATCGGTTGTTAAGCCTACCGGATTGGGCTTGAGGCTTACTCGGACATTTGGATCCAGGCCCAAGGCCGGATCAGGTAAGGAAGTCCGTTGGGCCATTGAGCCAGACTTCATGGACCGGTCGCACCTAGATTCTATCCGGCTAGACGGATTGGTCTTTGGGGACGATCCGGACCTGTTAGTGTGTTCTGCTTATCTATTCTGGACCGTCTATCTGATTCTAAGTCAAGGGGTGGTTGGTTGAATGACTTAGGATACGGTAGATGGGTTCATACCTTTTTATTATTAGATTGTCTGAGGTTTTTCTATGTTCTAGGAACCAAGCCAAGCATTGTAGAATCGTCCAGTTCTACTCTCGGTTATGATTAATGCTTATCTGGTTGTGGTTTCAGGAACTAAGGATGGTTCTGGTCAGGCCAAGGAGCCGTGAAGGCTCGGTCAGTGAGAGGCTGTGTAATGTGTGGTTAGCTGAGGCTAGGGATGAACTAGTGATTGTCTATGAAACTGTTAAGAAGTTGTGTATTGGATCTCATGTTTCTAAGTAATACAATTTATACACATTTATATTCAGCTGTGCAAATCTGTTCGTTTGTTTATGAACCTCATATTCAAATGTGACTTAGTAAATGAAGACTTAAAATTAATCAAACAAGCAAAGAAATTAATAAGTAAGCATTCGTATCCAGTTGGGTCGAGAGACCAGGATCGGGTATTACAGGGGTCGCATGGATTGGTTTGTTTGGACATGACGATGCATAATGGCCATTCCTTCCACAGAAGAAACAAGTGACATCTTCCATCCTCAGCGATGAATAACCATGTTGGTTACTCCGTTGTCTATTGGGACAATTCTTCGAAATGTGTCCCGGTTGATCACATATGTAACGCACTCCAGTGTTACTGCGATAATTGGTTTGGCCTCCTTGGCTAAACTTGATATGTCCACTAGAATGCGGTATGGCTTATTCCACCAGATCCGATAAGCCGCTAAAGTTGCTTCCAGCTAAACGACTTCCAAGCTCCGGATTCAATCCGTACATAAAGTTACGGATCATAGTTGCTTCATCTTCGCGCCCATCAAAAACGTGTCGCCTTAACCTTGTAAACTCCGACTCATAACTCCTTACGGGCCTATCTCCTTGAACAAGGTTCATGAACTGGCTCTATGCTTCTAGAGAAAAGTATTTCCTCTCAAACTCCCTCTATGCTGTCCCACCATCCTGTTGCGTCTCCTTCCAAATAGTAAACAAAAGAAATAGACAAGGTAACTAATCCCGTACCATCTCCATTTGCATCAATCTCCGTATCTTTCAAACCGTAGCGTTTGAAAACCCTGACAATCTGAACAACACATGAAAGAAAAAGTGTCACAGCATATTCTTCATTAAAGGAGAAAAGCATAGGACATAGGATGAGATGATGATACCTTGATATCTGTTAGGTCCAGCGTGTGTCCAGCAATAGTCACTTTTCCGGCCTCCTCGAATCTTAAGATATCTTGCTGAGACATTTCTCTAACTTCTTTTGCCACGAGCCCCCATTGACTTCCCGAGCCGTTTTACCAATACACTATATATATATATAGCAATAAATTAATCAAAATTGCTTTCTACATTGAGCAGAAAAGGTTAAAAAGAAAGAAAAAAACGCAGGAAGAAAAAATGATGGACCAAACCTGAAATCTGGTTCTGCCGCATACTTCAGAGTATCATTGCATGTCACAAGAGATCTTACATTAAGTTCTTCCAAGACATACTGCTAAA